>NW_027518679.1:43994166-44636944 GCF_043159265.1 Tasmannia lanceolata
AAAGAGACAACATATACAACTCTTATTAAAATACATTACCGAGAAAAGTTATCTGAGCAAAATGCTAATTCAGTGGAAAAAAAAACCCAATAACCAGAGTTGTAAAGTTCTCATTTCAAATAGGTAGATGGGTATAAGCTCATGCAATACCCACACATCTAGATGAATCTAGTTCAGCAAACATAATTTTATCTTCTCAGTGTCTTAGACAATCGTAGTCATTGGAAGATATATTCTGTAAAACTAATGTGATGTAAATTAAAGTGCATCAAAGAAAAGGAGAACACTAACTCTTGAATGAAAAAAACCTTAAAAAAACTTGAAAGAAAGAAACCCAAACCCCTTAAAGAACCTGAAGAACCTTAATTCTTAAATGGAAAACCCCAAAAAAACCCAAACCCCAAATCAAATGAAAGAAAGAAAAATAACAGGAGAACCCTAATTCGTAAAAACCCAAACCATGAAGGATTGTTAATGTTATGTGTTCTTAGAAGTGATTTCGAAATTCTAGCAAATTGAAAGAAAGAAACCCAAACCCCTCAAAGAAACTGAACAGCCCTAATTCTTTAAAGAAAAAATATCTGGAAAAAAACCCCAAACCCCAAATCGACCAGCAAATCGAAAGAAAAAGAACCCTAATGAAATTTCATGAGAAACCCAAATAAAAAGCTGGAAGAGTGATGGTGTTTTACCGATTCTGTTTTTGACTTTTTCACTGGCAAGATCTTCAAATCCGTTGCTTGAGATGCATACCCTCTTCTTCTCTTTGACAATATCTGAAGCGAGAGGGGGGGAGAGAGAGAGAGAGGAACTGAGAAGACGTATAAGAGAAATATCTCTGACGGTGCAAATTATTTGGAGGAGACGATTTTGCCCTTGCATGAGAGAGAGAGAGAGAGAGAGAGAGAGAGAGAGAGAGAGATGTGTGTGTGTAGATGGGGATGAGGGAGGAATTGGGAAATTTTAGAGGCGTAGATGGATGAAGTGGAACGGTTGGGACGTGTTAAATCGACAGAGTTTTGCAATAAATAAAAAAATCTCTTCCTTTTCTCTTCTGTGTGTGTGTGTGTGTGTGTGTGTGTGTGTGTGTGAGGAAATGGTTTGTGAGTAGCTGCTCAGATAAGCTTATCTGAGCAGAGCTCACAAACCATGGGGGGGCCACATTTTTGGGGGGATCCAAAGCATTCATTTGGAAGGCCCTTCCATGGATAGGGTGTGAACCAAAAATCAGCCCTATAGGATATATTAAGGGTTGGAGGAATACAATCATGGATCATACAATACAGCCGAACTTTTATACAATCATGGATCATACAGGAAGAAAACCCTAGCTTCCATTGCATCTTCTCCAAAGATCTGTGCAACCATTGGCGAAAGCTGAACCCGCACAGGATGGTGGTGACTAGGGCGAACTTGGTGCTGATTGGGAGGAGAGAAGGCTCTTCTCAAGCAGATTTGAAAGCAAATCAGGATCGAAATCAATGGATTTTTGCAAAGAGAAAGAAGGGTAAAAGAATCGAAAGAGTTAGCAGAAGGAGAAGGGAAGGATCCTTAGGAGATTGGAGATGTTGCCGTTGTGGTTTCAGAAATTTCCGAAGAAGAGTAGAATGTTGGAGATGCAAGAAGATATGGCCAGGTTTGGATATTAACTTTCCTACCCCTTCAGTCTTGAACCCTAGCAGACCGGTGGTGGAGGAAAACCTGGTTTTGGAGTCTGCAGTTCCAAGCCCAGGAGTGGTTTTCCCGCGGATCTCAGAAGGGGTCTCCGTCAACATCGAGTCGGTGCCCATCAAATCTATCAGCAATGCGGACATAGGAGTATGGGGGAAGATAAAGCCGGGATGGTCTGGAGATCTCGCGGCTATGGAGAGGTGGCTGACTTGAGAGAGGGGCTTTCAGTGCGAATTTGTGGTGTACAAAATTGCTGAGTTGGAAGTGCTAATTTCCCCTCCGATGGGTTATAATAGATTTCAGCTCATGTCTTCTTGGAAATCTACCATAAACTCGCCGTTCATTGATATACAATTGTGGGACACCAAATTTCCAAAAGAAGGGAAGAATCTGTGGTGGCGTATTTCAGCGATGCCTCCTGAGGCATGATGCGAGGATAACTTCAGGAGAATAGGAGAAAAAATAGGAAAAGTTGTGGAGTTTGATTCATCTTGTCAAGCAGGAGAAGGGTATTCCTAGGCCAAGTTATTAATTTCCACTACTGGTGAAGTTGGTAATGACCTTTCTATCCAAGTCTCTATGGATGGGCCACTTAGATGGGTTCGAGCTCAAAAAGATTCTGAGGAGTTTGATATCTGCTCGGGAAGTGAATCGGGTAAAGACAAAGTCAGTTCTGAAGATTTGCTTGAAGAAGAAGGGAGTGAATCGTTGAATTCTGTGGAGGGTTCAGAGGAGTTGGAATTAGGCGAGAACCAAAATTCTGCTTTGGAGATGGTCGGAATGGAGACTATTGATCCTCTGTTGGGAGAGACGGAGGAGATGGTTCACGATAGAGACTTTAGCTATAATGCGCTGAATGAGGCGCATGGTAGCAGGGGATGCTGTGGTGGTGTATTTGAAATTCAAAATGAGACGTCTCCAGTTGGATACAGGTGGCGGAGTTTGTGTGGAGCTGGTCGTACTGCAGCTTCTGGTGTGGACCCACCTGGTATCGTAAACAGCTACAGTGATATTTTGAAGGCGATATCCCCGACGTCCTTTCGACAGATGGCGTCACCTTATTTTGAAGATGTGTCTACTATTGATATGGACCCAAATGAAGTGGGCCCTTTATCTAGCTACCATTTTAATTGGGTGGGGGATAGTAGGGCCCATGACTACCTTGCCCATGAAGTTGCAAGTGCCAGTGGGCCTGGGTCTTACCAATGTTTTAGTAGAGTCCAAAGCGAGGTGGGCTTAGACTGAGAAGCTTATGAAGGACGTGTCTTGGGGAGGTTTATTCCCCCACCCTCGAGCAGAAGTTTTGCTTTGGCTGAGGAGAATACCGATCTGATTCTAAGTCCAGATTTATCATCGCTCTTATTATCCGAGAGAGGAAGGGAGTCAGACCACTCGAGTAGTTGGCTGAGGCGGGGGAGGGGCTCAAAAGTGAAGGTGATCAGTAGTGTTGCTCTCCAGTTGGATTTTTCTGATGATGAAGAGATAGGTGAGGTAGCTGAGAATCTCACCGGGACGGTTTCATCCGAAGCGGCAGAACCATCTGTTGTTTTTCCCTCAGGTTGTGATGGGGTTCAAAGCAGAATTCTAAGTCCTCAAATATCGTTTTGGTACGGATCAAAGTGTATATCGATGGATTCCTGTGGAAACCTATGGTTTTCTTTGGAAAGAGGAGATTCTCAGGATTTCATTCTTTCTGGCTCTTTAGTGGCTTTCAAATTGGGGAGTGGTATTCCTATGCTGGGCGGGAGTTTTGGGAATCAGTTTGTTAATTGCGATGATGGATCTTCTGATTCTGAAATTTTATCAAGCCGGGATGGTCTTAAAACCACGAATCATCACGAGAATCTGAACGCTTCATCTTCGGCCTTTCCGGTGTCTCCTACAATAAATGAGCAATTGGAGGGATCCAGAGAAGAAGCCATCGAATTTTTTGTAACTCACACAGTGGGAGTCAGTAAGAAGTTGGGTTTAAACTTTGCAGGCCCAGATGAGGTTTTAAGATCAGAAATCAAGTCTGCGGAGTTGAGAGGGCCTGATATTCAAGGTAAAGGTGACGGCCATTCTGAACAAAAATTAAAAAGAACAGATAGGGAACTGTACAGGTTAAAATCTGAAATCAATTATGATGGTGGGGGTGAGAATAGTAGTGCTGCCTTGAAGTCTTATGGACGGAAAGAGAGTGCCAGAAAGGGGAGGAAGGTTAAGCAAAATTGTATCCTGGAATATTAATGGCCTGGGTTCTCAAGAGAAAAGAATTCAAGTCAAAGAGTTGGTGAAGAGGCAGAAACCAAATCTTATTTGCTTCCAGGAAACAAAGATGGAGTCTATAGATAGGAATGTCATCAGAAGTTTGTAGGCTAGAGCGGAGTGGGAGTTCTCGTATGTAGCATCTGTAGGAGCTTCAGGGGGAATTTGGGTGGCTTGGGATGAAAATAATTGGAGAAAGCTAGATGAGTGGAGGGGTAAATTCTCAATATCCGTATCTTTGAGAAGGGTGGAGGATAATTCAATGTGGCTGTTTTCAGGAGTGTATGGTCCCGTCCTGGTCCCGTCCTTCGAGCAGAGAAGGGTCTTTTCTGGGAGGAGTTGGGTGGGATTAGAAACAAATGTTCTTATCCGTGGTGTATTGGGGGAGACTTCAATGAAGTGAAGGAAGTTGGAGAAAGATTGGGGTGTCAGAGATCAAGCCAGAATATGAAGGATTTTGCTGAATTCATAGCAAAGTTTGAATTAATCGATTTGCCCCTCTCTAGGGCATATTTTACTTGGACTAGAGGTCAGAGCCAGAGCCGTCTCAATCGTTTTCTTATTAGTAGTGGATGGTTGGACCAAGTTCCTGAGGTGTTTCAGAAAGCCTTAGTTCATTCCGTGTCCGACCATTGCCCTATTCTTCTTGATCCTAGAATGGAATCTTGGGGTCCTCCACCTTTCAGATTTGAAATAGCTTTGAATAGCTTGGCTATCTGATCGGCATTTGGAGGAGAGGATGGGAGAATGGTGGTCATCTTTTCCAGCTGTGGGGCCTGCAGATGTGGTAATTGGTCAGAAATTGAGACATGTGAAGGAAAAATTGAAGGAATGGGCAAAGGAAAGAAAGGTGCAGTCCCAGGGAAGGAAGCTTTGGTTGGAAAATCGAATAGTGGAATTAGTAGCTCTAGAGGAGTGTGGACTTGGCACCGAGGAGAACCAGGAGGAATTGGGAAGGGTGAAAGAAGAACATAAAGGGGTGTTACTTCATGAAGAGATTTCATGGCGGCAAAAGTCTAGGGTGCAGTGGTTGACAGAGGGCTATAAAAATACAGCATATTTACATGCTATGGCCAGTGCTCGCAGGAGAAGGAATAGAATTGAAGCTCTGAATGTGAATGGAGAAATGGTGGAAGGTAAAGAAGAAATCTCTAAGGCTATTTTAGATTTCTATTCGGCACTTTACTCATCGGAAAATAAGATTCGTCCTATTATGGAAGATGTGGAATTTGATAGTTTGTCTTTGGAGGACAGCTCAAATCTGGAAAGGCATTTTGAAGAGGAGGAAATTGAAAGCGGTTGTTCTCTATAGCAAAAGATAAGGCCCCTTGCCCGGATGGTTTTTGTTTAGCTTTTTTCCAATCTTGTTGGGCAACGGTCAAAGGTGATATTATGAGATTCTTCAACAAGTTTTATGAAGGATTGTCGCTTCACAGGGGCATTGGTGCCACTTTTTTAGCCTTGATTCCATGGGTGGAGGGTGCCTCTAGGGTGTCTGACTTCAGGCCTATCAGTTTAGTGGGGTGCTTATATAAGGTTCTGGCGAAAGTCATGGCGGATCGTATGAAAGTCGTCCTTCCCTCAATTATTTCTGAAATTCAGAATGCTTTTGTTTGTACAAATTTTGGATTATGCCCTTATTGCCAATGAAGCCATTGATTCAGTCCTACGTAATTTTGAAGGTGGAATTTTATGCAAATTGGATATGGAGAAAGCATATGATAGGGTGGAATGGGATTGTCTAGACTACCTTCTTGGGAGAATGGGCTTTGGTAGTCGATGGAGAGGGTGGATCAGGAGGTGTATCTCTTCTGCTTGGTTCTCTATTCTTATAAATGGTTCTCCGAAGGGGTTTTTCAAATCATCTAGGGGGTTGAGGCAGGGTGATCCTCTATCTCCTTTTCTTTTTGTTATTATTGACGAGACTCTCAGTAGATTGATTCGAAAAAGTAACAAGATAGGTTTGTTTGAAGGGTTTAGAATTGGCCGAGATAGAGCGGAAGTGTCGCTTCTTCAATTTGCAGATGATACTTTACTATGTTGTGCTCCCGAGGTAAATCAAATTCTAAATTTAAAGGCAGTGCTTCGGTGCTATGAATTGGTCACAGGCCAGAGGTTTAACTTCCAAAAATCCAGGATTTATGCTATAATTCTTCCACATCCGATGCTAGGGGTTTTGCAAAGCTTTTGGGTGTATTTTGGAGGAGCTTCCATCTACTTATTTGGGTCTCCCTTTGGGGGTTGGTAGACCTAGTAAATCATTATGGGATCCGATTGTTGAAAGAATAGCAAGAAGGTTGGAGACTTGGAAAAGGAATTTAGTATCTAAAGGGGGAAGATTAACACTTATTAAGGCAGTGTTGTCCAACATTCCTATTTATTTCCTTTCGTTGTTCAAATGCCCTGTGAGCGTAGTATTGAGAATAGAACAGATCCAATGACGGTTTCTTTGGGGTGGTGATGATAATAAGAAGGGCATCGCTCTAGTGAAATGGGAGAAAGTTTGTCTTCCGGTTAAAAATGGGGGCTTGGGTATAAGAAGAGTTAGGAGTTCAATCATGCTCTCTTGGGAAAATGGCTTTGGCATTTTGGGGTGGAGCAATCCTCTTTGTGGGTTAAGTATGGTTTCTCGGCCGGGAAATGGGGGTCTGAAGATCTATTTAATAAAAGAGGGAAGACAATTTGGAGAGATATCTTAAGATTGAATCATGAATTTGGAAAAAGGCATTAGATTCAAAGTTTATTCTGGCGACCGAATTAGATTTTGGTTGAAAAAGGCATTAGATTCAGGGAAGACAATTAGGGAACTCTTCCCTAATTTGTTTGTGGTGGCATCTAATAAGGAGGATTTAGTTTGTGATTGCTTTGAACGGGACAGATTGAGTGTGATTTGGAAACCGAATTTCAGGAGGAATTTCTTTGACAAGGAACTGGATTCAGTCTCGCAGCTGCTAGATATGATTGGAGGATGTTACATCAAAAGGGTTGGGTTCGATAAAAGAATATGGATTCGGGATAAATCTGGCTTTTTCTCTATCAAATCCTTTTATTGTCATTTGGTGCCTTGTGGATCTCCTTCCCTCTCAGCAAAGGTGTGGAAATTCCATTGCCCCCCAGGGTAAGCTTGTTCAGCTGGGCAGTGAGCTGTGAGCGCATCCAAACAATTGATTTCCTAAGGAAATGGGGTATGTGTTTGGTGAACCACTGTTCTCTGTGTTTGGAAGATGGAGAGTCCATTGAGCATCTATTTATTCATTGTAGGTTTTCGAGAGAGATTTGGGGTCTTATCCGAGGAAGGTTTGGGATAAATTGAGTTTTTCCTTTCTCTATTTCGGAGTTAATTTTGTCCTGGGAGTGGGTTCCGTGGAAAAAGAAAGGGATGGTCTTAGGGAGGATATGCTTGCTTGCCACTTGGTGGGTCATTTGGAAAGAAAGAAACTTTAGGGTGTTTTCTGGGATTTCTACATCCCCATATCGGTTATATGTTAAAATCATAGCTCTAACCATCTATTGGGCAAGAAGTCTTCCAATTTTCAGGTTGGCATATTGTTTGCAATGAAAGTGAGAGAAGAAACCTGATAGTTCAGACATGGGAGGCTCCTCTTGCTAATCTGATCAAGTTCAATTTTGATGGGTCCAGTATGGGTAATCCTGGTCCCGCGGGGATTGGTGGTTTGTGTAGGGATTCTTCCGGTTCTGTTATGTGGGCTTTTTCTGGACCTTTAGGCATTTGCGATTCAAATGAAGCGGAAGTCAGGGCGGCGTATCGCGTATCAAGGAATAAAGAGCATGGAAAAGGATCATTTTGACAAGGTGATAGTGGAAGGAGATTCTTCTAATGTGATTGAGTGGCTATCGGAAGTGGCTGCCCCTCCTTGGAGGTTTTTAGATCTTTTTGAAGAGATTTCAGATTTAATCTTTGGGTTCTCCATTTCTTTCAATCATGTAAAGAGATCTGCAAATGGTGACGCAGATTCTCTAGCTAGATCAGGTGTAAGTAGAGTTGGCTTGGAACGGTTCGATTTCCTCCTCCTTTGAGTCCTAAATGTTTTTGTTTTTATTCTCTTTGTAATCCTTGAGGACTATCTCAGTTCTCTTCTGTTCATTGAAATATATTGCCATTTCAAAAAAAAAAAAAAGGATCATCCAAACTCTGCTTAGATAAGCTTATTTGAGCAGCTGCTCACAAACCATTTCCTCTCTCTCTCTTTCTCTCTCTATATATATATATATGTGTGTGTGTGTGTGTGTGAATCAATTTTACTATATGGAGGGTAGGTTTACTTCTGATGCTTCATTTCTATCAGGTTTTTTTCTTGACATAAATTTGTTCAAAGTAAACAAGGAGAGAGCTGCTGAGATTTCAAAAGACAGCAACTTACTAACAAAGAATATCAATGGTAGCTATGGCACCACTACTGTGGGGACAGATGGTTTAGCTGATGAAGATGCAAATCTGATGATCAAATTGAAATTTCTGACCTATAAGGTATGTGAGGATTTTTCCTTAATTGAATCTATTCTGTACT
The DNA here is from genome assembly GCF_043159265.1 of Tasmannia lanceolata. NCBI lineage: Eukaryota > Viridiplantae > Streptophyta > Magnoliopsida > Canellales > Winteraceae > Tasmannia > Tasmannia lanceolata. The sequence continues at coordinate 44,002,614 of NW_027518679.1, forward strand.
CATAATTTCTGATACAATGAAGTCTTTAAAACATGCTTAATTTCAGAGCAGATATCTTTTTTTTTTAGTATCTGAATGCCTCAGTATTGGTTTTTCCTTATTACTTTCTTTTTGTTCGCGACTGCCCTGGATCTGGCTTTGTTATTTTTCTGTTTTGTTCACAACTCTTGAGTGAGAATTTAAGTTCTATTGGTGTGCTGTTATCAAGTTTGTTCTAACTTGGGATGGACTATGAGCTGATCCAACAAACTTTTGGCCATTTTAAGGCCTATTTATCTCTTAAATTTTACTGGGATTATATGAACCATGAGCCACCAACATTGGTAATCATCAGCTGGCTTCTAGGAAGTTCATGAAGATATAGTTTAACATCATTGTTGAATTACTATAGATTTCTATGTAGCATTTTCCCCTATTATGGGTTGAGTTACATCAGATATGTTATTTTCTGATATTCGTGCAGAGAATTGCTAGATTTACATTTCTTGAATCCGCATAGAACTTATAACAGATCTGAAATTCTCAGATCTGGAATTGAAATGCAGGACTGCGGAAGGACTTCGGAAGAACGAAATATCCACATGGCTAGCTCTGATACCAATTTGATGTAGACTAGGCGGAAGCCATCTGAGAAAAATCTCAGATCTGATCTGGATCTGGAAATATATGATCAGATCTGGAAAAAATCATGAAAGTGTTTAGGAATTCATGGAAAAGTGGACTGTTTTGCGTGAATTTAAGGACTGGTTTTTGTAAAACTTAGATTTAGGATCTTTATTCAATCATAAAACTCAAAACGAATCTGAAATCTACGTACAAATGCAAGAACACGAAATGAAATATGATATACCTAAAAATGGAATTGGAAAGAAACACAAGGTAATATGAAAAATATCATGGGTAGATCTCAAGGAACAAATAGATAGGAATGCAAACAAAACCCTTGTGAACGTCACGTCGGGGTTCCTAATCCAGTCCAACAGCAATTAATCTGTCACAACGAAGCACCCGCATGCCACTCGCCTCTCGAGGGCCATACCACCTCTGGTGGAAGACAACTCATCTTCCCTTGGAATCTTCTCCAAGAATTCTCTACACCGAAAATTACGACTTTCTCAAAATGTCAAAACTAACTAAATCTCTACCCCTAAATCCCTATTTATAGAAAAATCTAGCCCTCTTAAGTGGATGACATCATATCACCTCACTTATGGGCCACAGACACCTTTACACTTATGGCCGACACATTAGTGATGTGTCACTACACACATACACATAGCACGCCACTTGCCTCTCGAGGGCCATACCACCTTCGTTGGAACAGGACTGCTCTTCCCTTGGAATCTTCTCCAAGAATTCTCCACACTACAAAAATTACGAGTTTTCTCAAAATGTCAAAACTAACTAAGTCTCTACCCCTAAATCCCTATTTATAGAAAAATCTAGCCCTCTTAAGTGGATGACATCCTATCACCTCACTTATGGCCCCACACACACCCTTACACTTATAGGCCGCACATTAGTGATGTGTCACTGCACACATCAGTAACACATCTTGGCCATTATGGTCCTCACACACACAATTATTCTTCGTACCTTCCTTGCACCACGCCCAAGCCAAATCTTGACCGTTGATTCGCGTCCAAGCAACACCATGGCTCCTTTGTCTTGAATCTTTGCCAAATGGTGCATTGCCTTGGTTTAATCTACATCAATCGCCGACAAAGCATTTGTAATTTATTGTATTGCATTGTTGGGGACTATTTGAGAACACGAGATTCGATCTATCACATGCTGTGTTTGCCCGTAACACCCCGGTTAATCGCACGATCAAGAAGACACCATTCGAAGCAGCTTATGGGCATAAAATCACAACATATACTTGATCTTGTCCCATTGCCTTAACACGTGAGAGTAAAGACGTCGACACCTAAGTTAGGGGTGCAACTCGGGTCGGGTTGAGGCCAACCCGACCCAACCCGAGGAACCCATTTTTCCACCCCAACCCAATTTCCAACCCGGCTGGACCCAACCCGACCCAACCCGATTTCCAATTCATGCACATGTTTTTTGTGGGCCCCACTGTTTTTTTTTTTTTGCTCACATTCCTACACAGGCATCCACCATATAAAAACTCTTTGTAACTGAACTGAAGGATAAATTTATGTTGAAATTTAAGCACATTTCTAGCTTCAATGGGAAATGTGTTCAGTTGAAATCGGGTTTTAAGCACATTTAAGCACATATCGGAATTGGAAATCGGGTTTCGGGTCGGGTCAGGTTGCCCGACACCCCAACCTGACCCAATCCGATTTCCAATTCGGGTTGATTTTTCCCAACCCAACCAACCCGATTTAAAAAAAAACACAACCCAACCCAACCCAAATTCGGGTTCAACTCGTCGGGTTCGGGTTGAACCGACCCGAGTTGCACTCCTAGCCTATGTTGATCATGTTAAACACATTGTTGTAATAGTGTATGCATCCATTAAATCCAACGATGTTGACTATCTTGAATCAACAAATTAGCATTGCCACTTCAAAGAATTCAATGAAGATGTTCAAATTTTGCGCATTTGAGGAACAATTTCCCAAGTGAACTTATCACAAGTTGAAAACTAGAAAGATTGAACTGTTCAAAGTTTTGAACAAGATCAACTCAAATGCGTATGTGGTGCGGTGTGCAAGCAAGGACGCTGTGCCCTAAGGGGGGTGGATTGGATTGTATTGCTGAGATTAAAAGGGGATCAATGCCTTATATTTCTTTGAGAGTAGCTTGAGTATATAAGGTGGGATTATGCCGTAAACAGGAACATTTTTGACATTGTTGGAGTTCGTGAAGGAGCCTTTTCTACCCTAAGAAGCTGCACAAACAGAAACAAGGCCACTCTTGGTGATTTTTATATGTTACTGTTTGCTTTTGCTGGATCATTTCTCCCGAAGTCGGAATCTTTTGCTGAATTGGACATGATTAGGTTAATTTTCTTTCTTTCTTCTTTACCCATCTTTTGGAAAAAAAAGAATTCAATAGTTCGTTTTCATTCAATAAAGTAATTATTTCTACATTCTTCATCACGCCAATAGGGGCGTCTCACCTTTATATGTCTGCCCTGGGTTGTTTAAGGCATATTCCCGTATAGTTCTCGTCAAGGAGTTTTTCTTGAACTTAATGCATAGAAAACCTAAATGCCTTTTTCTCTCTGCTAACTTGGCTTTGTTTCATATATTTTTTGTTGATTTATTTTCTTTTGGTTCAGCTTTGCGATTTCCTTTACTTGAAATACGATACTGATTAAATGATTTGTGCTCTCTTGTTCTCCAATTATTCCTCGAGTTAGAATCTTTTGCTGAACTGAAAATGATTAGTTTAATTATTTCCCCCATTTACTATTTTCTTTCAGAAAAAAAGAATTCAATATTTCTTTATCATGCAATAATATAATTGCTGATTTCTGTTTTCTGAAATGCAGATACGAACCTTTTTGATTCGTAATGGTCTGTCTATACTTTTCAAGGACGGTCCAGCAGCTTACAGAACTTACTATTTGAGGTGAGTTTTCATGTTTCTTCCTTTAATAAATAGTACGACCACTGGGATGTGAAAGTGATGTTATTTAGCCTTAGGATTAGTCACCTTTTTAGGATATATTTGTTTTATTTCATTTATACATTTTATTTTAGTTATTTGTCATATTTGATTGGAGACCTAGATGCATGGGATGTCCACATCACAACCAATGGCCCATTAACATTACCATTCTACTTATTTCCCACTTACCCACTTGTCGTGGTCACCACTTATGACCCTAAACTCATTTAAACCTTATGGCCCATAACTTGAAATCCAATCCCTACCTATTTGTCCATCCCCCATGGCCCACCACTTAAACCACTAAAACCCTATATAAACTCCACACTCTCTCTAACCCTAATTTTACTTCAATAATTACTGAAATACCGTTATAGCAGAGACTGGGAAATTAAAATTTCCTTTTAGGGCGCTGTGTTGGAAACCTCGGCAGCTCAACCCATGTGCATTTCACGTACATTAGCCTGCTAGGATGATGAACACTGCCAGAATACAAGACATCCGCACAACAAACACAAATAGAACAGAAAGGAAAAGAAAGGAGAATGAATTCGTGGATGTTGGATTCCAATGCGACAAATTCTACGCTTCATGTATAATTCAAACTTCAACTGTTACAATGTATGCCATTAGGGCCGTCTACTATGGGCTCCATCCTAATAATGTGAACAAACATAAGTAAAGGAATTACATTGAAACAATGATGTAAATCTAAGACTAGATAAATTCTTAATAAGTGTAACAGCTAAATCTAGTAAAATTATGATGTTTTTAATTCCTTATGGATCTCAAAAATGTTTCGGGGTTGAGCTTCAGGGGGATCATGATCCCTCTTCTTCCCAGGGCATCCCAGAATCGGGTTTTCACTCGCCGGCGGATCAATCTCCGGCAAGTCAGGGGCGTTTCCTTGGAAAGCCTCTAGATCCTGTTCAGATTTCAAATTTCAAATCTAACCACTCGATTGTTTTGCCGCCCAAGTAAGTGCCTGTGGCTTGCCTCGAAACAGGTGTGGTGGGACCGGATAAGAGGTTTCAATCAATTTTACTGTTGGTGTATCCAGAGCCTTCTAAGCAAAATTGCCTTGCCCCTAGGGGGAATTAGCTTGCCTGGGTGCACCTTCCAAGAATATCAAGTCGGCTGGCCTCCCCCTAGAGCAAGGAGGAGCTTTGAATATCGAGCCCTCGGTAGCTTTTATGATGGTTCAAAACCATTGGCCAAGGGGCCGAGACCTCAAGGAAAGCCTCTCATGAATATTTTGGTCACAAATTTAGGGTCAAAAAAGATAAACAGCAGATTGGTGAATGTCCTAAAATTCTACTCTAAATCTGGTAGGATAGGCCCCTCTTATGGTTAATTCAAAAGTTTTGGCCCGTGATGGTTGTAGGTTTTGGTTCTTGGGCTGGGGGGCCCACCATCTAGTGACTATAGCGGATGCATGTTCCGCCTTTTTTCTCGGTTGGTGGGAAGTCAGTCCTTCACCTTGCGTCTTTTCAGTACTCTACTTTCTAGTGCTCTTTTCTAGGAGCGGATCTTTCAAGGCTTTGGAATGGGTATTAATAGGTACCCTAGATCTAATTCTGTGAAGAAACTTCTAAAACCTTAAGAATTCCTAGCTCTTTTTGGAGCTATCCTTAACAATGAAGGTATGGAAAACCCTGGTAATATTTTTCCCTACGTTCTGGCAACAAGTCAAGCCGCTCACTGGGCTTAGACTCTATGGGTTTATTCTGTTTAAAGACAACATTTCACTATTGTATAATCACCCCCTTAGGCATCTTTCGACTGAGGAAAGGGTTGAGAAGATGCAACAATGGGAGGTGTCTAAGGTGGTGGGTTCTTGGCTGATGGAAGAAAGGTTGTCGAGTAGAAGATGTCAGGGATTCCTGGCTAGGATTTCGGAGTTCCATACCCAGTATATTATGGAGGAGGTGGAAAGTGCTCGGCCTTTAGGATGCGATCTTACCAGCACAAATGCATCACAACACTTTCCGGAAAAAACCCAAAAGGGTTGCTCGGTTTTGATGACTTGTCCAACAGTACAAACTGAATGACTATATAGATGGTGATGACAAGTCTGTTCTGATGAATGCCTTGCCTCTTCCCTGTTCTGCAAAGAGGGGATCGGGACCTCAAGAAATAAAGGGTTATGGTGAGGTTTCTAAAGGCCGTTGAAGGGATTGTCACTAGGAGTTTTCGACCGTGGTAGTAGCCGAAGATCTCGAAAGGAAAGTGAATAGTTACTCAGTATGGTGGTAGCGTATGAGAAAGTGGATCTGTCTATAATGGTTGACCCAGAAGATCACTTCTTTTGGTACTTACTGGCCAAGAGTATGCTCCTGGCCACCCTTAATTGATCATATGTAATGCAAGTAGGGACTCCTGGTCCCCAATGTAATCTCCATAGTATCAATGAAATTGTCAATTTTCAAAAAAAAAATGTTTCAATTATGGGCATGTATTTTAAGCCTTTGAGGTTAAATGCAACATTCATATATTTCAGTTCAATGTTCTAGTTAGTCATTTTTGTAGAGCCATTGTTGATACGTTGGATCTTTTGAGAACATGATAACTCCATTGATATGGGCAGGCAAATGAAAATATGGGGCACATCCACTGGAAAGCAACAGGATCTGAGCAAGATGCTGGATGAGTGGTAATTTTTCGGTTCTTCTTTTTATGTTGTACTGTTGGGTCTAGTGCCTATTTAGTTTTTCTTCTTTTACATGTGTTTCTGGGTAATATACTTGTTTAATGAGTGATATATAACTTTTTTTTTTATTTTCTTCACATTTAGGGCTGTTAATATTCGAAGGAAGTGTGGGAACAAACCATTATCGTCATCCGTATATCTTACTGAAGCCGAGACTTTTCTCGAGCAGTATGCGAAGCGCAGCCTAGCGAATCAGGCTCTAGTAGGATCTGCTGGAAACCTAGTTAGGACTGAAGATTTCTTGGCTATTGTTGAAGGAGGCAGGGATGAAGAGGGCGATCTTGATCCTGAAGGGAGGGCTCCACCTTCAATCCATGGTGCCACAGTTATGGATGCAGTTCCTAAAGATGAGGGTCTTATCATATTCTTTCCAGGTAAAAGCTTTCCATCACCCAAAGCTATTGTAGCCCTAGTTATGAATTCTGTTCCGGGATTTTGGACAACTTCCCCCCCCCCGTCCGTTTCGGATGGAATTCCGCCCCATTCCACCACGTTTCTTATATATATATTTCATATTTTTAACTATTTAAAAAAATTCAATCGTTGTAGCAAACTGAAAAGTTTCGAACGAAATGCCGAACGTAACGGGCGAAAAGCCGAAGCGTTCTGTTCTAGTTACCAAAAGGAAACGGCAAACAAAACGGAATTGATAACTAAGTTTTTAACTGACATTTTAGTTTTTGAAACATATTCATCTGCAAGAGTACCAGTTTGTATATGTGGCTTTGCTGAGTATATCACCACCATCTTCTATTTGCAAGTGTTTTAGTTTGGGCTGGATTAGTCCTACTTTGAATTAAGCAGTTACATACTGAACATGTAATTTTAGGATATTTTTCTTTGTATCTAAAGATTCTAAACATTAGTGTTTTGGAGGTTTATCTGTTTCTCATGTATATTTGCTTGCTACAGTGTTGGAGGTCATTGTGTGGTGGTTGTTTTCTAACTAATCTAAAGTCTGCTCAGTAGTGGAGTTTGTTAGTGCAGTTATGTCACAGAGGAGTCCATATTTCTACTTACTGGTATTAATGTTTTCTAGGGATTAAAATATAAGTTCTTTGTCTGAATAACATGCTGAATGCACATTTGCTAATTTTTGGTGAGAACTACATAGCATTTGCAAACGTAAGGATGAAGGTGGTCTAAATACCAAGTCCTTGAAGGGCTTCTGTAGGGCCTTTAGGGTTAAGAGCATTCATAATCTGCCCCAAAAATCATACTTAAGGAGTTCTTTCATGAAGTCTCGATATTTGAAGGGAGAGCTTCTACTTAATGGTTGGCAACGAAGGGTATTTGAAACTTTCAGAGTATTTGATATTGTTGATTCTTTCATTTTTTTTCTTCTTTGGGTGTTCAGACAAGGCAGCATGTCCTTGTATTTTTTTTTTCTAATATCAATAAAATTTAAGGGGGCTGGCCCGGGTTCCTAGATAAATTATGGGATATAAAAAATCCCACAAGTGATAAGGGTATACCTATCTTTTTCACTCAATTAAGATAAAAGGGCATTAGGGATCGTGAGGAAACAATCTCACGAGTTCCTTTCCTCTCTTTTCCCTTCTTTCCGCTTCTCTTCCTTATCTCTTTCTCTCTCTTATTTTCACAAATTCCTTTCTCACCAAATCTCTTATCTTCCTTATCTCTTTCTCTTATTTTCAACTGATAATAATCTTCATGCTTTTCCAGTATCTTTTATTATCCAATTTGTTTCTGGAAAAGTTATTTATTTTCTAAAAGTGTCACAATTTTCATGATGTTTGCCTATTCTGTGATCAGTTATTCTTGGTTGCACTGACAATCTGCAGCATTCTCAAACAACATATATATAACTGCCGTTTTACATTTCCCTCCCTTTTCAGGAATACCAGGTTGTGCTAAGTCTGCACTATGCAAAGAAATACTGAGTGCACCAGAAGGACTTGGAGATAACCGCCCTGTACATAGTTTGATGGGTGATCTTATCAAAGGTGCATGCAAATTCACAATTATCAATTCTTGTAGTATGGTGTTACTTGAATTTTCTTCTAAAGTTTGCATTGGTATAGACTAATGTGGGAAATGTTAAAAGTTAGCCCAATGAAATGCTAGCTTGCAATTTTACATTAACAATAATGGAACTTGCTTCTTAATGGCTTGTGTCTGTGTGCACTTCTATGTTTGAATATCATCAGTAATCTTTTCATTCATGCCTTCCAAGCATTTTTATTTTCTTATTTGGATAATTTATGACACATGCCATTCATATCGGTGGAATGATTAACAAGATAACGCCGAAAACCCTTTGGCTTATCAATCATGGCCTATCAATAGAATGACTAGTTGCAGTTTCTAAAGTTAGTGTTTCTATGCACCTTGAATGCGATTTTGTAGCCTTGAGCTGCTCCGTATCAAAGCTTCTCCAAATATTGAAATGCTTTTCACAAGGCTGTGGATGGTTTGTATTTTGCATGCCAAAGAAGTAAAATCACTATCTTTTGTCCTAGTTTTTTTTATTTGGAGCTATATTCTCACGTTATTAGTTTCACTCTTAAAAAGGTTAAACAAGTGAAAGGTAAACATTTCCTCGGAGAGCCCTTATGATTGCATAAATATTGTTACTCGGCTGCTAATAATAATGCTCAACTATGTGTATCCCATGTCATGAGATAAGACACAAGACCATAATCTCACCTTATTAGATAAAGATAAAGTTGTTAAGAACAAATCCTAAGAGTATCACGTCTCTGGAAGTAGTCTTAGTTGCGTTTTTTTTTGTTAGAGTCCTACTACAAATGCTTTTAGGTTATTAGTTGCCTTCTTGTAACAGGAGATAGAGTCTTTTATTATACCAGTTCACAGATATAATCGTCTATTGTTTTCTTTAGTCCAAAAGTAAGTCTAAGTGTTTAGGTAGTTGGGTTTTTGTAGAACTAGGATAGCTAACTTTCAGGGGTGGGAGTTTTAAGAAGTTTTCTATAAAAGCAGCTACGTGCAAGGCTTGTTGCATGATTTACATCTATTTTGAAAATTAAGAAAATCTTCTTCTTTCTTCTTTGTGGATTCGAAGAATCGCTCTTCGTGGATTCGAAGGCTTTATCGATTGGAGGTCGACAGCAGTCAACCCTCTACTTGATTGGAGGTCGACAACGGTCAACCCTCGACTTGTTCTTCACGCTTCCGGCTGCGCCATGACTAAAATACTATAAAACTTAAACTATAATTAACTTAGAAGATGAAACTAATAATAAATTTAAATATCATCTGTAAGACTCAAATACTCAAACTACAGTTGCAAATGTGCGACACCAAGCAAAAACATCATAGTTAATTCGAAGAGGGTGATATGTGTTTGAAACATGATAGTTACTTGAAAATAGAAATATCCATGAAGTATCCGCTATGAGGATTGGTATCATGTCAGATAGGATACATTAGGCCTACACCAGTATCGATGTATCATAGCTTCTCAAGACAATCTTTATTGCTTTGCCTTTCTATGGTACAATTGACTCAACAGTCAACAGTGTCTGTATTTTACATTAATCTACCATCTATTGGATGCCAGGCACTTCCTTTTAGTGTACCGTATGTATCTAATTTCTTTAGGAAGTTACCGGGTTTGAAAGTGAAGGAGTGAGGAGATTAATGTGTTTGAAGGTTGATGAATATAATTAGGGCTTTGAAAGGATAAGTAGCAGCGTTATGTTGCAAATAGATTGGTTGGTAGGATTAGGGTTTCAAATAGAGTGGATGCTAGGGTAAGACTTTCCTACAGATTGGGTGCTAAGATTAGGGTTTGAAAGTAGGGTTTGTGATGTGTGTGTGTGTGTGTGTGTGTGTGTGAGAGAGAGAGAGAGAGAGAGAGAGAGAGAGAGAGAGAGAGAGGAAAGGGTTAAGAACAGGAAAAAAGGGATTTTGTATGGGGTGAGTTGTGAACCCCATGAAAGCCCTCACTTTTATTATATATTATATATAATCTCGCTTTCTCATATTTAAAAGAAGGCCACTAAGAAGTGATTAAAAAAGATGTCTCATCTATGCATAGTAACACTAATAAACAACCTCACAAAATCTATAAACTCGCTTTCTCATATTTAATAGAATGCCACAAATAATTGATTAAAAAAGATAGGGCTCATCTATGCATGCTAACACCAATTAACCCAAGATTGGGCCCTTGGAAATACTCCCCATCAAGATTGCATGAAGATATCTATCATGCTCAACTTGATTAGAATCTCATGTAAATAAGCTTTGAAAACACCTCTTGTCTACAATTATCTCAGGAAAAAAAAAAAAAAAACCTTTTGCTTACGCATCTGCAACCAGCTCTTCTTTTCTTTTTTTTACAAAAGGTGTGCAAATTTAGACAATCTGCAGCTTCTTCTTGATATTAAGTGTTTTCCATTTCGATATGTTTTGTTTTATTATGCTGAGCTGGATTGTGTGTCCAATATTGATTGCAGCCTTATGATCACAATATAAACTCATAGTTTCTCGAATTTCAATGCCCAAGTCACACAGCAAAACCTTTAACTATAATAGCTCACAGACTATGTGCCATGGATCTATACTCTCCTTATGTGCTTGATCAAGCCATTATTGGCAAGGTTTTAAAATTCGGTTTCAGCCACAATGGAAATCGAAATATTTCGGTTTTGGTTGAAATATTTCGGCCGAAATCTTGTAAATTTCGTGGAAAATTTTTGGTTTCTCTGAAATTTCAATGGAAATTTCGGTGGAAATCTTGGAAAAAGGAAATTTCTAAATTTTGACGAAATTTCATAATTTTGGCGAAATCCTGAAAAAAACGATTCCATTCGAATTTCGTTTCGGTCTTGGTGAAAATCCGAAATTTCGGACGAAATTTAAAACCATGACTATTGCTCGTTTTTACTTTTCCAACTAACAAGGGTTCGCCTTGCCCCAGCTTGCCTCCAAAAAAAGTCACATTAGAAAAGATAGGCCTCCATCTATGCATAATAACAGTAATAAACTTTATAGGTTGTGTGCTGAGATTTAAAAGGAAAGTGGATGCTTGGGTTTGTGAAGGGCAAAGAGAAATTGTAGTTACAGGTTTTCGAATAAGGAGAATAAAGGAGGAATTTTGAGATGTGTGAGACTACCTCTTTTTGATTGAGAGAGGACCTCCTTTGAATCATGAGCACCTTGGCTCTGATAAGTGATACCATAAAACTGCATGAATCTGATGTTTATTGAGTGAGAGAAAGAAGATGCAAGGCCGCTAGAGAAGAGACAGACTGGTTGTTGGCATTGAAACATCTGCCAAGGAAACCAAATTTGAGAACTTTTTGAAGTTCCTATTTTAGGTGTTCAAACAAAATGGAAAGGATAATAGAAGGATTGCCAGTTTTGATGGGTGCTAGAGTTAATTTATCATTTATTTGCACAGATATTTTGAACATCAAAACCATAGTTACAGGAATAATCTTTAATGCCATTGGTATGCAGTTATTGCTTCACTTATCTTTTCCTTTTTCTTTATTGAACTTCAAACATCATGAAGCAGCCAGTTACCAAGCTTCTGATTTCTCAGGTTGCTTTTTGTTTGGTTATTTATTTATTGGATGGCCTGACTTGTTAAAATCGTACCTGTGTTTTTATTATTTGAGTAAGCCTATGTATGATTTTAATTCCGTTTAAGGACAATACTTTCAGGAAGGTACTGGCAGAAAGTTGCTGGCGAACGCAAGAGGAAACCATATACTATAACTCTTGCTGACAAAAATGCACCAAACGAAGAAGTGTGGAGACAGGTAATACATTGTCTTCTGTTTGTGCTTGTCTTCCATGATAAACAGGAATATTGGGAAGGCACTATCCATTTTGTTTAAGCTGCCTTCTAATTGTGACTTTCTCAAACTGCAGATTGAGGACATGTGTCGGAGCACAAGGGCCTCCGCTGTTCCAGTTGTTCCTGATTCTGAAGGTTATTATGCTGTTCTCCTCAAATTCTTTTCAAATTTTTTTTATGCAACTATCTTGAATTACATTGGCAAGTAAATGATTTATTGAAGAAGGGAATGATTAGGGGGAGTATGAGTACATATGTAGTCCTTGTACATCCACACCTAAGAAGGATGGGAATTGTGATCATCATTTAGTACTTTCGATACCTTGACTAAACATTGCCATTCTAAGGGCATTTTATGTCATATGAGAGTTAAAAACACATGAAATTCCCGCTGTGTTGAATTCCGGAAATACAATCTGAAAATAAATTTTCCTTCTGGAGCACTACCCTGTGCACCCCAGCAAGCTAAACAAAGCAAAAGACCAAACGAAACGAAATTGACAACCATGCTAACACATGCCACAGAGCCATCACCCCACATATCTATTCTGTTTCAAATTTATAATGTGTAAAACCTTGAGTAGAGTCGCTCACTTCATGCAACAACTACATTTAAATCGCCAATGGATTTTGTGAGTTAAGAATTAACAATCCTTCAATACAGGCTATATTGACTATGACATATCTGTGAATTTCTTACTGTTTGTGCCTTATACTTTGCAGGGACTGATTCAAATCCATTTTCTCTCGATGCATTAGCTGTTTTCATTTTGCGTGTACTTAAACGAGTCAATCACCCGGTACTCTATTTCTCTGTTCCTTTCTCGCTTGTATTTTTTTCACCTACTTTTCCGCACCACATAAATGGTTGACCAGTTTCCTTATTTCCTGCCATGCTTTTATGAAGGGGAATCTCGACAAGTCATCTCCTAATGCTGGTTACGTTCTGCTAATGTTTTATCACCTTTACGAGGGAAAGGTACGATATGATCTTATTGCTTTTAATATAGTGCAGAATGTATGGTTTCAAGCATTTTTTCTATCTTATCTCTCTAATCATTGCCCGCATATTTCAGAATCGCAATGAATTCGACAGTGAATTGTCTGAACGTTTTGGCGCACTTGTCAAGATGCCATTGCTGAAGGCTGACAGGTCAGATACTTTCTTCCACTCTAATATACTTGGTATCTTTTCATATATATATATATATATAGATAGAGAGATATAGAGAGAGAGAGAGAGAGAGAGAGAGAGAGAGAGAAGTGTAGCTACACATACATGTAGATAACTTAGCTACACCGACGCCTTAAAATACAGTGGGCCCCACATTGTTTCGGTGATGCAAACCAGTCATTTGACGGGCCCTCACATAGATAGGGAGTGCCCAAAAAATCAGCTCCATCCCAACCCTATGATTTGTGGAGGCAAAAATGGACGTGTAAAAACCTTCACAAATCTGTCCATTTTTGCCTCCATAGTTTGAAGGGTTGGGATCATCCAATGGAGCTGATTTTTTGGGCACACCCTATCTATGTGAGCGCCTATCAAATGAATGGTTTGGATCACCCAAACAATGTGGGCCCACTGTATTTTAAGCCGTCGGTGTAGCTAAGTTAGCTACACGTATGTGTAGCTACACTTTTCTCATATATATATATATATATATATATATATATATATATAGGAAAAGTGTTGCTACTCGGTCTTGTAGCTAAGCTTATCTACTCGGTCGAGTTAAATACAGTGGGGGCCCACATTGTTTGGGTGATCCAAAGTCCGAACCATTCATTTGAAAGCCCCTTACCTAGATAGGGTGTCCACAAAAAATCAGACCCATAGGATGATCCTAACCCATCCAACAGTGGAGGGAAAAATGGGCAGATTTGTGGACAAACTGTGTCCGTCCATTTTTTCCCTCCACTGTTGGATGGGTTAGGATGATCCTATGGATCTGATTTTTTGTGGACACCCTATCTTGGTAAGGGGCTTTCAAATGAATGGTTTGGATCACCCAAACAATGTGGGCCCCCACTGTATTTAACCCGACCGAGTAGATAAGCTCATCTACACGACTGAGTAGCATCACTTTTCCCTAATCTGTAGTTCTTTGTTAGATCTAAAATAGAAAAAACTGCATAGTGATGTGCATGGAAAAAATTTCATCTTTTGTAGAGGTTTAATTTCGGGAAAGACATGAGTACATCTGAAATTTTGTTGTTGTATTGAAATGTGTCTTCAATCTTATTTAGGTTATGGTGCTTGGCTAATTATCATTCACATTCTCATTTGTTCCCTAAGAGATGTAAAAGAATAATCAACAACTAATATTTGCACTCACCAATTCACATTTTAATGTATACTTGATGGAATGTGTTCCTATAACTTGGCAAGCCTTTTCCATGAAACACGGTTTAATGGTTACAAAAGGTTTCATGTGCCTACTAGTCAACCCTTGAACATATTCCGTAGCCAGTTTTCCCTTATAAATATGTGTGGCTGACAAAATATTTGTTGTTTGCACATTAAAGATTGCCACCCAATGACTAATTAATAGTTACAACTTTCAAACTTGGTATTCCATTTCAATGTCGGAGCTTGTAATTTTGATAATATTTTTATTAGAATTATTCAACATCTTGAAATTAAAATATTGTCGGATCAGATTTTTTTTTTTTTTTTAAATTGACAAATATATATTCATACCAGCAAATTTACAATGGGGACCAGTAGTCCCACTAGATTTACATAGTATGATTTGCCCACATTCTCCTTGGCCCAAAAGAAAACCCATTACCCCTTACATTACCCAATAGCCTCAATTGAATCGAATAAAGCAAAAAGTGCCATATTTGTGGAACCCCCAAGTCAAGATCGTGACCTGCCACGTCACATCGATTTCTCCACTGCAATCCGCTGGCAAATTCAATTTTCAAAAATCTCGCTCGAAGGCCCAGAGCTATTGTGCGCTCCTCACCGTGCACGATAGACAACCACCCAACACATCATCCGATCTCCAGCAGCCTCCACCTCGAACCACCACCAGACACCGACGGCTCCCCATTAAAAATATATCAAATTCTTCCACTATCTTCTCCAAAACCTACTTTCACTAACCCAAAAATCATCCCATCCAAAAGCATACTCCTAGCCCTAACCCTAAACCGTAACCCCAAAGACTAGACTACTCCCCCACCTCCTTCCCCAATCAACCCTAACCTTAACAACCCTAAAACTCCCCTCTTCTTTCTCCTCCTTCAAACCTTAACCCTACAAAGTTCATTGCCGTTATCCACAAACTCCTTCAGCTCCTCTAAATCTGAACACTCTTTTCCTTACATCAGCCCCTTCCACAGCCTCCAACAACTCCCCCATCCATTTTCTCCATCAACCCTAACTAGATCCAGCCCTTTCACCATTAAATCCGGCCTTCTCGAGCCCAGCTCCGGCCATTCTGCCCTATATATGGCCCCCGGCTTTCCATAACCCCCAGATCCAATAATCCACGGCCTTGCACCGCCTATAGTTGGCCTTCCACGGCTCCAGGTCTATCCCCCCACGGCCACCGGCAACCTTCACGGTTTTCCCCGGCTCTAGATCCAGCTTCACGGCCTCCATGGCTTCAAATCCGGCCTCCACGGCTCCCAATCCAGCCTCCACGGCTCCCAATCCAGCCTCCACGGCCCCAGATCCTGCCTCCACAGCCCTAGATGTAGCCACTACGGAAAAGCCATGTTCCAGATCTAGCTTCCACAGTTCCCGATTCGGCCTCCACGGCTCATCTTTTGCCAACCATGGGAGAGACGGTAAAAAGAGGGATAGCAATGGAGAGAGAGAGAGAGAGAGAGAGAGAGAGAGGAAAACGAGAGGGAGAAACCGCCTCCCTCCCTAGGCCGACGCCCTAGGGAGGGAGCTTTTTTAATCGCCTTTTTTTTCGCCCAAGTTTCGCTCTTAGAAACTAAAAGGTCTTCTGTATTTTGTATTTTGTATTTTGTCTTTGCTTCTGATCAGATTTTAATTTTGTAATATACAAATTCACTTTATTGCTTCTCCAATTAGATGCATGAATTCTTTCCTTTTTTTTTTTTGAATGGTTAGATGCATGAATTCTTTCGAATAAATTTAATGTGTTTATTAGCATTTGCTCGTAACTTAGTTGGAAAGCACCGTAGAACTTCATTTCCATTGGGGAATTTTCCTTGTGTTCCACAATTAGTCCTTCAGAGCCTTTCTAGTTGCCATGCAATTATTCGTATTGTAGTTCATTCTTTATCATTGGTTTTGTGCCTCTAGGACTCCTCTACCTGATCCAGTGAAATCCATATTAGAAGAAGGCATTAGTTTATTCAAGCTTCACACCAACCGGCATGGAAGGTATGCAAGAAATCTTATCAACTCTCTTTTTTGTGTTAAAGTGCTCTCTTTTATTCTTATGCTTGATGAATGTATGTCAAAACCTTGTAGAATGAAGACTGACTATTACCATTCCAAGAAAAAAAATGAAGACTGGAGCTGTTATATTGTTATTGCACATGAACGGGAAAAAATACCCAGTGGGGGCTTGTTCGATGATCCAAGCCATTTACCTGTTGATCCCTTCTATGGGTGGGCTATGACCCAAAAATCTTGCTTACCAGACGTTCCTAACCCTTTGATTTGTGCCCTTTAAATGGTAAGCTAAAACTAAAAAAGGCAACATATATGAAGAGAAAGTCTCCACAAATCAAAGGGCTGAGATAGTCCAATACAAGAGATATGTGGGTGTGGCCCATATATAGCAGGTCCCAACAAATGAATGGTTTGGATTTAGGTGGGCCCCACATTTACTTTTCCCTGCTAATGTAATTCCAAGGAAATTCATGCATACCATATAACAGTTCCTAGTTGTTAATGAAAAGCCTCATGGGGCTGAATACATTGTTAATTGAGCAAAATGACAATTATGGCCTTGCATAAAGTGAAAAGGTAATATAAAAGAAACATAATCTTAGTCATCCCTTTATATCATTTTAAGATGTGAAGAGGATGTACCGCTAAAACCTCATTTGTTGTGTTCGTGGGATCACTTATTTTAGCACTTGTTCAGGGGTATTTTAATAAATCTCTAAAAAGAGGAAATGGTATTTTTGTCCTAAGCAAAAACAGAACTAACCAAAAGGGATCATTCTATTGCTACTAGGCATATGGCAACTACCAAGATGTATTAGCTTCAAAGGTGAAGCAGTCATGCCCTCTGTTGTTAAAATCTTACGATCGACGATTTGAATCTTACGATTCAAAACGATTCATGGGTTGAACGATTTAGATCGGACGAAGAATCTTTTTTCGTAAAAATCTTACGATTCGACTTTGAATCGTGCGATTTTTACGATTCTTTTCACGATTTTTACGATTCCTTTTTTTTTTTTTTTTTTTTTTGGATTTACTGATTGTGATTTCAAAATGCTTTGTTTATTGCTGATATTTCTTTGTATGGTGATTATTATAGATTTGAGTTTGTGCTTTGTTTACTATTGTAATAAATTATATAATGATTTATTATATGATGAATATAGTTTGTGCTTTGTTTAGTAATTTATTGTGCGATGAATATGGTTTGTGCTTCGGATTTTACTAATCAAGGAATTTTATATTTAATTTAATAGTTTCAAATGGAAAATAGATAATTACTCATTTTATTCTTATTTTTTACCTCTTTATATTTTTTAATATTTTTTCTCATTTCTATATATAAATCTCAAAAAATCTTACGATTTACGATCCGATTTACGATTTGAACCCTTTTACGATTTACGATTCGATTCTGATTTTCAGAACCTTGGTCATGCCTTCCTTGCTTCTCTTCATTTTGTATCTCAACTCAACTCAACAAAACCTTTGTCCCAAGCTAGTTGGGGTCGGCTAAATGAATCCTTTAGAAAAAAAATTCATGAAGAAGGTAAAAGGGATCTACCTGGCTCTAATCCTGGTTCTAGTTGGGTTCTTTTACGTGGATCATTTTCTTCCATTCTATCCTATCAAAGGTTCTGTTCTCTGTTAAGTTCCTAGCTATCAAGTCTTTCCTCACTGTTTCTACCCATGTTATTTTCGGTCTACCCCTACCTCTTTTTACTCCCTCAATTTGGCACGAGTCACGCTTCTCATCGGAGCATCCAAAGGCCTACGTTGGATATGTCCAAACCATCTTAAGCGGTGCTCTCTCATCTTCTCCTCGATTGGAGCCACCCCCACCTTTTTACGAATGTCTTCATTTTTAATATCTCTTACATTATGTATTATTGACTAAAATCTGTGAAAGGCTACAAAGAGTCAAAGACAGTGGTTATGTTTTGAAATTTCAATTTAATTAGTTCGTACAAAGAATTTTAGCTTTGTCATACTGACATGTTACACTTTTCTTTTTATACACTTGGATATATAGATTGGAACCAACCAAAGGATCATATGCAAAGGAATGGACTCGATGGGAAAAACGGCTAAGGGAGATTTTGTTTGGAAATGCCGAACATCTCAATTCTATTCAGGTAGGTATCTCTATATTTTTCTATTTGAAATATTTTACTGATATTTATGATACTCTGTAGTCAATTGTATCAACTAACCCTTGGGTGATAAACTATTGACATAGTACCTGTCCAAATTAATTTGGATTGTGGAACTGTGCATGTGACACATTTTGAGTGATAAAAAAACTTTGATCTGGTAAGCCATTACCAAGAGACACTACTGGAATAAGTCCCATAGAGAGAGAGAGAGAGAGCCTCTATCTTTCTCCCATGTATGGATTTGTATGCATATGGCTATCTGGTTAGTTATATGCATATTATCTTAAACATGTTCATCATGAATTTACCCGAGACATTTAATCACTCTATTATTGTCAAGAGAATATGTTCATCACTGAATGCAACTCCACCATATTATCGAGTAGTTTGCTAGAAATTGAATGTCAGTATTCTCTGTTGTTTGGTGTAGTTGAGCTTGCCCGAGGTTTATGAGAACTTATTTCAAAACAGGACAGTCTGCAGATCTTCTAAATCCAATAAAGTGTTCTGTTACATTTAACTATTGTTGCTTTAATCCCATGGCTTATTCTAACACATACTCCATCTGTTCCAGGTCCCGTTTAATTTTTCCGTCAAACAGGTGCTAGAGCAACTACGAGCTATTGCAAAAGGCGAATATAAAACACCTGCTAGTACCGAGAAGAGGAAGTTTGGAAACATTGTCTTTGCTGCAGTCACTCTACCTGTTACAGAAATCAGGAGCCTTTTGGATAAGGTATGTATCCTATTTAAATAGGGAAATGATATCAGCACAACCATGTTTTGATATTTGCACTAACCCGTCTTGTCTTTTATTATTTAAAGACCTGTCAAAGGTTATTACAGTTCCCAAAAAGCTCTCACAAGCCAATTAAAAAAGAAAAGACAAGCTAGGTTTGTGCAATTATTAAAACATGGTTGTGCTGATTTAAATATTGGCTGGAGGGAAATTTCTGAATGTCCCCCTCTCGCACGTAACAACCGAAGCCATCCAAACTTTCCGAACAGGAATTGTCACATGATGAAGCAGCTGTTTAGCCTTCGACTTATATAGTACTAGTATTTTGAGCCCATGCTATGCATGGGTTAAATGGTGGGCTTCACAGCATCAAAACATGAGGTGTAAAATGGTAGGCCCCATCCTAATGCATAGGTTTGGGTAGAGACGGTGGACCCCACCTCATCAATAGGATTAGTGGTAAAATGGTAGGGCCCACCAGCCCACCCAATGAGATAGTGAGTCCCACCACATCAAAACATTAGGTGTAAAAATGGTAGGTTCCATCCCATACAAAACATGAGGTGTAAAATGGTGTATCCCCATCGTTGTAAAATGGTGGGCCCCACCATATGCATGGGTTTGGGTGGAGATGGTGTGCCTCGCTCATGCTAGGCATGGTTATCAAATTTTGGACACCACCCTATTCAAACAAAACATGAGATATAAAGAAAAGGTTTTACAGTAAAAAATAATCTTGGAAAGAAAGCGAATGACAATGGAAAGAAGCATGCTTAGCATATATTATTGATAGATGTATGAATGGAAGCTGTCTGAATTAACTAATTTTCTCATCTGTCCAAACAGTTGGCCGAGTGTAATCCGAAAGCCAATGAGTTCCTCAAAGGAAAGGACATGGAGAACAGCCTAAAGAGAGCCCATGTCACTCTTGCTCACAAGAGAAGTCACGGCGTCACAGCTGTTGCTAGTTATGGTGTGTTTCTCGACCAACAAGTGCCCATCAACCTTACAGCACTGCTCTTCTCCGATAAGACTGCTGCTCTGGACGCCCAACTCGGGTCTATCAATGGTGAAAAGATAACCTCAGAAAACCAGTGGCCCCACGTTACCATCTGGACGGGGGAAGGGGCCTCCGCAAAGGATGCCAACATGCTGCCACAGTTGCTTTCAGAGGGCAAGGCAACTCGTCTCGATATCGACCCACCCATCACCATACCAGGCATCTTGGAATTCTATTGAGTTTGTTGGGTGAGCCCAGAAGGGGTTATTGACTCTTTGGGGGTGATTGGCAATGGAGTCTGTTATGAGGTAATTTGTATAATAAGGCGGCATGATGAGGAAAAATAAGGGCTTGGATTACATTGCACAGCTACTCCCCAAGTCATACTTTTGTGAAGAGGAAATTTACAGAGGGAAATTGTTGTTGATGATATAGATTGGGTTGGCATCTGAGGTTTTATCTCATGATGATTTTTCTTTGTTGTTTAAAGCAAATGTCACACATTTTGTATTGTGAGTGGGATTCTTAAATGACAGAATATACAACTTTTGAGGGAAGAAAGCTGTGTATAGAAGTATTCCTCATTGCAATTTTTTCTTTTTCTTTGGAGAAGATCCTTTTGAATGATGATGGTGTGTTTTTCATTTCGAAAAAAAAAACCCACAATGGCACTGGCATTGTCCCACAACAAGGTGAACGATGATTGGGTCTGCGGCCGTCACAGGTTTTGGCTATTGCCTCCTTTCCCACCTTTATCGGACGATCCTAACCCCACGATCAAGGGTGACAAGAATGGTATAACCTTTCAGGTTTTCTCAAGTTCAGTATTTTCGTAAGTTATTGATTGTTTGCAGGACTTGATCTTGAGAATGATGTCTCCTTTTAGAATGGGGTCTGGGGCATATATCATTTCCCTTCTCATTATTAGAAACAGGAAGAGGGGAAGTAGTAGCCTTCAAAACTATATCTAATGTATTTTCTTATTTGGAAACTGAAAAGGGTAAAGCATTTAAAATATAACACTGGATGGATTTGTATTAAGGGCTAAACACTGATTTTAGAACCTTGGATTTCCTCAAAATTGTAGATGGGAGGTGAGAGAAGAAAGAGACCAGGCGTTTTCTGATGGCTCACCCTTCTTCCAGACAGCAAGAGCAGGAGATCGTCCTATGTTTCCAGGTTTCCGAATTCTCAGGATGTGAGAGAGATTTCTAAAACTTGGATTTCTTACTTAAAATCCAAGAAATGCTGTCAGGACAGCATACAACAGCTTAATCATGAACCCTCTTTTACACTGTTTTCAAACTAAAACCTGGATTCTAAAATCCACGTATCCAAACGGCCCCTAAGTTTTTTGATTTTTTGTGTGTTTTATACAGCAAGTAGGGCCTCTTTTGATACCTCTAAATCATATTTGCAGATAGTTTTATATGTAATTGCTCCACATGGAAAAATATCAAGACATGCTCTCCATGACCAAAATGAATACTCTTCACTCCATGTGTCCAACAGCAATGAATTTTGACTTTTATCTGTTGAATTTCTAATCATCCATCTAAAGGGTACGAATCCGGCGGTTAGGATTGTCATATGACTTATGAGGAAAAAGAAAGACTAACTTGCAATCTTATATGCAAGTGATTGTAAAGTTAAATATGATTAGTTTTGTCTTAGAAATAATGTAATTAATGGCTGCCAAAGTGGCCTTTATGCACTACGTTCAAATAACATAAATTAAAAATACTTACATGGGAAATGATATTCTTAATCTATTTTCATCCTTTCCACCCACTATAGTTTGAAGTTAATTGTAAGGAAAAATTACCAAGGTTTCCAAGTAACTTTGGGAACATTACTAGTTCCCCACTTCAAAAAAAATAAAAAAATCCCTCCCAGCATGTGCTATTTTTTTTCCTTTTTGTTATGCTTCCCTGATTTTTAAGATTTTTTTATGCAGCAGGTTGGGGGAGAAGAAAATAGAAAAATAAAAAATAAACAAAATGAATCCTAAAAATAGAGGGTTTCCTTTGGGGATATGGAGGGGTTTCCTCTTTCAAATAAAGCCTTTTATAGAATTTCATCATCTCTTAATAATGACCTCCATCTTGCTCCCCAGTACCAACTTTATGTCATCTCTAACCTCTCATAATGTGTTTAACAATGAGCTTCTGCAAATGAAAATCTCTGCTAGCCAGATTTGTTTCCTTTCACCTTTGATGGAAAACTCCACCACTGTCAGCTTCCTCCATCATTGACATTCAAGAAATTACAACACTCAAATGACCGAGGGCACCTATCAGCCCTCATTCAAACATTACAATATCCAAACCCTGCAATTATTCCTATAACTCCCTAGAGACAGAAAAGTAACCCATCTACGATCCTTTCTACACCAATTTTGGCGAACAACTCCTTGAGGAAACCCCAGCTTACCTACCAAAAAAATAAACTCCCTACATTTTTTTTTTGAATGGACAACTCCCTACATTATCAATCAAGAACATGTGTGTAATATGTGTATGTGTGTGTATATTAACTTACCAATAGCATTCCTACACTGTAAATCAAGAATTTAGTCTACTTGTGTACTACAATTCCCAAGGTTGCATACGTTTTCTTGCAGAATACCATGAATACTGAAAAATGCTCATGGCTCACTTAAAAATTCGAATTAATGAGAAGTATTTTCGTTGTTTTACAGAAACATTTCACGTAAATCATTAGAGGTCAATATAAAATTGACTCAACTTATTTAAAAGCTGGCATTTATCAGACAATTGACAAATAAGCAGAAGCCAACTAGATCTATGGACGACGTTAAAAATAATTTCGTGGAACTCAAAGTACTAATTTTAGACATGATCCATAATAACTTCTGAATGTGAGTAGTTGACATTAACAATAAAAATTCATCTTACCGAGGATCATCTTCAAGGCGCTTGGAAGGAAGAAGCAGAATAAAATTTAGAAAATGGCCATAAGAAATAGACCCTTCGGAGTCTGCATTCAGAAACCGCATTATAGCCACAGAGCTATCTTCATTGGCTGGAAGGCTTGCACTTTTAAGGGATGTCAAGATTTGACTTTTTTGCAATGTTCCAGACTTGCTCAAACATAAAGTAGTATAAGCTTGAATAATAGTTGGTTCCTTCTGTTCCATCAAGGATAAAAATTGCTTCCACCAGAATGATTTTGAAAATAAGTTACTTCTGGTACGACGCAAAACATCCCGGGCATATCTCCGTGGTAATCTTCTCTTTCCCATTGCAATTTCAAGATCTTCGAGTGTTACCTGACCATCACCATCTCTATCCAACTCTTCAAAAAACCACCTTCCTGTGACCGCATATAGTTGGTTTCAAATGATGAATAATCATTGAAGAAATCATCTATGGAAACAGTCCACAAGATAGGTAATCAATACATAACTACCCGAGCAATTAAAAGTACAAGCTGAAGAAGAAATGACCTAACACAACATAGCCCAATATCTATACGTTCTATCAGAACTCTAGTGGATGTCTTAAAAATGGCAGAAACATGGGCAGCTACAAATATATAATTCCCTAATAGCAGAGATAAGGCACACTTGAATATCACTTACTGTGGCTGGAAGTCATTTGAGAAAGAGGCACCTTTATGGCATCAAATTATCACATTAAACTTTGGTTCCTATTTTTCATCTACAAAAATGCTAAACCAAACTATGTAATGCCCACAAGACCTCCCCCATTTGATACAGTTCCTCAAAGTAATTACAGTACTGGAGTAATAGAAGAAAAAGGATGGGTAACTACAGAACATTTTAACACAATCCTTAACAACTGGAGTTGGTATAGGAAAATAGGGCACAAAATATATCAAATTGTGTGATCATATTTTGAATTGTTCACTATAGTTTTCCTACCCTACAGCAGCATGCTCTTAATTTGCTGAAAAATAGGCACAGTAGTGGAAATCTAGAGAAACATAGGTTCTGTCTGCAATTATTGAAAGATTGGTCATTCTTAACAAGGAATTCAATACCACAATATAGCTCAAATCTGGCATGTAGAGAGCTATGAGACAGGATACTTATCATGCATTACACTTCAATAGAAGTTGAAAATACTCCAATACCAGTAGTAAAATCTGTGCAATTAATGATATAGTGAAAACAAATTCAATGAGAAGCTAGAAGACCACAAACCATGCTTGGTGGCGTTTGGCACTGTCGATGAACATAATTTGTTCACATAAAGCTAACTAGCTCCCACTGTGCAATGTCATGAATTTAAGCTAAAACCAGTTATTTCAATTCTTAAAACCCATAAACAAGAACCCACCATTTAGCCAATTGAAAGCCAAACCATCAACAAAGGTACTTAAAGAGTAGAAGGTCACTCACTTTCAGACTCCGTATACCTGAACAAGTCCTGAATAGAGAACAGCTTCTTCTTATCAGGATAATCCTTAGAAGACCGCCCTAATTGAGAGACAAGCTCAATCAATTATGTCAGTGAAACGGTAGAGAAGGAGGACCGTAAGCGCTCAACATTCGATAATGGAATATTCAGCAATGCATCTCCAGGCTTCTGTATTGAACTGCTCTCTACTTATAATGACTGTGGTTAATCTTCTTCTTTCAAAACTCTAAGATTTTGGCCATTGGATCAGTGAATCTATTTTCAAGGGTGGGGATCAACGATCCATCAATGATCAACCCTTGATCTTAGTTTTAATCATTCTTTTCCCTTTAATTTGCTTTGATCCATAGATCTTAGAATCTAGGGCTATTGAAGGTTATAACTAAATTCCCTAAATGAGAGAAGAAAATAAGTCTTGTTGTAAAAATAATTTCCACGGAAAATATCACTTAAAATGTGGAAAGTCAAAAAAATAAAATAAGATAAAAAGTTATGGGAAGAAACCCACGTTTTCCCTTGTATGGGAAAACGTGCATATGGTGTGGGCCCACCCTCAATAAATTATATATATATATATACGGTATGATGATAGTTAATTTAAAGATGCCTTTGTAGGATTACTAATTATAAGTAATTATTTAGGAAAATATATGTGATTGCTTTTAATTAGCAATCAATGATATGGTGTGATGATAGTAAATTTAAAGATGCCTTTTTAGATTTACTAATTATAAGTAATCTTAAAAGGAAATTCCTAGATTTTGGATATCTTAATTTCTTTAATTAAAAATCCAAAAACTCTTAACAATAGTGGGAACTTTACATTAATAGAAGTAGTGGGATTACTTGGAGATTAAGTAATCTTATGGATGATGTAAAGTGAGAAACTTTAGGGATATAATATTATCATTAATAGTAGATTAGCCAAAATAGCAAATCAAAACAAAAATTAGGGAATATATGTAATCCCCTCACGCCCAAAATTTGTGGGACGCCCAATTCAAATTTCAAAAAAAAAAACCGACGCCCCACTCTTACTTCCATTATATATATTGCCTATAGTTGTCTTTAACTTAGTCCCCTTTCACGCAACAACAGTAGAAAAGAAAAGAAAAAGGGAAGAAAAGAGAAGTGATGCTAGTTATTGTGGTCTTGTGAAACTTTAGAAACTCATCACCCAAGTAAGTACTTCTATCAAAATTCTTGTTCTCATAATAATTGACTCGAAAATTTTTGGCTTTCTGCCAACAGTTGATGCCATCATATAAATCGAAGGATTTTATTGATCTAGTAGTATTAGTTGAAGAGATTTTTTTTATGAACTTTTGAATCAAAAGATTTATGATACAAACATATTTTTAGTCATTTGACCTACTAATTTTCCTTTGTCCTGATGTATTTTGACTACTCTTTTGGATTAAATAATTTTATTTACGGGATTTGATTTATTTTTTTTAGGCTTAATGGAACAAATGACTTTTATAAGCATTATCTATTCCATGTACCTGTCATATATATATATATATATATATATATATATATATATATATATATATATATATATATATATATATAGAGAGAGAGAGAGAGAGAGAAAATTGTTTGTGCGCTTAAGCGCATGAAATATTGGTGCGCTGAAGGTGCGTTTCAATTTGCGTTCTGGTCATCGTAAGAAAATCGAGGGTTTTGAAAATCCAACGAAGCTCTCTCACAAACAGTTTTCTCTCTCTCTCTCTCTCTCTCTCTCTCTATATATATATATATATATATATATGAGAGAACATTTCCTACACACTTGTGTAGGTAAGTTACCTACACACTAGCTTAAAATACAGTGGGGGCCCACATTGTTTGGGTGATCCAAACCATTCATTTGAATGATCCTCACATAGATAGGGTGTCCACAAAAAATCAGATCCATAGGATCATCCCAACCCTACGATTTGTGGAGGTAAAATGGATGGACGTGTATAAACCTTCACAAATTAGTCCATTTTTTGCCTCCATGGTTTGAATGGTTAGGATGATCCTATGGATCTGATTTTTTGTGGACACCCTATCTATGTGAGGATCATTCAAATGAATGGTTTGGATCACCCAAACAATGTGGGCCCCCACTGTATTTTAAGCTAATGTGTAGGTAACTTACCTACACAAGTGTGTAGGAAATGTTCTCTCATATATATATATATATATATATATATATATATATATATATGAGTTAAGTGAAGCTACACATACGTGTAGCTAACTTAGCTACACCGATGGCTTAAAATACAGTGGGCCCGCATTAATTGGGTGATCCAAACCATTCATTTGATAGGACCTCACATTGATAGGGTGTGCCCAAAAAATCAGCTCCATTGGATGATCTCAACCTTTCAAACTGTGGAGGCAAAAATGGACAGATTTGTGAAGGTTTTTACACGTCCATTTTTGCCTCCACAAATCGTAGGGTTGGGATGATCCTATGGAGCTGATTTTTTGGGCACACCCTATCTATGTGAGGGCCCATCAAATGAATGGTTTGGATCACCCAAATAATGTGGGGCCCACTGTATTTTAAGCCGTCGGTGTAGCTAAGTTAGCTACACGTATGTGTAGTTACACTTTTCTCTCTCTCTCTCTCTCTCTCTCTCTCTCTCTATATATATATATATATATATATATATATATATATATATATATATATGAGTATTTAGGTCCAAATTGGACCAGATTTACACCCTGGTGGTCTAAGATTTTTAGGACAAAAAAATGGACCAGGTTGCATTTGAAAATGAGAGTATCTTATGTCCCAAAAAACAGGGGAAATTTATAATATGTAAGCATGTACTTTCTAGTCCACAATGGACCAGATTTTTGGGTAGTATGTACTTGTATTCTCAAGCCCAAAATAGACCAGGTGTATGAGTTATAGGTGTGTGTGTGTGTGTGTGTGTGTGTTTTGTTGTCCAAATCAGATCAAATTTATGAGCTTTGAGTGTTTTCCATCATAACTGTATATAAACGCATAGGGTTTTAAACTAATTTTGAGTAGGTCCTATCTTATCGGTGCATGCTCATAAGAGTATAAGACAAATTTTTGGGGACACATTTCTAAACTAGCAGTGTATGCACAAAGAGTTCCCTAAAATGATTTCTGCGACTACTTCGATCGCATCAAGGCTATACATGTAATAGCTCTAAAGATGAATTTTTTTTTATCTAAACAGATCTTATAAAGAAGTATTTTTGAAAGCCTCTTTTATATATTAGATATATATAGGCAGATCTTAAATCTTATGTACGAAGCCAGATCAATCAAATTTCATATAAGTTAGATCATTTCTTCGATCCAATGTCCTTGTACGAGTCAGGAAATTTACAATCCTCTTGCTATTCTCCTAATCTTATATCAAACGTAAATGGTTGGGTATGATTCTTATCTTCAGGATTATTTCCCTCACACTCTCACTTCGAGGCCGTCTCGATATTCACATCCGAGGTTTTACAAGGCAGGTGATAGCTAACTTTGCTCGTATGGCTTTTAATTCATGCAACAAGAATGGTGAAGTATCTCCATTTTTATTATTTTCTAAATTATTCTATGGTAAATGAAATTTTGTCTCTTATATTACATGTTGGAAATAGAATCTGATTTCTAATAAAGAATTATTAGTTGGGAAAGGGTGATGGGAAACCTGGAGTTATCCCCGTAATTAAAGGTATACAACTTGGGAGAACCGCTCAACTCCTAGTTGATGTCGGAATCCTTCGGAGACCAAGAGTCCCTAGGCGGTATGATCTACCGTAATAAGTCCACGCGGAGTCGGCCGTGTCGGCAAGGATAACAAGCTAGTGGGAGCTGGAGTGTCCTGGGTTTAAATGAAATTGATATGATAAGAATGTAGCAGATTATAATTGTTCCTATTTTTATTGAATTATTCTCTTTCAGTTATTAGTACATTTGTTCACCCTAAATTATTTTTCTATTCACTTGTAGAAGATTTTGGTGAACCATTATTTTGAAAAATTACAATTGTCTTATCTATAATATATGGATCTTTGATATGTTGTTTTAAATTGAATTCTTAAACTGGATCAGTTTCTATCATCCTGCTGACCTTGTTTTTCTCCCCAGGATTAGAGAATTCTAATGAGGGTGCGTTTGCGCACGAGGATGTCTAGGAGCGTAGGATGATGAAAGCAAATAATTAAGGAAGTCGATACCCTTCGTCAACACTTTTAATTTATTTTAAATTGGCTAGTTCGAGACTTTACTTAATTGAGTAAATTGGTTTTAAGTTAAAGTTATTGTAAGGAGACATTTTGGAAATGGAATAAGAGCGATGGCTATTTAATTTTCATATATGGTTTAAATATATATATATATATATATATATATATATATATATATATATATATATATATAGAGAAAACGGTTCCTACACATATGTGTAGATAACTTATCTACACACTAGCTTAAAATACAGTGGGGGCCACATTATTTGGGTAATCAAAACCATTCATTTTTAAGGCCCTCACATAGATAGGGTGTCCACAAAAAATCAGATCCATAGGATCATCCTAACCATTCGAACTGTGGAGGCAAAAAATGGACTAATTTGTAAAGGTTTAAAGACATCCATTTTACCTCCGCAAATCGTAGGGTTGGGATGATCCTATGGATCTGATTTTTTGTAGACACCCTATCTATATGAGGGCCTTTAAAATGGATGGCTTGGATCACCCAAACAATGTGGGCCCCCACTGTATTTTAAGCTAGTGTGTAGAGAACTCTCTACACATATGTGTAGGAACCGTTCTCTCATATATATATATATATATATATATATATATATATATATATATAGAGAGAGAGAGAGAGAACATTTCCTACACACTTGTGTAGGTAAGTTACCTACACACTACCTTAAAATACAGTGGGGGCCCACATTGTTTGGGTGATCCAAACCATTCATTTGAATCGTCCTCACATAGATAGGATGTCCACAAAAAATCAGATCCATAGGATCATCCCAACCCTACGATTTGTGGAGGTAAAATGGATGTGTATAAACCTTCACAAATTAGTCCATTTTTTGCCTCCATAGTTTGAATGGTTAGGATGATCCTATGTATCTGATTTTTTTGGACACCCTATCTATGTGATGATCATTCAAATGAATGGTTTGGATCACCCAAACAATGTAGGCCCCCACTGTATTTTAAGGTAGCGTGTAGGTAACTTACCTACACAAGTGTGTAGGAAATGTTCTCTCATATATATACATATGAGAAAACGGTTCCTACACATATGTGTAGATAAGTTATCTACACACTAGCTTAAAATACAGTGGGTGCCACATTATTTGGGTGATCCAAACCATTTATTTTTAAGGCCCTCACATAGATAGGGTGTCCATAAAAAATCAGATCCATAGGATCATCCTAACCATTCGAACTGTGGAAGCAAAAAATGGACTAATTTGTGAAGGTTTAAAGACATCCATTTTACCTCCCCAAATCGTAGGGTTGGGATGACCCTATGGAGCTGATTTTTTATGGACACCCTATCTATGTGAGTGCCAATCAAATGAATGGTTTGGATCACCCAAACAATATGCCATCCACTGTATTTTAAGCTAGTGTGTAGATAACTTATCTACACATGTGTGTAGAAACCATTCTCTCTCTCTCTCTCTCTCTCTCTCTCTCTCTCTCTCTCTATATATATATATATATATATATATATATATATATAAACGGTTATGGGAATCGGGTCGTTACATCTTTCCTATTGTCAATTGAAACACAAGCCTCACCCTCCTCTTTAACAGGAGAGCTTGCTCCCACAAGACTCTGCGGCACGCCCCCCACTCTCGCAAACCCTAGATTTGTAATAAGGCCATTCACATGTTTATTCCTCCCTTTCACCAAACCCTCAATCAACCCTAACTGATCAAATTGACGGGAACAAGAAGAATAAGAAGAAGAATTGGATGGATCACAACCCTTACGACTGATTTCTTTGCTAAAATGATCAAATTTCTGAAGATTTTCAACAATATTATCAAACACAAACCCTAAATGAGTATAATAATTGATTTCTTTGCTAAAATGATCAAATTTCCGAAGATTTTCAACAAGATTATCAAACGCAAACCCTTAATGAGTGTTATAACTGATTTCTTTGCTAAAATGATCAAATTTTTTAAGATTGTCAACAAGATTATCAAACACAAACCCTAAATGAGTATTATAACTTATTTCTTTGCTAAAATGATAAAAATTTTGAAGATTTTCAACAAGATTATCAAACACAAACCCTAAATGAGTGTTATGACTGATTTCTTTGCTTAAATGATCAAGTTTTTGAAGATTTTCATCAATTTTATCAAACAGAATGTTACGTATCCATACTTAGTATGAGTCTGTTGTTTTTATTTATGTTTATTGTGTCTGTTGTTGTTAGATATGTCGTAGTTAGGTTATGTGTATTGTTAACAATCATGTGTAGTTAGTGGTGCTGTAACTGTTTTACAGCTTATAGGTAGTGGGGTGATGTGGCAAAGTAGTTACTGTTTGTGATGAGTGGATCTCAGATCTGGGAAAAGTTATGTTTATGTAGTTAGATTGTACTGGAAAAAGGAAGAGAAATATTTTCCTAAAACAGAACTATTGAGGTTGTTCCCCTGGAAGTGGAACTCTTTTCTCTTCTATTTTGTGTATCTTCTTTTGATTCAGTGCAGGATCTTATCAGTGGTATCAGAGCGGTCGATCTTATCTGTGATACCGAGGAACCATGGCTGATGGAACTAGATCACAGGATGGGAAGAAATTGGAAGCAGAATTCAGACAATTGCGAGAAAACAATGAACACCAAAGTAAACAACAAATGGAGGCAATAAATCAGATCAAGCAACTCGTAGCGGCGTTGGACCTCAAATATGAGACATTGTCGGCATCGGCAATGCACAAAAATGGAGATCAAGAAGAGTCTATACATGATTTGTTTCCAAAAATACAGAGGGGAAGGGGTCCTGCTTATACCAAATATACCAAGATAGACTTCCCAAAGTTCAATGGGGAAGATCCACTCGGATGGGTTACAAGAGTGGAGCGGTTTTTCACTTACAACAACACCGAGGAGGAACAAAAGGTTCCTTTAGCGTCCATCCACTTGGAGAAGAAGGGGATTCAGTGGTACCAATGGTTTGAAAAACTCAAAGGACAAGTGCCATGGAAAGAATTTGTAGAGGCTATCTGTTCACGCTTTGGTCCGAATACGTACGAGGATTTCATCGGCCCGCTTACGAAACTTGAACAAACTTCGACGGTGGCAGAATATGAGGATCGTTTTGAACAACTGGCAAATCTGACCAATGATCTACCGGAAGGGTTTTACGTCAGTTGCTTCCTCGGCGGTCTCAAAGATGAAATACGGACTAGTGTGCAAATGTTTAAGCCTAAAACGGTGTTGCAAGCTGTTGGATTAGCTAAGTTGCAAGAAGAGAATCATGAGGCATTGTCAAAGAAGCAAAGAATAGGAGAAAGCAAAGTTGTGGGGCAGATTAGCGGTCAAGACAAACAACCGGTTGGAACTACTACTCCAATTATGAAGAAGTTGACTCATGCTAAGATGAAGGCAAGGCGAGATAGAGGGTTGTGCTACAATTGCGATGAGCGCTACACCCCGGGACACCGTTGCAAAAGACAACAGATATTTATGTTGGACCTTGAAGAAGATGGAAGTGATGGTGAAGAATTGGTCGAACCCGAACAACAAATCAGTGGTGAATCGGAGGAACCTCAAATTTCTGTGCATGCTCTTTCTGGGTCCACATCCCATCAAACAATGCGAATTCGGGGCTACATTAAGAGGCAGCCTATTATTATTTTGATAGACTCCGGGAGCACCCACAATTTTTTAGATCCGAGAACGGCAAAAAGGACAGCTTGCGAAGTACAAAAATCTCAACCATTGAAAGTTGTAGTGGCTGATGGTGAAAAAGTTACAAGCGTGGCTGAATGCAAAGGGTTGAAATGGGTGATGCAAGGAACTATTTTTCAAGCGGACGTCAAGCTGTTGCCACTTGGGGGTTGTGATCTAGTGTTAGGGATCCAATGGTTAGCAACTTTGGGACCCGTAGTTTGGGATTTTGCAAGGTTAAGAATGGAGTTTACATTAGAAGTTCGGAAGCATACATTACGAGGTGGCAAGGAAAGGCCAGTGAAGATGGTTGGGTCTCAACGCATGAACCATATTTTGAAGAAGGGAAATATGGCCACTATGGCCCAACTTTTTACAACCACAGCCAGTCATGAATTGAAGAAGGGAAATAGGGCCACTATGGCCCAACTTTTTACAACCACAGTCAGTCATGAAGACGCCATGCTTGACAAGGAGATGGAAGAGCTCTTAAGTGAGTTCTCTGATGTTTTTAATGAGCCAAGTGGGCCATTCAGGGATCCAATCATGGGTGGATATCCATATGTCCAGAAAAATGAAATCGAAAGATTGATGAAGGAGATGTTGGAAGCTGAAATTGTTCGGTCAAGCACTAGCCCGTTCTCATCACCTGTCATCTTGGTACGAAAAAAGGATGGATCATGGCGCATGTGCGTTGATTATCGTGCGCTAAATAAGGTGACTGTAAAGGATAAATTTCCGATGCCGATAATAGATGAATTATTGGACGAGCTGCATGTATCCAAGCTTTCAACCTTGAGGACAAGGTTGCTGCCCAGTGGGTGGCAATATTACGTATCCATACTTAGTATGAGTCTGTTGTTTTTATTTATGTTTATTGTGTCTGTTGTTGTTAGATATGTCGTAGTTAGGTTATGTGTATTGTTAACAATCATGTGTAGTTAGTGGTGCTGTAACTGTTTTACAGCTTATAGGTAGTGGGGTGATGTGGCAAAGTAGTTACTGTTTGTGTAGTTAGTTTGTACTGGAAAAAGGAAGAGAAATATTTTCCTAAAACAGAACTACTGAGGTTGTTCCCCTGGAAGTGGAACTCTTTTCTCTTCCATTTTGTGTCTCTTCTTTTGATTCAGTGCAGGATCTTATCACAGAAACCCTAAATGAGTGTTATGATTGATTTCTTTGATAAAATGATCAGACTTGTGAAGATTTTGAACAAGATGATCAAACACAAACCCTAAAAAGAGTGCCAAAGACAAAACTTCCCCTTCCTTTCCACCATCCGAGTTCTGAAAATTGAAGGTTTTCAACGAAACCCTAATCGACGAGTTTTTCTTTCTCTCATCGACAAAACCCACATCTTAGCATTGTTTCTTAACGTTCAATTGAGGGAAGAAATCGAGATTTTCCAATGCATTTTTCGGACCTTGAAAAAAAGACTCAAGATCTTTAACGGATCTCCAGAATCCGGATTCGATTGGCAAGAGAGCCTATTTAATGGCGTGAAGGGTGTTATGGAAAGATTCAATGGGATCATGGCCGGTAATCATTACTAAAAATTAAGAGAAAATTGATTTCTGAGTTTTAGAGATTAGGGCATCGAAGATGGATTGGAAGAGAAACCCTAGGGCTACTTTAGAAATGTGGGCTAGTAGAAAACAGAGGGAAAAAACAGAGAAACAGAAAGAATTTTTCAATTGGATGAGCTGAGAATATATTTGATTGAGAGAAACTGTAGAGAGTTTGCAGAAGATTTTCAAGAGAGAGGGAGAGTTGAGATTTGAGAGAAGATATGAAAGATGAAGCAGAAGATGAAGACGAAGAGGACGGTTTGATTTATGTTATCTAGTAATTAGCATTTGGATAATAAAAGGAGGGAAATGTTATCAGCAGCACTACTGTATTTTGATGAGGGCACTCCTCACTTTATTCAAAGTACGGTATGGTTTGCACATAGGACGATCCAAACCGTCCATTAGATGGGCCACAGCCTAATAGGTTAGGATCAACCCTCTAACATTCAGATCGGAGGGTTAGGATCAACCTATGTAAATGATTTTTTGGGACACAACCTATTTAGGCTGTGGCCCATCTAATGGACGGTTTGGATCATTCTATGGTTCAGGCCATACCAGACTTTAAAAAAAGTGAGGAGTGCCCTCATCAAAATACAGTAGTGCTGATAACATTTCCCTTTTTTTAAACCCACAATTTAGAAGGAAATGAATAAATGATACAACTACGGTTACTTTAGATAAATAATATCATAAATTGAAGGGGGCCCCTGCCCATTTTTTTCTCTCAATAGATGGTAGGGTTAGGATGATCCTATAGGACTGATTTTTGGTACACACCCTATCCATGGAAGGGCCTTCCAAATGAATTTAGATCCCCCAAAAAATGTGGGGCCACATGTGTTTTTGAGCTATAGCTTAGATAAGCTTAGATAAGCTATAGCTTATGAGCACTTTCCTCATATAAAAATTGAGCCGGGTAGATCCTTTCACCTTCTTCATGAAAAATTTCTAAATAATTCATTAGCCGCCCCCAACTAGTTTGGGACAAATGCTTAGTTGTGTTGAGTTGAGTAGAATATCTTAAAGGTCCCCCTTAGTTAAAATTGAATAGGATTATTAAAAAAAATGCAAAGTTTTGTTGAAATTATGAATCAAAGGCAGACTTTTGAAAATCATGAGATTGGTTGTCAGATACGATCAGATATGTTTTAGGACAATAATACCCTTCTTGCTTTTCCCTCCACCTTAGGCACTGATCCCAATATCATTTCATCTACCCTTTTCATTATTTTTCTTCTTCTTCCTCAAGCCTTCCAAACAGTAAATCTCCATACCCATTGCCATTGCCATTAGGAAAAAAACTCCATCGGTTCTCTTTATTTTGCTTTGGATAATAAACCTAGGGAAATGCTATCAGCACTACTGTATTTTGATGAGGGCACTCCTCACTTTATTAAAAGTACGGTATGGCCCGCACCATAGAATTATCCAAATCACCCATTAGATGGGCCACAACCTAAATAGGTTGTGCCCCAAAAAATCATTTCCATAGGTTGATCTTAACCCTCCGATCTATTGAGGGTTAGGATCAACCCTCTAACATTCAGAGAAATGGGGAGAGAAAAAACATACAGAAATCTCTTTGATGCCAACATTTAGAGAAAGGCGGTAAAGGCTAAGACTTTCTTACATATATATCTCTAGAGATAGAGAGAGATTGTTGTGACCATGCCCTACGGAGAAGAACAGCTTCCGTTGGCTACAGATGAATTCTTTTGAGTTTTGCAAGTGAAACCGGACCCAAAAAGGAACCTGGCAAATAATCATTTGCCACGTTGCATGAAGAAATCGGTTTAGGGTTTCTCCTGTAAGATCTTATGTGGGCAATCATTGATATAAGATCTACGGTCTAGATTGAAGAATGAGATTAAGTGTGAAATTATTAGAGTTACGGGTATAAGGGTAATCAATGCATCTCATCTTTATTGAGACATGGATTATTAGTGTAGCCCTGAATTCAACTGTATCTGTTAGTTAAAAAGATTAAGTCAACTAGAGTCTATTGTGGGAGTGACTCTAGGAGGTCTTGATCTATAAATAAAAGGGTTGGTCCCCGTCTAACCTGTTATAAGGGAGATCTCCCCCGGAGAGAGGCAGTAGAAGATCATCGTTGGGTCCACTACCATGGGAGATTAGGTAACACATTCCTTCTTTTGTATTCTAGTTTATTTGCACTCCTTTATTTGCATAATGGGCTGATAGATTCGCCCCCCCCCCCCCCCCCCCCCCCATACCCATTCGCCCCTTCAAACGTCTATTTTAACGCACAACGTTAGAGTTTCCTTACTAGCCGGATACCTTGTTAGAATAGGTAACTTCTACAAAAGTTTATAAAAGACCACTAATCGTATTTAGTGCTTTTTGAATATAGAACGAATCTCGTTTGCAGCTTTGTTAATAGTAAGCCCATATTTATTTAACAGCCCCATAAGTTCTTGAATTAACCCAAAACCCCCGATAAACCTTCCCTTATATCTAAGCTTCTGCATTGTCACTTCCGCTATCCGCCCGCGTCATTTTCCAATATCAATAGGTTGATTGTTTTTTCTAACACATGGAAAAAGATAACTTGAACTAACCCTAATCAATTTTTATTTAGAGAGACCTTCATTTTATGATGACATGCTTCTAAATCAATCATAATCATATCATTTCCCTCCAAATCATGAAAGAAAATATTTTTTACACTGTTTTCAAACGAAAGCCTGGATCGCTGTCAGGACAGCATACATAAGCTTCATCATGAACCTTACACTGTTTTCAAACGAAAGCCTGGATTCTAAAATCTGCGTATCCAAATGGCTCCTAAAATTTTTTTGTGTGTTTTATACCGCAAGTAATTTGGCGCCTCTTTTGATACCTCTAAATATTATTTGCAAAGAATCTTATTTGCAGATAGTTTTATATGTAATTGCTCCACAATGAGAAATATCAAGACTTGCTCTACATGACCAAAGCAATTAAAATACTTAAAAGATCGGGAAGCAATTCAAAGTATGGGTGCTCCCTTTTCCTATCTCACCATGACTACTGAGGAGGAACTTCATACACCCCTACGTAATCTGACCATCTGCAAAAAGTTGCCGGAAAAAGAAAGACGAATGCGAAGACGGTTATGGGAGAAGGAAAAACAATCAACGATTGCAAATTTGGAATCAAAGCGAACAAATCTGGATGAAGATTTTCAAGGCTTAGGATCAGAAAGTCCAGGGGTTGAACAGGGTCAAGTGCAGCATTTTAAGATTTTTATTATTATTATTATTATGGAGCAGGTTGGGGGAGAAGAAGAAACTAGAAAAAAATAAATAAGCAAAATGAATCCTAAAAATAGAAAAAATGGAAAGAATAACTGAAATGTCCCTAAAACTTGGGGTGGAAGAATAAAAATAGGCAAATGACAAAAAAAAATAAAAAAAACTATCCCTAAAAATCTATGAACAAGACAAACAAAAACAAAAATAAACCCTAAAAACGAGCATTTTATTGTTAGGAAACACAGATTGGATTTCACCTCCATCCCGTCCGTGAAATCAGTTCATTCACTTTTCCGTGAATGGCAGAGATTAAAAAACCTGGTTTTCAGTTAGACTAATCTCGGCCATTCTTAGGCAACATGAGTTATCTTAGTAGAAAAGAGTGTTTTCATAATGAAAAAGGGGGGTTGGAAATATCATTTCCCTTTTCTTGATCAACATAAGGTCCCACACAAGGGCATTTGCGTATAATCTGGACCATTGATTGGCAGCCTACATGGTACTGGCCCCATTTGAGCGAACATCCAATCCGTTGGAAGATTAAGACCAACAAATAAATGAAAATGATCCCAAGCCATTGATTCTTCAAGCTTCATTTAGGGTTATGCCAAGAGAAGCTAAACCATTGATCTTTGTGGTTCTTTATCCTACGTATAAGATGTCCGTTTGGGATAGGATCAAGGCCATTCTGATTTCCTCATGATGTTCTACAATATCAACGGTCTTGATTTCATATAAACGGACCCCCCATGCCCTTGTAGCTAGTAAAGACCAAAAATTGCCTTTTACCATTGATCATAAAAGTGTCTTTCTCTCATTCTCTGTAGTCGATTTCCCACAAAAAACAACACTTCAGTTTCTCCTACTTAATCGAGGCTTAATAGATCGACGGGGTTAGGATCATCTGATCAAGGTGAGGTCAGTGGCAATAGGCCAGACTTGTGTCTGCTGGTCAGATCAACGGACCTGATCATGTTCATGTAGCACAAGTGGCCCCAAAAATTGGCTGTTAGGAGATTAAGCCAAACTGGCATTTTTCTTTTCAAAGTTGTGCAAAACAAGACTTCAGTATATAATCTTTCCACCATCAAGAAGAAATATCCAAGACAAGATCACATTAATAACTGTTATTTCATGGCAAAAATACCTCAAGTTTTTTATAAAATGACAAACATACCCCTACTTTGGTACACATGGCGACATTTGAGCTTCAGTTAGGAACAATTCTAAATCAAATGTGTCTTGTCATTTCGCTATTTCCAGTGACAATCTTTACTACCCATCTATCTGAAAAACAAACTGACATAAATATGCAGTCCACAAATAGAAGTTCAAGAATAATGGACTTGTTCCACGCCGCACGTTCTTGGTGGTTTTCACCTGCATTAGTGTCCAATCCATCTCCGATTAGCGGATCAAACTAAATTTGGATGGCTCCTCTCTGGATAATCTCGGGGGTGGCAACGCCACTTGTCTTCTTCATTGGCTAATACAAGATAGACAGAGCTTGCAGTCTTCTATGTAGCACGGATGGATGATTTAGGACTCTTTGGTGAACTTTCTGCCCCGTTTTTAGGACTCAAACTGGTTCTAAAGTATGAAACTTTGGATACATATTTGGCGAGCATTCATCTAATTGACCAAAGAATGCAAATCAAACATCATGAGAGATGGAGACCCTCTCCGCGGGACTATGTATTGGTAGTAACCCAACTGCAAAAAATATGATATGCTACACATTTGGTGAAGCATCTTAAGAAAGCCTGATGCTACATAGCTGCTTGTTCTGTCTGCGGATCTTTTTAAAAAGAAAAAAGAAAAAAATGGTCTTACCTGTGTTAATGCGTTTAACGCACTACGGAGTTCTCCATAGTTAAAGCATTGTGATTGTCGTGGAGATTGACATGTTGATCTTCATTAGCCTGCAATAGAAACTTGCAGGCATCAGCAAAGAAAGAATCTCGAAAACATAAGCAAGAAGAAAGACGCCCGTCATAGAGAGAAACAAGTGGGCAGACAAAATTTCTTGATTTCTACTTCAAGGCTCAACATTACAATCTAAATTTCTAGAAGGGTGCATGGAAAACTCAGAAGGAAGTAAGAAGGATGAGTCAGACAGAAAATTCATTAGGCGCCCAGGAATGTATTCAAATGCCCAATCTAATTTCAGGATCACCTGTTAAATCCTGAAACAATGTTGTATAAGCACAAATCTATCTTTCAGTTGCAGAAGTCAACCGTTTAAAAGAATGATTATTATACAAAATAGAAGGAGAAAGAATTATTTGATACATTTAGATAGATAAATGGAGAGCTATGGAGGGATATTTTTATTTAAAAATCCAATAATAATAACAGCAATAATGTACCAGTTTGCGTGCAGATGTCCTAGAGATGTAATGAAAAGATTGTGGTTGTCTGATGGATGAAAAGAATGCATTTTCCTTAGAAAGAAGACCCAAACTCCCAAAAATAGTTTTCTTTTGATCGTTGAATCCCCAGAAACCTGAAGACAAGCAAAAAAAAATTAATACATAACAGTTTGTTATATATATATATATACACACACACATAGTTAGTTGGTTAGTTAGAGAGAGAGAGAGAGAGAGTCAAATTTCACACCATTGTTTGAGGCAGAACGAGACAAAGAGGAAGGGCAGAGGGTATAAAGAACATGGATATGGGTTTTTAGGTCAGCTACTATCTTCAAAAATGAAAATGGAGAGAGGGTTTTCTTGTCTCCAGAATGAGAAAAAGGACTTGTTTCAAAACATACACACACACACAGAGAGAGAGAGAGAGAGAGAGAGAGAGAGAGAGAGATTATATGGTGTACGTGTGTGCCTGCGTGTAATTGGGGTACGACAAAAGTGCCGCCCTTAATATTTGATCCAACAGCAGCCTATTATAAAGTCGGCTGCTGTTGGATCAAATATCAAGGGAAGCACCTTAATAACGAGCAGGTGTACGCCTGTACACACCATATAAAATCTTTATATATATATATATATATATATATATATATATATATATATATATATATATATATATATATATATATATCCCTTGTTTAATAATGAACCTTCTCTATTTACACTTCCTAATTAGCTGTCAAAGATTGCCTACAATTCCCAACAAGCTATCAACAGTCTGTCAGAAAACTAACATGGAGGCGTGTGGATATCATTTCTGCCATATGTGTGTGTAGATAGATAGATAGAGATATAGATAGATAGATACATAAGAACACTTCAAATCAACTGGTTTCAGTCCAATTGGGCCACACTGAATAAATAACTCATTTAATTGTTATTGGGAAACAAAGCCACAAAACATCAGTTGTGATTGGAGTTCACCACAATAGCTAGGAAATAAAAATGCATTCCTTGCTCAGACAATCGTTTCTCTGCTCTTTTGGGTGGACCAAACCACTTTCATTCATCCACTTCCACAAGGGCTAGGAGGATTAAGGGGGATCATTCTTCGGACCATATTCTACCACTCGCCCGTGATGCCATTACTCTCCAGTAAATCAGGCTTCTTCAATGCAGAGTTGTTCCTCATCGCTAATGCATCTTTCAACATAAGCTAGCATGAATTAGATTCCTGAATGATCGAGGCATCGACGCTTCAAAAAATATTCATGCTTATCGAAGACAGATTAATTGACTTTGTGGTTACTCATTTTCTAGTTGACGTGCTTGTCATCAGTCATCGGACACATGGCAGCAAAAGAACAAAATCGGCATTTCCATTGCTCATCCTCTGAAACATAACTGGCTTCTCGTTCTCCTTTCCAAAACTTGAGGCACCACTGGATATGGCTCTTGACCCAATTTACGTCATATGGAAACTGATATTCGTCCAGTAATGAATGGTCTCCTTGGAATTCATACCTGCACCGGCTCTCACTGTATTAATTGCAACTGTCTAGAAATATTGCACATTGATTGTCATTACTATAAGAGACGTTATAATAGCTAATACTGTTATCACCTCAAGAGAAGCTGCTCATGAGCTGGCGGTAGCAAGCAGCATACATTTCTAAAATATGTCACCATTTCTCCAAATGTCTGCACATGTAAAAGGATATCTGGAATGTAAATTCATAGAACAATTGGCGACGGAAATATTACATTTAGTACCACACCTAATAAATGGGATCCTATAAACTTATTTAAAGGGTCTCACAAGGAAGATGGATATAAGTTCCACATAAATATGATTGAATGACAACAAAATTTTTGGACGAGGACACTTGGAATGGAGGAGCCGATCTGTTTGCGCATCTGTGATGAGCACGATGAACAGGCACTTGATGTGCATTTTCTGCCCGAAAATGTTAATGAAAAAAAAAATGCTTCCCAACACATATTTAGCCATTTGCAGTTAGGAAGCCGCTTCTGACTTACTTTCCAAAATGTGAAGAAAAACAGAAAATATACAAAGACATCCAAAAAAAAAAACTACCTAGTCATACACTACTGCTGGCCCAAAGATCATAAGGATAGAGGAGAGAACTGTGTTACCTCAGCATGAAAACCTGAGCTAGCAATATACTTTTTGACATCTTCAGATAAAACATATTGAGGATTCAATCTGAAAAATTCAAAGAAGTTGCTTGAGGGAAAGTTATCGGCAACCATGCCGTCCCATAAATACTTGTAGCACATTAACTGAAGCCTGCAAGGAAAAAGACAATACTCTTCATCATCAATAAATGTGTCGGGCTACTACTATACGGAAAAAAAAAAAAAGAAGAAAAGAAAAACCTTCCGGCATATTTTGAGTTGACACAGCCCACAAGTAATGTTCAACAGTCTAGAACAATCAGTGTATCCAAAGTTGGCATGATATTACCAGAACAACTCTAAGATGATAATTATGAGTGTATGTCATGAATGTATTTCCTTCTTGATTGGAAAAACTCCAGTGAATACAACCATAGAAGTACAGCCTTATTTTGAAACACTGTAACAATGTTAACCATGTGATACTATTTAAACCTGGACAAAACTAGCTCCAGAGAAAATAGGTAAATATAAATTATTGTTCTATATACATGTTGGCAACGAAGTAAAACATACAAGGAAAGTTAGTTTATAGCTCCCACACTCTATTCCCTCTTTGATCAAATTAATAAAAGAAATAAACTAAACAATTGATGAAGTGCTAACAATAAACAAGGCGAACCAATTAGCAAAGGGAGGGTCACTCCACGGTACAGAGATCCTACAAACCACAACAAGTGCACATTTGATCCAATTCAGTCACCTTAGTCGTTAAATTTAGTTTTTCTATTTGACTTTGGACATGTGTTTTTGTGCTGTTTTGGTAGTATTTTATTTGATTTATTAGCATTTTTATTTAGCTTAGATCTCAGAGATCCACGTCAGCCTATGGCCCACCATATCCATTTTCCCCATGGTATAATTATCTCAACGATTAATGGTGTTACCAATAAACAAGGTGAACCAATTGGCAAAAGGGAGGGTCACTCCAGGGTGCAGAGATCCTACAGATCACAACAAGTGCACATTTGATGCAATTCAGTCATTAAATTTAGTTTTTTTTTAATTTTATTTTGACTTTGGACATGTGTTATTTTCCCTTTAGGTAGTATTTATTTAATTTATTCACATTTTTATTTAGCTTATATCTGGGAGTATCCACATCAGCCTATTGCCCACCATATCCCTTTTCCCCATGGCCTACTGATCTCACTTTGCATCAGCTAAAA
This sequence comes from Tasmannia lanceolata, assembly GCF_043159265.1. Lineage (NCBI taxonomy): Eukaryota > Viridiplantae > Streptophyta > Magnoliopsida > Canellales > Winteraceae > Tasmannia > Tasmannia lanceolata. Next base: position 44,045,877 of record NW_027518679.1, read on the forward strand.
CCCCAACCCATTAAGTGAACTAACTTATATCCTATTGACCAACAATATGACCCACAACTTAAAACAATCTCCCCTTTATAAATATCCATTCCTCCACCCAAAAAAGAGAATCTTGGAAAAATGTGAAAGAGAACCCTCCCTCGGCCAAGGAATCCTTCTATGGTTAGGACTCTCTCAAACAGACAGTTCAAATAATAATACCCCCCCCCCCCCCCCCCCCCCCCAAAAAAAAAAAAAAAAATCTCGTCTACACTATTTTTCTATTCCAATATCAGAAGTTACCTCACGTTCTTTTGTTCATCCCGTTTTGTAACGACCCCAAAACCCCTACATTATCTCCTATTTCTATTCTTAAGAACTTCTAATCAAACCATTCAAGTAACAAAAACTAATGCATAATAAACTCCAACAACAACTACTCTAATAATACAAATAACCTAAATATATAAACTTGGAAACAAATCTAATCTCTATAATAACTAATAAAGGGATTTTCATTTCATTTTTCTCCCTTCTTTGGTGGGCTATAATGTTTGCCAAGATTTAATGTGTTCTATATCAGAATATTGCATTCAAGTAGTACTTCTTTCATAGGAAAGGTTTCTCAAAAATGCTTATGATTCGAATCAAACTGAAAAATGGAGAACATGCAATCCGTTTCTCAAAAAATGCTTATGATTTGAATCAAGCAGAACAATGGAGAACATGCAACCCATCTTATACGAACAAATAAAGCCATAAGATTCAATGAATATCAGGATACATGAAAATAGATAACAGCACACAGCTTCACTACAGCCATTAAAAAAAACACACCTTCACTCCTACTTGAGTGCAAAGAGGTGATCTATACCATTAAAAGGAATTTGAAAAAACTTTATATATTTCAAAGTTGCTTGTATAAATGCAGCTTCATAGTGTAGAAACTAATTTATTACATATGAACATTAGAAAACATTTTGAACGTGTCGTAGGGGCACCAAAACAGAAGACGCTTACCTTGCATTTCTCTTTTGTGCTTCAGAGGGAAGTGTAGCTTTAGAACGAGTTTTTGTGTCTATCAATGAAGGGTTTCTAACAGCCTCTTTCATAGGAATCCGGATTTCATCAATGACTCCAGTCATCCATACACCTTCTACAAGGCCTATTCTGAAAATAATAAGCAAAATATCATCCACCACAAAGAACTTAGCATAAAGGTTCTTAAAGTCTTGCCATTCAAAAAAAAAAAAGGTTCTTAAAGTCTTAAACAAGCACAAAATAGAGATTGCTACTCAAGGGAAAACTAAAGTGTATAACTTGTATGTAACCAATAAGCAGAAATGAGATCATGTTACAAATGGAACTCCTAACTGTATAAACTTGCATTACAACCAATATATATGGCGTTTTCAATTTCTTAATGGATTCCTTCAACAAGAGAAAACAGTTCTAGAAGTGCAATAACAAGTTTGTGTAGAGAAGTAGAAAGAAGAAGAAGAGAAGGAGAAAAAAGAGAAAAGATGAATTTTGTGGTAATTGAAAGTCAACTCCAGTGAGTAGGCTCTCTTAACATAAAAAAGCATGAAAGACCAAAATGCCAGTGAACATAAGAATAGTCTCTAATACACTAAAACACCCATAAAGCAAACATGTTTCAACACTCCCGCTCAAGCTACAACATAGATATCAAAAAGGTCCAGCTTGTGAAGAAGATCTCGAAGTTGGTAGCGAGCAACTACCTTGGTGAATAAGTGTCCCCAAAACAGACTGCGATGTTGTCTAAAGTCTAAACAGCATCATACTTGATAAATTGAATGCCTTTCAGGGTCCTTAATGGTAAATCCCCCTTTCATATTCTTAATCCCATGAGCGATTTTTTCATCCGTCCTAAGGCATTAGGATGTGACTGTCTTTTTTTATTAGAAGGATGTGACTGTTTTTTTCCTATTGCTGGCCAAGGCATAGATAAAATATGAGCCCAAGTTGTTATCTGTGATTTGTTGGGTTATTCTAGCTCTTACAAGGGATACAAATGTTATTGTCCAGAGACAAGAAAATGATCTGCTTTCAGTAACGTAACTTTTCATGAGGGTATTCCCTACTTCTCATCCCTTGGAAACCCTTTTCAAACTCTAATTCCTGAAAAGAACTGCACTAGTAAATGAATACCTCTTCCAAATGTTTTGAAAATTGGAATCGAATCGTAAATCGTAATAGGGATTGAATCGTATCCGATCGTAAATCGTATCGTAAATCGTAAGAATCATTCAGAATTATATATATATATATATATATATATATATATATATATATATAGATTCAATTATTCATTTTTCATACAAATACATTAATTTAAATAGAAACTACCATGATTAGTTACTTAATGTCATAATGCGAATTGTTTTTTAACAAACATGTCACATGCTAATCATCTATTTCCCATCCAAACCCATGCATATTAGATAATAAACGTAAAAATTATAAAAGACATAAGATCATACCAATCTCAAACTCTCAAAAATCAAATGATAAATATCAATTATAAAATACTAGTAAGTCGCCGATGTTGTTCTCATTATAGTTGTGTCTCTCTTCAATGTAAGTATCGCCCTCAAGCACATACATTGTGCTTGAGTAGTTCAAATTTGTTCGATTTGTTCGAACTCCTCTATCTTCTTCCTTCTCACAAAAGAGTTTTCAAAGGCTTTTTCTAATGCAGAAGGGAAATGATGTCTTCCAAAAGAAAGTCCTATCTGAAATCCATAAAATTAGATTGAATCATAAAATTTGAATCGTAAATCGTAAGATTTTCAAAACAATACCTCTTCCTCTGATTATTGATGTTGATGGCTCTCTCCTCAAATCTGATATCTCCCCGTGATTCTACATATCAACTCAAATTCTAAATTCGTAATAAGAGAGGAGATAAGCCATCCAGAACCACAGGGGATCACCATCAACCAGAGTCCCTGGACACAAGCATCGTTCAGATTAATTCATCTATTGTTGATTGATCTTTTAATTTACTCATTGCCTTACGAAAGGGGACCCTACCACTAGCTTTGTTTCCTACGAGTACCTGCCTCCCTTCTATAAATCTTTATTATTGTCTATTCAAGGTTTCATCTTTCGGTTTATGTATGTGTTTCTGTCGTGACAGAAATGGAAATATTTCAGTTTCGGATGGAAATTCCAAAGGATTTTCACTCCTTAAAGTATTTAGTAGAAATTCCAAAGTTGCTCGGTCATCTAATTAGGAGTGCTTTCTCTTGTGTTCTAAAGAACTTACCCGGTCCATGGAGACTGGCTTGCTTTATCCTTGAAGTCACGGACCTTTGAAAGTTTGAAGAGATATAAATCCATCCTTCAAGCACATACCAAGATCCACAGATAAAATGAATGATGACGGGATGGAGAGGGGAAGAGAGAAAAGTACTGAGCTTAAAAATGGGGATTCATTCCCATTATAAGTTGTTTTATTATAAAAATTTCTTTATTTTTATTGGGACAGCTCGTCCTTAGCAAATTTGTGCTTCTTTTCTTGTACACTAATGTTTCTCATTGCGTAATAAAATGGATGCTATTGCTTAAAAAAATTGCTCCTTCTGAAAAGGGCACAGTGGAAGTGTGGTCTTATCATTTGAAGGTATTCAAGAAATTAATGCACGAAAAAGATACACAAAAATATTGAGATCAAATTTTCCTCTCACAAGAAAAGGTTTCATTAATTTGAGGCAATTTTTCACTTTTGGTCCTAGTAATTGTCAATTAAATTGCTTTGTAAAAGAAAGCATCTATGATTATTGATCAAGATTTTTCGTAACATAAATAATTTATAAAATAGGAGAAAAATCATATTAAATGTTTTTCGTCATGCATCTCTCATTATTATACTATGGATGGTTTGAATCTTAACCCTTTTAGTCCTTGAAGTAGAAATCGTAGAATTGAAAGAAGCGTTAAAGTGTGAACTCACACAAGAATTCTCCCAAAAGTGAGACTTAGAGTTGTAGCTAATTTTGAACTTCAACTCTTCTAAGAGTCCTCTCATAAAGACTCTTAGAATTGTAATAGTTTTGACATTTCAACTCTTACAAGAGTCCTCCTAAAAGAGGAACTGTAAGAGCTATAAGGAACCTTGAATTCTAACCTCTTACAAGAGTCAGCCCATAGGAGACTGTTAGAGTTGTAAAAAATATACAATTTTGAACTCTTACCAGAGCCTCACAAAGTGGACTCCCAGAGTTGCACATAATTTTGATGATTGAACTCTTACACGTCGAATCAGAAGATAATTTTGAAATTAAACTCCTTTAACAGTTAAGCTGAACATTGACCGTAGATGAGAAGTGGCTTTTATATTGATCAGTGTGATTGCCCCTGCTTCTTGATGAGAAATGCATTGCTTTTATGTTCATTACTAATTCTACTTTAGACGTTGTGAGCATTTATGCCATTTCATTTGCAGTCACTTTAGCTTAAGAGAAAAAAATAAGGATGCCTCACGAAGGAAGTATATCCCCAATTCCACGAGTTTCTTCCTCTCTTTCTCTCTCAAGAAAAGTAAATGGCAGATACAAGAGAGCTCAGAGGATAAGAAGGGGTTTTTTAGACTGAAGAGAAGAGATCCCTCCTCAAGGCCCTCAATGTGATCCATTGGCTTAATAAGAGATCTCACAGCCCTGGAGATTCAGAAGGCCCGTTTTGGAAATGCATGATATTATGTCTAGGATATCATACTGGCCATGATCTCATACACAAGGAAGGGAAATAGTTTAACTGGTAGGTTAGCTAATCATGGGAAAGTTGCAATGAATTAATGTAATTTTGCCTTGTTTTGTTAGGATTGCTTCCCTAATTCCTTTCTTTTGTATCAGCTCCAACTGTTTTTATTTATATTAATACATACTTTTTCGAGAGAGAAAAAAAGTCGGCAATATCATGGGCTACCATATGGACTTAAAGTCCTATGGACATTTAAATTTCTTATAAGTTACATAGAAGTTACATAAATATTCCACATCAACAGAAGGAATCTATGAATTTGAGTGCAAAAGCTATAGATACCTATGTATCCTAATCATGAATTGGGAGCATATAAAAGAACTCACTAGAAGACCCAAGTATATACCAGAGACTGGTGAGACCATTGACTTATTTCACGAAGGATCTGAGCTTATCTTTTGAGGGTTTTAATTAGTTTAGGCAAAAGCATACATATATGCAGTGCACAGGATTTTGAAATAGCTCAAATCCAAGCCTACACAAAGACATTTACCTAGCAATCATGGGCATTTTAAATTTTAACCCTCAATAATGCTGATATGGCTGGATCTCATACAGTCATACTAATAAGATATCAACTTCGAGCCAGAAGCTACAATCTAAGGGTTTAAACTCCTACTGTGAATAATAGCTGACTATCAACTCTGCAAAGAAATCATGTTTGACACCAAGGCAAATCAAAGCACATTGGCATCAGCATTAGTATAAACTATAAAGCAAAGAAAATGTAATGAAAACTTATCAAGCACCTCTCAAATTAGCAAATTTTATGAAATGCCACTGATAACGAATACATGTGAGCAAGGATTTAAATTTCAGTTTTGGTTTCTGACATAGCCGAAACCGAAATTTCAGCCAAAATTCGGTATAAATAAATAAATTTCATTAATGTACCGAAATCTCGGCCGAAATCCAAAATTTCAGTATTTCGGCCAAAATTTAAAGCCATGCATGTGAGAACCGTACTAAAACCAAAAACATATGACAGCAGATTTCTAGTATCCAGTCGTTCAGCTTTCCAAGGGAACTGTCAAAATAAGCATACAAAAAGGAAGAGTAATAACTTTCCAACATAATCACATGATTGTAGTTAATCACGTGTTATAGAGTATTACTGTAACCTTAACAATGAGGACGAGTCCAAAACCATGAAATTTACTGAATTTTACTTAGTAATAATTTACAATTGAAGTTAAACATACGTGTTAACTTACCAACTTCTCCAAAAGATTAAGCTTTTGGAGAAAGGCGTTATTTATCTTTTATACTTTAACACTCCCCCGCACGTGTGGCCCACTTGGCAAACACGTGGCACATGTGGTCCCACTTTGGGCCGACCATCGCATGTGGATTTTTGCTATCCGGGAGGTTTGAACTCGAGACCTTTGGCTCTGATACCATGTTAACTTACCAACTTCTCCAAAAGATTAAGCTTTTGGAGAAAGGCGTTATTTATCTTTTATACTTTAACAATACGGAAATTGGAAAAGTACATACATCATAAGGGGATCAAAGATGAAAATTGACAACATGAATAACCAAACTTACACTGGAACCTCGCGGGTTAATCCTTCAAATAGTAATTGATTTGTACCAACAACAAAGTTCATGAGTTTTATAGCCCATGATTCTTCAACTGACTGGATAGAAATTTCTACCCTTTTTATAACCTGCCGTCCAATAAGAAGCAATATTAGTATCTTTTTTGAAATAGACGATGCAATATTAGTATCATACATCACTTTCTAGAAATATGAATTATGAGGAAAGGAACGGTATCAAAAGCAATATTGGTATCATACAACACACATAGATCATATGTTTGACTCTTAGAAATGAGAGCATTGTTGAGCCACCATTGGCAGTGACGATTCTTTCTTTTTTTCTAATAAAGTTTTATTATAGAATGAAAAAACTAAAAAGGGATCATATTCACAAGAGAATGATAAAATGGCATCAAAATGATCAAAATTTATGCAGAGTTCTCGAACTTACCTCTTCTTCAAGTTCTGCATGGCGAGTACTACCTGCTTTCATAGCATTAGTCCTTTTAGGCTTGCCATGGAGAAGAATGAATTCCATTTGCCTTTCACACCATTCCTAGTGTCAATAAAAGATAGTATAAGTCCATAGAAATTGCAAATAATTTAAAACAAAGAAAGATTTTGTGATTATTTTAACTTTCCTAAACTAAAAAAGAAAAGGTACCCATAACACCAAGCAATACTATATTCATTGGTATAATGTATATGAGCAAGATTCAAGTATATGATGTCAGCATAATAGTTTTAGAGAGCCTAGTGAACCAAAATAAAGGGCGAACAGTTGTTACAAAATTTCAAGGTCTCCTACTTATAACAAAACATGCATCTTATAGGCTAACTGACTGATAATAAAACTACAGCAATACATATGACAAAGCAAACTTGTTGAAGTGATGAGAAGAGAAGAAAAAAAAAAACAGAAGTGTGGGAGGAAGAGAAAAGTCACTCCCACAGGACATAGAGTTGACCTTTATATTAACCGGAGACAAGTAATTACATAAGCAATACTAATGAAATAAAAGAGAAGGCATAAAGTAAGATTACCTACTTATGTGCAGCTAAACTCTTATTACTCATATGTCACTGACATCGACACTTCCCCTCAGTACTAATAGCAGCTTCATTATCATAGAACATATGCATAGGGATATGAACTCCAATCCCCAATTCTCCAGAGATTGTTCTCAACCACACTATCTCACAACTAGTAACTGCCACGGTTTTATATTTTGCTTAGCACGGAAACGAGCAACCACAATTGTTTTTTTCCCTTTCTAACCACACATAATTAGTCGGAATCCTCAGTCAAACACTTCATCAAATTGTGGGACGAATTAAGCAAATTTACCCTCACATATGAAACCAAGGAATAAATTAAGCTCCATAAGGTTGGAGATATTGGTTTTCAGGTACCACAACATGAGGTTGAGGGTCAAACTCTTTAGAAGATGATCAGGAAATGATGAAAACTTCACACCCATTGACTTGGATTCTTAGTTGTAAATTCCGTTCTGGTGGCCATTCCGTTTTGGCCACCGAAACGGAATTCGGGTGGGATTTCAGTCATTCCGGTGCATTCCGATCGAAACTTTTCGGTCACACAAATCCCCTTTCTCAAAATTTCGGTGGGTTTCTGTCATTCCGGTGCATTCCAACAGCCATAAAATGGTCATAAACGGTCATAAAATGAGGGTAAAAGGGTCAAAAAGCAATCCCAACGGCTATAATGGCATTGTCGTATTTTTTTCAAAAAAATTGTACACTTTCAGTCGATTCTGGGCGAAACAGGGCATTCTGCCGGAATGGGCCGGAATGACCGGAATGGACCGGAATTCTGACCGGAATGGAAAATATGCCCAAACAGTTCCGGATTCCGAGCCGGAACCTGAATTCCGGTCCATTCTGGCCAGAACGGAACGGAATTGATAACTAAGTGGACTACATATTTGAGGAAGAAATCCATAATTTTTAGAAATTGAATGGTGGAAGAGGAGTTCTAGAGGATCATAAAAATGAATGGTTAGATATTGGAATGGAAGAATCGGAAGCATGACAACAAGTCCCATAACCTCAGCAGAGCCAATTCATGGGGACAATGAAGCACAAGTAGCCAAAGTTAGTAGTAGTTAGTAGTTCTTCCCCAACTGCAATTCCATCTAATGGTCCACCATATGATGGCAGTGATTATGTCAGGGTGCATGTAGTTATTTTCAATTATGACGAAGATTGTATAAATATATTATGGTTTTGGTAGACGTCGTTGCATCCCTCATAGTGATGACAATGGTGATCATGTTTAGGGTAGGACCAATGGACGCCTTCAGAGGCTGTTGATTGCACATAGAGAGAAAATATATGTCCGTTGTGGATATGGAACCTATGGATGTGATCCTTCAATGTCTTATCATGTGTTAGGGTGCACTACTATTACTACTTTCCTTGTCAGGGCCATGTATTTGAAAAATAATGATGATCATCAAAGAGACTATCAGCCCCCTCATGCCTCAATCTGGTATTGATGATGTTTTGAGGTAAATAACCAAAATGTATAATAGATTAGTGCTTTGAAATTTGAATATTTATCTTCATTTCATGCAATATCATTTGCGGTCTAGATTGTGCCCAATGCCTACTAGCCAGAGACCAAATTACTCTTGGTCTTGGCACTCATATAATGGTGTACCGTGTATTGGTATTAGGGTTTACCTATTCTTAGTGTTTATTTGGTCATTTATTTAGTTAAAATAATTTTTTACACTTTAGTTTAAGTGACAAATAGGTGGCAGATACTCTCCCCAACACAATAAATATCTAATAAATCAAGCTACAATTATCGAATGGTAATTTTTAGTTGAAGTAAATATGTCAAAAATCATTCATATAAAGGTACAACATAAATATGTAATCTAAAGTTCTCAAAATTCCAGATCACACTATTTCTGGGGCCATGAGAATTTGTATCACCTTATTATTTTTTTTGATCGGTGTTTGTATCACCTTATTCACAGGCATATTGTGGATACAGCCAATGCATATTGTTTCCGCCACTGGCCAATATGATGAACAGTGCTGATACTTTGAACATTGATTAAGAGACATCTTTCCATCACACATTTTAAAAGGCTACCCACTGGCAAGGAACAAAAAGGATCCACCAACAAGGGAACAAAAACAATTGGTATGACTTGACATTGTGCAGGTGAAACCATAGTTGTCAGAGTGGGAAGTGAGTGCGAGAAGAGATGCGGGAAGCGGAAAACTTTAAGGGGCTGTTTGGATACGTGGATTTTAGAATCCAGGTTTTAGTTTGAAAGCCATGGCAGTCCTCTACACTCTTAGTTTCGCTTCTCTTTAGAATCCTAGATTTTAAGTAAGAAATCCATGTTTTAGAAATCTATCTCCCATCCTAGATTTTAAGTAGGAGATCGTCATGTTTCCAGGTTTTAGAAATCTCAAGGGCCGTTTGGATACGCGGATTTTAGAATCTTGGATTTCCTCAAAATCCTAGATGGGAGACAAGAGAAAAAGAAGACCGTCCGTTTCGCTTCTCTCTAGAATCCTGGATTTTAAGTAAATCCAGATTTCTTAGAAATCTCTTCCCCCATCCTGAGATTTCAAAAACCTGGAAACATGGGATGATCTCCTCCTCTCTTGCTGACGGAAAATAAGGGCGATAAATTAGAAAAGGAAAGTGGGTCTCCTTCCTCCCTCGTCTCCCATCTACGATTTTGAGGAGATCCAAGATCCTAAAATCTGTGTATCCAAACGGCCCCTTAGGATGAGAGAGAGATTTCTAAAACTTGAATTTCTTACTTAACATCTAGGATTCTAAAGATAAGAGAAACTAAGAGTGCAAAGGACTGCCATGACTTTCATACTAAAACCTGGATTCTAAAATTCAGGTATACAAACCGCCCCTAAAGAAAGTAAAGAAAATGTGTGGGAATTGTCATTGAAAGTCAACGTGAATCATGTGATAAGCCTCATTGTAAGCAAATAAGAAGTACATAGAGTAGACAATATATGTAAGGATTACAAGTTGACAAAAAGACTTTGCGACTAATTAGAATTACAATTTTCATTCACGGATATTTAATATTAAGTTTTTGGAAAAAAGATTATCATAATTTTCATTTGAAACTTAAGATGGTTTTCAAGGTATTTTTCCGAATGGTAATGGTTTTCAAGTTTTAAATGAACTCTTCTTTATTTAAATACGACTGCTTCAATTCATTTAAAAACAAAATACATTGTTTCAATATTCAAAAGGTATGATTTGTACTCGTGGATTTGGCTCAAATTCCAGGCGACCCGCATCTCAAAACCAGCCAAAATTCAAACCCATCTCTTAAAAGGGAGTAGAATGTACTCTAATCTAATCTCATCAACTCAACTCAACTAAGCCTTTGTCCCAGACTAGTCGAAGTCGGCTACTGAATCCTTAAGAAAAATTTCATGAAGAAGGTGAAAGAAACTTACCGGCTCAAATTGACTAAGTCTAATCCTAACACTAGTTAGGTTCGTCTACATGGATCATTTCATTCCATTCTCTCCTATCCAAGGTCATGTTCTCTGGTATGCTCCTAGCCATCAAGTCTTTCCTCGCTGTTTCTACCCAAGTTGTTTTTGGTCTAATCTAATCTCATAAAAAAACAAAACCAGACTTACGGACATCTTAAAAAACAGTCAAAATTCAAACCCATCTCTTAAAAGGGAGTATAATCTAATCTAATCTCATTAAAAGAAAAGAAAGAAATCAAAACCAGAATTACAGACATCTCAAAAAACAGTCAGAATTCAAACCCATCTCTTAAAAGGGAGTAGAATCTAATCTAATCTAATCTCATTAAAAAAAGAAAAGAAACCAAAACCAGAATTACAGACATCTAAAAAAACAGTCAAAATTCAAACCCATCTCTTAAAAGAGGATTAGAATCTAATCTCATAAAAAACCAAAACCAGAATTACAGACATCTAAAAAACAGTCAAAATACAAACCCATCACTTAAAAAGGAATAGAATCTAAACTAATCTCATTCAAAACAAAAACAAAATATTATTATTACCGAAGTCGTGACATCAGTAACAGAAAGTCCCCTCTTGTTCCGAAATCGATTCAAGAGAGACTCTGTTACTTGAAGCTTCTTCCCGTGGGACCCACCAGAGTCTTCAATGTCGGAGGACCTACGGCCAATCGAACAACTTGCTAATGTTCGTTGAGATCTAAGAAGGATTGTACTTTCTAGGGTTTTTACCCCCTTTTGTAAAGGAAATGATGAGATAGATGATCGAGTAACAGAAGAAAGTGCAGCTTCAATGAAACCCATCTCTTCTTCGCTCACAATTTCGATTGGAATAAAGTGGGTTTCTTCGTTTGAAGATTTTGATTTTGAATGTGTCTCTTCCATAGATCTCGGGCAATACCATTACCCACAACAACGTGCAAGGAAGACTGGGTATCCTTTTCTTTGATATTCTGTTGGGTAAGAAGAAGAAAAATAAACAAACTTGTTGGAGAAGGAGGTGGAATGTGAGTGTCGATATGAATGCTGGCTGGGACTTTTTGATGGGTCCCATTACGCATGGACCTGAAATCGAGACCGTTGATCTCTCTGACAATTTTTCAAAAGTGTGTCCCCCGTTTCACAATTCCTATTTTTTGGCGTCCTCCATTGGCTCCGTTTGGATGCCATAATTATTTTGGTTCTTGGGACTTCCTGTAGAAAAAAAAAATTTATGGGAGATTGGTGGGAAAAAAAAACTCCGAAAAAGTATCCGGTAAAATAAAAATCCCATGTTTGGTTGACCGGACTATGGTGGGGAAAAAAATTCCGGTAAAATAAAAATTCGGTGCTTTGTTTGGTTGCTTGAACTGTTGGGAAGAAAAAAGTTCTTCTTTTGTTTATTTTGGTTCCTGGGATTTTTTTTTCCCAGCTTTGGGTTTCGTGCGGGGTTATTTTGGTTTGTGGGATTCTTTTTTGCCCACTATATAACTAGCAACCAAATGTGGGTTTCCTGCGGAAATTCCACAAAAGTCCCAAGAACCAAAAAAATTCTAACATCCAAACGCCTAAGTGGGGGCCGCCTAGGTATGGGACTGAGTGGGACCCAGCATAGTATGAGACAGATTTAAAGGGCTTTGCCTAATGCGTTCTATCAACACAGGAGCTTTTGGCCTATCAGTAAGTTACCAAACAGCCCTTGTCGATTGCTGGGAGATTAGGAGAACAAAAAATAAGAGAGAATTGATAAGCATGGATGATGGGGAGAAGATTGGGAGGAAGATTTGTGAGTAGTGCTTGGTTACATGAGAAGATTAGCGTGGAAGAGAGAGAAAGGGTAGAGAGACAGAGAGTATAAGAGTAAGACAAGAATCTTCTCCTAATTCCCTACACAAATGTTGGTGAAAAAGGAAAAAAATTATGGGGGAAACATCTCCGCCACGTAGGCACCACCTAGTATAAAAAGCAATAGTGATTTTTTGAAGTTGTCTAGTGGTGAAAGGTCTAAATGACAACCAAATATGCTATGGGGAAATCTTTGGAAGAATTCAAGCATTTGAAACTCCTACAATCCCCACAAAATGAGCAACATAACAGAGCACCACACTATAGGATGATCCAAACTGTCCACGTGATGGGGCACAGCGTAAATAGGTTGGCCCTAAAAATCATTTCTATAGGATGATCCCAACCGTCCAATCTTTAGAGAAACTGCATATTATGGAAACCTCTGTAGATCGGAGGGCTAAGATCATCCTATGGAAATGATTTTTTGGGACCAACCTATTTACGCTGCGTTCCATCACATGGACGGTTTGGATCATCCTATGATGTGGTCCGTACAATACTTTTTGAAAAATACAAGACTACAAGGGCTTACACCATATACAATCTCGTGTTTTTAATTCCAGAATAAAGGTCGGTGTTAATTTATAGGGGTGCAACTCGTAGAAACCTTTTTTTCCATTGTGAACCCGGCCTGGCCGAGTTCAACACGATCTAACCCAAGTTTCTAACCTTAAGAAAAAATGTCAGGTTTCACTAGGGTCGGGTTGCCCAAACCCTCAACCAGAATCTGACCTGGAAAACTCAACCCGAACCCGAACCCGCGACTTCTCTTTGGGTCGAACCCGACCCGAGTTGCACTCCTGTTGAAACCATTCAACCGTCAGACGTATTAGACGATTCAAAACCTCTATATTGAATGAACGGCGAGGAAACAAAAACAACGGTCTATATTTATGACCATTGTGGGGACACGATCGACATAGGTTTCTTGCAATAGATGGTTAGGATGATTCAATGGAAATGATTCAGTCGGCCCCATATTTTACGAAAAATACTGGACTTCACGTGCGCACACCGTATAAAATCTCCCACGCACATCAGAGGGCTCTCCTTCAGTCCATTGTAAGTATTAATTTAGTTAGGGCACATAGCGGTCATATTAACTGAACAAGAATTCTTTCCTTATGTGCTTTCTTAGGCGTATCACAAAGAAGAGAACTCAAAATCTAGGGTTTCAAAAAGGAAAATCAGGCCAAGGTAGTTGTGGAACTTAGGGTTAGAATTCATACCCTACCATTAACACTTGAAAGATGACTTGGTGTAAGCATTGTGCAAAGGATTGTGCCACAGAGCGTGATAATGACAATGGTGGTTATGTGTAAGTTGATTTCTACCTCATTCATGTTACATGGCTCCTTTTTTTTTTAACAATTCTTTATATGGTATATGTAGTCCTGAATAGCTATTTCCATGTCTGCATATTCCTTATTTATTAGTACATGGGTGCTCTGTAATTGTAGTTTCTGTATAATTGTGGCAGAAGATATAATCTGTGCTCAATTTAACATAAAATGATGTCAAACCAACATGGGAAACATGTCAAACCCACTTGGTTTCGGAACGATTTTGCCCGAAATTTCGGGATTTCGTTAATGTTTTGTTAGAAATACGAGGAACATGTAACTTTTTCAGATAAATTTTTTTTTATTTTATTTTATCGAAATCGACATTTCGACAGAAACCCTGACAAAAATGAAGAACAACGAGATTCCTTTAAGATATTTAAAAAAAAAAGACTTAAAATAAAAAAGAAACACCACATGGCCGTGATTTCGTATTGATTTGTTTCAGTGATTTTATGAGATTTCGGCCTAAATTTTGTATCGAAACCGAAATGTTTCCGTTTTGCTGATGACTGAAACCGAAATTTAAAACTTTAATGGGAAATTCCGCTTTGCAAAACGGATTTGTGCAACTTTCGGGTGCAACTGATTGTCTATTTCTCTGGTTTGCCTCTCAGATGTTGCGCTGATTGCGGAAGGGTTATCGATCAGGACATCTACGCTACTGAAGTTACCTTTGTAAAATCTGCCGGGGGACAGGTTTGGTCCTTTTGTTAAAATATTTGCTTCTCAAATGTGTTCTAGTCAACAATCCAACAGTTCACTATCTAACATTAGGCAAGAAAAAAAAAATCCTTATCTCTATGTGCTGTATATCCCACTAACATACGCTGTTTTAATTATATTTTAATACAAGCTGAATTAATGCTTTCAAAATCCAATAGCACACACACTGGAATCTTGGATTTTTACTGTTACACTGGATAAGATGAGCTATTGTCCATGTATTTCTGGTCGTCATCTATTTCTTTTTTAATTTATGCAGAGCCAATTGTCAGGAAGTTTTATAAGGAGTGTTCAGAGTGACTATTCTGCATCACATGAAAGGACTTTGTTAAAGGGTATGTATCTAGTTACTCAGTTTGTTATAAATCTAATATATGGAACGGAATACTTTTTATGTCCTCATTTTGCTGAAATATGCTGGCTTGTTCAGAAGATGCTATATGCTTGCTGCATTCAAATATGGCCATATCTCTAATATGTCTTGGTTAACATTAATAATGTGATGATGAAATTGCAATTGTTGGAGATGCATTAAAAAGGGCGGCCCAGTGCACGAGGCTCCCGCCATTGCAGGGTCTGGGGAGGGCTAGATGTACGCGGCCTTACCCCTGCTTTTGCAGAGAGGCCGTCTCCGTGACTCGAACCCGTGACCACCAGGTCACAATGGAGCAATGTTACCGTTGGAGATGCATTATGTTTGTTTTTTCATATGCTAAGGTTATATTCTATAGATCTGATTATCTAGTGGAAAATTCAAGACAGTGACAATCTATGATTTGTGGACACGGACACGAGTGTCGTGTGCCGACATTGATACAGAGTGTCTAAACCCCCAAAATTTAGAAACGGGGACACGGCTAAAATAAAAAGTATATATAATCATAATTAGTTGACATGGATTCGTGTGTCAAGTTTCGGCACGGATATGAGTTTTCTACCATGGCAACATTTAAAAATCTAGAAATGGTGACACATACATACACATAATATTGATTATCACACAAACACGTGTCCACACGCCCACATTAACCTTAGCACTTCTATCAATACATTTAACAGTGTCCAAAGGAGTGTCGAAACGTGTGGACATGTGTGCTGTGTCTGACACGGCAGGACACGTGTCTCAGCAATAAATTGAAAGTGTCGGCTAAATCATAGGTGACAATTGTGTCTCATTTCAAAGGATAATGTCCTCAGTTTGTAAATTTGGTTTGGTTATTATGCTTCTACTAGTAATTACTAAGTAGCAATTGTAGAAACTGAGTTGGACTATACTGATTTTAAATACTTTAGATTTGGGTAGAATAGTCCCCCTTTATAACTAAATATTCCGGTTTCTTGAAATTCTACAAACTACCCAAGGGTATTAGTTAATATTTTTCTCTGTTTCCATTTATTAAAAAAGTTAAAATATCTTGCGAAACTGCACATTTCTTAGGCAATCTCTATTTTATTGTATGCATGGATAGTAGAATAGTCCCCCTTTATAACTAAATATTCTGGTTTCTTGATATTCTATAAATATTCTTCTGTTTCCATTTATTGAAAAAGTTAAAATATCTTGCGAGACTTCACATTTCTTAGACAATCTCTATTTTATTGTATGCATGGATTAGGCGTAGGGAAACAACGTGCTGACACCTAGATGGTCATAGCAAGGGCCGGAATTCTTACTTGACAGTGCAACTATCAAACACAAAATTATGACTTACCAATAGATTATAGATTTTGAGCTTACGATGAAAATACCAACAATGGTACCAAAGTCAATAATGAAGAACAAATATTTGGTGATTTGCTCTTTTGACTGACAAAGAGGGTTGTTAGAAATCACTTAAAGAAAGTGGATTGGAAGATTTGAGAGAGCTTTCTACGCCCCCCCCCCCCCCCCCCCCCTTTTTTTTTTGCTTCAATAATAGATGGATAGGAGAGAATGGAAGAAAGATGATCCATGTAGACGAACCCAACTAGTGTCAGGATTAGGCTTAGTCAATTTGAGCCGGGTAGATTCTTTCACATTCTTCATGAAAATATTTGGTGATTTGCTCTTTTGACTGACAAAGAGGGTTGTTAGAAATCACTTAAAGAAAGTGGATTGGAAGATTTGAGAGAGCTTTCTAACCACCCCCCCCACCCCCCCCGCCCGCCCTCTTTTTTTGCTTCAATAATAGATGGATAGGAGAGAATGGAAGAAAGATGATCCATGTAGACGAACCCAACTAGTGTCAGGTTTAGGCTTAGTCAATTTGAGCCGGGTAGATTCTTTCACATTCTTCATGAAAATTTTCTAAACGATTCATTAGCCCACCCTAACTAGTTTGGGACAAAGGCTTAGTTGAGTTGAGAATTAGATGTAAGCAAAGGAATATTAGTCATATCACCATATGATTGTAGCATTTTTTTTCCTATTTTCTCCCAGTCCATCATCTCCTTAATGACACGCACACACACACATATCATTGTCATCATCATTAATAATGTTGTATTTCCTAATTCCTTCTACAGAAACTTGAAGCAAATGAACCTTAACCAGTGTTGCATGGATTCGGATTCGCGTGTCGGGATCTGACACGGATTCGAGGTGTCGGATTCGGCAAACCCCCAAAAGTAGGATTCAGATTCGGTAATTTTTAAATCAAATAAAAATTTCAAAATTTAAAATTTAAATATGTGCGCGGGCATATATATATATATATATATATATATATATATATATATATATATATATATATATATATATGAGGAAAATGATTGTGAGCTTGAAGCTCATATAGCTTATATGAGCTTGAGGGCCCAAACACATGGGTCCCACATTTTTGTGGTGATCCAAGCCATTCATTTGCAAGGCCCCATCATAGATAGAGCGTGTACCAAAAATCAGCTCCATTGGATCATTCTAACCCGTCCAAAAGCAGAGGGCAAAAATGGGCAGATTTGTGGCAAACAGTGTCTGTCCATTTTGCCCTCCACTTTTGGATGGGTTAGGATGATCCTATGGAGCTGATTTTTTGTACACATGCTATCTATGTAAGGACCTTTCAAATGAATGCTTTAGATCATCCTAACAATGTGGGCCCACATGTGTTTGGGCCCTCAAGCTCATATAAGCAATATGAGCTTCAAGCTCACAATCATTTTCCTCTATATATATATATATATATATATATATATATATATATATATAGAGAGAGAGAGAGAGAGAGAGAGAGAGAGAGAGAGAGAGAGAGAGAGTATAGAGTTCCTAAGGGTGCCCTCATATAAGCTTATATGAGGTGGCACTCACAAAACATAAGGGGCCCACATTGTTAGGATGATCCGAAGCATTCATTTGAAAGGCCCCATCATAGATAGGGTGTGTACAAAAAATCAGCTCCATTGGATCATCCTAACCCCTCCAAAAGTGGGGGAAAAAATGGGCAGATTTGTGGACAAAATGTGTCTATCCATTTTTGCCCCCACTTTTGGAGGGGTTAGGATGATCCAATGGAGTTGATTTTTTGTACACACCCTATCTATGATGGGGCCTTTCAAATGAATGCTTCGGATCATCCTAACAATGTGGGCCCCTTATGTTTTGTGAGAGCCACCTCATATAAGCTATATGAGGGCACCCTTAGGAACTCTATTATATATATATATATATGTGTGTGTGTGTGTGTGTGTGTGTGTGTGTGTGAGGAAGTCTAAACTGAAGGGAGCCCTTGCAAAAAAGAGGTAAAAGGGCTCTCCTATTGGCTACACATCACCATCATGCATTAATAATGGTTGAAAAGTCAAACATGATGGTGATGTGCAGCCAATGGGGGAGCACATCACCATCATGCATTACAAGGGCGCCCTTCAGTCTAGAATTCCTCTCTCTCTCTCTCTCTCTATATATATATATATATATATATATATATATAGAGGAAAAGGATTGTACGCTCGAGCGTACCAAGCTTATGGTACGCTCGAGTGCCCAATCACATGTGGGCCCGCTTTGTTAGGATGATCCAAACCATTCATTTGAAAGGCCCTTACATAGATGGGGTGTGTACCAAAAATCAACTCCATATGATCATCCTAACCCATTCATTTGTGGAGGGCAAAATAGACAGACCACAAATCTGCCCATTTTTGCCCTCCACTTTTGGAGGGGTTAGGATGATTCAACGGAGCTGATTTTTGGTACACACCCTATCTATGATAGGGCCTTGCAAATGAATGCTTTGGATCACCACAAAAAATGTGGGACCCATGTGATTGGGACACTCGAGCGTACCATAAGCTTGGTACGCTTGAGCGTACAATCCTTTTCCTCATATATATATATATATATATATATATATATATATATATGAGGAATAAGATTGTGCGGTCGACCGCACCTAAGCTTAGGTGCGGTCGAGGGCCCAAACACATGGGTCCCACTTTTTTTGTGCTGATCAAAACCATTCATTTGCAAGGCCCCATCATAAATAGGGTGTGTACACAAAATCAGGTCCATTGGAGCTGATTTTTAGTACATACCCCATCTATGTAAGGGCCTTTCAAATGAATGCTTTGGATCATCCTAACAAAGTGGGCCCACATGAGTTTGGGGCCCTCGATCGCACCTAAGCTTGGTGCGGTCGACCGTACAATCATTTTTCTCTCTCTATATATATATTCATGAAAAAATTGAGGGTAGAGGGTTGGGGCGAGTTTTGTATTAACAGAGTTGAAGGAGGAAGGGGGTCGATGTTCGAGGGTCGAGGCGCTATGGTTTTTATTAAAAGAGTACGGGTTATGCTTTCATATAAAAAAAGTTAAGAAGAAAATACGTTTAAAGGGAAAATATACAGAATTCGCATTTCAAAAGAGACAATGATGAATCAGATTCGCTTGAAAAAAAAGGATTTGTGCAGGATACGGCTACAACAAGAATCCAGGTGTGTCCCATGTGAATCCATGTCCGATTCGGATGTGTAGACGTGTCGACATGGATTCAGCATAGGGGGCAAATAATCCATGCAACATAGACCTTAACTCTAGTATGTGTACCATTAAAAATTCCTGTGCAAAAACTACATCTATATCTTCAACTGACTTTGGAATTAATAATATTTTTAAAATAACCTCTGTACGACACATCTTCAAAATTATAATTGCAAGTATGCTTACGAGCAAAAAAATGATAGTTAATTTGAAGAGGGTGACATATGTTTAGAAACATGATAGTTATCTTGACCAACATCACATCATGACTTATCCAATACAAGCATTGTGCTAGACTAAATATGCTAGCCCTACACAAGTGCTTGGGTATCATGGGAAAATGGCTTGTAGACCCACAATATCCTACATTTATATCCTTTTTATTTCATAAAGTTGGAAGTTGTAATGATCTAATGGAAATATTTCATTATTTTTTTCATGGTACCTTTATGTTTTCATTGCCCTTCTGAATGTGCAATGCTGTGGATTTATATTTGTCCTTTTTTATTTTTAGGGACTAGGGTAGATTGCAATGAGTTTTTTCATATAAAATTTCCAAGTTCTTATTTCTCACATCCCTTTACTCTTCTTTATTTTAGGAAGAGACGAAATTAGTGATATGGTTGTGGGTTTATGTGTGGGTGGCGGGGATTCTATAATCAACCAGGCTCATGCTTTTTACACAGTATGTTTCTTTCATTTCACTCTTGCCTATGTTAATCAGCACAATTGTTTTCTAAATTTTCTAATTTCTGAAAATGTCATTTTTTAAGATTGCAGTTGAGCGAAATTTTACCAGGGGTCGTAGAACATCACAAGTTTCAGCTGCTTGCCTTTACATTGCTTGTCGGTAAGGATTGCCCTCAAAATAGTATCAACATATTCTTTTAAATGGTTTTGCCCTCAAATAGTACCAACATATGCTTTTAAATGGTTGTTATATTGCTCTTCATATCTAGTTTTGCAGACCTCGAACACTGCATGTGCCCTTTTGATGTATATTTAGATAATGAGAAGGTTTATCAGGACTTAAAACTTCCAATTATATTCTGGCTATTTTGTTGGCAATGAATTATTATTATTTTGCTCACCAATTGTGGTTTTCATATTGCTTTTACCAATTTATTTCCATTGTTTTCTTTATTCTTCAATCTGCACTAGACCTAAACCTAGGTCATAGATCTAATAGGGGTGCAATTGGCCTGTTATCTGGTTTCTAGCTTGAGTTTTACCCTTATTAATGCCAAATACTTAAAAAAGAAAAAGAAAAAAGAAGAAGCTTTCTAGCTCATTTTGCATTAACTCAAACCTTTAGTAATGTTTAAAACCATGTCAATTCAGAACTTGATCGAGTTAACCAGGTTCGGGCCTTCTGACTCTGACGTCATAGCCTTTTTGTTGAAACTGAAACTTTTCCAACCAAATCATCGACTTGCTTTTGTCTTGAAACCTATGCGAAGTTTTCATCAAGTGGATGAGTTTTTGAATATCAACAACATATTTTAGTTGTTACTAAACCGTTCCATTTAGGGGGCAGATTCTTCTTGGTTTTGGTTTTGGAGCTATAGTCGGGAACATTCTCTTCTTTTTATATGTATTTTTGTTTTTTAAGCACTATACATCTCTCAAAAATAATCAGGATGCACATCTCTCAATGGAATATTCTACTAACCTAGTTTTTAGTAATTTCAAACATGCAAAGTCTAGTGATCTATTTTCTCTCCACAATGGGCTGTATCAATGCAATAACCTACTTCTTTCCTCTATGTGCTTTATGTATGACTAGCGTGCATAATTCTCAACAAGCTTTTATTGTAGATCTGGAATTGGAACATTCAATTTTCTGGTTCTTTAAAGATGACTAGAGTTTTGAATGGAAACTGCTGGCTTCTAGTTTAACTCCCGATGACAATTGGCAACCTTAGTAGTTTTATTGTGTCTTAAACCAGATAGACTAAAATACCTCGAATGGATTCTTTCAGCTCAACTTTATATGGGAAGTAAGTACTTTTGAATACGTGGAATTGTGGACGGATGAATCCCAAGTCATAGTGGCGATGGTCCTTATTGTGTGTATAAAGGGTTCTCAATTGGAAACAATACACCAAATAATTATTCATGGGCCCGAAGTGCAATAAATACATCGTCTCAATGATTTGTCTTTGAATCTCTATGACGAAAGAACTATGACTGTAGCCTCCAACATTTAGAGGAACCACTGTGAAGATTCTAATGGAAACTACATACCATAGTTTCAAAACTCCCCCATGTCATCGTGGACTCCCGTGAGTTGACTCCCTTTTACCTTGGCCGCATTCTTGTCCGAGTTTGGGTCCACAAGACGTAAATAAGTATACATAGCTCCATGAATAGAATAGTGGTGCCATGAATAGAATAGTGGTGAGCCTATTACTGTCTATGCCTGAATTGATCTGATATGGAATACAAAATCCAGGACATTGAGTAATTCTACTAGGTTCTTTTTGCTTCATCTATTTTAGTTTTGCAATTGATTAGCTGGCATTATTTATTATGAATTTGTTCATGCACCTATCTCTTCAGATATGTGGTGTGCTCCAAGTTTTAAGTTGCTAAATGGTGTTATATGTATTTTTTTCGCATTTGTTATAGAATTATAGTACCATATATTAGTTTCATAGAAAACATTAAGTTTAGTTGAACAAAATCTGGGTATTTTGTCTGCCTATACATATTTATCCTTGTTACATTTGTTTCTGGGAAAAGGCTTGATTTTATTATGAAAGACTGAAATGTATGGTTTGCCATACATGCATTTTTCTTTTCATCAATTCATTGACAAGGTTGCTCATAAAGCACATAATTAGGTTTGGGATTCCAATTTGGTAAAGCGATGCATGACATTGCTGACTTAAGTCATACTGAATTAGAGATATAATCACGAGTAAATTTTTAGATGGTATATGTTTGTATTTAGTAAGAATCAAAAGCAAGTTTCTAATACTAGTTTTCTAATGCTGTTCTGTAGGCAAAATTCGAAGCCATTTCTTCTAATTGATTTTTCAGAGTACTTGCAGATAAATGTGTGAGGATACTGGTTCTTTTTTCCTTACAAGGCTCCTATAAAAGTATATTGGTTATTAACATTGTTTTAAATTTCAGATTGGATTTCGGCCGAAATTTGGTCATTTTGACCGAAATTGTAAAAATTTCAGCCGAAATGACCGAAATTTGAAAGAAAAATTCAGTTTCGGTAGGGCTTGAAACCAAAATTTAAATTCATGGTTATTAATGTGATAAATAATTTTTAGTCTTTTTCAGTTGCATGCTTTTGTACATGATTTACTATATTTTGATGTGGAAAACTTTTTTCAGTTACATCCTAGGCGCTGTATTTTTGCAGCTTTGCAAACTGCTACGGCTTGAAGAACATCCCATTGTTCAAAAACCTATTGATCCTAGCCTTTTTATCCATCGGTTCACAGAGCGTAAGCACCTATTAATGCTTAACTTTTTCTTATTCGTTCACTTGGTTGTTTTCACTAGAAAACCTGCTTTAATTCTACTTGAATTCTTTTGTGCATATTTTCCTTAAATAATTGAACTGAGAGGCAAGTTGCAATTCAATTTGAAGGGCCTCTATAGGCTGTTAGATGTAATACCAGAGCTCATTTCATAGAATGATCTTTCCTATTTGCAATACATCCATGTGAACATCTTAGCTTGGAAATAACTGTTATAGTTATCTGCATTTGTTCTTTGGGGCCCCAATCATACTCCATTCACAAGCTTAGAACTCATTTTTGACTTTAGGGCCTGATGGGCTACTTGCATGGCATTTTGTTTCGGTTATAGGAGGTGCCTGTGCATTTCACACCTCAAAATCTAGTAGATATGCAATAAATATTGCCATTTGCAAATACGCCTGATACACATCTGATATGGCGAGAAAAATCCAAAACTCAGAAAAAATAGTAAATGAATTAGTGTAACGACTAACATATAAGAAAGCTATTATATAACTTGTGATAACATACTGATAACCTGCTGAATTCTGTAAATCGCTATTGTTATATTGTTTTCATATTCTTTTGAGCGATAAACCTAGTTTTTAATTTATTCATTACTGGCAATGTAAAATCTTGCACATACATGCATAGATCTAGCCCTACAAAATTAACAATTGAAGTCTATTTAGATTTTATCATTTTAGAGAAAAAATTCAAAGAATTTTGAAAGAGAAGATAAAAAAGCACACCAGCTCTAGCATATTCATTTATCTAGCCAAACTTGTAAACTCGTTTGAAACTGTGTTTTAAGTTTTATCAACGCTTACCAGGCACTAGATACCATATTAGTTAATAAAGGGGAAAAGGTTAAGCATTTACCGCAAAAATAAAAAATGCCCGCGATGGATTTTTATTTAGGAGCCTTCCCTAAACGAATCAAAGGGAAATGAGGAAAAAAAAGAGCTTTAAGAAACCTTATCCTTGCATATTCCATTGCCTGAGAGATGTGTGATACACGTGGCACATCATTATGTATGGCACTTAGTAGGGGCCAGCCTATCCGACTTTTAGGCATCAAGAGATGTTTCAGGCATGTATCATTTTCGTAAGAGATTCCCAACACATCATAAGATTATCGTTCTTGAAAATCAACACTTTTCCATATCTAGAAAACAGATGGGATTCTAGGATTTCTCCTTCGGGCACCTACCAGAAGAGCTAGGAGAGACTAGCAGCAACATTCCCAACTCCCCAATTTTCCCATACTTGTGAACTATGATATTGTGCCGTAGCGCCTCACATCCTTGTCCAATTATTTAGAGCCGTGATTTGTTTCTCAACTTGAAGTTGCTGATGCCGATATCTCTGTTCTTGTTTGGTTTGGATACCTCCTCTCAACTGATGTGGTGTTTCCCAAAGTAAACACAATTGGATTCTAATGCGGTTGCTTAAGAGGGAAGAAGAAAAAAATTACAACACAAGAACACAACTAAGAGAAGAAGAAGAAAATGGGAGCAATGCTCAACTCAATTGATATATTATCAATTACATAAGTTTATCAAAATCCAAAATCCCCTTCTACAGATGGTTTCTATCCCTTTAAATGAAAGACTAAGAGAAAATTCGTTCAAGCTCCTCCACTAACTAGCTTAGGGACTTACATATCATAAATTGATTTGGAACTCACAAATCTTGACTTGTTTGGGATCCCACAGACACAGTCTACTAAAACAGTCATAACTCTCTAACCACTTGTCCGATTTATGAGTGCCTATACTCCTTGGAAAGATCACAAAAAGATCTACAACTTCCTAGTTTACCACTTTTCGAGATTTTGCCATCTAGAAGTCCAAAAATCAAGTTCAAAATCTGGCTGCTGCATTATGGCTGGAATGCACCTTGGACACTCCACCCAAGCCACCTAAGTGTGACATGGCTGCCATGTTGGCACTGTATCATATTCTTTCTTATCTCTTTGCAATTTCACCCAAAATTTGAAAATGCAGAACTGGAAGTCGGCTAAAGATGCTTCAATAAGGCTGATTGTTAAACGGAGAGATATGCAGATTTTCTTCCATAATAGTTTTATTCTCACAAATCTTTCGACTAAACCCGTGCGTATATGGATTTCTTTAGGCATTTTGTCTTCTATTTTGTTACAGTATGATTTTTGAGAGTTTGGACCGTGTGCGTGCCTAGGAATAGAACGATTACTGATAAATTGACCAATAAAATTGATAGTTGATAATATATATTTTGGCTTATGTCCAAGATGTACCTCTGATACCCAAGTATAAATCCTTGCTAATAGTGGGCACTCAAGCATGCAAAGTTACGTCTCCTAGAAATTTTTGGATCAATATGTTGGCGAGATGCACCTTTGGTACCCAAGTATAAACCCTTGCTAATCGTGGACGCTCAAGCATGCAAAGTTACGTCTCCTAGAAATTATTGCACCAGGTTCTCTCTGCAACCGTGAGTGAAGCAGTTAACTCCTACACTAGGTTATTGCTCCACTTAGTCATCGAATGGAAGAAATTTATAACTCATATTCTGATACTTGAGATTTCATGGTTCCATGAGTACACACTCATTCTTCGCCTAAAATACTGGGATAAAGCTAATTCTGAAAAGGGCACTGATTTTTTTTTTTGAATGGTAAAAGGGAACTGATATATCCACTGCCTTTTTTTTTTTCTATTTAATGTGTTTTTTCTAGATGTCAAAAATACCCCTTGTCACTCTTATTTCCTCGCTTTCACAAGTTTATATACAGGGAGGGAAGAGCACACAGCTAACAAAGGGGGCGGAAATATCATTTCTAGTAATAGTAATTATTACTGATATTGCTAAAAAGACAAAAAAATAGTGACATTTATTGATCTGAATCGAAATGAATGGAAGAGTTGTTTGTATTTACTCATCAAGTGGAATTTCTATGACTGTAAATATTATGGAGCTCTTGTTATCGATTGGTTTCTTGACGAAGTGTTATAATTAACTTATGCAAGATAGCACATATGTGGATCTATCTGACATATAGACTTACTCGCTAAAAAATGTGATTTTTTGTTTGCTTGTAGGCTTACTTGGTCAGAAAGACTTTGCTGTTTCTAGGACTGCTATGCGCATTATAGCTAGCATGAAGCGTGACTGGATGCAGGTGGATACTTTTGTTTTCTTAACTTTTTGTCAATATTTGGGTGTCAGGAATCAGGATAGGTACTTTGGCACTAGATTATTTCATGCTACCTATTTACTCTGAATCTACAGACAGGAAGAAAACCTAGTGGTTTATGTGGAGCAGCCCTGTACATTTCCGCACTTTCTCATGGACTAAAATATTCCAAGACAGATATTGTAAGTGAATGAATCCTATCGTATATACCATTCAAAAAAGAAAAAAGAAAAAAGAATCCCATTGAATATATATCCACTTTTGTATATTACATTATTCCCTTCATTTTTTTGGGCTGTTGACAGTATGTCGGTATGATGTTTCTGCTCTCTTCACCATTCTGTGGAAGGCTGGAAGATTTCTATTTTATATAGATGATTTATGGAGAACTTTGATTCAGTCCTGGATTTGAGGTTGGGGCATTGTTAGCAAAACTCTGTTTTAAACGGCGTTTTTTTTTTTAAAAACACTTGTTTTATTGGTGTGCCGTTTAATACTCCGTTTAAAACTTTTATGGTTAAAAAAACTCCTTTTTTTAGGAAAACGTTTTAAACTTGTTTTAAATGTGTTTTAAATACGTTTTTTGGCCTACTTTCCAATTTTACACCCATCATATT
This sequence comes from Tasmannia lanceolata, assembly GCF_043159265.1. Taxonomy (NCBI): domain Eukaryota; kingdom Viridiplantae; phylum Streptophyta; class Magnoliopsida; order Canellales; family Winteraceae; genus Tasmannia; species Tasmannia lanceolata. The sequence continues at coordinate 44,072,846 of NW_027518679.1, forward strand.
TTGTAAATGACCAAATTTTAAATGCATTTTTTTGTGTTTCCATTTTTTTACTACATTTTTTTAACCAATACCGTATTAAACTTGAATTTTTCCCATCCTGTTTTTTTGCTGAATCTCGTTTTGCTAACTATGGGTTGGGGTCAGCTCTTTATCCTAACTGGTATCGCATTTGCCAGTATAATTAAGAGAACCAGTTCACTGCCAGCAGAGCATTTAGATGGTGTCTGGTCAGGAAAGGGAAGCAGTTTACTTCTTATTACAATAATAAAAAAGATTCTCCCCAGGAAAACATGAAGTTTCTAAGTAACAGCTAAGTCATGAATCCTACCAAATTTTTACTTTTATATCATTGCCTTTCATAGTTTTTGGCATTCATGTGAGGGCCTTGCTCTACATTTGTGTCATTTTGCATGCAGAGTTATGGAATAAGTGATAACACAATGAAGTTCATATATAGTGAGAATGCTTTTGATTAGAAAGATAAAGACTGTGATACTAGTTCTATTATTAATGCTAAATATCTATCGCATGAGAAAGATTTAGAAACCATTCTTACTAAGTTGATTTTTAGGTGACGCAATACATCAGTGAATGTTTGTTTAAATGTAATTCAGAAAATTGATCGATTTCTAATAATGTATATTGAACATAAATTAGTGGGTTTCTCAAAATTTTCGGTAAATGGGAGTGCCTATGAGTGGCCAATATCAAATATTAGAATATAACAAATTATAATAGCTAGGGATGAGTTCATTTGGGCACGGATTTTTAATGACAACTAGATTTACCCCGTTGTCATTATTGACAAAATGTTAAAAAATGGAGCTAAGATGAATTTCATGGAGTAATTGTTGCTGTTGCTTGTAGAGGGAATGAGAGAAGGTCAAAGCCATTTGAGGGATTTCATATTGTGAACCACACCTTCTGCAGGAAATTTCTGGTACTAATTTTTAAACCACGAAGGACAATTCTACAATGCGTAAAATCCAAAAACTATATTGACATAAGATACCATGGTTGAAGTGGCTGCATCCGCACTATATGGTAATCCTTGCACCTCTATCTAGAACCTTCCGTTGTTATGGCTTCTCTGCCAGCAGAAACACTAGAAGACGCATTACTGTCATAGAAAGATTAATGACCTTTGTGGAAAGTCTGCGGAATCTTCTGTCATAACCCAGTGAGCCATGCCGAGGGAGTGTCATTTGATTTTTGTCTCCATTGATAAAGACACCATTTCTTTTATAGTTTCATAGACATGAATCTGTTTTTTTTTTTTTGGTGGGAAGAAGCTAAAATATGTGTATACTTGCCAGAGCCGAATGTATAGTATAAATTTTGAGCTTCAATTTGTCAATATTCAATTCATTCATGTCTTGTCAATTGTAGCAACACATTCGTGAATATTCTTATTTGAAAGTTATGCAATGACAGCTTCAACTTGTTGATGCCTTATGAGTGTTCTAATTTTAACCAGGTAAGTATTGTTCACATCTGTGAAGCAACATTGACAAAACGGCTGATTGAGTTCGAGAACACGGAGTCAGGCAGCCTAACGGTAATATTCCATCTCTGGGAAACAGCTGACTTTGCTGAGAATTTTGGGTTCCCTAATAGAATTGGCAGTATCTTAAAAATTCTTATACCATTTTTTAGACCTGTGTTACTTCCATGTGTGAGTTAGAGGACCTTCAACTTGCATAGGAGATTTTTCTGCTTGTCACTGATTGACAATTGAGGGAAATTTCACCAAAATTTGATGAGGAAGACTTCCAGCCATCTACTTACTGTTGTAGAGTTCCATTGTGCTATCTCATCAGTGCTGCTAAAAGGAGTAGCATTGTACCCTGGTCATCATGTGCCCCCTTGGTTGCATTTTTTATTCCTATTAATTTGATGTCATGAACTTGGAATACCTTGGAAGTAACTGGAGCATGCTATTAATGGTTGACGAATGACCACTTAGGCACAATTAATCATTACAAGAAGTAAGAATGAGTCTTAAAAGATGAAATTGGTTTCCACCTGTTAGAGGGTATTTTGGTCTTAGTTCATGTAACCCTATTTGCACATGTGTGTATATATATATACACACATGTGCAAATAGGGTTACATGAACTAAGACCAAAATACCCTCTAACACAACCAACTGGCCATAATCTTAATATCTCGAGATAGGTTTTTCCATTATGATTACATTACATACAATCATGTTGGATGAGGTTGTTCGTTTGCATTCAAGAGCATTAGCATATCATTTAAGTTTGTAGAACTGGTTGCTGGTCTTAATTTTTATGCATTATATCATGTATCAGCAAGTCTCTTTCTGACTGTTACACGTGATTAGATTTAAGTGTTGTCACCAAATTCACATCCCTCCCCAGATTGAGGAGTTTATTACCAAAGCAAATGAGCTGGAAGGAGAACCTCATTCAAGACAACAACCTGTTGGGTCTAAAACATCTGGAATGACGGAAGTGCTATGTGAACACAAGGATCGTCGAGAACCTCATTTTGCGCTTGGCCTTTGCAAAAAATGTTATGATGATGTAACTCCTTTTTCCTTTCCTTTATGTTGTCTGTTTCCATGAATTTCTCTTATTTTGTGTGTTCCATGCTTGGATTGGTTGGTGCAGTTCATTGAACTTTCAGGAGGGCTTGAAGGAGGATCAGAACCTCCAGCTTTCCAGCGTGCTGAAAAGCAGAGAATGGCCAAAGAATCATCTGAAGAAAAGACAGAAGAGCCTTGCCTTGATACTATGTCTTGCGTGAACGACAGCAGTCATCCACACGTAAATATTAAACTCCTGACAAAATTTTATATCATACTAATATACTGCAACGACTTTCTTGGTTTCCCAATATTTTTCCATGGTTTTAATACAAACTTGTGGCAAAGAAGAAATTGAGATGTTGTACATTAACAAAGGGATGGGACACACTGAAAGATTAGAGCTCCCGGTTGCACAAAGGTTATATCTTGGTTGACTTGATGTTAAATTATATCAAATAAGCTCCTTCATGATACCATTCAAAATAAATAAATAAGCTCCTTCATGCAAATACTAGTCTTAGGTCATCTTTTGCAAAACCAATGGGGGCTAAACCTGCAGTACAATCACACAAAGGCATAATACGTAAAATTAGGAGAATGCTGAATTCTCATCATGACATGTATTTAATGTGCTTTCAGATTTGGTCATATACATTGCTTCATAATGCCAGGCATTTTAGTATGCTTTTATACCTGTTCATGTATGTTGCTGCATATAAAGGGATAACATTATTTATTTATTTTTGAATGGCAAAGGGATAAACATTATGATTTGAATGTCACCTATTTATAACCATGGATTTAAATTTCAGCCGAAATCCGAAATTTTGGATTTTGGTTGAGACCGAAACCGAAATGTACTGAAACCGAAACTTCCGAAATGTCGGAGATTTCGGCTAAAATTTTGATAAAATAATATTTTTTTACTGTTTTACAGAATTTTGGCCCAAAACATCCACCTTTCAAGACTTTTTACAGAATTTCGGCCAAAATTTCGGTTTCAGCAAGGTCCGAAACCGAAATTTAGAACCTTGCTTCTAACCATTACTCTCTTTTGTTGGCTTCCTGTGTTAGAATGGGAAAGAAGTGGAATCTTCTTCTAATATTAACTCAGAGGTGACCGAAAATGAATCAGACACCTCTAGAGAGTCCGAAAATACTGGTATGCTACATTGCTCTATAGCTCATGAAGGAAATTATATTATAAAGGTTTCTGTTATTTTATAGTATGAATAGTGGAAATTTTATTGAGGACCAAACATCCCATTTCAGGGTTTGCTACTAGACGTCAAGCAGTTGATGAGTCTGCCACTGATCAATCATTCAGATATCAGGACACAACGAACGTAGAAGTTGATGAATCAGAAAGCTTTTCTGATATTGATGATGCTGAGGTGTGAAATCAAATTTCATCTACTTTTTGTATGGTTACTTTGTATCAAGGACTACAAAATTGCCCCCTTTATCTGGGTAATGATGGAGACTGTCAACTAAGATATGTTCGGATGTTATTTTCTTGCATTCCGCCCGTAGTTAACATTGCATGCTTGCAGTTTTATTTGGTTTATTTGGCTTAAAATATTAAATTTGTGACTCTTACCCGTGGAAAGCTGTATATGATATGTTCTGATCCGTGAAATCTTGTGTAAAAGTGTGGAATCACCCCATAAGGGCTCCTCTAGCATCACTCCTAAAGTAGGTAAGAACTCTTATTCATTTATCAAAACTACTTTATTTAATTACATACATATCTACATATGTATAGTATATATAATACTTAAACACTAAACTAAACAAAAGTCCTATCATGCCTTCATCCATAATCTCTAAAATTCTGAAATAGCAGAAATGAGAAAGGTATCCAAAGTGTCTAAACTTTGTAATGATTAAAATTCTTGTAGTCCGAATCACTCCAATACTAATCTCTTAAGATTAACTTCATTGAAATCATGGAAACCAAGAAACTTACGTATAGATTAAGACGAGACTATCTCATACCAGTCACCACCCACTTCTGCAGATCCCATCCTACGATACTCAGATATGGATAGGGATACAGACACAGATACAAGAACTGAGATACAACTCTGCATTTTTTAAAATTTAGGAAATGGATACGGGTACAAGAATCCCATTCCATGAGATACGAATGTAGTTTCAAAACTCCTCTGCGTCATCGTGGACTCCCTCGAGTCTTACTCTGTTTCACCTTGGTTCCGTTATTGTCCGACTCCGCATTTTTCCTTACAAAGTCAATCAAAACTCCTTTGGCTCTCTTGAGTTATGATTGTTAGTTGAGGATCGAACGAAGGCCGCTCAGACAAGGGATTTAGGTGCAGCGGAAAGGCCCAAAAGTATATAAACAAAAAACTTCCTTTAATCATTTGCCTTTGTTAGAATAAGCCTATAAGTCTATGGGCAGTTTGGTCATTGTACTTCTCTTTTCATTATTATTAATAAATGAGTGAGGGGGAGATGCCCAACTCACTTTTCTCCCTCTCTAATTTCTCTTGCAACATGGTATCAGAGCCCTAGGGTTTCTGATCCCTAGGGAAAATCTACAGCCTCCATCTTCTCCATCTCCCTGAAAGCCCTAACCCTAACCCTCGTCTTCTCTCCGTCATCTTCCCCGGAAAACCCAAACCCTAATCCTATCCCTCTCTCTCTCAGTCCCGCCCCAACCCTACCCTCTTTGCAGCCTCCTTGGCCGCGATCCCCCAACCACACCCCCGCAACCCTCCCACTCTGATTTGCCCCCCCCCCAAAATAACTTTCCGGGAAATTTTTTTTTCTACACCTCGTCCTTTTCGTTCATGGGCTTCTTTGGTTTCTTGTCCTTCACTTGGGATATTGTCATATGATCATCTCTCCGGATTAGTTGGTTTTGTCTATTCGCCTCTCATCTTTTTTTGCTGTGGGTAGTGGTTTCTCTGTTTGTCTAGATTTCCTGTCGTTATGAATCTTCTCGTCATTGTTGATTCGTATATTGGCATGACCACTGAGGTCAGTGCTTCATCCACACCCTCGGCTTCTTCTTCATCTTCTCAATTGGCACCTGTGGAAAATTCCTATCCACAGTTGAATATTGCCAAGTTTGATGGAACCAACTACTTACCCCGGAAGGTTGCGATTGAGACATACCTTCTTGGCCGAGGTAAAGTACGCTTTCTTCGCGAGGATCCTCCCTCGCTAAAAGATCCTCTGTATACACGTTGGGAACCTGAAGATGTGCTGATTCAGAGTCTCCTATGTTAGAGTATGACTCCAGACATTTATTCTACTATGATTCTTCTTTCAACTGCGAAGGAGGTCTTGGATCACACGGCCGTGACGTATTCTGGGGCTGAGAACCTGACTCGCATCTGCTCTACTTACTCTGAGTGGATGCGGCTCCGTCGTGGCGACATGTCACTTGAAGCCCATTATGGGAAGTTCATTTTATTATGCCAGCAGCTTGATGTCTTCATGCCCCTCACCTCTGATGTTCATGTTCTCCGGCGTCGACGGGAACATATTCGTGTCGTACACTATCTTGAGAGCCTAGGCCCAGAGTTTACACATCTGCGCCATCAGATTCTTGGTTCTGGCGATATTCCTATGTTGCGCGAGGTCTATTTCCGCGCCCAACAGTGTGTTTGTGAGACCCCCTCCCGTCCTACTTCTGATAGTTCGGCTCTTGCCGCATATGATGGAGGTGGTGGTACTTGTCCTTCCCGGGGTGGTGGTTCTTTTTCCCGGGCTTGTGGACGAGGTGGCCGTGGTGGTGGCTGTGTTGGCAGTGGGCGTGGTCGTCCTTATTGCACCCACTGCTGGCGCGATGGGCATGTCATTGAGACTTGTTATACGCTGCATCCAGAGCTTCGCCTGTCCCGATCAGCTCACCTCAGTGCCTCTGGTTCTTCCTGACACAGTAGCCTCTGCTCCTGTCTCTACTCCTTCTGATGACTCATTCTCCTTCACGAGGGCAGACTATGAGGAGCTCCAGCATCTTCGACAGAGTGCCTCCTAGGCCACTGCAGGCTTTGCCCAGCCAGGTAGTTCACACACTACGTTACTCTCTAGCTCTGGGTCCTGGATTATTGACTCAGGAGCTTCAAACCATATGACTGGTAACTCATCATAGCTCTCTTTTTTTCGCTCATTTCCATCTGATTTTCAGTCTATTACTTTAACTGATGGTTCCACTACCCCAATTATTGGTATTGGTACCTCCCGTCCTTCACCTAATCTCCCTCTATCTGCAGGTTTATGTGTACCTAAGTCTCCTTTTAGTTTATTATCTGTTAGCCAAATTACGAAAAATCTGTCGTCTTTTTCAGGATCTTTCGACTGGGAGGACGATTGGATCGAGTCGTGAGGTGGATGGCCTGTACCGTCTTGACTGCAGCCCTTCTTCGTCAGCCTTACACAGTTCCGTGGATGCCTTTCAGTGGCACTGTCGACTGGGTCACCTCTCCCTTTAGCGTCTCCGGCAGACATCTTTAGTTCCTAGTTCTATTTCTCATTTTCATTGTCAGTCTTGTGAACTCGAGAAGCATCATAGAGTGTCTTTCCCTTCCCGAGTCGTCATTAGGGTTGATAGTTTATTTTAGTTAGTTCATTGCGATGTATGGGGACCTTCTCGAGTCGCGTCAAATAATGGATTCCAGTACTTTGTGGTTTTTATTGATGATTACTCACGCATGACTTGGTTGTATCTTCTGAAAGACCGCTCATTGGTCTTCTTTGCTTTTAAAAATTTCCATGATGAAATAAAAAATCAATTTAGTATTAATCTTAAATGCCTACGTACTGATAATGCTCGTGAGTTTTTCTCTACTGCTGATGGCTTTCAGGACCATCTTTCCTCTCATGGCATCCTTCATCAATCATCATGTGCATACACTTCGCAGCAGGATGGTGTCGCTAAAAGGAAACTGCGATATCTACTTGAGGTGGCTTGCACATTCCTCTTTCAGATGCAGGTTCCTAAATCCTTTTGGTCTGACGCCATTCTCACTGCTTGTTTCCTGTTCAACAGTCTTCTGTCTTCGGTGCTTCATGGTGATTCTCCATTTCACATAGTTTATCCACATCAAGACCCATTCCCACTTACGCCGCGTGTCTTTGGCTGCGTATGCTTTATTCATTATTTGGGTCCTGGCCGTGATAAGCTGGATCCTCGTTCAGAACTGTGTGTTTTTTTGGGTTACTCTCGCACCCAGAAAGGATACCGTTGTTACAGTCCACGTCTGCGCCGATGGTATGTATCAGCTGACGTCACATTTTTCGAATCAGAACCATTCTTTGGCTCTTCCTCTGGTCCTTCCCATGTCAGATCAGAACCTGAGGTGACTTTCTCTTCCTGAGCTTTCTCTCATTCCTATTACTCCTATTGCACATCGTCCTGCTTGCCCTCATGGACAGGTCGACTCGTGTGCTCCCAGGTGGATCATCCACCTACTACAGTCCAATATAAACATCGTCCACAGCATGCACGTCCCTCGCACACTGAGAAATCGTCCTCACAGGCAGAGATCTTCTTACCCCCTCATCAAGTATCTGACTCTCCTATTGCTTTCCGTACTCATTACCATTCTACTGCTCACCCGCTTTCTAATTTCGTTTCTTATGATCGTCTAACTCTCCCATTCAAAAGCTTTGTCTTGTCTATGTCTTCTGTTGTGTTACCACAGTCTTTGGATGAGGCTCTCCTACACTCAGGCTGGCGAGCTGCAATGGACCTTGAAATAGGCGCTCTTCAGTCCAACAACACATGGGATCTTGTCTCTCTATTTGCCGGCGCTCGACCAGTAGCTGCACCCACGGATCCAAATGTGAAACTGGTTCCAAAAGAGGGTGATTTGTTGACAGATTCTGGTAGGTAAAGAAGACTTGTGGGCAAGCTCATATACCTTACTGTTACTCATCCTGATATATCTTATACCGTTGGGGTAGTTAGCCAGTACATGACCTCTCCTCGCACATCTCATTGGAACGCAGTGGTTCAAATTCTCAAGTATCTGAAGGGTGCTCCAGGGAAAGGATTACTATTCAAACGGCATGGTCATACACGGATTGAGGGGTTCTCAGATACTGATTGGGCTGGATCTCCTGCTGATAGGAGATCGACTACCGGGTATTGTATTTTTGTTGGAGGTAACCTGGTTTCGTGGAAAAGTAAGAAAAAGGATGTCATTGCGAAATCAAGTGCAGAGGCAGAATATAGAGCCATGGCGTATACTATGACTGCGATTATTTGGTTGAAGTCACTCTTAACTGAGATTGGTTCCTCTCCTTCATAGTTATATTGTGATAACAGGGCAGCCATCTATATTGCGATAAATCCTATCTTCCATGAGAGAACTAAACATATCGAAGTCGACTGTCATTTCATTCGTCAGAGGATTCAGAAATGGGAGATACGCGTTGTATTCACTCGTTCTGTAGAACAGTTGGCAGATATGTTCACAAAACCATTGAATAAATCCAAGCTGAGCGATATATGTAACAAGCTAGGAATGTATGATTTATACATTCCAGCTTGAGAGGGAGCGTTAGAATAAGACTATAAGTCTATGGGCAGTTTGGTCATTGTACTTCTCTTTTCATTATTATTAATAAATGAGTGAGGGGGAGATGCCCAACTCAGTTTTCTCTTTCTCTCTAATTTCTCTTGCAACAGCCTTAACCCAAGATCCCTAGAGACTAGATGTGCTAATGGTGATGAAAATAAAACATAAAGATCAGAAATTATACCAGATTGGTTATCCGACTGATAACCTCTGCTTGATCTACTCCTCGCCTGACTTCTTGCCTTCTAAGGTAGACACCCCTGCAATTGAATCAGTGGCTTCCTTTGATTGCCACAGACAAGAGGATTAGAGAAGAACTTTTCTTCTCTTCTAGTTTTAAACTAGAATAAGGATTATGGGAGGAGATCTATACTACTAAGGAGGGAGAGGGAGGGAGGGAGGGATTTCTGTGAAACTGAGAAAAGAAGGGAATAGAGGGTTGGACGTCGAAGGCCAAAACATTTTTGCCAAAAAGTATATTGGACCTCCAACTCTTCCCCTTTTTATTCGCTTTGGAATTTTTTATTTTTATAAAATAAAATCCATATTCATCTTTAAGTGTTTTTAGCCTTTTTCTCTCTTTCTCCTTATTTGCATCAAAACTGTTCCAACCAGCCAATAAGATTCAAGAAACCCATTTATCCCTTTAAGTTAATTAAGTAATCATATTAATTAATTAACTAATATCCACCGTATATGCACCAAAGTGCATACACCACATATATGTTTTAAATCCTCCTATATCTTATACGACAAATCTCATCTGTCCGTGTAATCTATAAATTCGGGACCTTAATCCTCCAAGGATCATAACGGGGCAAGTGAGTTGTGAGTGGGATCCTTGCAGGGATTTGACGGTTAATCCTGCAAAGCCCAAGATGGGCCCCACAGCGACCTCGCTCTGTAGTCACACTACGGTCGCATTGGGCAATTGGCCCCTACCAGGACATAACCCTGAAGATGACTGTATGCATGGTTTTAAATTTCGGTTTCGGTTTCGGCTGAAACCGAAAATTCGGTACAAAGATACGAAATTTCAGTTTTTTGGGCCGAAAATTGGGCCGAAATTTGGTAAAAAATAAAAAGTAAGCATTTTATCGAAATTTCGGTTTCGGTCTTGACGGAAATCCGAAATTTCGGATTTCGGTCGAAATTTAAAACCATGATTGTATGATCATCCAATACCCCTAATCACATCGTATGTGTATGTCCCTCCTCCAGGCTGCCGGGGCTGGGGTGGGGGTGGGCTGGACACTCACTACGCCCTGGGCCCACCCAAAGGTATACCTTTCAATCATACAGCCGGGCCCGCAAATGCATTTGCAAAAACCTTTCAAAAACACAAGTATTTTAGAGATTCTTTGATAAACCTTTTATAAAATCGCCTGTCCAAACACTTTTAAAGGTCCCTGTTGTGACTGAAATTGTAGATAGACTTTTCCTTGATCAGAGGTGGAGGATTCCATGCCGAGCATCCCGATTGACCTCATGGATTACCCTAGGTACCAGTACTACCCGAATGTGACCTCGAACCTAGAGCAAAGCCATAGTGCAGACCCACAAACCAACATTATCTCTCTGGTCGAAGGACATATAAAGGGTCATGTCTGGGCAGAATAGCCTTATTTTTATTCCAGCCCACAGCGTGAACCATTCACTGGGCCCATTCTGCTTGCTTAGGGTCCACTACCCCAGCGGTCGAGATATGCCACCTCAATTCGTGTATGGAGGCAGGGCTGATGCTGGCTGTGTAGCTGCCTATGGAAGAACATGTGTCAATAGCAAGCACATCACACGTATTCAATATATAAATACCCAATTGATGTGGTGAAATAACCTTTATGAATAAACGAAATTCAATACAACAAATGTACCGGCTTTTAGGGCATATACACTATCGCGTCAACCGAGTACTCAACCGCGTCATCTGAGTACTCGACCGTGGTTTCCAAGTCTACTAAGATTTGTTTTGGCCGTGTTTTGTCACACATCCACGTTTTGAGACACTTGATAAGATGCAAGACATCCATGAATAAAATATCATTGAACTTTACTGGATTTCACTTAGATGATGTAATTAATAATAAATTTAAGTTAGAATTTATGAGACGCATACTCAAAGACATAATTGCAAATATTAGACAATTAGAAGCAAAAAAACATGATACTTAATTCGAATTGAGAGGCATGTGATTTAAACAAGGCAGTTGCTAGGCCTATGGCTTTAAAGTTCCACCAAAACCGACACTAAACAATCGAAATATTTCCGTTTCCATCCCACCGAAGCGTACATCGAAATCAAAATGCTTACCGAACTCAAAACCGTAGTGTATTAGTAATATATTGCATCTGTATGCGTTATGTAACTATATTATATGAATTTCATGTGGAAGGTGGTGTATGTATCATGCATAAATATTTATATGAATTACATGTGAAATGTGGTATATATAGAATTTTAGATATGTGTTGTCGCGCATGTCACTAGGTGTCCAATATTGTCATGTCATTATGGACGACTGTCTTGCACATATTTCACAAAAAAAGGGGGAAAAAGCACACCTTTACCTTTCAAAAAAGCATGCATTTTCTTCTTTCTTCTTTCTTCTTTCTTCTTTCTTCTTTCTTTTACTTTCTCTTCTTTCTCTTCTTTCTTCTTTTTTTTTTCTTTTTCTTTCTTCTTTTTACTTCTTCGACCCGATTCAAGAAGGTAGAAAGGCTGGCGTTGTCAGACCATTGTGAAGGGGAAAGGCCGTCAGGCCATAGTAAAGGGAGAAAGGTTAACGGACCATGTCGGAGTCGCAAAGGAGAGAATGAGAGATGGAGGGACGAGCGTGCACAGAGAGACAAATGGGGAAATTTTCTTATAAGCCAGGTTTAGGATTTTTCCAAAATACAAAAATACCCTTCTAACTAAAGTTATTTTCAATTAAATCAGGTAGTTTTTTTTGTAAATATCATACACTTGAGGTAAATTTATATATTAAATTGAAATCACGAATTTTGATCCCAGGAAACACACTTCATGATATCAAATATGTGATTTTCATTTCGTGAATCTCATTTTAAGGTATTAGGAAATGATCTACCCACAAACAGGAAATGCAATTTCCCAAAGAAGGGAAACAATCTTTTCAAAATGAGGATACATGATTCCCATGAACAGAAAATTCGCATCCCCAGTTTTTGGGGAGTGCTATGTTTTTTTGCTTTGGAAGCGTGATTCCCCGGAAGTGCACTTCCACCTTTCAGGGGCATTTCTGGTGACTAATTAAAATGCTCCTATTACTTATGTTTTTTTTTTTTTTTTTTTAAAAGTAACTTTCATTAGTAAGAGAAGTTCAAGTACATCGGCGTACAAGGCTGGGACAAGATGTCCCCCCATACAAACACATACAAGACCACCTATATATAGTACCTAGGAGCCCCACACAACAGTCGCTCCCTACTCAACTACTATGTCCTAACACTGTATTCACTGAAACAAGACGACTCCCAAGTCTTCTCGGATGCACAAGATACCACCAGTGAGGTCAGCTCCAAAAGGAATGCACCCAACGAGACAAGGTAATGTGCAAAAAGGGCCAGCAATATACATATTACAGGATGTTTGAAGAGGTAACATGTATAGTTGCTATGCCATTCCTATCAGTCCTGTCCTTTGCAAGTTTATTAGCCTCTTCATTCGCTGACCGCCGCATGTGTTGGATTTTGGGGTTGATCACAGTCACAAGATCTCGAATTTCCGCAATAATATCCGCTAGGACCCATGGACCCTGGGTTTACCGCAAGCCCATGATATGCCATTTGAGGAATCTCCCTCAACTATGAGAGGGACAGATTTATTGGCTGCGAACCATTTCAGACCCCATTACAACACCCTTGCTTCCGCTTCATTTGAGTCACAAATGCCGGCCAATCCAGACAAAGACTACACTTCTAGACCATTTTTTTTTTAAAGATGATAATTTTATTGAAACTATGAAAATTACATTGGGGACCAGCAGTCCCAGCATGCTTTACATAGAGTCAATAAGTAGTAGCCAGGATTATATTCCTGAGCCGAGAGGCCAAGTAGGTTCTTCAGGGTCAAAGTCTAGATCACCTTATCCACACTAATTAGCCGTGCCTATTCCTTTGTGAAGTCGACCTCTTCTAACATCACCAGAAGGCCTTAACTAGATCCCCATAAGTCTTTTCCGTGCTATTTCCTTCAACCATGGAGCAAATAATCCCAAAACCATACCTCCTCAATAGATTACATTGAAGATCCATGTCTGCAACATGATCACCAAAGCACAAATAGAAAACCTGTCGCACCATCTTACCTCTAATCTATCAAGAATTAATACGAACATTTCCCAATCTCGTCCAGGAAATTTTGGAGAAGGGAAACCGGCAGACCCTCTCCAGGCTCTCCCAGAGACCTTTCCATAAAGCCAGGGGAGGATCGAGATTCAATTTCTTCTTCCAAGACTGAAATAGCCATATCCATAGAAACATGCCAAACATTACTTCGATGCCTCCTATCCTCTAGCCGGTTTCCAGATCTAACGAGGAAAGCATCTGCAACTGCTAACTCGTCAACATAAACCATTCCTCTTATTTTACCAAGAATCGTATTCAACACCATGATTTCTATGAAGAGGTTGCGCTTTCGACCTCCTGGGCAAGAAGAAGATTCTTGAAGCTCCTGATCATCCATTTCTACTTTCGAAAGAAAACCTTGAAAGCTTACCTATTTAACAGTTCCATCCGAACGTACCCCAGGATCCAAAAGAAACTTTAGCAACTACTGCACATTACTGCTCATTAGTACTAAATACACCGTGAAAGCAAGCCATCCCATCCAGGAAAGCTGATTCACCTCCCCAGGTAGGCATTGCAGACAGCATCGAAAGCATACAAAATTTTCTGACTTTTAAGTCACAGAAGAAAATTACCCCCCTACACCATCCCTTAGGGTCTAGGGGGGAATGGACCGCCGTACCAATCAAATCCTCCCTCTGTTGACAAGAGATTTTAAGATCTTTAGCATCCCACTCTTCCTAGATCCCGGAATCAAATCCAGTGCTACCTCCAACATCATCATTGCACTTCGGTGAGATTTGTGCCCTTTGGTTGCCGCCTTCATTCCGTCAAATCCCCCATAGTCAATCAATTTCCTAAGCTTTGAATGGAGACCTACCGACTTGGAATTCGCGCTCAAGAAATCCCCTTTACGCCTGAGAAAATTCCTAGCCTTAGACTTTTCAAGAGGGTCCAACCAGGAAACTTTTTTCCTAGGGGCAGCATGGTCAAAGGCCTTACTCCTGGCCAATACTCAATGGAGGCCCCATCGGTACTTTCTCAAGGTTGTTGTCAGCACCAACTTTGAATTTGAAATTTGAACACAACAGCTCTTCAAAGAATCTGCCTTCAGCCGACGAGAGATCCCCCAACCGCGGTGAGATACTCGAATCGGCACAGCCCTGGGCAATAAGGGATTCGGAAACACCATTTTTAATAACTTGTTGTCTCTGAAGATAAATCCCAATGGAATAAACCTTGTCAAGAATTCTGATTCGAACGCAAGAGCCATGGAAAAGCCACCAGGGGGCTAGAATTTTAGCTGAAACAAAACTCATACAGTTCTAGTGATTTCCTTCCATTTTGGTTTCCAGAACTTTGCCAAATAGGTTCCCTAAAGCTTCCACTGTTGAAATAGCCCATGCATGTGAAGGGATACCATAAAAATTAACCCATAGGGCTTCCTCTCCCTGAATGAAATCCCTATTCCACGGTGAGAGAGAAGCTAAATGATTACCATGGGCTTCAGATCCCATGGCCAGGATCTTTAACGCCAAAGATTCAGATTCAAACATAAAAAGGACCTCATCCTCCGCTAGGGAACAAGGGAAGGGATGGAGAGTCCCAGGTTTTTTGCCCCCAAATCCAATAGAACTGTCTTTCTTTTTCCCTATAAGACAAGCTTTAAGAGTGTCCATACGAGTAAGCACTTCCTGTCCTGAAATTGAGAAGACTGGACTCCCATTACTCTCAAGAGGAGAGATTTTACCTGAATCAGGCCATCGGCTATCCACCTCACCGTTATCCTCAAAACTACGGGCAACCCATTTTGAGGGGATTTCAGACCGTTGGCACCAACGGCATTTATCTCGCCATCTGAAATTAAAGTATTTGCAAGGGGAGCAATACCAACCACCAGGGCCATTTCTGAAACTCTTGATGGGGAGCAATACCAACACTACTAGACCATTTGAATCCCGGAATAGTCCTACAAGGTTTCGATCCTGCTCTACTCCACACTATAATATCAGTTTTGATATCAAGGAAAGTCCTTCCCCGCCGTCTAGATCTTTCATGGAATATTCTATTATTTCTCTCCTTCCAAATGTGCCATATTATTGGTTATGGCACTAGACGCCAAAATGATTGACCCACTTCCCCAAAAGGACCACCACTCCATTCCATGATAATGGTTTTGATAGATCCTTGTAGCTCCTAGTGAATCTCATGACTTACGTGGGCTATCATTTCATTCCAAGTCTCATTATAAAAGCCCCAAATGCCTCCTTTTATGAGAAAAAAAATCCTGATTATTCCATCTTATTCTTTCTTTTATTCTCTTTCATGATATTCTTCTTGAACATTGTGCACTGAACTGAATATTGATATATTGGATCAGCATCCCCATACTTATACATGCATGCTTAGACTTTTATCTGGGTTATTTCCTTAAAATACTTTATTCATGACTTTATAGGTTGATGGATACCTTCATGACGAGGAAGGGAAGCGGTATAAAACGATCATTTGGGAAGAATTAAACAAAGAGTACCTTGAGGTAAGTAGCCCTTGTCTTGACTTTTAATAACCATCGATCAGTCTTAATTCTTGTAGGGCAACCTAGAGTGTGGGTTAACTTCTTCTTCTTCTTTTTTCTTTAAAAAAAATATATATTAGAGTGTGGGTTAACTGATCAATTTTACAGGAACAAGCAGCAAAGGAAGCTGCGGCAGCTGCAGCAAAAGAAGCTTTTGAAGCCAATTTAAAGAATTGTGGGCCAGAGATGCTTTCTGCAAAGGAACTTCTTGCAGCAACCATGGAAGGTGTTGCAAAGTCGAGAAGGGTACATACTAGTTAACTTCTCGGGTTCTATTAATCATTTAAATCTGCAGGAGTTGTGTTATGAATTGTATTTTGTTGTCTAATATATAATTAGAAGTGCTGTATTTGGAAGCATAGTTTTAAAACTCTCCTGGGTTGACTCCCTTTTACCTTGGCTGCATTCCGCGTTGCGCCGCATCCACGTTCCGTGTTTTGCTCTATAGAGTCAGTAAAAACTCCTTTGACTCTCCCGAACTATGACCGTGTCAACCAAGTACTCAGCCGCATCAACTGAGTACTCGACTACATCATGCCGAGTCGACTAGGATTTTCTTCGACCGTGTTCCGCCGCATCCGCGTTTTTAAACACAGTTTGGAAGTGCATACATAAGATATGAAACTATAGGACTTTACTCTTCTAATGTGACCCATGCAGACCTGATGGAGATTATCAAACAAATTGGGAACAATTGCTTTGACTAAGCAAAGATGTAGGCTGCTAACCACACTTTGTTTGTGTATAATCAAGGTTGCTGTTGCGATCGAATTTGTAGTTTTATCACCATCAACTCTGTCTTCTCACAGTGGGATGGATCCACTAACGTTAGGAATGCAAACTTAATGGGGAAGAAACTTGGGCCCTATATATAGATAGGGCCAGTATCAATAATGGAAGACCCATTCCTCAGAACTCCAGCACATGCCTCTAGGTGTGACCATGGACTCCAAACTGATCCGTCATAAAAATCCTCCATGGCTCACTTTTAGTTTTAGCAAAATGAACCATAATCATTAATCCTTCATAGCTCATTTTTAGCAAAATGAACCATGATCATTCATGTTATCATCCATCAATCCAACGATGGTCCCTTCTTTTTTCAATAGTGAAAGCTTCCATTAAGAAAGAGGAGAAGACCGGGAAGGTCTAAGCTCCAGAATACAAAAGATCAGATACAAGATACAGAGAAGATGGTCCCTATGATCCAATGGCCAAAAAACAAAGCTTCTACTGCTCCATCAACAAATCTTCGTTACCATAGTAAATCACTAATTAATTAACTCTCGGGTTAACAATCTCCTAGGTGATCAACAATAATTAAAAAAATCACTTAAAGTTTCAAATTAGATAAAGCATGGTTAAGTAGGTCTGCAGATCAGTTGGCTGGCTGATGTGTACACTAAACCATTGGTAAAATCCAAGTAGAAAGATATTTGTAACAAGCTGGGGGGAGTGTTAGACGGTATTTTGGTCTTTATTTATGTAACCCTATTCTCTTGTGTGTGTGTGTGTGTTTGTGTTTGTGATTTTACATGGGAGCTCCCTTAAGGAGACACTCATCTTCTCCCTCATCTCTTCTCCTCTTGAAACCATGTAAAAACCATAAACTAGTAATGTTCTCTTTTAAAGTTGCTATGTCTGGCAAGTTATCCGATTACCTACATTAAGAATCTAGAGAATTGGGACGCCTGCAATACATGCTAGCATAGATGTCAACATGCCCATGCCTCTTCATTATGATTCTTGTCTTAATATGAAACTAGTTTGTTGTTCGTAATGGGGGCAGTTTTAGGGATTTCTCGTTTGTCTTTCTTTGATGTGGCGATCAGGCTTTCGAATACATAGGAAGATGTTTAGCAATCTAAATGTGTAATTTTCATTATAAATTTTTCTAATTATCTGTTAAAAGATGTTACAATTTTCAAAAGGGAAATGATATCACCACAACCATACTTTAATAATCTCACAAACATAGTTTGCCTTTTCCTTCTTAATTGGTTTGTACTGGGAACTGTTTTAAACTTATAACCCTTGACAGCTTTTTAAATAATAAAAGACAAGATGGGTAAGTGTAGTTATCAAAACGTGGTTGTGCTGATATCATTTGCCTTTCCAAAAACCTACAATGAGTCAGTCAAAGAAGTGTTTAATAACGTGATGAGTACCATTATCAAAACAAGGAAGTGTCGATATCATTTCCCATATGTGTGTGTGCCTATATACACACACACTCCCTTGTTTTGATAATGGTTCTCCTCTCGCTAGTTTGCAGTTTCTTGATTAGCTGAAATTATCGTCCCAATTGATCTTTTTTCTCTTCAAATCTGAATTTGCAGGAACAGCGACAGAAACGAGCTGAAGAAGCCAGGAACATTACTCCTGCTCAAACGGCTGCTGAAGCAACCCGTCAAATGCTAAGTAGGAAGGTACTCTTCCCGTATTATGTTGCGAAATTAGGCTGTGGGGCCCACTATGTAATCCCATTCATTTTTTTTTGTAAAAGGTACTCTTCCTGTATACCTGTGCGCAAAAGAGAGATAAATGCTAAAAGTTGTACCTTTCCTGTTTGCATGGGTGCCAAAGGAATATTAATTCTGAAAGTTCATCAATTATCAATCCATTGTAGTTTTCTTTTCTGAATATGTGCTTGTAAATTATCCTGTGCTTTCCATGTCAGAAGCACGATCATTAGTATTCAACTATTTGCAGTATATCTAATTTGTCGGTTATATCAGATAGTTTGTGTTCTGCTCTGTTTGTCCTACAAGTATTTATAACTTGTTTTTTTTTTTTTTTGAATGGTTTTTTTAACTTGTTTATAAACTTCTGTTCTTCATATTTTCTGATAATCAATTTTTGTTTGATGCAGAGACTCAGTTCAAAAATCAACTATGATGTACTAGAGAAACTCTTTGATGAATCTGTACGTATTTCTTATTTCGTCCCCAATTTTTCTATTTTCAAACTGAAAATCAGGGTAAATTGGTCATTTCACTAAAAGCTCCCCTAGTCTGACAAGACAGGCTGAGCAGCCGGATTTCCTGTTTTTATTTTATAATATCAGCAAAATGACCAAAATACCATTTTCTTTTCGTACGGAGGTGCTAATGTCATTTGCCGAGGGCAGAGCATCCTTTGCTCTCTTGGTTGGCCGGCCCAAGGCTGGAACCCATCATTGACATTTCAAAGTTGCTGGATGTCGGTATAGGTCCCATTTCTTACGTACACGAAGGGGGATTCTCTTTTGGATGAATAAGTTTAGCACTCCTCTTCGTTTGTAAAAAATGAATTTATTTTTGGGCCAAAAATTAGGGACAATGTCAACCTCCCTCCATGTAAGCTAATGGTGTGATTTTGCATATGTATGCACCTGCGCATGTGTAACTGAAATAGCTACTGCTTTCTAAAGAAGACTGTTAAAAAGATGTTTTTTTTACTGCAACGTGTGCTTGTGCGGGCATGGTTTTCTCAATTTCATCCAATCCAAGGCTGTTAAAAGCCTTAGATTAATAAAATGTAGATGAAAATAGCAACTTCTTTCTAAAGGAGAGACACTGTTAAAAGTATGCAGTTGTTGTTGTTGTGTGTGCGTTTTTTTGCAGGTGTATTTTGTGGTCAAAATTTTGGGTTGGTATTTTAGTTGTCAGTCCATTTAGCAAGGGTTGTTGCCATGCCTGTCGTTTCACCTGATTACTTTTTTTTAGCCTTTTTCACAAAATTACTTGCATCTATTCACTTGTTAGAAGGGTATTTTCTTCCAAATTTTATTACTGTGCTTAAAGCTGTCAAGAATGTCTCTCTCATTACACATATATACACGCTCCCTCAGATCCTCTCAAATCTGACCCATGCCCCCCCCTCTCTCGCGCCTCCGAAAAAAAAAAAAAAAACAAAAAACTACCACCACCTGCCGTTTCTATGCTTACCACGGCTCACCCGTTGAGGAAGATAGTGTCAACAAGTAGTTCTAGCCATTTTAGAGGTTTTTTCTGACAAAGTTAATTTTTTATTTTAAGTTGACATATTTCATTAATATTAAGATAGCAATCGGGACCAGTAGTCCCATCCTGCGTTACAAAATATTAATGCGGACTGGGTCGACATGCCAGCACCAGTCCAAAAGATAAGCGAAGCATTCTCATTGCTTTGTTATCATCCCTGCAATTACACAAAACTGTATTCTTTGCATCATCTTCCAACCACCAAGTATGTACCACCTATGTGAGATATGCCACCACTCACTAGCTGGCCAACATCCTAGATCCTTGAAAGCATTGACTAGCAAGACTAGGGATATAGATGGAATTGCCCCCTTTGAGTTTCACCCCTCCAAACTCCCCCCCCCACCAAGAACAATCTAGCTAAAACAACCAGACAAAATGGAGCAATCTCTGAGTCCACCGCAAACAGAAACTAAATTCTGGGTATGTAGCCGATCAATACTGTTTAGTAAAGTCCTAGGGTAAGCGTTCTTCCAATCCTTAAGCCCGAAAGTGGAACCTTTGATTTACATGATATCTCCAGAAGCCATTAAATCCACCCTAACCTATCATAAATGATGGAATCATATTTTCGTTATTTTCTACTAACTCCTCTCAATTTCATATTTCTTAATCCTCTCTAGACCATTCCTTCTCCTCTTCCTCTAATCCTTCCCTGTTCTCTCCTTCTCTTCTAATTCCTTCACAATTTTGGTTGATTCATCCACCTTTTCTCTATCTATGCTATCTTCAACGATTCTAGATTGCGATCCGAAGAACATCTCCTTGGTCTTATCAAGATTCTCCTGATACGAGAACCCATGAACATCTAATATTTCTAAGAAATTGTTAAACCTCTCCATTTCGGGATGACCAGGAACGTCAACGCCTGGCGATGATGAAAGGCCTTTACACTTATCACTATCATCTTTAAGCTGTTTTATTCGCTGAGTATCTTCCGTTACAGGGATCCTTTGCACACAATTCTGATCAGATTCTAGAGATTAACGCCTAATTTCCAGAGCCGATTGCTTTTCCTCCTCCCATAGGCGCCTTCGAGTTTTCCACTCCTTATCAAGTAACTTATTAAAGATGGGTAGGTTGCGAATGGGGGTATGAAGTTCCGTAGACTGAGGGGGAGACGTCCCCGAATTTCGAGTGCCTGCTGCCTTTTCTTTAACCCATTGTTTCTTCAAAGGGGAGAGCAAAACCTCAGCTGGAGTAGGCGATTCCTTCCTAGCCAACTTTTCATTATACTTGAGATTTTTCAGAAGCTCTAAATTTTCATTAACCAGGGTAATTTCCCCAGTAGCTGTTACTTGGGGTTTCAGAGTGGTCGCTGCTAGACATACTTGGAAGAGGCAAATTTTGAAGGGATCGAAAATATTGAAGACTATCGAGGCCACGCTTCTTTTTCCTGATTTCCTTTTTCTGTACAGGCTCTTGATCTTTCGATTGAGAGCAGATAACCCTCCACGTGTCGCCAAGACACAAGCATCCTTCCCAAGACCTTTCCTGAGTTTGCCTTTTTCAGGGCGAGAGTCTTTCACATCATCACGTTTCCCAACCATAAGAAATCTATTTTTTAATTTCAAAGTCTTCAAATCTTTTGCCGATTTTATGCCAAAGGAGTCAACAACCTCTTTTCTACCCGCTTTCCTTTTGTTACCACGTGGAGGCACCGATGATGATTTCCTTGCAGATGGAGGACCCACAAACCGTGTAACCCTAGCCTCCCTACTTTCCGACGAAAACGGGACAGCCTCAGGGGGGACAGGTGGGTAGGTGGGGAATTCAAAATTTGAATTGGGGACCACCACCGGGACATACCCACCTCCAGTGGCCTCTGCCACCTTTTCCAGTGGAAAAACTGCCACCGGTGATCCTATATCATCAGGAATTTGGACAGATCCCTCAAAAAGTGGCAAATTGTCTTTACTACTAACCTCGCCCACCACTGACAATGCTAGAGAATTTATACTGGCCTCGGAGACCACCTTAACTCCCACCAAAAATATATTAGAGTCCACCTTTAAATTAATAAACTGGGGAATTGATTTCCACAAAGGGGATATAACCAAGGCGGAGGCAAATGCTAGACAATGAGAATGATTCCCAAAAAGTTGGGTTTCGAGGACCTGGCCCAAATGTGACCCCAGGATCTCCACCGTGGTACCAGACCACACATGGAGAGGGATATCATAAAACATCAGCCGAACCGGCCTGGCACCCATGTTGTAGGCAGGGAACCAGGGTCGGAGGGAAGAAAGATACCTTCCAAAAGCCTTACCTCCACAACGGAGGATAGAGGTGGCTTGAGATTCAGAATCAAAGCGGAATAAAATGTCCACGATACTAATGGCGAAAGGCTTATCCAACTTTGGAAGGCCCCATATATGTTTAGCCCATGCCCAAACGTCTTCCAGAAGCCAGGAGCCAGATTTTAAAGTTCTAATAAGACAACTCTTAAGGTTTTTCTTTCTTTCTTCCACCACAGAGCCTGGAACCTCTAAACATTGGTCATTATCGCTACAATTTGCAACTCAAAGCTTTTTAGGTCTCCAGGCTAGCGTAGAGTTTTCTTTATGTCGTGGTGCAGAACATTTCCTGCACGAGGTGCGCGAACCAAAATTTCTATAGCTGCATTTAGTGCACATCCAATCACTCCCATTCGATACTGGTCTTCGATTGACTTCCACTGCTCTTCAGCCAGGTGCTTTTCTTGCTCCAAAATCCAACCTTCTCCCCTAGTATCCCACTCTTCCAAACTCCCCAGAGAGCTGACCTGTGAATGCTGTGGAGTTCTGTCCACACCAGCTCCTTGCCCAAAAGAGAATAACAGTCTTCTGCAGCAAAGATTAAAAATCTCGAGGGAATCAAAGACTTCCATGGAGGAATAACCTCCATCTAAGCATGACAGGTAAGGTTCTGAAAGCCGCTCAAGGTTTGCACCACAGGTGCAGTGGAAATCCAACGAATGAGGTCCGCCCGGGGGGATGTTCCGATGACTCCTAAAGACATCCCTGATAGTCATTTTTCAACACCACTTATATATAAACATCTTATTTATGGGATTTCCTTGAGGAAACTCCATCTTCTCCCTCACTTCCTCTTCCTTTTCTTCTTCTTCTTCTTCTTCTTCTTACTTCTATGACAAAGTTAAAATGAATCAATAGGTGTGTGTGATTTCATCCTTCGCCCCTCTTGGTTGGCCGGCCCTAGGGTGAAACCTCTCTCTCTCTCTCTCTCTCTCACACACACACACACACACAAACACACTCACACACACACACACACACACACACACTTAAAGAAATTAAAACTGGGAATTGTCAACATCCAATTTTAAACAGGGGAGTGTGGATATATCCATACTCTGTTTTAGTAATGCCTCCTCTGTTTGCTTACACTTCTCTAATTTGCTGTCCAACACTGATGTAATTCCCAAAAGGGTATCAATGATCAATCAGAAAAGGGTTCGATAGTCAGTGCTATTATCAGAAAAATAGTGCGCGCCCGTGCATTTGTTACCCTCACATCATGGGCAAGCTAGCACATGCCATGCACTTCGTAATTTTGTACCATTTTCTTCCCGTATATTGTCTTTTTTTAAATTTGTTATTTTTCTTTCAAGGTTGTTAGATTTGTAGATTCTTTTTCTTTCTTAATAAATATTATCATCCACTTGTTCAAGGGAGAAAACAATAAAAATGAACCTGCTTTGTTAAGAAATAGTTGAAGTGTGGATATATCCATACTCTGTTTTAGTAATGCCTCCTCTCTGTTTGCGTAAATTTGCTGCCCAACACTGATGTAATTCCCAAAAGGGTATCAATGACCAATCAGAAAAGGGTTTGATAGTAATGCTATTATCAGAAAGATAGTGCGCGCGTGTGGATGCGCTACGCTCATATCATGGGCAAGCTAGCACATGCCATGCACTTAGTAATTTTGTACCATTTTCTTCCGGTATATTGTCTTGTTTTTGTTATTTTTCTTTCTAGGTTGTTAGAGTTGTTGATTCTTTTTCTTAATAAATATTATCATCCACTTGTTCAAAGGAGAAAACAATAAAATTGAACCTGCCTTTTTAAGAAATGGTTGGAGTTTCCACTGAAATTCTGTAGGGTGATCAATAGGTATTAATCATTCCAAAGTTAGTTAAAGAGGAAAAGGGCAAGAGTCCTCGGACAGCCAAAGTTGGTTTCACTCTAGTCTCCATTGCACACATATCATGAGTATGGTGCTTAGAATGATCATAAGGTGGGGCCATTGCTCAAATTTCAAATATGCTGTATTACCATTTCTACTCGGTATCTTTTCCTGTTGAGCATGAACTCTTGGCATATTAATTTTGCTATTATTTGGGCCTCCTAAATAACCCATTCTTTTTGGAATATGAAAGGAAGAATGCACAGCTTTTGTACCACAATGCACAGCTTTTGCACCATTCTCTTATCTAAATGATTTTTTTTAACTTATAGATATCATCCTTTTACTCAAATTCCACCAATCATTTGGAATTGGTGACTGGTAAAAGTTATTTTTGATAGAAAAGTTGTGAATTGCCCCCTTTAGGGAATGTCATAATGTTTTTCTATTCTTTTCCTTTTTCTCATATGTATACAGGATTCATTTTCAGCTGGATTCATTTTCAACAATTTGCGATGCTTAGACTGAAAATTTACTTTACTGGCAACAACTTCAAAATTTCTCAAATGACTTTTAATTAAATGTTTCGAAACTCAGTACAACTCTGTTGACTCAGTTTGCAGGTGTTTAAGTGATACCATGTTCAGCCCCTTGTTTTATAACAAAAGAAATTGACTTGAGTCAAGCATTACTATGGCTTGAAATTTTATAAAATCAGTAGAACTCGAAACCTAAAGACTGATTTGCGAATTAGGCCAAGTTTTTTAGCATCAATTGCAAGTTCATTGCAGCCATCATATTACTACAATAGTAATTTTAATCTGGAACCTTTTTTTCATGATCTTCTACTTAACCTAGGGATTCTGTTCTTGATGTTCTTACAGAATGATGAAGAAAATCTGAAAAAACAACGCGTTGAATCAGATTTGGGCAATGTTGCCAATGGGCAGCACAAAAACCAAGTGGGCGACGAAACATTTCAATCAGAAGGTGTGGAAAATGACGACTATGGCCTAGAGGATGGATTTGGAGAAGAGGAAAATGCTAGCGGGGCCTTTGACAATTACTCGAATTATGGAAATCAGGAAGGGTATGATTATGAAGAGGATTACGGTTACGAAGATTGAGCAAGAATGTTGATCTAGTGTTTAAAAACTCGTTGACACGACAAGGAACTCGCTTGAGTCGACAAGGATTTTTCTTGGCCGCGTTCCGTGTTGCGCCACATCTGCATTCCGCGTTTTGTCCTATAGAGTCAATAAAAACTCCTTTGACTCTCCCGAGCTACGACCGCGTCAACCGCATTCTTGGCCGCATTTGCGCCGAGTTGAATAGGATTTTTCTTGGCCGTGTTTCGCATTACATCCGTGTTTTTAAACATTGTGTTGATCCCTTTTTATCTCATGGATCCAAAGCGGCAACGTGCCTGTGTCAGACACGTCTCAGATTGCAATACATAATGATTCTTTGAGACACTTTATCTCTTTTATCTGTTTCCAGCACAGGCATTTTACCAACACCAGAATCTGCTACTAAATATCAGCGGTCGAGGTATCACTATATATTTAGGCTACTAATATTGGCACTACAGTATTTTGATAATTGCACTAACTCACCTTTTCTTTCTTAATTAGTCTCCGAGAGTTTTTTTTTGGAAATTGTGATAACATTTGGAGCTGGTTAAATAGTAAAAGACAAGGTGAGTTCGTGTAATTATCAAAATATGGTAGTGACAGTATCAGTAGCCTTTATTTAGGGAAATGATAAATGCGTCCCTTTTCATCACTTGGGACACCCAGCTGCATTGTCAGTGGCAATCCGCTTCCCCTTTGCAGTCATAGATACACTCTAGCTGGGTGTCCCAAGTAATTATTTGACGTCAAAAAGTGTTAAAGTTGCCCACAATTCACGTTAAAGGGGGGCGCATCCCCTCCTACAGGGGTGAAAAAATCATCTCCCTGAATTAAAATATGGATGGTATTTTCGTGGCCCCCTCCATTCGGATAGGACGTTCCATCGGATTTTAAGGCTACACCTGGTTCATGATCCTAAATAATTTCGGACTATGATATTGATCCAATTAGCAGGGTCAGATCCAGCTGTTGCGCCCAAATCCTGTCCACTAACGTTCGGACCTTTGGATCCCCATTTCGTCCATTGATACCCTTATGCCCATCATTTAATTCATTTGATACTGAAATTTCATATTGCTAATCACAAGACTTCAAAAAAGAAGTAAGATTTTATATTATGTGTGCGCGTGGTGTCCAGTATTTTTCCAAAGATAAGATTTTGTATGTTGTGTGCATGTGAAGTAGGGGTGCGACTTGGGTCGGGCTCAACCCAAACCCGAAGGTTTCAACCCAATTTTGGCTCGAGTTGGGTTGGCATTTTCTCGGGTTGGGTTGTGAAAAGCCAACCCGATTTAAATTCTGGTTGGGTTAGGGTTAAGGCCTTGGCAACCCGAACCCGACCTCCGTCTTCTAATTTTATCATGATTTTTCTCAGGATTATGTACTTCTTTCTTGTATTTTTATGTTTGGTCGTAGATGACCCTATCCAAACCATACTCAACCCGAACCCAACCCAACCCGAGCTGCACCCCTAATGTGAAGTCCAATATGTTTCAAAAGGTACTGTGGGGCCCAGTTCTTAGGATGACCCAACTCGTCCATTTGCTGGGCCACAGTGTAAATAGGCTTTACCCCGTAAATCATATACATTCCCAACCCTCCGATTCGTGGGTCATGCTTTGAACGGCTAGGATCATCCTAGAAAGAGGGCCCCACGCTACATTTTGAAAAGTAATGGAGTTGACACGCACACAACATATAGAATTGCTGATCTGACAACACTGGGCTTGACGGGCACAACATATTAAGGGAAATGATATCCCATTATCCCCCTTTTAACGGTTTCTGTGATAATGGTTCACTGTTTGAGGATAAATTCACCCTTCTAAACTTAAACAGTTGAAGAGGGGTTGGGAAGTCTCATGTCAGCAAGTCCAGATTAATTATCTGATGAAGGGCAGTATAAACATGTACCATCCCATACTTGATATTTGATCCAACAGCAGCTCACTTTTTGCGGAGCTGCTGTTGGATCAAGTATCAAGGGTGGTACTTCTGAGGTACCACCTTTAAATTCTCCAGATTAAGATTGCTACATGGACCCCGACGGTCTGATGGACCATCTCATGGACACATTTCGAAACCCTATCGTAGGATCCAAAATTAGTACCGATCCACAACTAACAGAAGCTCGTAGGAGGGTCCTAAATCTGATTTTATTATATTATTTTACAAAAATACCCTCTAATTTTTTTTATCACTTTATATTTTAGCGTTGGATAGTGACTAATTTCAAAATTCGTAGAAAACAACAAATTTTCACAACAAAAACCTCTAAATTTATGTAATCACTGTAAAATTTTAGGAAGGAATCTATTTTTTCATATCACAAACATGATCACTCCAATGAAAATAATTATATCAATATATTAGAAAATAATTTGTCAAGTTATTCAAGAGATATTTAAGAAAGTCATTGTACACCTTCGGATTTTTTTTCCTTCAACCCTACCCTACCCAAGATTTTGTCGGGTTTTTCAACTTAACTATTGGGCTTGACTATTGCATGGGCACGAATGCTTCCCCCGTTTTGTAAGTCTCAACTTTTGAACTGCGGCATGGGTGGAGGGAGATATGTTGGGGAAGTGAGCAAAGAGTTAATATCACTCAAGATCAGAGCCCCCTTGCACCTGGATATCTCAAGCTCAACTTCGATGGCTCAAGTTTAGTGAATCCAGGGCTGTCAGGGATTGGGGTGGATAATAGCAAATCGACCATATGGGAATTCTCAGGCCCCATCGGGGTCGCAGATTCCAATGAGGCGGTAAGAGCGGTCTACCCCAACCTAAGTTATTTTTGGGTCCAGTCGAGGTGGGTCGGGTCAAGTTGCAATCTTACTTTTAACTACGTAAAATGTAAGTAGGAAATACCAGGACACTCCGATGGACGATCCAATTTGAAATAGATCATGACCGTGACGTAGGAAGTAGAATATGAAGACCGGTTCAAATACGATCTGAACAGATAAGATATTTGAATGGATAGTGACTACGACATGGTGGATCCGATCCAATGAAGATCCAGACACCCCTAAATATTACAAAATTTTTTATGGAATAAGCCCTCATAGTCCAGTATTTTTCAAAAAAGTACTGCACGGGCCACATCATAGGATGATCCAAACCGTCCATTGATGGCCCACGATGTAGATAAGTTGTGCACCAGAAATCATTTCCATAGGATGATCCCAACCCTCCAATCTACAGAGGTTTCCATAATATGCAGTTTCGATACAGATCGAATGGCTAGGATTATCCTATGGAAATGAATTTTCAGGCAAAACCTATTTACTTTGTGGCCCATCAAATGGATGGTTTGGAACGTCCTATGTTGTGTCCTATACTTTTTTTAAAACTACCAGACTATACGGGCTTACACCATATAAAAACTCAAAACATTACACATATATTGGAAGAGTTTTGGGTCAGAATACGATGTCTAGTATTTTTCAAAAAAACATAGGATGATCCAAGCCGTCCATTTAATGGGCCACAACGTAACTACGTCACGCAGGCAAAATCATTTCCATAGGATGATCCTAGCCATCCAATCATTAGTTAAACTACACATTACAAGGTGTGGCTAAGATCATCCTATGGAAATGATTTTGTCTGCATGACTTATTTACGTTGTTTCCCATCAAATGGATGGTTTGGATCATCCTAAGGTGTGGCCCATACTTTTTTAAAAATACTGGACTGTACGGGCTTGCACCATATAAAAACTCAAAAATATTACACATGTTGGAATGAGTGTTGGTCAGAAAGAGATCTAAAATTGCTGGCTAAATCCCAAAGGTGGCACACTTCTAACTGCCAGCGAAACCATCCAACCTCCCTGCATGTTTGACACGTGCCACAATCCGTGCACCACGTCTCACTCCCTCTTCCCTTCTTAAACTCACGTCCATACTTCTACAATCCTCACAAAAACAAAGAACAAAAATAATGGGTTCTTCAATCATGCACAAATTCCTTATTCTCTTTCTCATTTTCTCAATTCCCATGATTTTAGTTAATGGGTATGAAGAAGAAGAAGAAGAACATCATCATGGTGGTGGTGGTGGTGGTGGAGAAAGGAGAGGAAAGATTTTTATGTTGGAACATTCAAAGCAAGTGGTGAAAACTGAGGGAGGAGAGGTTAGAATCTTGAAAGGTTATAGAGGAAGAGGAATTGGGACTCCCATGCATATTGGTTTCATTTTAATGGAACCTAATACTCTCTATATCCCTCAGTATATTGATTCTAGTTTGATTCTATTTGTTAGGAGAGGTAACTTTTTTTTTTTTTTCAAAATTTCTAGTGAGTTTATGGTCTTTTATTTTTGGTTTTGGGTTCTATCTCTCTTATGATCTTTTTTTTTTTTTTTTCCCTTTTTTTGGGTTTTTTTTTTCTCTTCTATGATCTTTGTACAGGAGAAATGAGGATTGGGTGGATCTACGAAGATAAACTGGTGGAGAAGGATCTAAAAACTGGAGATATTTATAGAATCCCCGCGGGCTCGGCGTTTTACATGGTGAACATAGGCAAAGGGCAGAGACTCCAGATAATTTGTAGTGTTGATACATCTGAGAGCTTAGGAGATGATACTTTCCAGGTGTGTGTGTGTGTGTGTTTCCTTTTTTTTTTTTGCAATGTCAACTACTTGAATTTTGATTTTTCTCATTGCTTAAATAGAAACGACTAATTCTTGATTTACATGACTTAACTCTACCATAAAATAGAATTTCAGTTGGTTACCATACCTGTGAACCAAAAACTCAACCAACAAAATGAGAAATCAAATTCATAGTGTATTGTAAATTAAAAGAAAAAATGTAATTTCCGATTTATATGGCTTATGTTAGAAACTTACTGACTTCTCCAAAAGCTTAAGCTGTTGGAGAAGGGCAGTATCTTTGATCTCAAATAGAAATAAACAAAGAAAATCTTTTTTTCTTGTGTATAGTAAATTAATAGGAAAAACTAATTTTCAATTTATATGGCTTAGATAATTTTTTGATTTATATGGTTTAAGATAATTTCCCAGTAACTATCATATGTGCTTCTCATTACACTCACACGTGTTCCATATGTGCAATTGAGTTTGGATTTTTTTTTTTTTTTTTTAATATTTTTGTTTGCAGGCTTTCTACATCGGAGGAGGAACATATCCAACTCCTGTGTTGGCTGGCTTCGAGATGAGGACTCTCACAACTGCATTTAATGTAAGAGTGAAATCTTTATGGGATTTTTTACTTTATCAATGTTTTGTTTGATCCATCTTCTTCAATACCCGGCCTCCCCTTTTCTATTAGAAAATTGGAATTTCTATGTTGGAGTTGGTGTTATTTAATCATTCATTTATACCTCAACCTAGCACATGTGGCCCCTCTTTTGGGTTGGAGTTGTTGGGTCTTGAACCTAGGACCTGCCGTGCTCTGATAACATGTGAAACAACCAATTACTCAAAAAGCTTAAGCTGCTGGAGTTGGTGTTATGTATATGAAACTACCAATTACTCCAAAAGCTTAATACATTGGAAAAGGCGTTATGTAATCTTTTATACTTTGACACTGTTCCTCGTGCGTAGCCCCTCTTTTTAGGGTTGGCCTATACTTGTCACATGTGGCCCCTTTTTGGCCATTACATGTTGATTTTTAATATCAAAGAGGTTTGAACCTTTGATAAGCTTTTGGAGTAATTGGTCGTTTCACAATGTAGTCATTTATATCATAAAGTTGGAATTTTATTGGTTATTTGAACATTGAACTTGTGTTTCTCTTAGGTTTCTACTGATGAATTGGCCACAATCTTGGGGAGGCAAAAGGGAGGTCCAATTGTCTTTATGAGGGGCTCTGAATCAGATCAAAAGAATGTATGGACTTCTTTAATGAAATTGAAACAGAAGGAAAGAGAAGAACAGAGACAATTTGAAGAAGATGGTGAAGACAGAGAACAGGAAGAGGTTAAGGAATGGACATGGAGAAAGTTCCTTAGATCTTTTATTGGAAAGGAGAACAAGAGAAGAGAGAGTGGAGTTGGTTATCCAGATTCATACAATTTGTATGACAGAAGCCCTGATTTCAAGAACAATTATGGATGGAGCCTCGCCATTGATGAGAATGATTACAAACCTCTTAGACACTCTGGCATTGGAGTCTACTATGTTAATCTTACCGCGGTAAATCTTTCGCTTCTAATTCAATAATTTAGCATTCATCTAGACCATTCATCTTGTGACCCCACTTAGGTTAGCAGCATCCGACCGTCCGATTATCCCCTAGTAACTGATTGGATGGTTAGGATCTCACACAATGGTGCACCCTTTGTGTAGTCACCTATTATTTAGCATTGATCAACATTCAATCTGCAAAAGTTAATTGGTTCATGCAGTTATAGCTGTTTGATCAGTCTTTTGATTCATATTTACAGAGATGGGCTACATTTCATTGATCTAGTTCATCCATCTTGTGACCCCACTTAGGATTGTATCCAACAGTCCCATTGTCGCCTTGCAACTGATTGGATGCTTAGGATCTCACACAACTGTGCTTATTTAGCATTGATCAATTTTAAATCTGCAAAAGTAAAATGGGTTCAAAAACAGTTATAGCTGTTTGGCCACTCTTCGTATTCATATTTAAAGAGATGGGCTTCAGGTCATTGATCTAGACCATCCATCTTGTGACCCCACCCAAGATCAG
This sequence comes from Tasmannia lanceolata, assembly GCF_043159265.1. NCBI lineage: Eukaryota > Viridiplantae > Streptophyta > Magnoliopsida > Canellales > Winteraceae > Tasmannia > Tasmannia lanceolata. The sequence goes on from NW_027518679.1 coordinate 44,104,794, forward strand.
CAGTAACCGTCCGATTATCGCCTGCAACTGATTGGATGGTTGGGATCTCACACAATTGTGCTTATTTAGCATTGATCAATGTTCAATCTGCAAAAGTTAAGTAGGTTCAAAGAGTTGTAGCTGTTGACTTGGACACCCCTAGACATAGTAGGTTCAAAGAGTTGTAACTTCCAATTTTTTAACTTCCAATTTTTGCATTTCTTGCATGGAGTAACAATCAATGGTTGGGATCATTCTCAGGGATCTATGATGGCGCCACATGTGAATCCAACGGCGACTGAATATGGCGTGGTGCTTAGTGGGGTGGGGACAATTCAGGTGGTGTTCCCCAATGGCAGCTTGGCCATGAATACTGAGGTACTGTGTGAAACAACCAATTACTCCAAAGCTTAAGCTATTAGTGTTATTTATTCATTTATACTTGCAACACTCCCCTCGCGTATGACCCCTCTTTTTTTGGGTTGGCCATACACGTGGCACATGTGGCTCCTTTTTTGGGTTGGCAATAGCTGTGATACCATGTGGGGGTTGGGCCTGTAGCTCAACCTTGAGGTTGCAGGTTTAATCCTAGCTTAGCTATTAAAAAAATAGCTCTCTAATACCATTTGAAACAACCAATTACTCCCAAAGCTTAAGCTATTATTAGAGTTGGTGTTATTTAATCATTTATACTTAAACAGGTACACGAAGGGGATGCTTTCTGGATTCCAAGGTACTTCCCCTTCTGCCAGATTGCCTCGCGGAGCGGCGCATTCGAGTTCTTCGGCTTCACAACCTCCTCGCGGACGAACCGGCCCCAGTTCTTGGCTGGTGCGAGCTCGGTCTTGCGGACTATGAGCGGGCCGGAGATGGCGGCAGCTTTCGATGTGAGCTTGGAAAGGTATAGGAAGTTTGTAGAGGCGCAGAGAGAGTCTATTATCCTGCCTGCATGGCCTGAAACCCCAGACTTGAAGGGAGAAAGGCTGCGTCCTCTTATCAAGACTGTTGCTTAGTTTGTAGGGTCATGGGCTTTGATTAGTTGCTATTACTCTTTCATGTGGGTTTCTTTTTTGAGTGTTTGTTGAGATATTTCTGTTCAATGGTTTTTGAGCTTGGAGTTGTGAACGATGAAGACTACTGCTTTTTTTTATATGTTATTGAATTATGTCATGTTCTATCTTATGAACTGTTTCTACAGATGGGTTTCTCTTTGAATGTTTGTTGGAATTTCTGCTCTTTGGTCCTATGGAATGTTGAACAATGAAGACAGTTTTTTCATAAACAAATCATGCTTTCAGAAAACAAATGAAAACAAAACATGTTTCTACAGATGGGTCTGTTACAATGACTCTTTCTATCTTATGAACTCTCTTTTCATATGGGTTTCTTTTGATCTTTGGAGATGTGACCGATGAAGACTTTTTTTTTCCCATTCTTGAATTACTTCTTTGTCCATTCTCTGCACAATGTTAGCAATGGAGGGAGCAGGTAGCCAATCCAAGGAGCAGACATACAAGAGTACATGAGCAGACATACAAGAGTTCTAAGGAAAAAAGGAGCGATCCTTTTCTTTTTGTAAAGCTTTATCTTACGTGTAATTGAATTGATTTGGGGTGAGATGTTTGTGTTATTTATTGGGGTTGAATTCTTGTCATGAAGATGTTTGTTTTCCTTCTTTCTTAATTGTTGGGGTTCTTGAGATTGTGTATGTTTCTGAACAAATGAGAGAATCCAATTCAGTTATTTCTCCGAAGATTGTGAACTACATCTCCCCTTTTCTGGTTCTTTTTGCATACTTGCTGTGATAAAAAAACTGATTATTTGACTAAATATGTGTTTAAAAATCTCAGTACAACTATCAGTTTTGGACACAAAACCAATTCGCAAAATCCAAAATGAACTGAACCTTACGATTGTTATTTTGATTTCTTTTTAGCAAGGTAACTTTTATTGATATTCGGAAGGTTTTTTTTTTTTTTTTTTTGGAGCAAGAGCAAGGTAACTTGTATTGAAATTCGGAAGGTAAGTACATCTTTAATGTATCGGGAGCAGGCGCTGGCTTCCTTACAAGCAAGGTACTACCTATCCTTGTTAAAATCCGGGGTTTCTTCAAAATCGTGTCTAAGAGACAAGAGAAGAAGCGGGCTAGCTGTCGTTTTTGACTCCTTTTTTTCTTCTCGCCATTCTTTCTCTCAGCAAGAGAGTAGCAGATTTTCCCATATTTTCAAGTTTTAAAAATCTCACATGCAGGAGAGATTTTGATTTTTAAAGCCTGATTTTCTCACTTAAAATCCAAGAAACGCTGTTAGGACAGCATACAGCAGCAGCTTGATCATAAACCCTCTTTTACACTGTTTTCAAACTAAAAAACTTGGATTCTAAAATTTATTTTATGTTGTAAAAATGAACACAAAACAAATTTTACGTCCATTTATAGGTCGAAAGGATTGGAGCCTTATAATGAGTCTCCCTCTACTACGAACGAACAGATATGAAAGCTTCGTCATGAACCACTTTAACCTATAACAATGCTCTAGCCTCCGCCTCTTTATTCACAAATGCCAATAGAAAGACATCCACGTCGTGCCATTTGAGTCACGAATGAGCCCACATAGTCCTGCCGGTCCAGGTTTTCCTTTTATACTGCCATCAAAATTTAGCTTTAAATATCCGACGGGGGCTAATTTCTCCTATAGGTTGGCTGAAACTTAACTTTGAGGGAAGCACAAGAGGAAAACTTGGGCCGCCGCGGATAGGTGGGCTAATTCGCGATTCAGGCTGTAGGATGTTGATGTCTTATTCAAATGTGACTAAAATGAGGCGGAGGCAAAGGTCCTGTTGTGGGGTCTAAAGTGGTTCAAGACGAATTTGTCCAATCCATTGGTAGTGGAAGGTGACTCATCAAACGCCATAGTTAATGCTTAGTTCAGCTAACGGGGAGGCGGATAAGCCTGGTGAGGGGGTGGAAAAACATGAGATGGAAATCATAATCATGAATTCAGGGCAGCAGACAGAAGGGTACACAGGGAGAGGGAATAGGGTCAAGCAGTACATTGTCTGTAACGACGCCAGATAACAACTTGTCGCCCCCTCCATCACATGGGGTGGAGACCATTTGGGAGCAGGGTGATTTTTAATCTCTCTCTCCCAAATGATCGATCACCAGCGCCGAATGATAACCGCGGTTGAGTATGGGCCTAGCTCATGCACTGATTTTGCTCACACCACCAAATCCACGTCGATATCCATCACTAATCTTTCTCATATTGTGCAATTTCTTTCCTGCAATATATTCCAAGTAACAACACAGGGGACGAGACTCCATAAGAGGCGGCCTAACTTGCCACATACGCCATGTAACAACATAGGGGACGAGACTCCATAATAGGCAGCTGAACTTTCTAAAAGGGCCACTGCTCCAATGTAAAATTGTTTTCTTGATGGATCGATGAAATACCCATGCATAGCCGAAGCTCCTCATAATCTCCTTCCATACCTTATAGGTGAACGGGCAATGCAGGAAGAGATGATTGATGGATTCCTTAGCAGCCTTACAAAGAATGCAACGAGTCGCCAACGAGATGTGCCACATCTTGAGTCTGTTGCCTTTGTTGATTCTTCTGTTTGTAACTGTCCATGCAAAGGCAGCCACCCTAGGAGGTGCTTTAGGTCCCCATATGCATGAAAACTTTGTTTGTCCCATCACCACTAATCAAACAATGGAAGAAAGATCGTAACAAGAAAGAGCCCGCTATATCCAGAGACCATACTCTCTGATTGGAGCTAACTGGTGAGCAATAATGCAATTGAAGGATAGAGAGGAGGTGGGTTAGGCTTGTTATCTACTCCCCCTTGGTTTCCTCTCCATATAATCTGCTACTCACGCCTGCCTATCCCGCGCAAGCAGAAATAAGTCTGGATAAGAGTTGCAAAGACGTCTCTCTCCTATCCATAGCACAAGCCAAAACCGAACCCTTTGCCCTCCTCCTCCCACTTGCAGTCTCGCCCAAGGCTCGAAGAAAGGTCACGAGCCGCAAATCAACTTCCATACACCCGAGCCTTTTCCTACGGTAGGGTCCTTGTATTCCCAGTCCCCCCATCCTCTTCCATATTTGTCACCGATCACATGCCACAATGCTTTCTTCTCCTCCCCATAACACCTCCACAACCACTTCCCCAAAATAGACAAATGAATGAAAATATATGAAGGGTACTTTCGCACATATGCACCCTCTACTCAGACCTAGAATGTTCCATCGGATTTTGTAGCTACATCTGGGTCGTGATCCGAAATAATTTCTGACCTTAGGATATGGTCGGATCCAGTTGTGCCCAAATCCTGTTCATTAATATTCGAATCCAACGGACCGTCTAGGTCCACTGACACCCCCACTTGCCATTATTTCACAACAACCATGACATACATGAATGATCAGTACACAGGTGCAACTTTCATGGGTTGAAAATAAATTTCGAAGTCAATTTTTTTTCTGTTTTGCCATTAAAGAAGTTTTTCCTGGATAATCCTGGATATAAAAAGCAACATGAAGCATACAGGCATAGATAAGAACACAAACAAATCCCTGATATACATACCTCTAATCATCAAAAGGAACCATACATGGAGAGTTAAAGTAATTCTCTTATTTAAACAAAGAGCAATGTTTCAATAGTTTGAGCCGGAAAAAGAAGACCAAAATTTGATGCGTTTATCTTCACTAAAAGTTCTCAAGCTGCGAACAGGATTTGAGTAACTTCCACATCCCCACAACTCACATGATTTGGCCGCAGAAGAACGATGGGCATCACAATGATGCCAATTATAACTTCTTGGTTCCCTTCCTGATAAATCATACATTCTTCAAAGCAGACTGATGAGTTGGTTCCTTGGGGGTGAGCCTTGCCAAGAGAGCTTTGTTATGACAGTGCTCTGAATCAATAAAATAAAAGTTGTCATTCGCCTTAAACGTAACAAAAGGCCTGTTGGTCTTCGGCACCCTAATGTCAGAAAACTTGATTGTCTTTGGAATGTAAGTAGCCAACCATGACAGCATCTCAACATCAAAAGTATCCGAACCAGGCTGCCATTTGAGCTTATGAACATAGGGGCTAACAAACCAGTGAAGAGCCGCAGTGGTAGAAGCACTGAGGAATATGACAGAAGAAGCAACGGCGCCTTTAAGAATCACGTTCATGTCGGGCCCCGTCATGAATGTTATGATGGGACCTAGAGATACTGATAAGCAGCAGGTGGAGAGGGAGAGTAGCTTTACTTTCTTGATGGTTGAAGAGATTGGCCCATAATAGACGACACCAGTGTCTTTGCCATCATCATCATTTTTTTCTTCGGTCCTACACGGTCCGATGCTGATTTTGCTGTCATTTTCTGAGCTTCTTCCTCGTGCAGCATGAGAAGCCCATCTTATCTGAGTACCCTGGTTCATGGAGTCATATTTCGCATAATTATTTGGGAGTTCAACGGTTGAAAAGTGTTCCCATGTTCTGGCTAACCTACAAGGATGAAGACCTGAGGGGGAGAAGGAAGAAAAAAATTCCAAGTATACCATAATTAGCTGGCCTGTGCAATATAGCTGCCACAAATTTTCTCAAGATTCATGCTGAACTTGCAGAATGAGAAAAGGAAAAAAAAATGGTAAGTATTTGCATGCCGGGTACAACTAAAATTATCACAAGGAATACTTACGAGAATTTGCTGAACAAAAACTATACACTCAAAGAAAATCAATTTAATTTTACAGGCAAAGTTAATGAAAGAGTTCCCAGTGAATATGAAGATTCTCCTGGCAGATTCATATCTGGTTCCTCTTTAGAGAAAATCACAAGGCATAGTGACTCAATTTGCACACAATATGATATCCTCTTCTCCTGGACCGAGATCAAGGTTTTAAATTTCGGTTTCGGACCCCACCGAAATCCAAAATTTCGGATGAAATTTTGTAACAGTTAAAAAAAAAAATGGCATTTTTTCGAAATTTAGGACCGAAATTTCCGGTCCCCACCGAAATCTCCGGTCCCCACCGAAATCTGAAATTTCGGATTTCGGTCGAAATTTAAAACCATGACCGAGATTACATATAAGTCACACTGATTCTGGACTTGAGATTTCACATATATCAAAGTGAAAAAATATGAAATATGTAAGCAGACGGACTTAAATATTTTCAACCGAATTTCATGGAAATCGGGCGAGAGAGAGACACTCGAGCCATAGATCCACGATTACAGCTGCAGAATGTCGGGCTTGTTGGTGAAGATCTGAACTTAGACTAAATTACAGTTTAAGTAGAAAATTTTGCACATAATGTTGTGATAGGAACAGCCTTCACAAAAAATAGAAAGGTGCTAAATGTGATAGTGGGCCCATTTAAAGTGTCTTAGGATTATTCTTATCTGCATAGGTATATAATTTTCATATTGGGGTTGTTATTTTTAATGTAATCAGAAGGGTTAGTAGTTTGTTTTAGATGGGGTTTCACTATTTGTATCACTATTTATGTGTCATCATCCACCCACATGTTAGTATTTTGTTGGTAGAGCTTTAACTGAGATCCTTTTAGAAATAGGGTTTTATTGTTAGTCACATAGGGCCCACATGTTAATATTTTATGTGATTGAGAAGTCTCAAGAAGTTGTGGGAAGAATATAAATTGTAAGGCCTAGGACCATGGACTTGAGGAAGGAAATATTGATTAAAAGTTTAGTATCTTTGCTCTTGTGCAAATCATGAGGAACTCCCTTGGAACCCATGGTAAGATGCCTTAGGAAGTTTGGTGAGATAAAAACCCATCTATTTGTCAATCCAATATATCCCATTAATCTTTCTGGCTCAGTTATCAATCGTTTTTTAAAATAAAGTTTAGCTATCTATCGTCTCTGATTTCGCAGTTGTACATATATTTTTTTAATGATGTAGATTAATAAGAAAAGAAAAAAGCAAGACTGAGAATGATCCGAATAAAAACACAAACAAGAGCAAAGCACCACAACAATGAATAACAGAAAAAAAAAATATACAAAACAAAGCTCCTCAAGGAAGGAGTGTCAAATGTTAAAATCTCATCTCCATCAACTCCAAACCGAGAGGGACTACTGGCAGAGCGTCATACACTCATACGTGCCGAATTTCAATGTCATGGACATCAAATTTAAAGAAGACTTTCTTCAACAACATCCGTGAACCTGCCCAAGGATAATAGGCACGGTCCCACACCCATTTAACAGTGTTGAGGGAATCTCCTTCAACAATAAGGTGGTCCAACTGAGGAAAATCAAGAAGACGACTTCCAAAGAGAAGCGAATGGACCGTCACCTCATTAGAATCTGTTCTGTCAATTGATCCCGAATAGACCCAAATAACATCACTCTTTAATATGTTGTCACTTTTGTCAATTTTGTGTTTCAACCCATTGTTTTCTACCCTCCATTCCTCCTTTCATCTGGAATAGTGAGGCGCTGTTCTAGATACCTTTTAGACATGGTGAGATGCTACACTCTATTCCCTTTTATTTATTTTCTTGTTTCTCTGAGAATTATCATATAGGGTTGTTTCCTTTTATTTTTAAAAATCCCGTGACAGATTTTCAGCAATTTGTGTTATCTTGTCATTAAAAAACCTTAAATCTGCAACTTTTCGTAAATTTTGTAACACCTAAAAAATCCCTGCTTTTCTATAGTTTTCTTGAGTTTCTCTTCCTTCCCCTAGCTGTCCTACATTAGTTTGGTATCAGAGCAAAGCCTGAGTTCAAGATGTCAACATGCTACAATAGGATTTCTATGGGAAGGATGCCGTTTGTTCAAGAAAATGAAAAAATTACTCCTGTTTTGGCTATAAAAGTTTCTCTCTCTCTCTCTCTCTCTCTCTCTCTCTCTCTCTCTCTCTCTCTCTAAAGTATAGAACTTTTCAAGTATGGTTATAAAACTTCAACAAGAATAATTGTAGACCGGTGACACACTCTTCTAAATGGGATTTAATCGCGCGCTTTGGTTAGGATCTAGGATGGCAATGCAAGACAGCAAGATTACTATGGAAAGGTTCATTATTGATCAATGGGGTGAACTGCTCGGAGATCTCAAGGTGTCGATGATGATGGATCAGATCCTCCACTCGACGGATTTGAGTCGTCTCAAGCGGAAGAGAATGACGGAGAACAGCCTTCACAAAAAATAGAAGGGGGCTAAATATGGTAGTGAGACCCATTAAAAGTGTTTTAGGGCTCTCTTATTCTTGTAGGGATATTGTTATCATATAGGATTTTTTTTAATTTTTGATGTGAGTATAAGAAGTTTCTTTAGTTGGGGTTTCATCATTTACCTGCATGTTAGTATGTTACTAGTTTTTATTTCCGTGTGGTTTTAAATGAGAACCTTCTAGAACTAGGATTTTATTTGTTTAAGTAACAGAGAGCCCGTGGGTGTAGCATGTCTCTTTCCTAGCTACGATGTGGGTGCTTTGGAAAGAAAGAAATGCTAAGACATTCAAGGATACTCAAAGGGTGCTCGGTTCATCTTTAATAGAGTGATTGCTTTAACCATTTCTAGCCCTCCCCAGACCCCGCAATGGCAGGAGCCTCGTGCATTGGGCCGCCCTTTTTTTAACCATTTCTTGAGTGAAAACTTTTCTAGACTTTAGATTTGTATTAGCGTTTGATTTATGGCATGGGAGGAGAGAAATAAGTGGAGAAACTAGTATAAGACCTAAATTCATCAAGCATGGTCGCCTCCCTCTCAAGGTATCCTAAAGTTGAATTTCGATGGATCAAGTATGGGGAACCCTGGCCCCTCCGGTATTGGAGGTCTCCTTAGGAATGAAGGGGCGGAGGTTCAAGGTGGCAATTGGGCCGTGCCGGCCTACGGCTCGGCAGGAGGCCAGCACGACGCAACATGGGCAGTGCCGGCACGACATGAATTGCTACAGTGACGTGGGTCGTGCCGGGCTGTGGGTTTAGGCATGCGGCACGAAACGGCACGGCACGGCACAACAAACGGCCCGGTCCGGCCCGGCAAAATCAGTTAAAAAGTGAGCCTCTATGATTGTTGTCCTGGCCCGGCCCGGCACGACACGACCCGTGGCCCGCGGGCTGTGCCGTGCTTAACCTCAATCTTATTCGTGCCGGCACGGCCTGTGGCCAAATCGTGACGTGCCGTACCTGGCCCACGGGCCACGTTGGGCCGAGAAGTATCGTGCCGTGCCGGCACGGTCCATTTGCCACCTTGAGGGGAGGTGATTTGGGCTTTTAGAGGACCAATTGGGGTGGCAGATGCAAGCGAGGAAGAAGTAAGAGCAGTTTACTATGGAATAATGCTTCTTTAGAACATGGACCTCAACAAGATGGTAGTGGAAGGAAATTCCATCAATGTCATTAGATGGCTAAGAGGCTCAAATACAGGATAGAATTGACGGAGCATCCATATTTTTTTGCCATGTGAGGCAATCAACATATGGTGAGGCAGACAGGCTAGCTAGAAAGGCGGTCACGAAAGAGAGTGCCAAGCTCTTTGATTTCCTCCCTCCCTAGTCATTTCTTTGTTGTATTCTTTATCATGTTCTCTGTTTAGATTTGTATTGCCATGAATCTTCTTCGTCTCTGTTTTCCTTTAATGATATTCTTTACCATTCAAAAAAAAAGTAATAGAGAGCGCACATGTAGGGTTTCATGTTGCTTAGAAGTCTCTAGAAGTTGTGGGAAAAGTCTTTATATCGAAGGCCTAGGGCCATCAATTTTAGGAAGAGAATATTGAATAAAAGTTTGGTTTATTTGATTTTGCGCAAATCATGGGGAACTCCCACACATGTGGCTACTTGAATCCATACTAGTGGGGCCCGTTAGAAGTGTTTTAGTGCTTTCTTATTCTTGTAGGCATATTGTTTTCATGTAGGGTTTTATTTTTGATGTAAATGGGAGTGTTAGTAGTTTCTTTAGTTGGGGTTTCACCATTTACCCGCATGTTAGTACGTTGTTACTAGTTCTTATTTCCATGTGGTTTTAAATGAGAACTTTCTAGAAATAGGATTTTAATTGTTTAAGTAACAGAGAGCCCACATGTAGGGTTTTCCGTTGCTTAGACGTCTCTAGAAGTTGTGGGAAAAGTCCTTATATTGAAGAAGGCCTAGCGCCATCAACTTGAGGAAGAGAATATTGAATAAAAGTTCGGTTCATTTGATTTTGCGCAAATCATGAGGAACTCCCACAACTTCAAGGTGAGACTACTTGAATCCATGGTGAGACGGCTTGGAACCCTTGGTGAGATGCCTCGGGAAGGTTAGTTAGACGCTAACTCATCTATCTTTCAATCCCTTTATCCTTATATCCCATTAATCATTTTAGTTTAGCTATCTCTCTTTTTTGTTCTTGTAGTTGTAAATTTTTTCCCCCTTTGATCGTTGTGTTTACATACGCTATTTTCTATCCTTCATTCATCCTTTCGACTGGAATAATGAGACGATGTTCTAGACACCTCTTAGATATGGTGAGATGCTAAACTCAATTCCGCTTTCTTGTAGAGATCTACCGGAATCTCACAAGAATCTTGCCAGAAGATGATCGATTCCTTGAAAGATGAATCCACTAAAGCAGAGAATTCTGCTTCAGATCCCTTGACAACGTTTAAACTTTCTTCTTCCTGTTCTTCTCCTTCTCATCCTTCGCCTTCTACTTCCCTCTCTCCCGAAAATTTTATGCACAATTTTTTCTGTACTCGATGTCCACAAGTTGTTTACAGCCCACAAGCGTAAAACCAATGATTGCCCAAAATCTATTTTTCATTGATAAATTTGTATTTGTTTCACAAGGATTTTACGGGGAAAGAAATATATCCTACGGGTAAGCTTTGATTGATAATTCCCGACCTATGATAAATAGATACGAATATGGATACAGATACGAGATGGGAGATACAACTCGACATTTTTCCAAAATCTCGAACACAGATGCAGATACGAGCATGAGATAAGACACAAGACATGTACAAATAACTAGAGTTAAAATCAAAGATAGAATCAATAATAAATTTAAAATGACATTTATAAGACACATACTCAAAACTATAACTGCAAATATTGCAACATTAGCAAGAAAAAACCATAATAGTTAATTTGAAGAGAGATACATATATATTCAAAATAAGACAGTTATCCTGACCAACAGAATTATCCATTAAGTATCCAATATGAGTATCACACTATCACTATTGCAGTTGAGTAAGCTTTCTCTTGGTTTATAACTCTCCACCTATGATACCTAGATACAAAAATGGATACAGATGCCAGAAAGGAGGCACTGCTTGACATTTTTCCAAAATCTCGAACACAGATGCGGATATGAGCTTGAGATAAGGACACAAGACATACAAATAACTAGATTTAACTTCAAAGATAGAATTAATAATAAATTTAAAATAACAATCATGTTTTTAAATTTCGGCCGAAACGAGCAGAAATATTTCGGTTTCGGTGGAAAACGAAACGAAATTCACTGTGAGTCGGAAAAGTACCAAACTTTGCCGAAACGTTTCGGAAATTTCGGCAAAAACGTTTCGTTTCGGTGAAATTCCAAAATTTCGGTGAAACGTTTCAGTGAAGTACAAAATTTCACCTGAAATTTCGGTGAAACGTTTTGGAAATTTCCAACATTTTGGTGAAATTTTTACAAGATTTCGTACGAAATTTCGTACCGAAACGTTTCGGTTTCACTGATGACCGAAACCGAAACCGAGATTTAAAACCTTGACATGGTTTTAGATTTCGGCCGAAATATTTCGGTTTCGGTGGAAAACAAAACGAAATTCACAGTGAGTCGGAAAAGTACCAAACTTCGCCGAAACGTTTCGGAATTTCGGCAAAAACGTTTCGTTTCGGTGAAATTTCCGAAATTTCGGCGAAATACCGAAATTTCCAACGTTTCAGTGAAGTACAAAATTTCACCCGAAATGTCGGTGAAACGTTCCGGAAATTTCCAAGATTTCGTTCGAAATTTCGTACCGAAACCGAAACGTTTCGGTTTCGCTGATGACCGAAACCGAAACCGAGATTTAAAACCTTAATAACAATTATAAGACACATACTCAAAACTATAACCGTAAATATTGCAACATTAGCAAGCAAAAACCATAATAGTTAATTTGAAGAAAGATGCATATATTCGAAATAAGACAGTTATCCCGACCAACAGTAGTATCCATGAAGTATCCAATATGAGTATCACTAGTGTCATTTCAAACACCATACGTTGCGCCTGCACAAGTATTCGTGTACGATAGCTCTCATGGATTAAAGATGAGCTATCGATACAACTTGATTCCTAAACATGGGAAATTCTATTCAAGATTTCAAGTCAATATTGTTATCATGTTATTGTGAACCTCAATCTTGAATGGACTGAATTGTCATTGATGGATCCAGCATTCTCAAAGCAAGCTGCCCATTCTGATTTGAAGAAATGCAATCGCCAGTGTCTAATGAATATTGTCTAATGAATATCGATGACTCGATGAGGCTATGATTGAGAATGTTCGAGCCTCTTTGTCGTAGCGTCCCAAACCAACCACGAGAAGCTCTAGCAGAGTTGATAGCAGAAGAGACCATATTTGAGTGTTCTTGATGACATTATACATGTTAGTGGGGTGGGGGTTACCATTCTTTGCACAACTTAATAAGAATATTAAAGGTGGAAAGGTTGTTTCAATGAATGTGGATGTGCCACAAGTTCAATGCCGCTATCGCAAGGGCTATTACCATATGAGCATAACCCTCCAAAGCAACCTCATCATCAAGAAGTGATATAAAAATCAGTCCCAATGTTGTTACACTAACTGAACTGGATCCTAGTAATGATAGTTCTAAAAAAGTTGAACATGCCCCCAAGCACGGTATTCATGTTGTTTCAAGAAATGGTTAAAGTGCCTCTCACCCAGGAAAGTGGTAGACCTATATTCTCCCCAATGTTTTCTACACCTTTAGTCTTGCTACGAATCTTGATGTATCTTTTGTAGGACGATTGTGCAAGAAACATATTTAAATGGGCCCTAAAGTGGGAAGAATATTCTATTGAATTTTAAATTTGATATGGTTTCAATGTGAGCATGTTTTCCAGGTCTTTATAAATAAAAATATAAGTATGAATGGAATCATTGGCAGGATATCTGAGTTATGATAAGGTCTTGAGACTTAGGTGGGAGTTATGATTTTCTATGAAGTAAAATAGCCAAAGGTTATGGAAATAAGGTTACATGCTCTATGTGTCAATACGGATAAATGCTAGTAAAGAATAAATTGACTGATAACCTAAATTCAACAGATAACAAAAAAAGGAGAAGATAGGTAGGGCTGAACCGATCAAATAAAAAACATAGTTATGGCTCTAAGAGGTTCAATGGTTCTTTTCTTTTCTATTTATCTCCCAATTGAAGTGAAGATAAGTAAAGCTTAGAAGTAGTAATAAAGTAATGAGCACAAATGAAGAATTATATTCATCTAATACGGCAGGATTTGAAGATATTATTACCAAATTGCCTAAGTCAATTGTCGATTTTCCACACTCGACTCCCTTTTACCTTGGCTGAGTCTTCGTCCAAGTCTTGAGTTTTTCCCTACCAAGTCACCAAAATTCCTTTAACTCGCCCAAGTTAATGAATATTTGACCCAGTCAATTATTGACTCACCAAGGACGACTCCTTTTTACCTTGACCAAGTTCTCATCTGAGGCCAAGTTTTGAAAGACTAAGTCTGTTTGGTTGCAGGTATTTACCTCGTAAAGTAGTAGTGTAAGTAGTCAATAGGGAGGAGGCAAGCATAGGATTTAACTGGAACTTACCTCGTAGAATAGTGGTAAATAGTGTTTGGTTGTCAACCTCGTAGTGGTAGGGTGTGTTATTACCAATAGAGAGAGAGCATCATTCCCAAGAAATCCAAGAAAAAAACACTTTATGTGGTCTTGGCTTGGATTTTATAGGAGGAGACAAGGGTGACCCATCAGTAGACAAGCAATGATTAACCAAGAAACATCCATGTTAGTCTCTAGGGATTTCAATACTAAATTGGCAACCAAACAAGGGCTTTTGCTGATGTGGCACCCAAATGCCAAGCAAAACTCTTAAGCCATCCTGGCTTTTGTGCAACCAAACAGACTGTAAAAACTAGGGATTTGCTAGGCAATTTCACGGACAGCTATTTTGCATCTAAGTTTTGCAGGAGAGAAGGGCCACACATACTCACTTTTAAGAAGATTTCGTCGTATTCATTTAATTCATCTGAGGTGGTTGTTCCCTCCAGCAAAAGTGAGCCGTGAAATGGTTTCCCGCAAAATGGCCTAGCAAACCCTAAAAACTAGCAACCCGTTAAACTTGAAGAAAATCAGTTAAAATGGAAAATCATTAAAAAAATATAAGCCAAGTCCTTTCATATAAACTTACAACCCATCAAGTTTTTTTTAGTCAGTTTTTTCTCAACATCCATTGAAAACAGTATTTTATCAGTAGGAAATATCATAACCTGCTATCGAGTATTCCCTGCAATAGTAAGACTCCAGAAAAATGGAAAAGAACTAAAAAGGTAAAACTAAAAATCAACTTCAGAATAAATTTAAAAGCTACCAACACATTGAACTTAAAGAGAACACATCCACAAATATCATAAAAATCTATACCAAAAGAATCAAATCCCAATATCCAACACACTTCAATTTTCGCATCAGGTCCAAGAACTACTACCTTCTGATCAGTAGGGATGAAAAAGATCCCCGCAAAAAAAACACAATTATCAAAAAAAAAAAAACTATTTTTTGAAACTCAATCTAAATAACCTAAAACAAGAACAAAGAAAGACAAGAAACCACTTCAAAAGTGCACCAATAAAAAAAGAAAATAAGCAAACCATTGGACGGAAAGAGCACTTTCTATAAAATACAGATTACCAACCCAATGCTTTGTCATTCCCAAAAATAAAGGATCACCCATCCCAATGCTACATACATAAGCATCAATGAAGCATCATCCGAAATGGACCATATAATGTAAGGCCAGCTACTAGTAAAACACCTTCTGAAAAATAAGAAGGCATTATCAGCGAAACTTCCTTGATTAGTGTTGGCCTCCCATGAATCAGATAAACACCAAAAACAGTTTATCTGGGATTAATGGAGGCACAATAGCTTGATAAAAAAATGGGGGGAGAGAGAGAGAGAGAGAGAGAGAGAGAGAGAGAGAGAGAGAGAGAGAGAGAGAGAGAACCAATCAATGAAAATGAGCAAGGAAATTGACGCCATTACCGGAAAAACAATCTGAACCCTTCTTGTGCCAGCTCCCAAAATTCCGGCCATCGGAATTTCTCAGAGCTGAAACAGGAAGACATCAGATTCGGTTGAACAGGGAAAATCTGATAAGAAGAAACCATAACCCTAGGCTGCACTAAAAACTGGATTTATAGAAAATGCAAACCCGATAAAAACCCTAAATGCAAACCCTAACACTAGGCTGTACTAGAAACTGGATTTGTTTTCTGTTTTTAGTTTTTTTGTGTTTTTTTTTTTTTGAATGGAAAGAAACTGGATTTGTAGAAGATGTAAACCTGATAAAAACCCTAAATCAAAACCCCTAATTCACATTTTGCAAAGAACCCTAATAGGCTCTCATCCACGTTATCAAAGAAGATAGATATGATCTCCCTTCTTTCTTTCTTTCTTTTGTTTTGAAGAAAGAGTCATGTATCTTCCTTCTTTAGCTGACAATATAGTCTTTTGTTTCCATTTGGCCTCTTCCATTGGAAACATCTACTTAAGAGATGCCATTATTACTATCAGTCTATCAATTCATCGTTATATGAGTTTTTGTAGCAGAGTTTCATGCTGCAAATAAAAAATCCCCTTCACCATACAACCCATGGTCTAATTTCCCATACAAAAACAATCCATTTAAACCTCATTCTTCACCCTAAAGTCGGCATAGTGCCGCAACAATTGATTGATACTTGAATGTGGCAAACCCTAGTATTTGGCAAAAGATCAATCAATTGGATCTGACTGGAATCGGGAGATGTGGGAGACAAATATAGGGCAGACATTTTTTTTTTTTTTTTTGAATGGTAATAGCCATATAGGGCAGACATAAGCTGTATTTCTTTCCGAGAAGGCTTGAACTTGACCAGAAGAGGTTAAAAACCTCATTAACGCAATATTTAGCTGTTACCTAATCCAAATCGGTTAGCAACGAGATTGATCTTCTTAGAGGGAAGATCAGCCTCTTGACCCACTTCGAGGGAAGGGTCCATCCTCCTTTGTGCTCAAAGACACAATTTCTGGGAAAAATTCTTCATTGATTCCAAAAAAAGACAGATTACAACTTACAAGTTATTTATATCAAATAAACCCACTTAACAACCAAGAGACCTAATCTTATAAGACTCAAAACGATAGAACCACTAACCCTTATCCAAAGAGTCAATTCTAAAAACTAACACAAAACTCTTATCCTAACTTCATGTAAGATTCTATCAAATAACAAGCAACTAACGTATCCCATCCAGGGTCACTATGCCACAAGTATCTCTGATATTTTCAAAATATCGCGTTTTTATCACGGCATATTGATAAAAAGACAATATCCCGAAACAATCCCTGTATTTTAAAAATATAGCGATATTTTCATGTTTAACGTCAAATATCATGATATTATCATGATATTTTTACAATATTTTTATTTCTTATTTTTTCTAAATTCTTTTTCTTTTTCCTCCTCTCTCCACTTATTCTTCTCTTCGTCATTCTTTACATCATCATCGAGGGTTGAGACGGCTCCATTTTCAAACCGATCTATTCATCAAAGCTCCTTCATTGTGTTTTTTGGAATGATTGGGATGTTGATGCACGGATGGTTGTGAGCGATGATCTTCTTGATGGCATTGGACAAGTTGAGAGGAATGACAAATTTACTGACGACGACCTTGTCGGAGTCGACAACAATGAAAATAATCGATGCCTTACTTTTCTGTGTTTTTTTCTTTTCTTCTATTTGCTTTCTTTCTCTTCTTTTTTCCCCATCTTCTGTTTCATCATTTCTTTTTCTCTGTGCAAGCAAGCCTTCCTTCCATATGCTACTCCCGCTGAACTCTTCACTCACCTTCTTCAGGCGTGGAGGTTCCTCTAGCTTTAGGCCAAATGATGATGCCATTTGATCGCAACAGGAATTTAGTGAAAGCTAGATGCCTTTTGATCTCTCTCATTGTCTCCTCCTAATGATCCATTGTTCACCCGATTTGCTTCCTGACCAATTGTTACGAACCCAAATCGGTTTGCAATGAGATTGATCTTCTTAGAGGGAAGATCAGCCTCTTGACCCACCTGGAGGTAAGGGTCCGTCCTCCTTTGTGCTCAAAGACACAATTTCTAGGACAATTTCTTCATTGATTTAAAAAAAAAATAGCATATTATACGTATTTATATCAAATAAACCCACTTAACAACCAAGAGACCTAATCTTATAAAAATTCAAAAAATAGAACCACTAACCCTTATCCAAAGATTCGTGCTAATTCTAAAGACTAACAGAAAAAACTCTTATCCTACCTGCATGATAAGATCCTATCAAATAAAGGGCAACTAACTTATCCCATAGACCCAAAGAAATTAGTAACACATAAAAAATCACTTTTATCATAAAAACCACAGCCAAAACCCTAATCGAAACATAATAACACTGCGAATGCGAAGCAGAAGAAAATCGATTATAAAGAAGAAGAAGAAAAGGAAAAACCTGTTTTAGGGTTTCTAATTGTAAGAAGCCTCGTCTGTGCACGAAGCAAGTGAAAGAGTGAAGCTCTCGCCATTGCTCAACCTTCAGCCGCGTACAACAGATTCTGAGTCTTTGAACACAAATATGAGGGCCCTTATAGTCCCGTATTTTTTCTAAGAGTACTGTAGGGGCCAAGCTATAGGATGATGCAAACCGTCCATTTGATGGGCTATATAACATAAATAGGTTGTGCCCAAAAAATTATTTCCAAAGGATGATCATACCCCTTGCGGGCCCTTGTAGTCCCTTATGTTTTAAAAAGTACTGTATGGACCCCACTATAGGATGATCCAAACCGTCCATGTGATAGGCCACAACGAAAATAGGTTATGGTCAAAAAATCATTTCCATAAGATGATACCAATCCTCTGATCTATAGAGGAACTGATTATGAAAACCTCTATAGATCGGAAGGCTAGGATCATCCTATGGAAATGATTTTTGGGAAATAACCTATTTACGTTGTGGCCCATCAAATGGACGGTTTGGATCATCTTATAGTGTGGCCCCACTATAAGTGCTTGCACCATATAAAATCTCCCGCCCCGTCTATAGAGGTTTCCATAATATGCATTTCCTTTATATGGTGTGAGCCTGTATGGTCAGTATTTTTCTAATAGTGCATACCGCTTGCACCACCCCGCCCCCCCCCCCCCCCCCCCCCCCCCTATATAGAGGTTTCCATAGGCAGTTCCTATGTGGATAGGAGGGCTAGGATCATCCTATGGGGGCTAGGATCATCCTATGGAAATGACATTTTGGAGCACAGCCTATTTACGTTGTGGCCTATCAAATAGATGGTTTGGATCATCCTATGGTGTAGGGTGTGTATAGTACCTTTTGAAAAAAAAATACAGGATAATACGGACTTACATCGTATAAATCACCGGCGTTTTTTACTTCTATAGGAGGGTAAAGTGCATCTCAGATAGCAGATCGGATGATCGACAACATTAAAATGGTGGGTCCTACCATGGATGGCCCAATAATAATGAATGGCCTCAACTGTTGGATCAGTGGACTTCTAGGCCCATTCGATTGCAGGAATTTTCTGAAAAAGCTTTGAAAGGAAACGGCTACTGATATTGGCACAACCATGATTTATTAATTGCACTAAATCTCCTTGTCTTTTGATATTTAACCAGCTGTGAAAGGTTATCACAATTCCCAGAAAGGTCTCACAAGGTAATTAAAAAGGAAAATACATGGTGAGTTAGTGCAATTAATAGAACATGGTAGTGCCAATATAAGAAAAGATAACTTGAACTGACCCTAATCAATTTTTACATGGAGGGACCTTCAATTTATGATAAAAACCACTAAATTAATCATAATAATATCAAGGGATTTGTTAGGGACCATCACAGAAGGCATTTGGCGGACCGGCTGTTGCATGAGAGAGCAGCCACATAGGATGAATTAAATGAATAAGACAACATCCGTTGAAAAGTGAGACCATGTGTTTGCTCTCTCATCCAACATCTGTTGAAAAGTGAGACCATGTGTCTGCTCTCTCATCCAACATCTGTTGAAAAGTGAGACCATGTGTCTGCTCTCTCATCCAACAGCCGGTCCGCGAAATGCCTTCTGTGATGGTCCCTAACAAATCCCTTGATATCATTCTTGATCCTCTAAATCATGGAAAGAAAGAAATTTCCCAAGAAAAAAAATTCCTTCACAAATGTTTTACATGTGGATCAAAAAAGGCCTTATTGAATTTGTAGCATCTAGATGCTACAAATCAAATGAACACGGGAATTGATCGGTGTCAATATGGACCCAGATGGTCCAAGAGGCAACACATTACCAGGATCCATGGACACATTTCGGATCCTTATCATAGGATCTGAAATTATTTCGGATAGGATATAAACAACTAATAAAAGCATGTGGGACAGTCCTAGATCTTGATTTATTATACTATTTTACAAAACTACCCTCTAATATTTTTTTGGGTAGTAAAAAATCGACCCCCTACGTGTCTATCTCTCTCCTCTCTCTCTAACCCAGAGGAGAGAGAAAGACACATAGGGGGTCGATTTAAGATATTTGCCTGCTTGACTTCGAGAATCTAGCCCAACCGAGAGGTCGCTGCTCCATGTCAATCCGTCCGCCCATAGGTCTAACTCTAAAGCTTTGGTTCTTGCCCCGCTTCGATAGTGAAAGAGAGAGAAAGACACATAGGGGGTTGATTTAAGATATTTGGGGGTCGATTTATCATTGCCCTATTTTTTTATAACTATATTGTATGTATACATTCCTTAAACTAAAATGTTCATGCATTTTCACACCCTTTTGTTTGGCTTTTTCCAAAAACTGAAGTCATTTTCACTTCAAGATAAAAAAAAAGGCGGTGGAAATATCATTTCCAATATGGCTCTGTTCATTTGATTTCCAAGAGACGGATAGGAAAGGAAAGGTAGCCCAAAGTTTTCTTAGAAATACGAATTTGGTTGTTTTGTTGATTTCCTCAGAAATCGAGAATATCTACTTCCCAGACTTTTCCAACTTTTGGAGAGGCGCTCCCATTATGCCCAAGCTTGTGCGTCAACCTCCATCGTCTTCAAACTCTCGAGCCTAAAGTTTTGATTCAATCCTCAAGGTACTCTCCCTCTCCCTCTCTTTCTTGTTTTCTGTTTTGGTTTTCTATAAGATTAAAATAGAGCTTTTAGTTTTCCTTTGGAGAATATCAAAATAGGGTTTTTCTGCTTTCATTTTCGAGATAAAAAATGAGGGTTTTTGTTTTCGTTTTTTGAGTAGAAGAAAATATCGTTTTCTGTTTTCGTTTTCAAGAAGATCAAAATAGGGTTTTCGAAAATATCAAAATAGGGTTTTTTTTTTTTTTGATTTTTAGACGATCAAAATAGGGTTTCCGGTTTTCATCTTCGAGAGGCACTGTTCACGTATGCCCAATCTCATTTTCTATTTTTGATTTTTTGTTCAGTGATATTTTGCTTCATCACATGCTTTCTTCTTGTTTTATCGGCCTTCTACTCGTTGTTTTGGGATTTCTTCGTAACAGGGTTTTCGAAAATTCCTTTGCTGAGTTTTTCAGCATTGCAAGGTTTTAGGAAAACCTCTTTGGTTAGTTTTGGGTTTTTTTAAGCCTAAATCCAATTTTTGAACCCTAAATCCAATTTTTGAAGCCTAAATTCCTTATTTGGATTTTTCAAAGAAAAAAAGAAGTAAATTGCACTTTTCACCAGAGTTAAACACTTATATGGCAATGAGCCTCTCACCCAATATATCCTCTCTGGTATACATAATTCTATCGGTACAAGTGTAAAAATCTGACTTGACTAATAATTTTTCTGTTGATCATTTTGCAACTTTCTTTTTGGAATGGTATCACTCCGCAACTATATATCTTCTTTTCTACAAAATAGTATTACAAGGCTCCCTCTCTTTGAAAAAACTTGTTTAGCTAATAGTAACCACCTCCAAGTAACTATACAAAACACAAGTGTGATGAGTAAATCAACTTATTTCTTTCATTCTTCTCAATTAAATGCTACTTTTATTGCAGGCCTCTAAAAAACCATAAAAAATGCATCAAATGTGGCGAGTATTCTCAGATAAAAGATACTTTTGTTATAGGCCCCAAAAAAACTTTAAAAACACACATAAAATGTGGTGAGGAAATAAAGTCATTCTTTCAATGTGATTCCATCTATACATATGCTACTTGCCCATAGGTTGTAACAAGAAGTGGAATTAGGGGTGCAAGTTTGGCCCTGTCAGCCCTGACCCGCCCTGAGCCCGAACAGGGTCAGGATTCATTTTTTAAGACCCTGACTCAGGTCGGGTCGGGTTCTGGGTTAATGCCTCGGGTACCCTGACCCGGCCCGACCCGACCCTAAGTTTTCTATTATAGAATTGAACCATCTATGCATGTTTCTTTTGCTAATGTTTTCTATTATCTTGGATTGATGTTTCTTTAGATTATTATTATTAATTGTCTCTGTTGCCCGTCATGTTGTTGAATTCATATTGTCTTATTTTGTTCCCTTTCTCTGTTTATTGATCATTTTGTTCTCTATGATAAGTGGTTGCTTTTATTTTTGGCACTCTTAACAGGTATTTGCACTAGGGTCAAGTAGGGCCGGCCCGGCCCTGCCCAATAAGGGCCAATCAGGGCGGGCCAGGACCAGCACTGAGCCCTGTAGGGCGGGCAATGGGTTGAGATTTTTAGGCCCTGACTCAGGGTCACGCGGGTCAGGGCCGAGATAATGGGATCCAGGGTTGGGCTAGGGTTTTGAAAAACCCGACCCTGTTGCAGCACTAAGTGGAATGATGCTTGATAATAAATACAATTTAAGTAAGTTACTTTGCTCCAAGAAAATTTATAATAGTTTAGATGCGACTCATTATCAAATTTATTAGTGTGATTTTTTATGAGAAACAAATTATATATATATATATATATATATATATATATATATATATATGAGGAAAGTGTTGGTGAGCTTAAGCGTCCAATCACATTGGGGCCTACTTTGTTAGGATGATCCAAAGCATTCATTTGAAAGGCCCTTAAACAGATGGGGTGTGTACCAAAAATCAGCTCCATAGGATCATCCTAACCTATCCATTTGTGGAGGTCAAAATGGACAGACATTATTTGTCCACAAATCTGCCCATTTTTGTCCTCCACAAATGGAGGGGTTAGGATGATCCTATGGAGCTGATTTTTGGTACACACCCTATCTATGATAGGGCCTTGCAAATGAATGGTTTGGATCACCACAGAAAATGTGGGACCCATGTGATTGGGGCACTTAAGCTCACCATAAGTTTGAAGCTCATATAGCTTATATGAGCTTGAAGGCCCAAACACATGTGGGTCCACATTGTTAGGATGATCCAAAGCATTCATTTGAAAGGCCCTTACATAGATAGGGTGTGTACAAAAAATCGGCTCCATAGGATCATCCTAACCCATCCAAAAGTGGAGGGCAAAATGGACAGACACCATTTGCCACAAATCTGCCCATTTTTGCCCTCCACTTTTGGAGGGGTTAGGATTATCCAATGGGGATGATTTTTGGTACACACCCTATCTATGATGGGGCCTTGCAAATGAATGGTTTGGATCACCACAGACAATGTGGGACGTATGTGTTTGGGCCCTCAAGCTCATATAAGCTATATGAGCTTCAAGCTCACAATCATTTTCCTCATATATATATTTGATAAAGGGAAAGGTGTGCGTACTCGGTCGAGTAGATAAGCTTATCTAATCGGTCGGGTTAAAAACAGTGGGGGCCCACATTTTTGGGGTGATCCAAACCATTCATTTGAAAGGCCCTTACCTAGATAGGGTGTCCACAAAAAATCAGCCCCATAGGATCATCCTAACCCATCCAACAGTGGGGGAAAAAATTATAACGCCCCGGATTTTTTTGGAAATACCAACTCGGTGCGTAGAAGAATATTACATCATCTTTCTCAAAAACTTTCACTATTCCCAAGATCTCAAATACAACAACTACGTTTAGAGGGTTTACAGAAATTAGGTCTAACTTATTACATCTTAATTCAAGACATAGTTGATACATATTTAAAACATATTTGTCCTTTAGAACAGTTCTGGATTCAACTCCAGCATTCCTCATCTTTCATCTATACTTCACCTGGGGGTTGGAACAATAAAACAAGGAAAAAGGGGTGAGCTCAAATAGCCCAGTAGGGTATAAACAACAAGTGATGTAGAATTGTCAAGCTCATAAGAACATGATATTTTGCAGATAGGACATCTCACATTATAAACATGGAAAGAAAGAATAAGCACAACATACTTTCCAAACGTATAGAGAAAACTTACAGAACTTGATATCAAGAATTATATATATAGACTTCATTAAGCATAGATGCTTTCATTCATAGCCATATCTCGGCCCATTCATAGCCATACCTCGGCTCATAATCCTCTAGATTTACACTCTCTAGAGTCGTCTTTACCCACGTGCACATGGAGGACTATAACGCGTCCACCCGTCATCATATCATAACTCAGTCCATATCCAGAATTAGGGTATCATAAGATCAATTGTGGATCTTAGAATGATAGAAACTCTTATAGCAATTGCGTATAAAGAGAATAAAAGAATATGAAATATTCACATCCAGTATATCAAAAGAGAATCAATGGAGAAAACTCTTACATATAGCAAAAGAGAATCAATGGAAGAAAACCCTTACATATAGCAAAAGAGAATCAATGGAAGAAAACCCTTACATATAGCAAAAGAGAATCAATGGAAGAAAACCCTTACATCAAGTTAAGCAAAAAGAGAATCAAAAGATAGGGAACCTGCTTGTGTATGGCCCGCTGATGTGGGACCCGCTTGTGTGGGGCCTGCTGATGTGGGACCCGCTTGTGTGGGGCCCGCTGATGTGGGACCCACTGTTGGTGGGACCCGCTTGTGAATAGTACTCGACGGGTCCTACTGTGAATAGTAATTTTGAATAGTTTATCTCAATAGTGAACTTGCATAGTAATCTTACGTAGTATTTCTGCATAGTAATCTTGCATAGTGACTATTGTGAATAGTGACTATTGGTAATTTTTAATATGTGTAAGTATCTACTCATTTTTAGTTGACATCTGGGATGGTGGTTTAGTGGTAGGAAGCCGTTCAATCCTCGCTCAGCGTTGGGTTCGAATCGCGTACGCCCCATTATGCCAGATGTCCTCATGCCCGATTAACTCTGGGAAAATGAGTAATGGCCGATGATTACCCACCTATGAGGCCATTTTTATTTATTTATTTGTATATATATATATATATATATTACCGGTTATTACATTCTACCCCCCTTAAAAAAATTTCGTCCTCGAAATTTTACATACTTTAAGAAGTAAATAGATGAGGATACTTTTGTTTCATCTCCTCCTCTGGTTCCCATGTTGCTTCCTCGGTGGCTTGGCTCCTCCACAGAATCTTCACCAGTGATATTCTTTTTGTCCGAAGAATTTGTTCCTTTCGATCAAGGATTTGTAGTGGTTGCTCTTCATAAGACAAATCTTGTTCCAACTGCATTGGTTCTGTTTGCAGTACATGTGATGGGTCCGCCAAGTATTTCCTTAAAAGTGAGACGTGAAACACATTGTGAACATGTGACAAGGCTGGTGGCAAAGCTACACGGTATGCTACTGGTCCAATTCGTTCAAGTATTTCGTATGGTCCAATATATCTGGGATTGAGCTTCCCTTTCTTTCCGAACCTTATCACACCCTTCCAAGGTGATACTTTTAAGAATACACGGTCACTCACTACAAACTCCAAGTCTCGACGTCGATGATCGGCGTAGCTCTTCTGTCTGCTTTGAGCCGTCCTCATATGTTGTTGGATCATATGTACTTTGTCTGTAGTTTCTTGTACTAACTCTGGGCCTAGAAGTTTTCTTTCTCCGACCTCATCCCAACATGTCGGTGTTCTACACCTCTTACCATAGAGAGCTTCATAGGGTGCACTCTCTATACTAGAGTGATAACTGTTATTATAAGAAAATTCAACCAATGGTAAGTGTTGGTCCCAATTACCTTGGAAGTCTATTATGCAAGCTCTAAGCATATCCTCCAGTGTCTGAATTGTCCGTTCGGATTGACCATCTGTTTGAGGATGAAAGGCAGTGCTGAAGTTCAACTTTGTCCCCCAATGCTTTTGTATACTCCTCCAAAAATTAGATGTGAAGCGCGGGTCACGATCAGACTCAATGGATGCTGGTATGCCGTGTAAATGGACTACTTCTTTGATGTAGAGCTTCGCCAATTGATCTAAGGAAAATTTTTCTCGTATTGGGATAAAATGAGCTACCTTCGTCAGTCGATCAATGATGACCCATATTGCATCATTTCCTTTCGTAGTCCTCGGTAGTCCCGTAACGAAATCCATTGCTATCATATCCCACTTCCATATAGGCACCTCTAGTGGTTGTAAGGCTCCCTTTGGTAGCTGTCGTTCTGCTTTAACTTGTTGGCAAACCAAGCATGTAGACACGAACTCAGCAATCTCTCTCTTCATATTATTCCACCAATAATGGGTCCGAAGATCTCGATACATCTTCGTACTCCTTGGGTGTATGGAGAATGCCGAACTATGTGCCTCAGTTAGCAACTTCCTTCTTAATTCTGGATCGGAGGGCACACACAGTCTTGTGTTGAATCTTAAGATGTCATCTTTATCAACATTGAATTCGGAAAGTTTGCCTTTCCGAACTGCTTCGATCTTTCCTTGTAATTCAGGATCGTCGACTTGAGTGGCCTTGATTTTCTCCAATAGTGATGGTTGAGCAACCATCTGTGCTATGTAGCCCTTGGTTCGCGGTTCTACTATTTCCATATCCAGTTTTCTCAGATCTTGGAGTAAATGCTTTTGAGTGGTTAGCATTCTTGCCAAGGTTCCGGAAGTTTTTCTACTCAATGCATCTGCCACTACATTCGCCTTTCCAGGATGATAATGAATGGTGCAGTCATAATCCTTTAGTAACTCTAGCCACCTTCTTTGTCTCATATTCAGCTCCTTCTTGGAAAATATGTATTTGAGACTCTTGTGATCAGTATAAATTTCACACTTTTCCCCGTAGAGATAATGTCGTCAGATCTTCAGTGCAAAGATTACTGCCGCCAATTCCATATCATGCGTGGGGTAGTTTTGCTCGTGGTATTTTAGTTGGCGTGATGCATAAGCTATAACTTTATCATTTTGCATTAATACGCAGCCGAGCCCTTCTTTTGATGCGTCACTGTAGATCACAAATCCTCCGGTTGGTGTTGTAATGATAGCACAGGTGCGCTGATGACTCTCTTCTTTAACGTTTGGAAGCTTTCCTCGCATTCTTTGGTCCAGATAAACTTCATGCCTTTCCGAGTTAATTTCGTTAATGGATTTGCTAATCGAGCGAAGTTTTCCACGAACCGTCTATAATAGCCGGCAAGTCCCAAGAAACTCCGAATTTCTGTTGCTGTCGTGGGTCTTTGCCATTCTTCAACGGCTTTAGTCTTCGCTGGATCCACAGAAATTCCTTCTCGGGTGACTGTGTGACCCAAGAACGCCACTTACTGCAACCAGAATTCACATTTACTGAATTTGGCATACAGCTTCTTCTGTCGAAGTGTTTGTAAAATAATCTTCAGATGTTCCTCATGTTCTTCGCGACTCTTAGAATAGACAAGAATGTCGTCGATAAACACCACGATAAACTTGTCAAGATAGTCGTGAAATACTCTGTTCATTAGATCCATGAATACGGCTGGGGCATTCGTTAGTCCGAATGGCATGACAATGAACTCATAATGTCCGTATCGTGTGCGGAACGCCGTCTTTGGAACGTCTTCCTTCTTTACTTTCAGTTGGTGGTAACCAGATCTGAGATCGATCTTGGAGAAGTACATGGCACCTTGAAGTTGGTCGAACAAGTCGTCGATTCTGGGCAACGGGTACTTGTTCTTTATTGTGACATTGTTCAATTCTCGATAATCAATGCACAGCCTCATTGATCCATCCTTCTTTTTTTACGAACAGGACGGGAGCTCCCCAGGGTGATACACTGGGCCGGATGAATCCTTTGTCTAATAGTTCTTGCAGTTGCTTCTTTAGTTCCTCCAATTCTATCGGCACCATTCGATACGGTCTTTTGGATATTGGATTTGCTCCCGGTACTAGCTCGATAGAGAACTTCAGTTCTCGATTCGGTGGGGTTCCTGGTAGATCGTCAGGGAATACATCCACGTACTTTTGCACAATAGGCACGTCCTCCATTTTCATCTTCTTTTTACTCGTGTCCACAACTTGAACTTGAGCGAGATATCCTTCACAGCCCTGTTTTAATAATCGTCTTGCCTGCAACGATGATATTAGTGCTGGAGTTTTGTTTCTGTCAAGGCTTTTATATACAAGTTGGGGTTGATCAGGTATAGTAAACCTGACTTCTTTCCTGTAACAGTCTATGTTGGCATGGTTTAAAGTCAACCAATCCATTCCTAATATAACATCGAATTCTAAAATAGGTAAGGAGATAAGATCTACCGATAAGTTTCTACCACAAATATCAACAGAGCATGCTCGATAAACTCCTGATGTAACTAGAGAATTTCCACCAGGTGTTTTAACAGAAAGTTCAAGATCTAACTTCTAAAGTGGTATGCTCAAATGCTTGGCAAACTTTGGTGAAACGAAAGAATGCGTAGAGCCAGAATCAAATAATATATGTGCATTCTTCGAACTTACAGACAAAGTACCTGTCACCACATCATTCGTTGCCTCCACTTCAGCAGTTGTGATAGCAAAAGTACGGGCCTGTCCCCTTGGCTGTTGTTGTTGTTGTTGTTGTCGACCTCCTCCTACTGCTCTAGACTTGGTGCACTGATTTGAATAGTGTCCCATTTCGTTACAATTGAAACACTTGATGTCTGGGTGAGCATTCAGAGTCTGCTTGAGGGTTGGCTGACTGTTCCGAGTCAAAGTTGGATTTTGTTCCCATTTTGGGACCGTCTTGCAGTCCTTTGCCACGTGTCATTCCATTCCGCATTGGAAGCATTTTCATGTCCCCGCGTAACAGACACCTCCATATCTCTTTCCACATTTTGAGCAATGTTGCTGGTCTCCTGCTTCCTTGACATTAGGTCTCTTTGTTCCAGATCCTCCTGGTTGGCTTTCATTCATTCTCTTTACGCCGGTCAACTTGTTTTTGGACTGCTGAAAGTCCAAATGTTCAATTTCCACTTTCAAAGCACATCTCACCACGGCTTCGTAGCTTTGAAAATCTAAAGCTGCTAATACCCGCCTGACACTAGGCTTTAATCCGTATTGGAATTTGACCACCTTACTTTGAACGTCAGTCACTAGGTGGGTTGCATATCGAGCCAGTCTTGTGAATTTTGCTTCATATTGGGAGACTGTCTCTCCCTCTTCTTGCTTTAATGAAATAAATTCTCTCACTAGCTGAGCTTTTAGTGGTCGTGGGAAGTATTTTTCGAGGAAGATTCTTTTGAATTCATTCCAACACATTGCGTTCATTTCTTCTTCGGTTTTTGTATTTCGGACTAAATTCCACCACTGATCCGCATCACCGTCCAATCTATACGTCGCCAATCTTACACGTTGTTGGCTGGTGCAGTCAATCACCGAAAAGATCTTTTCGATGGAGTGAATCCATCTTTCAGCTTCTAAGGGATCTGTAGTTCCCGAGAAGGCAGCAGGATGTTGCCTTATAAACTGTTCCAGTATAGCTCCTTCGTTTTGAAGTGGAGCAGATGGGGCTCGTTGTTGGTTCATGTTTGCTGTCATTGCTTGGGCTAGCTGTGCCAATGCAGTGGCAATGGCATCATTTCCTGCGTTGTTGTTTCTAGCGTTGGCTGTAGGTTGTTCGTTTCTTGCTTGCCTTTCTTTGCGTGGCCTGCCACGTCCCCTCCTTGTCTCAGCCTCGATTGCAATAATCTGTTCCTGATTCTCCGCCATCTTCATATCATAGTATCACGTTAGTAATCTAAATTATAACTCATATTTAAAAGCATTTATAGAAGTATCACAGAAGTTATAAATAGCACATAAGTTCTATATTAACCAACTACTAGCGGTATAGTTAACATATTCTAACTTAAGATAGGGTAAATTCTAATCATATCTTTTTGAATCCTAATTTCCAAAACCGACTAAACTTCGCTTTGATACCAAATGTAACGCCCCAGATTTTTTTGGAAATACCAACTCGGTGCGTAGAAGAATATTACATCATCTTTCTCAAAAACTTTCATTATTCCCAAGATCTCAAATACAACAACTACGTTTAGAGGGTTTACAGAAATTAGGTCTAACTTATTACATCTTAATTCAAGACATAGTTGATACATATTTAAAACATATTTGTCCTTTAGAACAGTTCTGGATTCAACTCTAGCATTCCTCATCTTTCATCTATACTTCACCTGGGGTTGGAACAATAAAACAAGGAAAAAGGGGTGAGCTCAAATAGCCCAGTAGGGTATAAACAACAAGTGATGTAGAATTGTCAAGCTCATAAGAACATGATATTTTGCAGATAGGACATCTCACATTATAAACATGGAAAGAAAGAATAAGCACAACATACTTTCCAAACGTATAGAGAAAACTTACAGAACTTGATATCAAGAATTATATATATAGACTTCATTAAGCATAGATGCTTTCGTTCATAGCCATATCTCGGCCCATTCATAGCCATACCTCGGCTCATAATCCTCTAGATTTACACTCTCTAGAGTTGTCTTTACCCACGTGCACATGGAGGACTATAACGCGTCCACCCGTCATCATATCATAACTCAGTCCATATCCAGAATTAGGGTATCATAAGATCAGTTGTGGATCTTAGAAGGATAAAAACTCTTATAACAATTGCGTATAAAGAGAATAAAAGAATATGAAATATTCACATCCAGTATATCAAAAGAGAATCAATGGAGAAAACTCTTACATATAGCAAAAGAGAATCAATGGAAGAAAACCCTTACATATAGCAAAAGAGAATCAATGGAAGAAAACCCTTACATATAGCAAAAGAGAATCAATGGAAGAAAACCCTTACATCAAGTTAAGCAAAAAGAGAATCAAAAGATAGGGAACCCGCTTGTGTGGGGCCCGCTGATGTGGGACCCACTGTTGGTGGGACCCGCTTGTGAATAGTACTCGGCGGGTCCTACTGTGAATAGTAATTTTGAATAGTTTATCTCAATAGTGAACTTGCATAGTAATCTTACGTAGTATTTCTGCATAGTAATCTTGCATAGTGACTATTGTGAATAGTGACTATTGGTAATTTTTAATATGTGTACGTATCTACTCATTTTTAGTTGACATCTGGGATGGTGGTTTAGTGGTAGGAAGCCGTTCAATCCTCGCTCAGCGTTGGGTTCGAATCGCGTACGCCCCATTATGCCAGATGTCCTCATGCCCGATTAACTCGGGGAAAAATGAGTAATGGCCGATGATTACCCACCTATGAGGCCATTTTTTATTTATTTATTTGTATATATATATATATATATATATATATATATATATATATATATATATATTTTACCGATTATTACAAAAATGGGCAGATTTGTGGACAAGCTGTGTTTGTCCATTTTTCCCCATTTTTCCCTCCACTGTTGCATGGGTTAGGATGATCCTATGAGGTTGATTTTTTGTGGACACCCTATCTAGGTAAGGGCCTTTCAAATGAATGGTTTGGATCACCCCAAAAATGTGGGCCCCCACTGTTTTTAACCCGACCGAGTAGATAAGCTTATCTACTCGACCGAGTACGCACACCTTTCCCTTTGATAAATAAGGTCTTTCCTATTACACCTATCAATAGTTTAAATTATATTTGTTATTTTACACTTACAATCTATTCTTATATAGATTTATTATTAGCACTAAAATGTTCTAACTTTTTTATTTGTGTTCTTATGTATATCTCAGGTTGTTATTGAAATTTTGTTTATATGAAAAATGAGATATCGGAGGAAGCCAAATAAAAAGGTATTTATTATTGCAGAGGATGTCAAACAAATTTGATTGCGATACTGCCGTACGTCCTCGAACGCCCATCTTAAAGTGTTATTCGGCCCAACTCCAGTGCAAGGGTCACTTGACCGACCACCTCCAGAAACAACAGGAGAATAGATTGTTGTAATACACTGCTCAACAATCCAATCAGGCAAGTTCTCTGTAAAATCAGTCACTTTCTACTATTTTGAGGCTCTAGAGTAGTCTTTTTTTTTTTGTCTATTTGGATGTTGGAATGAGACCTTTATTTATAGAGTTCAAATAGCAACCAAAAGGTCTACTTGGAAAACCAAGAGACTCCTTGAAGGGGGACACCCATTGAATGTGACTATTCATGGAATCATAAAATTCCAAGTGTTATGGATGAATCTTTAATAAGTCATTACTAATGAAAGCACTCAAAACCAAGAGTCACCTTAATCGGTTAACCAAAGAGTCATGGAATATGAAGAATTGCTTTCAAAGCTACCATGAATCTATGAATGTGAACCATTAAATAGATTCATTGTTCCAACTCATTCACTTATCTAAGTCATGACTTTTGGAGTTTCAACGAATATGAAAAGTCACCATTAAAGCCTAAAGTTTAATTTGATAATTTGAGACTATTACTTGGAACAAAATCCAACACTTTCTTATGGAATTCATCCCCGATTCGAATGGACAAACGGTAACTTTTTTAAATATATTCTACTATTTAAAAAAATAAAAAAATAAACTATGTTTTTCAAATCTAAAATTGCTGTTTATTTCCAGTTCACGTGCGCAAAGCGATTCTTCAAGTCTGTCTTGCTAAGGGCCTTCCTAGGCATATATTTCTAACACAGAATTTGTTTTCTACTTTTTCACATCACTTCACTAATTCAATACTTTTTAATTCTACTAGATTTGATACATCATATCATTAGTCTGGTGGATCCAATCTACACTTCCATACTCCTGCCCGCATTGAAGGGCCTCCTCCCGCACCCCCTATACAAGAGTCCCCTGCAGAAGAGCCCACAGAAGCATCAGAGAGAGTGAGGAACTAGAGGAAGATGAGGATCAAGTAGAACAAGAGCCTCCGGAAGAAAAGCCCATAGATGGAGAGATTGTAGAACTAGAGGAAGATGAGCCCATAGAAGGAGAGATTGAGGTACTGGAGGAAGATGAGGATCCAGTACAACATGTTGATATGGAGTTCTACTATCGGTATGATAGGATTTGATATTTTGATGCATCATTAGAAGTGCGGATATAGATAGTCATTTGATAATTGATGCATCATCATAAGTGCCAGTTACGTTTCTCATTACGTTCTCTACCCTTGCTCTGCTAGGTATTAATTTTTCTATTCTAATATTATGCTAGCTAGCTAAATTATCGTATATCTCACCGGTGCTAGCTATTTATTTTTCTATTCTAATATTTTTCTCATTTTTATATGTTTGTGTGCAGGTTTTTTACATTTTATCTCTCCCCTCCCCTGGTGGCAGGCAATGGTATAGAAACATATATTTCTATTTGACATTACATATAGTTATTAAATTTAATTAAGACTTTTATAATAATATCAAGTTTCTTGCGTTAAGGCGCGCGGACCCACATTATTGGATGATCTAAACCATTCATTTTTTGAGCCTACGATAGGCAGTACCCCAAGTGGATGATTCTATACCCTTCAATTTGAGGAGCTGCCCTCAATTCACGTTAAAAGCTGGTGCGAATCATCGGGGTGCGAATTTATCATCGCCCTATTCAATTGCAAAGGGCATCTCTGAATACTCGCCTTATATATATATGCTTCACTGAAAGCTATTTCCTGGCTGGCTTTTGCATCGTGAGAGGCGGATTTTGTCTTATTCATTTATTTCATCCGCGGTTTCTGTTCTATCATTAAAAAGCCAGCCCCGATATGGCTTTCCGCAAAATTGCCTAGCAAGTCCCTTGCAATAAGTAGATCCATTGGCAGCCCTAGTTCAATATGTTGGAGCACGAGGGTTGGGGTAAGCGTTGAGGCCTTGGCAACCTGGCCCGACCCGAACCCGACCTCCATCCTCTAATGGATAGGATTTAGGCACAAAACTTGCATCCGATTTGTGTCCATTGGATCCTTATCCTATGGTCCAAAATTATTTAGGATCGCGAACCAGATGTTACCACAAAATCTGAATCCTAGATTTGACAAGAAGGTTAAATTTTGGGAAATGTTAACGGCAGAACCATATTTTGATATTTGCACAAACCCCTCCTCAAAGATTTTTGGGAAATGTAATAGGGAAAATTACATTTACACCCCCTCTAGTTTCTGACACATCCACTTCTACCCCTTTAGTTTAAAACGTGACAAATAAACCCCTGTAGTTTCAATTTGTATAAGGTAGGCCCCCTCAGTCGACGGTTTGTCCACAGATTGAAGGGTTAGGATAATCCGATGGAGCTGATTTTTTGGGCTCACCCTATCTATGTCAGGGCCCATCAAATGAACTCTTTGGATCATCCAAACAATGTGGGCCCACTGTGTTTTTGGTAGTGTTTGGATTCAGGTATGGACCCACATTATTTGGATTATCCAAAGCGTTCATTTGATGGGCCTTGACATAGATAGGGTGTGCCCAAAAAATCAGCTCCATCGGATTATCCTAACCCTTCAATCTATGGACGAACTGTCGACTGAGGGGGCCTAGCTTATACAAATTGAAACTACAGGAGTGTATTTGTCACGTTTTAAACTAAAGGGGTAGAAGTGGATGTGTCAGAAACTAGATGGGGGTGTAAATGTAATTTTCCCAATGTAATAACTAATAATCTTTTGAGTTTTGATGGCTCTTTGAATACTAAAAGACAAGAAGGTTTGTGAAATATCAAAAAATATAGTTGTGCTGATATCAAAATATTAGACCTCGCAAACGGGGGCTGGGCTGGGTTTCACCCAACCCGTACGGGTCAGGGTCGTACGGGCCAGATCACAAATGACCTGGAATCTTACGGGTCACTATTTTGTAAACCTACCATAAGTATTATTTCAGTGGTATTTTAGTTAAAAAAAAGCTATGCATTTTTTTGAACGAATCTTATTTTCAATATTTGTCATTCATCTCTCTCTAGTGTTGTTACCCTGTTCTCTTCCTCTTATAATCATTGATCTTGTCCCTAACCAACTGCATCCCACGTTGCAGCTTGCACTTGCCCTTGCCCGCACCCTCTTGTTATGATTTTAACTTTGTACAATGTAAGAAAGACCTACTAGGACACTTTGATGGACGCTCCGATTTAAAATGGATTGTGATTTATACATGTACATGATATGTAGGATCTAAAGAACGCTCCGAATCCAATCCAATCAAAAAGGGATTTGAATGGACATGGGTGTTTCCAATCCGAAATGGATTCCTCCAAGTCCCGTACAAATCCATCCATTTAGCTTTTTTTGGAAGGTAAAACATTTATTTCTGAAGCATGTTTGTCTTTTCTTAAACAACGCATAGAACATCAAGAGTTTTTATATGGTGGTCGACCGTCAAGTACCGTCACTTTTTAAGAGGCTGCTGTTGTATAAGATATCAAGGGTGGTACTTTTGAAGTACCACCATAACGTGACTTGACGGTCGGGCATCATATAATTTCTCGAACATCAAATGATTGTTGTCCTTTCAATTTCCAATCGTGATTATTTCTGATATATTTTTGTTGTTTCCATTGGTAGAATTCGTTGGCTTATGGGAGATTTAAGATCAAAAGTAGTAATGCTTCAAAGCGCGTAATCGCTTTCCTTAAGACAACAGTCGCCCCCACCAATAGTGTGCAACAGGAATCATTGAATTGTCTCCAAGATACAATGAAGCCTTGTAGGACCATCCTACAAATGTTTGATAACACTTTGCAATAGTGGAATCAAACCCAAAATCCCTTTAAGAATGACAGCCTTAGATAAATTCACTAAAACTGTTTCTGCAGTAAAACGATTTTAGTGTACTGTTTTCATAAGACTCAATCTTTAAAAACCAAGAGAGTAAACAAGAGTGGGGCAGCAATAATTATTTTTTCCTCTAAAAGACAGATTTTCTGCTCTTTTTATAGAGCCACAGATGTCTTTTCAATGTGAAAATTATCTCTTCAAAGTACCCTTTAGAATGTTAAAAACATCATTTCAAAGTACCTTCAGATTGGTTTGAACAATGGCCATTAGATTGCACATCTTCGCGATTTAAAAGTTTTGGATCATCCACAAGGTGTCCCTTGTGTTTGAAAATCATCCATAACTGTTGGGAATCAAAAGACATGAAGAAAGGTTAAAAAACGGAAGTGAAAAGCCATGTCTATTTTCCCCGAACGGATAGATTTTCGAACAATCTCCATTCCAATCCGATTATCATAACTTCGGACACGCCATTGAACTTGACATCGTAGCCTGAGAAGTGATATAATCACCCATTTTAAACACGGGACAGCCCCATCTTGTGTATTTATTATTTTTATTTTCGATTGGTAGGTGTGTGTCCATCTTGTGTATTTATTATTATTATTTTTGATTGGTAGGTGTGTGTGTGTGTTTATTATGACTACCCTTACACAGTGGATGGAGGGGTGTCCCAAATACAAAAAAAAGGGGGCAAATATATCATTTCCCTTGGGAAAATACACTGAATAAGGCAGTGATTGGACATGGACGGAAAAAGAAAGTTGTAGCTGGAAACAGTACAACGGCACCCACCTTCATATTCTCATACTGCCTTTGTCCATATTCTCGCTTAGATTCTCTCTGCCTGTTCTTTTCACCTTTTACCACTGTCTCTCATTCATGGAACCTTTTTTTTTTGGCCTCTAGGATCTAAAATGAACAGGATTTTAGCATTTTCTTGTAAGCCTAGAACGCACCCATAAATTTTAGGCATTTTCCACCACATCTACCTTTTCCACCACATCTACCTTTCTTATGTGAGAAATTATGCGATGAGCTTCTTATAAAACTCAGCTGCTGTTGGATCAAATATCAAGGGCATGTTGGGACCTCGGTAGAACGTGCCCGAGTCCTTATAGCCCCATCCACATCCTTTTTACTTTTTCCGATGTAGGATAGTTGCTTTTGCTTGGAACCCTGACAATCTCACCCTCACGCGGAAGCAATGTGAACAATCTCGCCCCTCTACGCGGGAGCAACATGGGAACTACGAGATTTTCCCCAAGGGATTTTCCCGGGAGGCACATTGAGGTTACCGAGATCTTCCCCGAAGGGCTTTTCGGTGCTCTGGGCCTTTTTGTTCTTTGATCTAGAGGTTCGGGGTTCAAACCCAGCTTGCGTACCCAAGGGATTTTATATATATATATATAAAATCTCATCTTATGTAATTTATTTCTACTTTTTAACGTACGGCACACGTAGACATGGGTGTCATGCATTGCATGAATCTAGAGGTAAGGAAAAAATAGAAGAAGAAATTTTCCTTAATTTTTTGCAACTATGAAAAAAAGTCATGTAATCCTTATTTACCTATAGACGATTAAAGTTTTTGTTTGATATATAGGTGGCCAAAAAATTATAAAACTATGACTAAAAATAAGAAAAAAGTACATGAGAGGCAAAAAATGGATTGATGAAAAGGATATGATCATCTATTGGACATGGTTTTGGATGTGATGGATAGTGAAGATCCTCTGAATGAAAAAAAAATGTCTAGATACATGGTTCCTAGAAAGGCAACATCTTATTCGATCTCCCTTCCTTTTCACGCGTGAAGAGCAACAATAATTTAAAGGGAATTGTCTCTATCACAATCTCCCTTCTAAATGTTCTTTAACCTCAAAAGATTAGATTCTTCCCTTATTCCGCTTTAGTGAGGAACAAAAATGAAAGATTTATGTTGGCAAAATATATATTCTAATTTTGCATTGAATTCTAGAAGCGAATCGGAGTCGCTCTAAGTGATTTCTGCTCCCCCCGGCCCACTCCTAAATTTGGGAGGATGAGACTTCAATTTCATTACTCTTTTGGCTCCACAACACTCAAACCCATAAAAACTAGGTTATATGTTCGTTGGAAAACGATATTAGTGCCACACCTAATACTTCTCAATTTTGTTCCGAAGAAAATCGCCTTTTCTCTTTGTCAAACTGATGGAGCCCACCTGATGGACACACATACAAACTAGTTTTTTTTATATGGAAAATGGCTTACACAGATAGGTAAAGGAGGGTCTATTAAGGGGTGCAACTCGGGTCGGGTTCGGGTTGAGGCCAACCTGAACCCGACCCGAGGATTTTAACCTTACTGTTGGAGTTCCACGCAAAAGCAAATAGTCCCACATCGGTAAAGTGATGGGGATGGGGTTGGGTTATGAGGGAATGGGCACCCTCCCTCTAACAGCTAGCTTTTAGGGGCGAGTTCTACCCGGTTAAATTCCTACAGTTACTATAAAAATGATAAAAAAAATGTCAGGTTTCACTCGGGTCGGGTTGCCCTCAACCCAAATCTGAGCCGAACTCAACCCGGGTTGGGAAAACGCAACCTGAACCCGACTTGAACCCAACCCAACCTGACTTCTGTTGGGTTGAACCCGACCTGAGATGCATCCCTAGGTCTATTGCCCTTTTGTTAAGACCAGGATTAGAAAACCAGTCCTCGTAAAGAGTCTAAAGACCCAAAAAGGAAAATTCACATCCAAGTTTGCCTGGGAAAATTGAAGTCCTTGAAAATACCCAAAAGAAAAACTATCATCCAACTTTGTCTTGAAAAAAATAAGTTAGTCCTTGTAAAGATCAAAACCAACTTTTTTCTGGAAAAAACTAAAAAAAAAAAAAGTTAGTCCTCGTAAAGATCAAAACCAACTTTTTTCTGGAAAATAATAAGTTTTAGTCCTTGTAAAGGCCCAAAAATAAAAATTATCCTCCAACTTTGTCTCGAAAATACTAAGTTTTAGTCTTTGTAGAGACCCAAAAAGAAAAAAGCGCACTCCTCTAAACTTTGTCCCAAAAGAACCAAGTTTTAGTCCTTTTACGGACGCCAAAAAATATCTTTAAAGCAAGTCCTAGTCAACTCGGCACAGCCTGGCTGAGTAATCAGCTAATGTGGTCATATTCAAGAGAGTCAGTATTTTAAAATGCAGATGCAACCTAAAATACGGCCAAAGCAAATCCTAGTCGACTAAGCACGACACAACTGAGTAGTCAGTTGATGCGGTCATAACTTGGGAGAATCAAAGAGCTTTGAAACAATGTCATGGTACTATAAAGTGGATGGGTGGACCTAGATATGACTTCTCAATGTAACCTTTCTCCTTTTTTGCGTGGATAGCTATGAACTTAGGGCCACTTTGGATGCAATCAAAATTGGTCATTATTTGCAAATAAAGTTATTTTAATTTAATCTCACTTGTAAATAGGACACTAATTAAGGCCTCTTTAAAGCCATCCACTCTATCATTTGTAGGAATATTATAGCTATTATGTGCAAATAATCATATTTAACTCCAAAACCATTTGAAGAAAATATATGGGTGATTATATTTCCACCCCTTTTGTTTGTCTTTTCCTAGAAATTATTTTATTTTCTGGAAAAGACAAAGAAAAAGGTCATCATTTTTAGGAAAAAAGAACAAGTAATACAGGAGAAGGGGGTGGAAATACCATTTCCCAACCAATGCAAATCGTTTTTAATGTAAAACACCTTTGTGAACATGTTATGATGTATTTATAGGATGAGTTATAAGAACACTCCATAACCAACCAAGACAACAAAACTAATTTGTTATCACACACCCTTGTTTTAGTTTTGTCACACCCCTCTCTCTATTTTGTAGTAGGTAAGCTGGGATCGAACTTTCGACCTCAAGGTGGAAGGCCTTTAAGCCTTTACCATTGTTTTTTTTTTTTTTATAACTCACCCCTTTAAGCCTTAACCATTGATCTAGAGGCTCAATCCCATCAAAAACCTTTCTTTGTAAGATGAATTATAAGAACATTCCATAGCCAACCAAGACAATAATACAAAGAAAAAGAGGTTACAGTATCATCAATTTTAGGAAAAAACAAGCAATGCATGTGGTAATGCTGGAAAAGGAGTGAAAATATCATATTTCCCTTCTATTACATGCAAATAGTTTTATTGTAAACCTTTGTGTCCATGTGATGTTGTATTTGTAAGATGAGCTATAAGAACACTCCATAACCAGCCAAGACAACAAGAAGAAGCTTGATATTACACTCCCTTGTTTTAATAATGGCACACCTCCCTTGTTTTCGTTTTTTTTTTTTTTTTTCTTTTTCTTTCCGTGTAATTTTGGGTGCGGTCTATCTCGGTCCCCTTCCCTTTCATAATAATGGCACACCTCCCTTTTTGGAAGAGGAGCTATAAGAACACTTCACAGCCAACCAAGATAACAAGAAGAAGCTTGATTTTACACTCCCTTGTTTTAATAATGGCACACCTCCCTTCTTATACTTTTTGATAAATTAACGATTAAGGATATATTAGGGCTATTGATAGTGGCAATACCATGTTTTGATATTCCCACTAACTCACCTTGTCTTTTTACTACTTAACCAGCTGTCAAATGGTAATCAGAATTTCCAAAAGGGCAGTGATAAATCGAGGGCCCTGATATCCCCTTAAACAGATAACATCCCCCTCTTTAACGGTTTCTGTGAGAGTAGTTCACTGCTTGAGGATAAATTCAGCCCCTTTAACGTTTTTCTTTGCCTGTGGGGAGGAGGGGGGGGGGGGGGGGGGGGAGGGAGGGGGATGGATTTTATCCAAAATATCATTTCCCTAAATCGACTCTCTCTCTCTCTCTCTCTCCTCTGGTTAGAGAGAGAAAGAGGAGAGAGATAGACACATGGTGGGTCGATTTAAGTTATATGGGAGTCGATTATCACTCCCCTCTCCAAAAATGCTCAAAAAAACAAATTAAGCAAGAAAAGACAAGCTGAGTTAGTGCAATTATCCAAGCATAGTAGTGCAAATATCAATAACCTATACTAATTTCCTCGTTGTATGGTTGTAAAAGAGAAGATCTTAGTCCACAAAGCCCACTTCTAATTTTCCAATAAAAATTTAGAAAGAGACAAGAAATTTACACACTATTTTTCCTATATCCTAAGCTGCCCTTGCACAAAGAATATAATACACCTCCAGATCTTCTACTCCCCCTTTCTTTTCCTTCTCTAACACCTTATCTCTAGATCTCCTCTTTTTCATGGCTTCTCTCCTTCTATCATGATCTGCAATCCTGCACAACATGAAAACATAAAAAAAAAATATATCAAACAGAGAGAGAGAGAGAGAGAGAGGGAGAAACAAATAGAGAGAAAGAGAGATGGTTACTCCTTAGAGAGTGGGAATCGATGTGTGATCCCAGAAATGACACAGAGAGGAAGACCATGGCAACCATGAAGATTCATTATGGGGTGCTTTTTCTTGATGAATTTTCAAGGATCTGAATTGGAAGAACTATTTACTTTGTAGAAACAAGAGTAAAAGAGAGAGACCCTTTTCAGGTTTTAGCTCTTTTTGGGCTGGAAAATTTAGTTCTGGCAAAGGAAGGTGGGTGCATATAAGATGATGTTTGGTCTAGGTGAAAAGCATTTATAAAGAAAAGGAAATACAAGGGAGGGGCTTGAATGAATGTTTTTCAAACTATTTTACTGGGTTTTCCACACCCCCCCGCCCCCCCCCCCCCCCCCCCCTAACAAAACAGTTTCCGTTAACTTACGAAGGCGTGGAGAAGCAACCCTTGACTCCAAAAGCATAAAAGTTAACGAACTCTGTTAGTTATGACTGCCCTATAAATGATATCT
This sequence comes from Tasmannia lanceolata, assembly GCF_043159265.1. NCBI lineage: Eukaryota > Viridiplantae > Streptophyta > Magnoliopsida > Canellales > Winteraceae > Tasmannia > Tasmannia lanceolata. The sequence goes on from NW_027518679.1 coordinate 44,145,884, forward strand.
GCCCTGATGTGACTGAGAATTAACTAGAGTTCATTGGTACTGACACCCATAAATTTAGGCAGTTTGCAACATGTCAGTTTATCTTATTTTATTTTGTTTGCTTTAGCTTTTCGTAAGACAAGCTAAAAAGGGTGTCATTCCTAATTTAAGGCTATTATCCAAATACAACATGGAGCTATAGGCTATACAAAGCAAACTTTTGCACAAACTCACTTGCCTAATCAAACCCAACCAACCAATATACCCTAATCAAACCAAATCTTCTAATCTCAGAATATTTGATCTTGATTTAATTTCATTCTCTAATACACAAGGTTTTAAATTTCGGTTTCGGTACCGATTTCAGGCCGAAATTTGGTAATCCAACTTGAAATTCCGGACCAAATTTCTGAAATTTTGGCCGTAATTTTGTAACACTTTAAAAAAAAAAATGACATTTTCTATCAGAAATTCCGAAATTTTGTATTTTGCAAAATTTTGAATCTCGTCGAATTTAAATTTCGGCCGAAATTTAAAACCATGCTCCTCCAAGACTAAAGCTGTTAGCCAACAACTCTTTCTAATTTTGCATGCCAAGAAAAACCTCTACTCATGAAAAATTAGTAAGGGCACCCTTTCCATAGCATTGATACTGTTAGAAATCTATTGGTCATGCAAGGCCTTGAAACTTTCACATTAGCAAGTGGTATGAGGTCTATTAAACCTTTCGCAACTAGCTTGAAGTTGATGTTTCCATGCTTAGCAACTTGCTAAGGAAATGTTTGTTGTGGATTTTGACAACTGATTGTTAGTCCAAAACTGATTATTAGACATTTGAACTCATAATTAAGGCCCCGTTCGTTTAAGATTATGACCACAGATTGTGAGTCCAAAACCGATGATTGGAATCAAAATCAAACATAAATTTGAGTCCAATAATTGGTTTTGGACTCATAAACAGTGGTCATGATCTGAAACGAACATGGCCTAAATGTGATTTTGAGTTAAATAACCTGTCTTGGAGCTAAAATTGGTTTTCAAAATTGAAAATGAACAAAGCCTGTTTGTTTTGAATTTTGACAACAGATTGTGAGTCTAAAACTGGTTATTGGACTCGAATTACATCTAACCACGAATAGATTTTGGATTCACAATCGGTTCTCAAAATCCAAAACAAACTCATCAAGGTGCATTTATATTAGCACTGAAAGATGTAGGAGTAAAAAATAATAAGTGCACCTTGAGGACATGGATACAATGGGGGCGCCCTTGTACTTGGTTTTTGCAACAGCGCCCTTCAATTTAGCATTTCTCTCTCTCTCTAGGCAATTTCCCATAAAGCCATTTCACGGCTCAATTTTGCCGGAGAGAACAGCCACCTCTGAATTAAATGAATTAAATCTGCTAGGTTGTTGTCTCCTGCAAAAGTGAGCAGTGAACTGGTTGTTCGTGAAATGGCTCAAGTTTTCAGGAGACAACAGCCCCCTCAGATGAATTAAATGATAAAGACAAAATCTGCTATAAGGTGATTGTTCTCTCCTGCAAGAGTGAGCCGTGAAATGGCTGTTTGCGAAATTGCCTAGACAATCCCTGTGTTTGTTGGATCGGGTCCCTCCTTTTCCCTCAAATTACATTTGATTTTAACCAGTTTTGGACTCTCAATCGGTTCTCAAAATCCAAAACAAACAGGACCATTTGTTTCTCTATCAAGGTGGGTTTTGAGGCCGAGGGAACATTTTTTGTTAGGAAATATTTTTCTTTCAATCCAAACATGGCCTAAAAATTCTTTACTAAATACTCTTGTTTTAACCATGGTTTTAAATTTCAGTTTCAGTACTGGTTTCGGACCCAGCGAAATCGAAATTTTGCTTGAAATCCGACGGACTAATAAAAGAATATTTTATTCTTTATTGAAATCCCTGAAATTTCGGTCGAAATTTCGGGATAATTATAAAATAATTTAAAAAATCAAAAAAATGGTCGAAATCCCTAAAATTTCACACAAAATTTAGGAAATAACAAAATTTCGACCGAAATTTCAAAATTTAATAACACGTTTCGAGTACGTGCCATTTCGGTTTCGGTCGAAATTTAAAACCATGGATTTAACAAACATTACATTTGATTTTGAGTCCAATGACCACTTTTGGACTCCCTATTGGTTCTCGAAATCCAGAACAAACATGGGCTTGAGTCTTTCTATGAAGGTGGTATCAAGGCTTGGGGGGGGGGGGATTTTTCCTTCGGAAATTTTAATGGGAAAAATTTTCGTTCAGAAATATTTTTCTTGCAATCCAACATGGCCCAAAAATTCTTTCATAAATACGTCTATATTTCCACTATTTCCTAACCAACCTCTCCCCATTTCTTTCATTTTGAGAACCAAAATCCACATATTTTGAGAACCGAATATAAGTCCAAATCGGATTATTTGACTCAAATTACATTTGATTTTGAGTCCAATAACCAGTTTTGGACATTCGATTGGTACTCAAAATCCAAAACAAACAGGGCCTTAAGTCTCTCTATCAAGGTGGATTTGGAGGCCTGGGGAAAATTTTCCTTCAGAAATATTTTTCTTGAAATCCAAACAGTGAATAAAATCTCCTTCAAAAAAACCTCTTGTTTTTTCACTATTTCCTATCTAACCTCTTAGGTATATTTTCTCCCCATTTCTTTCATTTTCCTCTATTCCAACTTCCAAGTAGCAAATGGAATAGGGCCAAGAAATTCCATAAAAAAATACCTCTCTACAGCTACTTCTCTTCCCATATCTTTCATCTTCCTTCTATGTCACGTATGTAGATGCAAATGCTTTTTCTTTACTATTTTCTTAGTAACAGCTCTTTCGTAAGTGTGGATGTAAGCAGTGAGCACTTCCATCTAAAATCCACAGATTGATTTGAGTTCAAATCGGATTATAAGATTATTTGACTCAAATTATGTTTGATTTTGAGCCCAATAACCAGTTTTGGACTCTCAATCGGTTCTCAAAATCCAAAACAAACAGTGCCCTAAAGTCTCTCTATCAAACTAGGTTTCGAAGCTTCATTCTCTCTAAGAGGGCAAACGGGTGGGCCAGGCAGGGTTTCACCCAACCCGTACGGGTCCTGGTGGTACAGGCCGGGTCACAAATGACCCGGAATCTTACAGGTCACTATTTTGTGAACCCAGATACAACCCATATGGGCTAGGTGGACCCGTGGGTCACCCTTTTTTTTTTTTTTTTAATTCCCGCACTATTGGATGATCCAAACCGTCCATGTGATGGGCCATAACTATAGGTTGTTCCCAAAAAATCATTTCCGCACGATGATCCTAGCCCTCTTATCTATATGGAGGAATTGCATATTATTATTTATGGAAACCTCTATAGATCAAAGGACTAGGATCATCTTATAGAAATGATTTTTCGGGCATAACATATCTACATTGTGTTCCATCACATGGACAGTTTATTACAGGGACCCGTGGATTTACCCAGAACCGTAAATTACGGGCTGGCCGGGTGGACCCGCCGGTCTGATTCGGAGAAAATCCTAGCAAAGCTTTTTATTCAGCAACGTAATTTAAGATGTTGTCCCGTGTTTGGATTACAAGGAAAAACTTTCTCTTGAAAAAAAAATCCTAGATTTCTAGGTTTTAGAGGGAAGTGGTATAGGTATGGATTTTATTTGAGGAATGATAATTTCCCTCCCTTTTCTTCCCCAACCAGCCCCCCTGCCTCCTTAGTGTAAAAAGGATGATGAGGTGACTCACTTGATCTTGCTTCTATGCTCAATGAATACACCTACAAAAACAAGGGCTTACAAATCAAGTGACCAGGATCATCCGATCATGCTGAGGCAAAAACGAAAGGCCGGATTGTTATCCATCCCTTGGATCAACGGATGGAGCACCTCCACGTGGCACAATGGGGGGGAGGGGAACCCAGTAGAACCCAACGGTTAGTTTAAAAAATAAGGAAATTATAAAGGAAAAATTGCCAACGAGGGATGCCAAAATACAAGAATTGTGAACGGGGGACACAATTTTGAAAAAATGTTAAAGAGGGCTGATAACCTCTTTTTGAGAGTTTGATAACCCCATTTAGAGGGTTGATAATCCCCTTTTAGAAACTTGATAACCCCAGTTTCGTCCCTCGTTAACAATTTTTCAAAAGTGCATCCCCTGTTCACAATTCTTGTATTTTGGAGTCCCCCATTGGCAAATTTTCCAATTATAAATTCACCTTCCATGGGCCACCCCATTGTACTACAAAAGAGTAGTCATAAATACGTTAGAGGGGCGTACATATCACGTCCCTTGCAATATAATAACTCTCGTTGGTAAAAAAAAAAAGGAAATTTATACACTCATCCCCTTTTCTTCCCTGGGCCATCCTACTGTAGTTCAAAAGAGTGGTCATAAATACACTAGATTGGAGTGGCCCTGGAAATAAAAGGGGGAGAATTTATCACTTCTATGTAGTAGCAATGTAGCATTCCAATATAATAACTCGGTTTTGACGCTGTGTAAAACGAAACGGAGAAAACGAGGTGGTCCGTTTCTATAAATAGTTCAGAGAGAGAGAGAGAGAGAGAGAGAGAGAGAGAGAGTACAATGCAGCAGAATCCAGACGAAGCGAGTCCTCTTCTGGCTGCATATACGAAGCCTCAAAAGGGTGGAGTTACCAAAATGAAGAGGGATCAAAAGGAGGAGTCTAAATCAGTGCAAGGATTGGGATGGACGGCAGATGGGTTGCCGTTAGGTAAGGGAGGTGTGGTTGGCGAACCCCCAGCCGTCCGATCTCAATGGGATTCCAGCTTTTTCGCCTGCCTCGGTCGGAATGACCAATTCTGTAGTAGCGATCTCGAAGTCTGTATGTTCCATCATAATTCCTATTCCATTCAATCCCCCTTTGTTTTTCCCGATTATATACACTAACAAAGGAAAAGATAAAACGGGTTTTAACCCCTATTGGTTACACTAAGAAGAAAACTGTTACGCACCGATTCGGATCGCAACGGATTTGATCTTGTTAGAGGGAAGATCGGCCTCTTGATCCACTTCAAGGGTGGGTCCTCCTTTGTGCACACGACACACTTTGGGAATAAATTTTCTGCCTCCTTTCATTAAATCAATTACAATTATTTATATTAATTCAAGTGCAATACTGATCCTAAACTTTAGCACCAACATCCTACCAAATCCTAAACAATAGCAACTTTCTTAAAAAAATTGCAAAGTGATAGCCACAACCTACACAAATTGTTTTTAACTAAAACAACCCAATAATTCACGTACATACCCAATCCCTAAAAAATCTCAACAAAGTGAATACGTAACAAAAAAGGAGAAAAGGGGTAGTTACCGTTACACCTCTTCAACTATGGCCAAATTCTACTTCTGACCCCATGGTATTGAGCGTTGACTTCACCAATGACATCCCTCATCTTTCAATAATGCTTGTTACGTGACGGGGTTGACGGAAACGAAAAAATTGTTAGGGGGTGTCTTTGGTGAATTTTGAATTATAAGGTGAAAAGTTAGGGGGTCTACTTAAAAATGTCAGAAAGTTGAGGGGGGTGTCTTTGGTACCTTCGATACCACGGGGTTAGAAGTAGAATTTGGCCATAGTTTAGGGGGTGTATCGGGGTCAATTTCATCTCTTTATTGTTGTTTAGGATATTAGGGAATTTTCGGATTATACCTTTGACGAATCTAAATTGATAATATTGCAGCAATCACTTTCTATGTTTATCTAGTGGGCAGCAATCACTTTCTATGTTTATCTAGTGATAAACATAGATATAGGTCTAACAAATATGTTTACCCACTAAGCTGAGATGTTGAAACTATCAGTTTTGGTTGGTCTCATAATCATTATTTCATTTTTGTTGTTGGTCTCGTCTGAAGTTTAAACTGAGAAACATGGTACATTGATCAGGTCTTCTTGGAAGCGTTGCTCCTTGTGTTCTGTACGGCAGTAATGTCGAGAGGCTAGGATCAAGTCCAGGGGCTTTTGCTAATCACTGCTTGACTTACACCTGTCTTTATCTGCTCGGAAACTCCTATTTTGGGTGGAATTGCATGGCTCCTTGGCTCTCATATCCTACACGCACAGCTATCCGCCGCAGATTCAATCTCGAGGCAAGTTTTTTAATTTTCTTTTGTGGTTTTTTGTTTCTCTCCCTAACTAATGGATAGCGTTGCTTATTTCCATGCTCAAGTTATATGCTAAAATTTCATTGCTATTAAGAATATGCTAAATTTGGGACGACTTTTTTCGTACTCTTGTATTCATTATTTAATTTGCTTTAAGCCTTTCTCAATGACTTGGTTTTCAGAAGCTTTCAGTGACTGGATTTTCTACTTCAACTTGTTCTCTCCTTTTCAATAATGCAATGCTGAAGTTTGTGTGATTGTAATGGGCCTAATGGTTATTTGAAATAATTTTAACTGGTTAGAAATATGGCTGTATTTCCCAATGGAAGGTTGACAAAGGTCAAGCCTAGTCCCCTTTGACATTCACAGTTGCTTCTAACAATTAGGTACTTCAATTTATTCCCATTTTCTCTTCCTTTTGGAGCCCCTTCAACACGGATCCAGGCCTCTTAAATGAGGACATAAAATACATTGGAAGGTCCACTTAAGCACAAACAGATTGACAACATTTGATCATGAAAAGGAACCTGAGCACACACTAATCAAATTCAAGCATGCTTTGCTTAATTTCCTCATTTTTCTTATGTACTTTTGTACTATGAATTTTTTTTTGAAAAGGACTTTTGTACTATGAATTATCTCCATATGCTTCAATCTTGGCCCAGTTTTCACTACTAATGTGTAGCTAGTCGATGCCAGTTCTGTTATCTTTTTTCTTTTTTGAAATGACGAAAATTTATTAATAGGAGAAAGCCATGACTGAGATGGTCAAGGAAAAAAGAAGATACAAGAACAGGAGCCCCCCTCGTGCGGTGGGTGCGTGGGTGTGTTTGGGGGGTGGGCGGCAGGCATCTCTGAGACTGCTCTAAATACTCCATCTCGGGCTAAACGAGATAATTTGACCTAATCAAATCAAATCAGAAGATTTGATCTTATTCTAATGTGATTTGATTTCATTCTCTAATATGCCCCCTCAAACGTATGTGGATTGAAAAATCGACATACGTTTGATTACAATATAATCCCCAATAATAATATAGAATTTTCCATTAGAATTCTTCACAAGAAAATAGAATCTTTTGATTTGAAGCGCACAGCCAAAATTTGAAGATGAATATTCCCTAATGTTGTTGCCAATGTATATTGCGGAAGAAAATGCCAGTTGTTGTTGTCCCGCGAAGAGATGGATCAAAACAAATCATAGCTTCAATGGGCTAGACAAGACTCAAGCCTCGATGGGAGAAGAGTAATGGGTCACTATGGACCAATGCCGAAATGGGCAAGAAATGGATCATAATGGACCAATGCCAGAATGGGCAAGAAATTGGTCATAATGGACCAATGCCGGAATGGTCAAGAATAGGCCACGATGGGCGGGACATCATGGGTCGGCTTTAGATACCGATCCTCATGAAAATGAAACTCTTTCAAGAACGCACTTCAAAAGAAATGAAGCACATAAACTGAAAGGAATGCATATTTGAGGCACGCACCTCAAAGAGGTATCTCAACTGAAATAGATAAATGGGAAAATTAACTTAGGATTTGGAAAAGAAGAGAGAAATCGGGCGTAGAAAGAAAAGCGACAATGGACGGCTGAGGATAATGGCAATGATATCAAAGACATCGGAAAGGCACAATGATAGACGGAAATTTAGACGGCACAAGGATTTTTTTTGGTGTGCATATCAAATTTGGGGGTGTACCATTTTACTAAAGATAGAAGAGGATATGCATTTCAGAGGAGACAAAGGAAGTGGGTGAATTGAGTAAATTGAGGAGATGACAAGACCTAAGCAATGCTCACTCTTGGGTTTCTGTGTAGCAATAAGCAACAAAGATATAGTTTTGGAAAGGTGGGGTAAGAACCATCACCGATATGTCCTCAAGAACAGAACTCCCTCTTTTTTTATTACGAGATATTACCCTTGTGATGTTTTGTAGAAGCAACAATGGCGGTGACGTGCTAGAGAAGTAGATCCGGGGCCAGGATCCGGTCATACCATGAATGCAGGCCTTGGAAACGATTTGGAGGTGGTAGCAACAAGGATGAAATCAGCGACTTCTTGCCAGTGAGAAGCGCATAGATTGTTGCATTCGGGAGTGCGCCTTACATTGCCAAGAACGGTACCTGGGGCTAGTTTATTTAGAAACTCAAAACAGAGACAAAACTATGGCCGGGAGATGAGGTAAGAGGAGAGAAATGGGACATACGATCCAGAGGCGGGATAGAGAAAGGTCAAGCAAGATATCAACACAAGGACGAGGACAGAAACAATGGCAAATGCAGAAACTGAAGCTATTGTGAGGGGAAAAAAATAGAAAAGCAGCAGGCAGAGGATAGGGTGGCTTTGATACCATGATAAATTTGGATTTTCCTTTAAACTTCGTTGATTACAATGAACCCTAACAGTGCTTATATGGAGCACTGAAGGAATAAACAAAGAAAGAAAAAGATAACAATAAAAGGAGATTATGCTAGTCTAATTCACTCACCTAATCTAGCCAACTAAATAATCTGACCCAATCAAATCGAATCAGAAGATTTGATCTTATTCTAACGTGATTTGATTTCATTCTCTAATAGTACAGATGATTATTTATTGTTGTGAGAACAGGGTAGCTGCGAGGCATTATCTAGATCCTGTGGATGTATCATAGAGGACGATGTGCTGCGCGAGCAGATGGAATCGGCATGTGATTACACCACTCACTTCTTCTGCCATCTATGTTCTCTCTGCCAGGAAGGGAGAGAGCTGCGCCGCAGGCTGCCTCATCCAGGATTTAATGGGCGCTCAATCCTGGTTATGATTCCCCCAACAGAACAAACAATGGGTCGCGGAGCTTAAGATCAAACAACTTTAGCCCAGATGGATGCATAATCTAAGTCTAAACTACACTTTTTTGGTATGGTTCAAGAAATATCTCTTTGTTTGCTTGACCTGAAATAAGATATTGGTTTGCAAACTCATATGACATCTTATATTGTAGGACCTAAAAGGGGATTTTTTAATGCATCTTATGTCATAAAAAGTAATTTTTTTTAGCACATGGCATTTTCTCATTGCAGGTCCCTGCTAGGTGGTACTCTCTCTCCATATCATTTTCCTATGTTATCATTGTTAGATTATTGTTTCTACTTTCTGCTTTGAATTTGATTGGGAAATCAAATTAATTTGTCACCCCATCAAAACTGTTGGGAGGTGGAGAGTGTGCACTTGATGATAAACCCTTGTCACAAGCCAAACTTTTCCTTTTGGCTTTACTTCCTTTTCCTTGCCTTGAAGTCCTTGCTCTAATACATGGGCTCACGCTTGTTTCTGATCATCTAGGTTCCTGGGCATTGCCCATTTCTTTTTGTTTTTTATAAAATCCTGTCGTCATTCAACAAAAAAGCGAGGCCTCAAACAATCACACCTGTAAACTAAAAGATCAAGCCAATCATCCAATCCTAACATTCAATAATGGCAGGTGGAGGGGCTTCTTTTTCCTTTTGTTAAAGATGAATGCTAGATTCACAGGCGAGCATAGGGCGGCCCTATTGGTTAAATTCCACTCAAGACATTTATGATCTTAATTTTTTGTGCCATCTTAAATGGGATTGACCAATGTGGCTATATGGGCGCCCTTTGCCTTCTTTTTTGCAGGGGTGCCTGTGAGTCTAAACTAAGGTTTTAAATTTCGGTTTGGATACCGATTTCGGACCTCACCGAAATCTGAAATTTCGGGCCGAAATCTCGTAATAATTAAAAAAGATTATTTAATTAATTTCGAATTCGAAATTTTGTAACATTTCTTTCTTTCTTTTTTTAAATAAATTTTCTCGAAATGGGGTTTCGCGAAATTTCGGATTTCAAACCATGCTCTAAACTATGGTTTTAAATTTCGACAGAAACGAAATCAACTATACGCGAAATCCACTATCCACCGCTTTTTTAATTGGAACAGCCACCTCTAGTGTAAAAGAGTAGTCATAAGTCGAAAGAGGGGGCTACCCCAAGTAAACAAAGCGGCGAATAGATCACTTCCCAAAAAAAATCCAATATTGGGGCTGTTCAACACTGGACAACAGGCAGGGTTTATTTTATCCTTGAATAGGCTTACTAGGCTCTGTTCATGTGGACATTTGTTCTTGAACCTTGACCAAAACAAAATGTGTTAATGGAGGGCAATATAATTTCAGGATACAATTATACAAGTAGGATAGCCAATTACATGAACAGCTTACCCAAGGATTTTTATGAACGTCCTCAGTCTTTTTTTCTCTGTTTTATACGTTGAATCCAAACAGTTGAAAATTATATGTAAGTACACTTCAGGTTCATAGACAAACGGGATTTGCTAGGGAACTTTACGGAAAGGTATTTCGCGGCTGACTTTTGCATAGTAAGAGAACAGCCTGTGTAGAAGTGAAGTGAGCCTGTGTAGAAATTTGCTGAAAAGTGAGCCTGTGTAGAAGTTCTCTCGTGCAAAACTCAGCCTCGAAATGCCTTTCCCCAAAATTCCCTAGCAAATCCCACCACAAAAGGTACATTATTATAATGTAGGAATTTGCTAGGAAATTTCACAGGGAGCCATTTCGTTGCTGGCTTTTGCATCTGAGAAGAGCCACAGAGGTTGACTTTTTGTCACATTTTGTCTTATTCATTTAATTCATCTGAGGTGGCTTTTCACACATGCAAAAGCCAGCCGCAAAATGGCTTTCCGCAAAATTTCTTACCAAATCCCTTGTATGTACGTGTCTGGTGTCCTCACCTAGGTGATAATATTTTTAAAAAACTACAATGGGCCCACATGGTTCGATGATCCAAACCATTGATTTGTTGGCCCCAACTAAGAAGGGCTGTCCCTAAAAAGCATCTCCATAAGATGATCTTAACCTTCTGTAGAGGTTCTTACAATGTGGCTTCCCACTATAGAGGGTTAGGATTATCCTATTGAGATGATTTTCGAGGCACGGACCCATCTATGTTGGGGCCCAACAAATGAACGGTTTGGATCATTGAACCATGTGGACCCCACTGTATTACTTCTACCTACCGTACAAGTAATTGGAATTTAGACATTATTATTGATTCGCCAGCATGTGTAACTAAAAACTATGAGTGTGAATATCATTTCCCCTATAACTTTTTAGGGATTTGCTAGGGTCCAACGCAAAAGGCATTTCGTGGCTGGTCTCCTGGCTTTAACTCCAACAAAAAAACTGCAGGATTTGCTTTTGACTCGGAACTCAGAGCAGAGAACCATCCAGTCCCAACTGGATTTCAAATCGGGAACAAGACCAGCCACCTCGTGAATGGAGACAAAAGCAGCATTTCGCGGCTGGTTTTTTGTAGAGGTTTCTACAATGTAGATGGGCAGTCCCCCAAAAGCATCTCCATATAATGATCTCAATCCGTAGAGGTCTCTACAATATAGCTTCCCTCTATAGATTGAAGGGTTAGTATCATCCTATTGAGATGATTCAGGGCATGGCCCATCTGTGTCGGGCCCAACAAATGAGCTGTTTGGGCCTCGAACCATGTGGACCCCACTGTATTATTTTAAATGAATTGGAATTTCGACATTATTATTGATTTGCCAGCATGTGTGTCATGCATAATTTGAAGGGTGTCTATATAAGCCTCCGTTGGAATGTAAAATAAGGAGTGCCATAACTAAAAACTATGAGTGTGAATACCATTTCCCCGATAATTTGTATGTGTTTTTAAGGGCAAATTATTAAAAAAATGCAAAGTTTATGCGAAATTGTGAATAAAAGGTAGTGATTTGAAATTTATAAAAAAGGAGTTGTCAAGTGAGAGAAGAAGGCTTTTAGGACAAATATACCCCTCCTACCTCTTTTTTCTCTCCACCTTTTTGAACTTATCCCTATGCACTTATTACCTTCTCACCTACCACCTTCTTCTTCCTCAAGACTTTTCTAACGTGGAAAACTCCATGGAATGGTTTTGAAGGTTGCCATTTAGAACAGGGTTTGATAATCATGATGGTTTATTCATGATAAACTTATCGAAGGAGTGTTATAAAATGCAAAGAAGATGAATTTTGAGCTTAAAATTGAATTTTGTTGTTTTCCCCATTTTCAAGATAAATCCATTTTCTTTGCATTTTTTTATTCTAAAACATCAAAATCAAGCTTCAATTTATGGTTGCCTGCATGACACTAAGATCACAATGTATATCCCTATTATCCTTCGAATTTTTACTCAATTTGAAAATAAAAATCTTTGGAATTACCCCTATTCTACTGGCTTCCGTCGGAAGTCCGAACAAAACTTCGGACTTCCGAATGGAAGCCAGTATACATAACCAAAATATTGGTTCCATTCGGAAGTCAGTCAAACTTTGTAGTTCGGTAATTGTCATATGTTAGTGCATCCTTTTGGTATTTTTTCGTAATTTTAATACTTTGCTTCCATTTTTTCGTAATTTTTCATTTAAAACTTAGCACTTCAGCCACAAATCCGTAATGATTACTATTTTTTGCAAGTAATGATTACTATTTTTTGCAATTATGCTTTTGCTAGCCACCTTTGCACCCATATTACTTCTGCCAATCTTTGCATCAAATGATGGGCCACAAGCCGAGAAGTTGCCTCGGCAAAGGTGGCTAGCAAATTCCCATACAAAAAAGGGAAATGTTATCCACACTACTGTATTTTGATGATGGCACTCCTCATTTAATTAAAAGTACGATATGGCCCACCATAGGATGATCCAAAGCGTTAATTAGATGGGCCACAGCCTAAATTGGTTGTGTCGCAAAAATCATTTCTATAGGTTGATCCTAACCCTCCGATCTGTAGAGGGTTAGGACCAACCCTCTAACATTCTAATCAGAGGGTTAGGATAAACTTACGGAAATGCTTTTTGGGGCAAAACCTATTTAGGCTGTGGCCCATCTAATGGACGATTTGGATCATCCTATGGTGCGGGCCATACCGTACTTTTAATAAAGTGAGGAGTGTCCTCATCAAAATACGGTAGTGCGGATAACATTTCCCAAAAATATCTTAAAAAATACGGCAAAAATCCGGGTGACACGCGGGTCGACCCGGCCCGTACGGGCCCGATGTGAGAACCACATTTTCTACCCCGGAATCACTAGGGAACCAAATTTTATACCTCGGAACCACTAGGGAACCACATTTTATACCCCGGAACCACTAGGGAACCACATTTTTTACCTCAGAACCACTACGGAACCACATTTTATACCCCAGAACCATTACAGAACCACATTTTATACCTCGGAACCACTATGGAACCACATTTTATACCTCGGAACCACTAGGGAACCACATTTTATACCCTCGAACCTCTACCGAACCACATTTTATGCCTCAGAACCACTAGGGAACCACATTTTCTACCCCGGAACCACTAGGGAAACACATTTTATACCTCGGAACCACTAAGGAACCACATTTTCTACTCCGGAACCACTAGGGAACCACATTTTCTACTCCAGGACCACTAGGGAACCACATTTTCTACCCCGGAACCACTAGGGAATCACATTTTCTACCCCGGAACCACTAGGGAACCACATTTTATACCCCGGAACCACTAGGGAACCACATTTTATACTCCAGAACCACTACGGAACCACATTTTATACCCCGGAACCACTAGGGAACCACATTTTATACCCCGGAACTACTAGGGAACCACATTTTATACCCCGGAACCATTACGGAACCACATTTTATAAGCCGGAAACACTAGGGAACCACATTTTCTACCACGGAACCACTACGGAACCACATTTTATACCCCGGAACCACTACGGAACCACATTTTATACCTCGGAACCACTAGGGAACCACATTTTATACCTCGGAACCACTAGGGAACCACATTTTCTACTCCGGAACCATTAGGGAACCACATTTTATACCCCGGAACCACTAGGGAACCACATTTTTTACCCCGGAACCACTAGGGAACCACATTTTATACCCCACAACCACTATGGAACCACATTTTATACCTCAGAACCACTACGGAACCACATTTTATACATCGGAACCACTAAGGAACCACATTTTCTACTCCGGAACCACTTGGGAACCACATTTTCTACCCCGGAACCACTACGGAACCACATTTTCTACTCCGGAACTACTTGGGAACCATATTTTCTACCCCGGAACCACTACGGAACCACATTCTATACTCCGGAACCACTAGGGAACCACATTTTATACCTCATAACAACTAGGGAACCACATTTTATACCCCGGAACCACTAGGGAATCACATTTTCTACCCTGGAACCACTACCGAACCACATTTTATGCTTCGGAACCACTAGGGAACCACATTTTCTACCCCGGAACCACTAGGGAACCACATTTTATACATCGGAACCACTAGGGAACCACATTTAATACCCCAGAACCACTAGGGAACCACTACGGTACCACATTTTATACCTCGGAACCACTAAGGAACCACATTTTCTACTCTGAAACCACTAGGAAACCACATTTAATACCCTGGAACTACTAGGGAACCACATTTTCTACCTCGGAACCACTTCGAAACCACATTTTATACCCCGGAACCACTAAATTCTAACATGTAACCAAACATGATTGTATACATAGAGAGAGATAGAGAGAGGGCAAGATAAACATTGCAACCAAACAAAGAGTCTCATAAATAGGGTGAAAAAACCATAAATAGAGCTTGGAAACATTGGCAATGGAGCTTGGAAACGTTGGCAATGGAGTTTTTTTCCAAAACTACAATGGCAATGGTAAGCTTCAAAAACCTTCCATGAAGTCTTGAGGAAGAAGACGGTGGTAGGTAAATGGCAACCTTCAAAACCTTCTCATGGAGTTTTTCACGTTAGAAATGCCTTGAGGAAGAAGGTGGTAGGTGAGAAGGTAATAATGTATAGGCATAGGTGAAATAGTGGAGGGAAAAAAGAGGTAGGAGGGGTATATTTGTCCTAAAAGCCATCTTCTCTCACCTGACAACACTTTTTTTATAATTTTCAAATCACTACCCTTTATTCACAATTTAGACAAAACTTTGCATTTTTTTAATAATTTTCCCTATTTTTAATCTTGAGCAATGATAGATACAAGGGAGCCCTTGCATAAAGAGCCGCAAAAGGGGTCTTCATTGGGTCCACGTCATTTTCAGTTACATTTTAAAATCGGTTGAAAAAGCAAAATCAGTTAATTTGACGACGGGATCCAATCAAGAGCATTTTTTGGGTCTTTATGCAAGGGCTCCCTTGTATCTGTCATTCATCTTTTATCTTTCTCTTCCCAGTCAATTTTCATTGGTTTTTTGTTCTGAAAATGCAATAACTCCAAGGTATACGAACAAGACATAAATTATTTGCACGAAAAAAAGGGCGGCCAAGTGCGTGAGGCTCCTGAGTCCTGCCATTGCAAGTTCTGGGGAGGGCCAGATGTACACAGCCTTTACCCCTACTTTGCAGAGAGGCTGTTTCCGTGACTCGAGCCCGTGCAAATAAATAAATTATTTGCACGAAGAAGAAATAAATACTGACTTTACGCTCAACCATCTATATAAAATATACAAAAATCTTTTAAAAATTTTACATCTCTCTCTAGTACAGTTAAGTAGACTCTAGTACAGTTGAGTAGAGTAACGTCTAGTTTCCATAACCAACTTGTCAACATCCCTCACTTGTCTATCCATGACCAACTTCTCTACTTCCCTGACTTGTCTATCCATGAATGGGTTTTCCCTGCAAAGAAAATAAATAAAGAATTTAGACCCTGTTTGGATTGTACTTTCCATGATTTAGAGGGAAATTTTATAATTATGTCTAATTCAGAGGGATATCATCATAAATTGGAGGTCCCTCTAAACAAAAATTGAATATGGCTTCTTCAAATTATCTGTTTTGTGAGTGTATACAAAGTAGGCAATTCTAGACATTTTTTCTGTACAAACTGTTCCAGAAAATTCCTGCAATCCAATAATATATTTTTGGGTGCTTTCGGCAATCCACATACAGAGAGATGGATAATCTACACCAATGATTTCATCATCCACATATCTCATACATATGATTCGCAGTTCGCACAATAATAAATTTGAATTGGGTAGAAGATTACAAATCGTTTCACCTTTGCTATGAGTAAGTTCTTTGCCCAAAACTCAGCCTTTCACTTTTTTGTTGAAGACTGCTTAAAAATTTTGTTTTTCATTGTGCTATGTTTGGATGCCTCGACATCGTTTGGGCAAGTAAAGGGCAGGGAAGAGTCATGATTGTAAAACCCAAGTATTTTATGGTGTTTGGATGAAAAGGAGTTACAGAGAGATAGAGCGAGATAACCTATTGTTTGGGTTATTCCTTATCCTTATGGAACTGCAGACATGCCACGACACCCGCAAGTAGCTGACAACCCAATAAAGCAGTAGAAAAGTGCTTGTTGCCAAACTCAACATTTTATGATAATTTTTGGGAGATGATTTTTTCCAAACCCCCCCCCCCCCGGTAGGATTATGCTTCCCCCTTTTAATGTGATTTTGACATAAAAAAGCGTTTAAAGTCCGCCCACAATTCACGTAAAAGGCTGGCGCATAATCCTGGGGGGTGGTGAAAAAATCATCTCCCTTTTTTTAGCTTAGGAATTGCTTGAAGATGCCAGGCATGTGACATCCAAACAGAGCCTAATAGTAAGATTAAAGCCATATTTGGCAATCAATGAAATTTTTTACCATGGAATATTAGTTTATCAAATGAAGAGAGAGACGCAAGTTGAACCACGAGTCACTTAGTAGTGACGGAGGTGAAACAACCTGAAAAGATTTATCTCTATTGATCATGTATGTGTTTTTATATAGAATATAATAAGGATCCCATATCTTTAGGATTATAATTGTTGAAGGAGAAAAAAAAGGGAATTGTATTAAAAAAAATGTGTGATCTTACATTACGAGTGTCTGGAATCTTGAATCGACGGCCGCCTGCAAGAAATTTGGATTCCACAGTGAAGAAAATTGTAGATAAATTTGGATTTCAGCCTAAAAAAACCTCTCAGAAGGAAGAAATTAAGTTGGAATTTACCAGCGCCGGTAAGGCCGGGCGGAGGAAGGAAGGAATGTGTCTCTGGGCCTCTATAGTCGATCTCGTACACCGACGGCGAGCTTGAATCCACCACTTCAGTAGCTCCTGCTGTCACAAACCCTAAAGATTATTTAGGGTTTTGGATACCTCTAAAAAAAATTTACATATATAATCTTATAAGTACATGGTCACTGAAACGTTAAATGTGATTATCTGCAAATAATGGTCAAAATGGCTTTATAAATGATATAGTCAATGAGTTCCAAAGAGGGATTAAAGTCCCATTTGTAAATAAGATGAACTTGAAATAATCTCATTTGCATATGAAGACCCATTTTTCTAGCATCTAAAGAGGGCCTAAGGCCATGTTTGGCAACATGAATTTTTTTCCATGGAATATTAGCATATCCAATGGTGAGGAAGGCAGGGGTAAGGCTGTGTACATCTAGCCCTCCCCATGGTGAGGAAGGCAGGGGTAAGACTGCGTACATCTAGCCCTCCCCAGACCCCACAATGGTGGAGCCTCGTGCACTCGGCTGCCCTTTCTTTTTAATGGTGAGGAAGGCAGGAAAGTGAGGGAACTGAGAGACAATTGAATATTAGCATATCCAGCTCTCAAGTCTCTCCTCTTCTCCCATCCTCCCTACTCCTCTCCCACCTCTAGATAAATTATCATTCCTCGCAAAAAACAATTCATGGCTGCCAAACATGGCCTAAATGTCTTAGAAAATCATGGCTTAGTTGTCTGCAATCTTGTCAGAGAGAACTTTCCTTGAAAAAGATCCTTGAAAAAGAAAGAAGACACAAAACAGTAAGAGTACAGAACTCAAACTAAAGAGGACCTGCTAAGGTTATGTTTGGCAACATTGAAATTCTTTTTACTGGAATATTATATTCACAAGTGGTGAGAGAGGGATAGGAAGAATGGGAGAGGGAGATAGTTGAGAGGGCATGAGTAAGGGGATGGTCCCAAGTGGCTGAAAAATATGGAAAGAAAAAAACTATACTTAAGAGTAGATTTTTTCTTTTCCTTATTTTTAAGCCTCTTCTCACCCTCTTCTCAGTCATTCCCTCTATATTCTCTCCTCCCACACCACCCTCCTTGCTCCTCTCTTACTACTTGATAAAAACTTATATTCCATGGAAAAAATTCATGGCTGCCAAACATGGCCTAAATGTCTTAGAAAATCATGTCTACAATCTTGTTAGAAAAAACTTTCCTTGAACAAGAAAGAAGATACAAAACCATAATTTGCATAGTTGCACCACAGAGAGAAGAAGAATAAGAAGAAAGCAAGCTCTGAGATGTTCCAACCGTGGGACAATAAAGCTGGGCGGGTTAGAATAAGGAGCAAAACCGCCAAGGCGAAGCTGGTGCCATGTCTGAGCTCCATTGCACTCTTATTGTTTCTTCTTTCTTCTTTTGTCCCTAAAGATCAAACTGATAATTCTAAGTCATGGATGAGGCTAGAAGATGAAAAATTTCAGCTTCAGGACATTAAGATTGTCACCATCCAAACAGCAAGAGGTTGCAAGGAAGAGATAGTGATGTGAAGGTTGGGTTGCTGTTATTCAGTGGCTCCCACAATACAACTAAGCAATGGGATTGGATTCATTTTTTTTTCAAAGAGACAACCCCATGTGTTTGTATTCATTGATAGTGAGGAACTGAGGACAGCCATTAGCACACACTTGACTGGTTGTGGGCCCACCAAGTGAAGTTATTTTGGGTGCACAATCTATCCATCATAACCGTCGATTCCATCATCTGAATCTTACTCTTAAATTCTCATTAATTGGATGATTTAACCGTCGAAAGAAATGTGATGATTCATCCCATGGTTAAAAACATCCAATTGATGCAATTAGTATGCCATGGCCCACCCAGACCACAATACCATTACTTTCCATTTTTTCACATAAAAATCAATAAACACCAATACAATATCATGATAATTTACTAGGTTATTTAAAGAGCTTCTACCAACAATTGAGAAAATCATATTCTTCATCAAATAACCAACCCTTGAAGAAAATCATATAAATAAATAAACTACCTTAAAAAAAATTTCAAGTAAGCACATTCGTACAAAATTATTTGGCAAATTCAATGAATTAATAAATAAAAACATTTAAAACATTTTTTTGAATGATAGTAATTTTATTAAATCAGAGAAGGAAACCGAGATGGTAAGCATAAGACAAGAGATAAGCATACAACCAATAAACAAGCAAAAAAGGCTACGGAGGGAGAAAATCAAACAACCACAATGATGCTCGGTCCATCCCTTCTCGAGCAGGCCAGTCCGCTTCGCCAACCTCCTAACAGGACGGAAGGAGACTTGGAAACCTTCAATCCAGCATTGGATCCCTCAATAAAGTCTGCAAATTTCCAAGGGCATGGGCTTCTCATGTCCAACCCACTTATCACATTAAGGGAGTCCCTTTCCATAGTAAGCCGGCTCAAGTCGACTCCCCTAGTCGTATACCTAATGCCATGCATTACTGCTCTCACTTCTGCTCCCTTAGAGTTGTTGCTCCCACTTCCGCGAGTCCTTTATCATGTCCTTTTTCATAATTGGACCCGAGAAAGCCCCGATAGTTAGGCCGGCGTCGTCCCTAAATTTCAAATATTTTTATATTTTTCAAATGAAATTATTTTCCTATTTTCTTGTATACTCTATCTATTTTACGAGAATTTATATGATGGGTGGCCGTGAAAACACGTGAAGTCTGAACAGATGAACGGTTTGGATCATCGAAAAAAGTGGGCCGTACCTACTTTTTTCAGACTTCACGTGTTTTCACGGCCACCCATCATATAAATTCTCCTATTTTACATATCATTTTCTTAATCTCCCCTTTTCAAAAAATTTACATTATTTACAATGTAAATTTACATCTATACCTTTTCATTTATAAGCACATGTCATGTATTCCAGGGTGGTACTAGTATCGTACAATTACAAGCAACTTCCCACATGTGGGTGTGACATGAGATGAAGTATAAAGAAGAATTTTTATTTTTTTTTGAAAAAAAACCCACATTCGAAAGTTATCTTTATTGTTTTCTTCTCATTGACCTTGTTTTTTCTCTATCTTTCCTTTTTTGCACAGTTATTTACTTTCATCTACTAAGTACATTTATTCTTATTTAATTACACGAGTTAGAAGCATTTCCGTACAAGACATATCTCAAAATTCATAATGAAAATGCCTATTTTCTTTCACATTTCCCTACAAGATAGAACACCTCGAATTCATAAAGCAAATGCCCATCTCTCTCTCTCTCTCTCTCTCTCTCTCTCTCTCTCTCTCTCTCTAGACCAATATAAGGTTTTATAGGCTAATACAAGGTCATTGTGATTAGGGGTTGATTTCGAGTTAGATGTCTAATTGCCCAAGCAATAATAATAGTATTTAGTACCTGAACCGGTGGCTCGGTTTTTCTAATTAATAGAGAAGAGGACCAAAAGTGGCTTTTTTCTAATTAATTGAGACAAAGATAGGCTGTCGAGAACGTAGAGGAGGTAGGATGTTCCACCTCTTCTATTTATCTTTTCCTAGAAATTACTATATTTCTACCTCCTTTTGACTTTTGTTTGTCTTTTGGAAAGGAAATGTTGGAAAGGAAAAAGAGAGTGGAATTATCATCTCCCACTTGTTATTTATCGACCAATTTATCATATCTATTGACCCATATTTTTCTCTCAAATGAAAAAATAATCTAAAAAAAAAACAGAGATTTCCCCAAGATCACAACTCTCCACCATCAAATCATTTTTTGATTCCATTTATTTCTTCAAGTGGGTCCTCTCCAATGGCTTCCCCTCAATGAACAGTTTATTAGACGATAATCCCAAAATTTAGAATATTTTCCACAATATCTCCCTATATTAAGAGTCTGCACTTGGCACTTCATTTCCTGTTTTAATTTTCCTGTTCTTGTTGTTTTAGATTCATGTATGCTACTCTCCAACCACGCTTATAATGTCGTAATTGCTATATATGTTTATGTTCATTGCATTATCTCAATTGAAATTTATGATTGTAAAACATAAATTGGGCCCAATTATTTTTAGCACTTTTGGGTGTATATTATATGTGAGCACCATATTACATGCCTAGACTGTCACGTTAATGGTTGGAATCAAGTTAGTAAAGTTTCTCTTGAGTTTCTATGCAACTGAATGCATCATTTTATATTTTTTGAGTTTATGTGGGTTTCCTAGTAACTGCATGACCACGTCACAGTTTCCATTACAGTATCTTTTCCTTTCTTTTCTATTTTGCCATGTCAGTTTCCTTTCATTCATTTGTTCGGTTGTTCCTTTCCTTTCAGCGGAAAACAATTGAACAAACCCTGATTGAATTCTATCTTTAGAGAGTTTCCTTTCTCCATTGTACATTATGCTTATTTAAACCCACTCTTTCTTCCTCAATTTAGCCACTCAACTCTACTTTTAACCCTGCCCCCTCCCCTTTCTCTCCATTATTGCCTGCCTTGTTTCAGGTCACCTCAATTGAAATAGCTATCTACTTTGGCATAGCCAACTCTTGCCGATTCTACACAATCACGACCTCTTAAAAATGGTCGATGGATCCTCCACCAACACTTGTTTTTTCCTCCCCATTACTAAAAAATTCAACTCTTCAAAATCCAAACTATGTTGCATAGAAAAAGGTTGATCAAACCTTACTAAGTTGACGTATACCATGACAGAATTGGTTCTCTCCCAGATTGTGACTCTCTAGTCGGCACATGACATATGATGTGTTCTTGAAACAACTTTCTTAGCTAAATCTACAACGCAAAGATCAAGTTTGGCAACCATGAAATTTTTTCTGCGGAATATTAGTTTAATCAAGCGGTGAGAGGCGTGGGGAGGGTGCGAGAGGGATAGACTTGAGAGGGCATTGGTGAGGAGAGGGTGAGAAGTGGCTAGGACGGGGAAAATATAAATTATATGGAGTGGAGTTTTAGTTTTCCTTGTTGTTTAGCCTTTTTCTCACCCTCGCCCTCACTCAGTCTAGGTCAGGTCTCTCCCCCTCCCGCCATCCCTCACCATTGGGTAAGCTATTATTCCGTGGGAAAAAATCATGGTTGCAAAACATGGCTAAATTGTTCGACTTTGAAGCCAAATATAAACCATGCACAAAGGATTGGTCTCTGTTACTAAATATGTTAACCGCCTCAAGTCCTTGCCGGCCCTCTCGACATTGCTCAATGCCATGTTGGCGAATCCGGGCTCGCTCTCTATGCCCTTGTTAGGCTCAACCCTAATTATGTTGGATTAACCATGGCTATTTTGATACACCAACCACCACTCTCTAGCTACAAATTCTTCCTTGAGCTCACCTCCCAACTTGCACAAGGACAAGCTCCCACAACGGTCATTTATTGTATTTATTATCTTATAACTATATTTAATTTTTTAACAATTATTTATTATCTTTCTTTTTATATTTTTTATAGTTTAAAATTCTTATATTTTTACATTCAATTTGCTATTTTATTTTTATTCGATTAAAATTAAAATTATGTGTTTACCACATTCCATCTTTTGCGGTATTGTTTAGGTATCTAACATTTGGTATCAAAGCTAACATCAAGTCTAGCGTTCGAGTCACCAAATGTGAGACCTATGTAAAGGGGCTATTACTTTGAGTAATCAGATAAAAAAATTGTCTTAATCTAGGGCACTGTCCCGAAAGAGAAGACCTATGACAAAAGACTATTTAGTGAAAACCAGAGTGAGAGCTGTCACAAAGTAGGCCACAATCTCAAAAGAGGTTTGTGTAATGGGAGCATATATGAAGGAAAAATATTTCTTGAAATTTTTTTTAGGGAAAATTTTACATTTCTTCACATTAAAGGGAAATGATATAGTTGTGACCTATTTAGAGGGATACAATTATTAAGCCACTATTTTGTTTAGGGAAGTGATATTTACGCCCCTTTTGATCACCAGGGACAACGAGCGTCAGTGTATCAATGATGAAAGGGGGGCTAATGTGCTTGATGTAACGCCCCCAGATTTTTTTTGGAAATACCAACTCGGTGCGTAGAAAAACTTTTATTATTCCCAAGATCTCAAATACAACAACTACGTTTAGAGGGTTTACAGAAATTAGGTCTAACTTATTACATCTTAATTCAAGACATAATTGATACATATTTAAAACATATTTGTCCTTTAGAACAGTTCTGCATTCAACTCTAGCATTCCTCATCTTTCATCTATACTTCACCTGGGGGTTGGAACAATAAAACTTGAAAAAGAAAGGGGTGAGCTCAAATAGCCCAGTAGGGTATAAACAACAAGTGATGTAGAATTGTCAAGCTCATAAGAACATGATATTTTGCAGATAGGACATCTCACATTATAAACATGGAAAGAAAGAATAAGCACAACATACTTTCCAAACGTATAGAGAAAACTTACAGAACTTGATATCAAGAATTATATATAGAATTATATATATAGACTTCATTAAGCATAGATGCTTTCATTCATAGCCATATCTCGGCCCATTCATAGCCATACCTCGGCTCATAATCCTCTAGATTTACACTCTCTAGAGTCGTCTTTACCCACGTGCACATGGAGGACTATAACGCGTCCACCTGTCATCATATCATAACTCAGTCCATATCCAGAATTAGGATATCACAGGATAAACCCTAAACATAAACATATCTCACGGAAACAAGTTTCGAGGATACAAAATAGAATTATAGCTTTATCAGTAAAATCATTTATCTGAAAGGAATGGGGTCTGAAAGAAAGGATCCCCCTTGGATTCTCATCAGTTGTGGATCTTAGAAGGATAGAAACTCTTATAGCAATTGCGTATAAAGAGAATCAAAGAATATGAAATATTCACATCCAGTATATCAAAAGAGAATCAATGGAGAAAACTCTTACATATATCAAAAGAAAATCAATGGACGAAAACCCTTACATATAGCAAAAGAGAATCAATGGAAGAAAACCCTTACATATAGCAAAAGAGAATCAATGGACGAAAACCCTTACATATAGCTTTCTGATCACAGGTTTGTTTGAGCTTACACCTTGGAGTGGATAACCTGTAAATATATTCTAATTTTATCAAATTCATGTTTTAAGGCAGTGTCCTTTCTGTCCAGGTAATGTCCATCTATGTCCAAAATAATGTTCCCTGTGTTCAGTGTTCTTTCTATTAAATTTTTAAGATCATGGGACCCAGCATGCACTATTCATATGGACCCCACATGTTACTATTCATGTGGACCCCACATGTTACTATGCTCAGCAGTTCACCATTCTTTGATTTAGTTTATTTCTTGGCTACTATACTGAGCAGTTCGCCTTTCTTTGATTAAAGTTTACTTTATGGTTATTATGCTAGCATTTCACCGTTCAAATAAGATGATAAAACTTGCATAATCTATAGCGAATTATCGCCTCTTATGCATGCTTTATCCTAATATTTACATAGGTGGTATAACCAACCATATTACCCATAATAAATACTTTAACTATCTATATGAAAGACTTACCTTGGTAGTGATGAAGTGGATTTTCTTTTCCTTCTCCTCTCTCTTTTTCCCTCTCTCTCTTACTCTTTCTTCTCTGAATTTTTTAGCTCTACCAGGGTTTGTCGAAATAACAAAATGAGAGCCTCTATTTATAGATACTACATTCTTAAATTCACAACTACTCTCTTAAATGCTTCTCTTAAATGCTTTTACAAAAATATAGGAATAGTAAAGGTATAAATAAATGAATAGTAAAGGCTGCTTGAATAGTAACAGGATGATTAGTATTATTTAATTATTATTTTCGTCAGTGAAGCGCAACTACTCATTAATGATAGTGGTTGTGGAGTGACCCGCTTAACCAATGAGTTAATGAAAGTGGTTGCGGTGTGTCCTTCTGGTAGTGGTTCCCACTAGTGATGGGTCCCGATGGAGTTGGGTCCCGCTATTTGTGGGTCCTGCTTGTTGTGGGTCCCACTGGTGGTAGGACCCGCTTGTGTGGGGCCCGCTGATGTGGGACCCGCTTGTGTGGGACCCGTTTGTGAATAGTACTCGGTGTGTCCTACTGTGAATAGTAATTTTGAATAGTTTATCTCAATAGTGAACTTGCATAGTATTTCTGCATAGTAATCTTACGTAGTATTTCCGCATAGTAATCTTGCATAGTGACTATTGTGAATAGTAATTATGAATAGTGATTATTGGTAATTTTTAATATGTGTAAGTATCTACTCATTTTTAGTTGATATCTGGGACGGTGGTTTAGTGGTAGGAAGCCGTTCAATCCTCGCTTAGCGTTGGGTTCGAATCGCGTACGCCCCATTATGCCAGATGTCTTCATGCCCGATTAACTCGGGAAAAAATGAGTAATGGCCGATGATTACCCACCTATGAGGCCATTTTTATTTATATATATATATATATATATATATATATATATATATATATATATATATATATATATTACCGGTTATTACACTTGATGTCAGAAAAATCCAGTGGGCTTGATTGCAACGTACGTTGGTGCTGGGTGTCCCTGGTGGGGCGTAAATATCATTTCCCATTTGTTTATTATTTAATTGCACTGACAAGTGGGATTGGTCGTTTCAAAGGGTTGGGTTAAGTTGGCCTTCTGCAAAAATTGAAAACAATTTAGAAAAAAAAAACATAATCTTAAGAATTTAGAAATCGAGATAAAATTATGCTAAAAAGTGAGATGATGCTAGTTACCCAAAGCCTCAACCCTAACTTAACCCAAAATTAAATTGGGCTGGCCTTTTCCAATCCTAACCAAACCCAACCCAACCAACATGAGAAAATGTCCGACCCAACCCGATTTAGGGGTGCAACTAGGTCAGATTCAACCCGAAAAAAAAGTCGGGTTGAGTTTGGGTCGGGTTTGGGTTGAAGGTTTGGGCAACCCGACCCGAGTTCAACCCGAAGTTTTTTATGAAAGTGTTTTTTTTTTTTTTGTAAGCTTAAAAATTCGGGTCGGGTTTGGGTTGGGTCGGGTTTGGGTTGGAAAAATGGGTTCCTCGGGTCGAGTTGAGTTGCACCCCTAACCCTAATGCCAGAAAATGTGGACCCAACCCGGATTGAAATATGGTTGAACCCATCCAGTTCGGACTGAGCCCGGCCCAAGTTGCACACATACTGCAACTGCATCCATCCACTCCTTTAATACGGGATAATGCCGTAATAAATAGAGAGAGGGGAAGAGAGATGTGGTGAGGCTCTGCAACACACATGTAAATCTCCACTAGATTCCCCCTTTTCCATCTTTCATAAAACAAAGTCCTAAGATCGAAACAAAATCCAATCATGAATCTTTCTTCTTCCAAAAGCCCCACAATCATATCCTCAAGTCCCATCAGATCAGTAGAAAAATTCTCACTTCCTCAATTTCTTAGAAACAATGGTGGGAATAGAAGTGGTAGAAGAAAGAGATATTCCCATTCAACTCCCATGTTCTCCTCTGTTTTTAGAAAAAAGAACAACATTCAAACCCAAGAACCATCTTCCCCAAAGGTTACATGTATTGGCCAAGTTCGAGTCAACAAATCCAAATCCAAATCCAAATCCAAATGCAAATCCAAAGAAAGAACTCTCGCAAATCTCTTCCGATGCAAGTGGATTCAAAGGGTTTTATGTTGTAACCGTTTCCATGGAAAATCAAAGACTCCCCAATCTACTTTCCAATCGAGTAGTTTTCATAGAAAGCTAAAAGCCTTGGAAAATTCAGCTAGGAAAGACCCAAATTCTAAACCGAGGGTTTTTGCATCTTCGCCCCCAAAAAATGCACTTTTGCTTATGAGATGTAGATCCGAGCCAAATCGAGCTTCAACAATGGAAAATCGTTTATGGGTTTTGGATTCACTTGCAAAAAATGAAAATTCAGAAGGGAAAAATGAAACAAGGGAAGAAGAGAGAGGTGATGAGAGAAGTGTAGAGGAAGAGAAAGATAGAGTAGTTGAGAAGGAAGAGAAAATTATGGGGAGATGGGATTCTGGATCATCTCGTCCGTTGATTTTAACGAGATCCAAGTCTGAACCAGGTATGAGGACAGGAACAGAAGATTAGGTTTTGCACTGTAACTCTCAATCACATATTTCTTAGGAATGTAATTGTTATTGTTTTCTCTTAATTATTTTTTTGGTGGGTAGAAAATACTAAAACAAGTAGAGGGCTGCTTTGTTTTCTTCTTTGATACACTTTGTTTTCTTATTTTATACTGAACCAGTAAAAAGGCACAGAAACATGAAAGGGTTATAACATTGAGTGTAAAAATTCTCCAATTTTTACAGAAACATGCTTTGCAAGAATTCTCCAATTTTAAGCTAAAATCCAGAAATAGATCAACTCCTTATAACATTGAGTGTAAAAAAATCCAAGGGTACATAGGCTTGTTGGTAAAGCAGGATGGGCAAAGCAGGTTGAAACAGGACCATGCAAGTGAAAAAGTAGACTCTGGAAGCACAATTTCTAAAGTCTAAAATCTCCAGGTTGATAGCTGACACAAGTACATTTTCTATTGATCCCAGTCAAAATAAATCCTTTAAAAGACTAAAGCATAAATAGGTGATATCCTTAGCTAATTATTTCAATACACCATTATTCTGAAAAAGAAAGTTATGAGAAATAGGACATGATAAGATAAATGCAGCAGAAGATAATGAAGTCATCTCTCCAGCATAGGCAAACTCTTGTCTTCAAACTACGATTTTCAGAGTAAACAGAAAGCTTTGGATCAAACCTTTGAAATGCTCAGGAATTGCATAAACAGGAATCCCAGATTTTTCTAACCTGACCTAATAAGTCCCAGAGATTTTTAACTTAATCAAATAAGTGAAATGCATAGCACTTGGCATTATATATCACAAGGATGAATGGTACAAGCAAAGTTCATAAACAACCCCATAATCTGGTAAGGATGATTTAAGAGAATAAAATGGTTAATCAGGACCTAGAAATATGCTGAAAAGATATTAAAAAGAAACATTATGTTAGCATTGATTTTTGAATGGTCAGTTTTTCGAGTTTCTGTTATAGTATTATTAAAATTTGGTTTCTTACCCATTTATTTTATATTCTTGCTTGTACTTATTGAATTGAAATGGTTTTTTTAATTAGATTCTCTTCCCAGAGTTAGTTTTTTCATGATATCATAAAATGTGCAACTCTGAATAGAGAATCCGATTAAAAAGGAAACTCATAAGATAAGAGGAAACTAATCAGCGGGTGAATTTAAAACTTGCTTCTCTAGGTGGCCGAAGATCAATTCTAAAACATGTTTGGAAGTTTATATTTAGGCTAAAAATATCAGATTGACCTTGGTTGAACAAAATTTAAATGAGTTTAATTTCAAATATGTTGGGATTGTTGAAACAATTTTAAACTAATGTTCAAACCAACAAAAAAACGAATAGAGATGATATGCCGAGTATGATGAACCCTTTGACCCATTTTGGCGCCTCTTTTGTTTGTCTTTTCTTCAAAGTAACTTTATTTAGGTATTTCTAAGTAAATCACAGAAGAGAAGTAAAAATGTAGGAAAAAAGGGATATGAAAACATCATTTCCAGTTGGGAAGAATGAGGCCTATCAAATAAAAAAGGAGTCTATACACACAAAAAAATGTTTATTTGGCCTAATAGAAAAACAAATGCACACGGAGATGGATTATATATTCGTGGGTTTTCCTTAAATCAAGCAGAGATGAAGCTCAGCCTTAGTTGAATGAAACTATAACAAGCTTAAATAGTTTTTTCGTTTTTTTTTTGTCGGTGGTAGATAGGGTTTAATACGATTCTATTTAGGAGAGTGGGTTGGCACTGAAGATTTTTCACTAAATTTATTAAAGGGAAATAGATAATGAAAAATATATGCTTGGTATTGTAGATATTTCAGTATGAATTAATGACCTAAATTAAAGTTTGCAAAATATCCCATTTTTAATATGGAAATTCTCTTTTAGATTCTTGATCTAATCATCGTAGGCCCTTTATCCATCACGCCTGGATCGAGAGAATCTACACCGTTGATTTATTTAGTCAGTTATCTTATGCATAGGATGTTCAATCGAATGGGACCGAGACAATTTGGGTCTATTAATGATGTTCTACATGATCAACGGCCTTGATCTCAAAAACATTCCGCAATATGCCCCCTAATATGGGATATAAAAATTGCTTTTTAGGATTAAAGGTAAAAGTGGCCAAATTATGTGGAGGAGGTGTGTGAAGTGCAATATTTTTCCAGAAATACAATAGGACCCACTTCATAGATGATCCAAACTGTTCATTTGATGGTCCAGAATGTAAATAGGAAGTACAATGTACACAATAAATCATCTCCACAAGGCTGATAATAAAAGTCTGATCTATATAGAGGTTTCTATAATGTGCAGTCCTCTATTGATAGAACAGTTCAGATTATCCCTATGGAGCTGATTTATGGGGTATAGCCTATTTACGTTGTGGCCCATCAAATGAACAGTTTGGATTATCCTATGAAGTTGTGCCCCACTGAACTTTAAGAAAAATAGGTGGCGGGTTTTTTTTCCTGATTTTTTATAATAAAATTTAGGGAAATGATTTCAACACAACCATGTTTTGATACAAGACGCTCATGTTTCTTGTCTTTTAGTATTTAATGCTCTGTATGGTTGCTGGGTTTTTTTTGTTCCTGGGAGTTATGTGGGAGAAAAAAATACCCTGGGAGATAGGTGGGAAAAAAAAAGTCCTAGAAGTATCCTGGTAAAATAAAAATCCCATGTTTGGTTATGTGGGAGAAAAAAATACCCTGGGAGATATGGTGGGAAAAAAAAAACCTTTGTTTGGTTGCTTGAACTGTTGGGTAGAAAAAAATTCTTCTCAAGCTTATTTTTGGTTCCTAGAGTTTATTTTTGTTCCTGGGGTTATCTTGGGATGGGATGAAAAGGTAATCATTACAAAAGTGGGATTAAAAAATTCACCCCACAAGTAATCATTACAAGAGTGGGATTAAAAAAAACCTAGTGCTAAAAGGCAACCAAACATGGGATGGGACCAAAATTTAACTTACTCTCCCACATAACTCCCAGGAACAAAAAATACCCGGCAACCAAACAGAGCAAAAGAGCTGTAAAAAGGGTTTTTACGATTCCCAAGAAGCACTTACGTGACAATTACATGCTAAAAGACAAGATACATTAGCGCAGTATCAAAACATAGTTGTTCTGAAATCATTTCCCTAAAACTTATTGCCAAAAATGGAAGATGTCAAAAAGCTAAAGTATGGTGGAGGCAAAAGAAGTAACAGGCGGCATTGTTTTTTTTGACGTTTGAGCTAGGTATTTATTGCCCAAAATGAATGCCGAGAATACCCCTAAGGAAAATTAGAAATGTCAATGAAGAAGGTATTGTGTTGGGCTGTGGGACATGAATGGAAATAACAGAAAAGTGAGGAAGAATTTAACCCATGATTCACGCTTTATATATAGTATAAGGATTGATGCATCTTACAAATTAAGATTTTGAAACAAAATCTCTCTCTCTCTCTCTCTCTCTCTCTCTCTCTCTCTCTCTCTCTCTCTCTCTCTCTCTCATATCTTTTATATAAAATTCTGAAACTCAACAATGTTCAATATTTTATTTACAAGGAATTTGTTTATTAGTGGCAACATTGTGGGAGTTTTGTTGCTAGAACACCAAAAAATCCAGTCTAATATAATAATCTTACATCGAGTGGCAACTCCAGTTCAATTTGTAAGAATTTTTGTTTATTAATCCCATTGTGATAGGTACTTGCAAGTAGAAAATAGGAGAAGAAATGATGGTTTGTTTGGGAGAATCCGTCCCTCATACAAGAAAGAACTAAAAGATAAGACCATATAAACGTCTACAATGATCTCAACTTCCAGCACAACTAGAACTCCCCATTCAATTAGAATAAAGCATGAATAAGAGATAACTAAAAGATAAATATGATAGCTAACTTCCAGCAACAAGCTGATTATTTGGGATTCCTACAAATAGCAAAAAAGTAACACTCCTCCCCTTGAAATTATCCCTGTTCTATGGACTGAAACTCTGGAAACTGTATTGTAACTGCAAACCAACACTTCGATGGCAACCTTTTTGCTCCGTTTAATCATTCACCTATCGATTATTGCTTGAGGTTCCTTGATGCTCTTCTTCGTGAATTTCTTTTTCTTGTTCCTTCTCACTATCAGAAACTTCAATCAATTGAAATTGGGGAAACTTGCACTTGTGACCAGGAATAAAGCATTCATCACAATTGTGGCACAACCCCTTAGAAAGTCTCTCCTTCATCTCACCTATTATAAACCTTTAAGAAACCTTCAGATCTGATGTTGGGATACTCATATTGGGCTCAATCATTTTTGGCCTTCTGAATTATCTTCCCACGTTGGATTTTCTCTTCCATCATGCGTGCCTAGCCAATAGCCTCATTCAATATCTTTGGACGAAAGACTTGAACTTCACTCGCCAAACATCCTTGGGGCCTCCAACAAAAGTCCCAACCAAGCCCCTTCTCAGTCCATCCTTCAACCATGTTGGACAGCCTCTCGAATTGTTTCTAATATTCCCATATTGAAGTTGTCTGGCAAAGTTTGCTGAGTGCCAAATCAAAGTCTTCAAACTCTGTAAGGCCAAATCTAACACACAAGGCTAGTTTAAACCCATTCCACTCCATGTTGTTTTGAGTCTTTTCATGCCATTGGAACCACTGCAGGTGTTATCCTTCCATATGGAATGTAGATAGGGATTTTCATTTCGTCATTAGTTTGATGGAACTAGAAAAACTGCTTCGCACGATAAGGCCGTCCCGTCGGTTCTTCTGATCTATCGTATTTAGGGAAATTCAGCCCTTTGAACTTCGTTCAGATAGATCCACCCAAAGAACCTTATGTAGAACCTTCGTTGCCATCTAGACATGAATGTAGAAAAGCCCTTTTGCTGCCAGAATTTTCATCATCCACATCTTTCTGACTACGACTTTCGATGGATATTCTAATCTTGTCTATCTTACAAGCCAGTTCCTCTTCCCTCGCAAACCCATAAAACTATGTCCAATTGCAATTTCATGGAAATATTATCTTTAGATGAAATCAATACTCAAATTAAGGACCCCATCCAGAAAAAAAATCTTCTTTGGTTTACTAGAGAAGACCTACTAGCAACACCTGGGGTTGAATGTCAATTGCGCGGCTAGAGATAACCTTGGCATAGCCAAATGATGAAGTGTAATTAGAGAGAAAATAAAAGTAAGGTAAGATTTGCTTTTTCTCACTTCTATGATGAGAATACTAATATGTTGGCTGGAGCTAGAGCTATGAGAGATGGTCTCCGCTATAGCGTGATCCTTGGCTTAAAAAGAATGTGAATTGAGTCTAAAAGACTTGTCCTTGTAAATATCATTAAAAGGCAAGGACAGACCCCCTGTGGCACATTCAATATATATTAAAAAAATTAAGGAAAATATTATCCTCTATGAAATTTATCATTACTTACATTTGTAGGGAAGATAGCCTTATTGCATATATAGCAAATTGTGCTTGCTACATGAGCACTAATTCAGTATTTTGGAACTGAGCTAGCCTCTCGAGGGGATCTAGAGGAGCTGCTAGATATGACCAATGTGTATTCTGTTGGGTATATAGTATAACCCATGTATGTTCTAATATAAGCCCAATAAGATAATGGACCGGTGTAGTGGACCTATTTGGGCTAGAGCTCACTAACCTATTAAAACCCTAGTGTATCTAATATATATAGGGGCTGGAGGCAACAAACTTGGTATTCCAAACTAGATACCTTGGGTGTAATGCTTCAAGCAACTTTTTGCTTGACTTAATTACTCTAACAATCTTGAAGCATTTTTAAGAACCCTAATTTTTGGAACGTCTCTAGCTTATCTCTCGAATCGATTTGGGAATCGTCTTCTTCTTTAAGGGAGACGAACTCAACAATCGATTGAAGTTTTCCTCACGGCTGTGATATTTCGAATTGGGGTTTATCTCTTCAATTCACGGTTTGGGTTTGATTGGGTTTTCAAAACCATCAACGGTAGTAGAGGAAGAAAAAAACGCAAACTCTTGTTTGGGCGAAATTGCTTTGGGCTAAATTGCTCCAACCCTAAAAGCACCGATATTCGTCTTCTCGTTCAAGAATATTTTTTTTGGGTTTATTCCATCGGAGCTCTCACGCTTTGGATCCCCATCAACGGCATAACGTACAAAGGATTTTGGACGTGGGTTTCACTCAACATATATCGTTTTGGGTATATCGTTTCGGGTGGCTTTTACAAATCTCACGTTTGAAGAACCGATTGGAAAAATCCGAGCAAGAATCGATTTCAATCGGACAAAAGATGACGAATTGGTTTTGGACGAAACCTTGGTGGCTAGGTCTCTCTCTGCAAAACCCAACCAACTTGCAGACCTATTTATCTGCAATTTGTTTTTTGGTGGACGCCGAAATTTTGTGAATCTGATTGACATGGGTTTCTTATACAAATCCAAGATTTGGGCAACCCTCATCAGATTTAGTGATGGAATTTTGAGCTCTCTCTACTTTGGCAAGCCGGTCACTACTTGCAAGTTTATTTTGACACCCTCTCTGCAACTTGTTGAAGAAATTATTGTGGCCAAGAGTTTTGTGGGCTGCAATTTCATTGGCCTCAATTTGTTGAAGTTGGGTTTCCTCTACCCAACGAACTTTGGTTTGGGTTTGTCAAATTTCATCTGTGGCTTATCTCTTGGATCGAAATTTTTTGTTTGAAACCCTCTTGGGCAGAAAGTAATTGCCGAAACTCCTTGGATTTGGTTCACCCCTTGTAAATCCCAATAGGTTGGGTTTGGGTTTTTCCCTTGGTGGTAATCTCTTGCTGTTGGGCTTCATCTTGGATATCTCGGATTCGAGTTTGGATTTGGTTCGCGACTTAGTTATTCTTATTTGGTTATCGCACTTCGCAAATCAGGTGCACTCTTTCCATATTTTATTTTTGTAAATTAGACTAAAATGGACAAGACTGCAATTCCCTTTGAGATGGTCAAACGTTAATCGTTTGGACACACCATATAAGGAAGCTACTATGTTGGTAGATAAGGCTGAGCCTAAAAGTTTCACTGCCATATTGAAAAAAAAATAAGGCCAGTACTTCTTCAAATTGGTGGTCGGATACAGAAGCCATTTGTCATGCTTACAACTCAAAGAAAATTTTCACTGGTGTTATCGAAGTAAAGGAGACTGGTACAGTGGCTAGTGGAGCAGACATGGAGGTCACTCACACTGGTACTGTGAACTTGGCCCTTTCTTCAGGTAAACGACTAACTTTATAAGATGTTAAAGTAGTTACTATTATTTTGGTATATGCAGTTCATTTATATGTGGTAGAGTACCCAAGAATTTTGGTGAGGACTTTGTGACCTACCCTTTGGAGAATGATACATCATCCTATCAGGAAGTGATGAGATTTAGGGACTCTTTGTTATGGGTAGAAGCCATTCATGATGAAATGAGCTCTCTGTTAGAAAATCTAACTTGACAGCTAGTCGATTTGCCAAAAAGGGCTAAGACTATGGGCTGTAAGTAGATATTTGTATGTGCTTATACAAAATTTTGTTATGGTCTTAATCAAACACCTAAATTGTGACATCAAAAAATTTGACAAAGTAGTAAAGAGCTTTGGATTTTCTGATCAATTACTCTGATAAATGCTTTTACTATCATTTTGTGTCAAATAATGTCATGATTATTTGCTTGTATGTAGATGTTGATTCTTGTTTCGAATCTCTCTTTGTGGTGAGTAATGTGAAACTAACCTTGGGTAAAGAATTCGACATGAAAAGACCTTGGTGTTGTTAATACCATTCTTGGTACGAAAGTAAGTTTTTGAAAGGCAAGGAATCGCCCTTAGCCTAGCCCATTATATGAAAAAAAAAACTTTCCTTATGAGGATGCAGTGCGTGCAAACCGATTGAGACACCATTTTGATTATACCAAGAAGTTGATCTCTAAGGCAGAGACAGTGTGTAAATCAGTTAGATTATTCTAAACTGATTGGTAGTATCATGTTTGTTATGTGTTGCACTGGACCAGACATAGCCTTTATAGTTGGCATGCTGAGTCATTTGACTAGCACTCCTGGCCATGAGCATAGAAATGCCCTTACGAGGCTGATGAGATACCTTTCGTGTACTCAAGAGTATGCTCTGAACTATGGTGCCATCCACTTATTGTGGAAGTTTTATTCTGATGTATCATGGGGCTCAGAATCAGATGACAGCAAATTTATTGTTGTTGTGTGGAAGTCGAATTGGAACTTTATGCCCTAACTTCAGCTATAGATGAAAGCTAAGGGATTAAGAATCTGATTATGGTTATGGCATTCCACTGACCCGATTTAAGATTAGTTCTTTAGTGGGTTAAGGATTAGTTCCTTATGTGTGTTATGTGATAATCAAGCTATAACAATGGTTGTGAAGAACTCACTCTTTAATGGTAAGAGGAGACATCTTAGGCTGCAACAGGCCATATGCTGAATTATCTCAAGAACACGGGATTATCACTTTGATTGATAGAAATCGAAGGATAATAGGCCGAAGCTCTCATAACAGGGACTGACCAAAGATCGAATATTCAAAATTGTGGGGAGATGGGGTTAAAGACCGTGTAGACATGTCTTAACCTAAATCCATGTTATTTTGAATTTTTTGAATCTCCCTCTGTTTTGGCTAAGATAGGCACTTGATATGTTTCGATGATGTTTACAGTTGTTATATGTCATTCCACATTTGATGACATGTCCTTTTTTGGGAAAG
This sequence comes from Tasmannia lanceolata, assembly GCF_043159265.1. Taxonomy (NCBI): domain Eukaryota; kingdom Viridiplantae; phylum Streptophyta; class Magnoliopsida; order Canellales; family Winteraceae; genus Tasmannia; species Tasmannia lanceolata. The sequence continues at coordinate 44,181,928 of NW_027518679.1, forward strand.
GTTGTACATTCCAAATTTGATGATACAGCTTAACTCAAATATGAATAAGATGACTGTAACATTCCAAAAAAGAAACATGAAATGGTTCTTTGCAAAAGAAACTATTTGGTTTTATTCTTTATTGAAACTTGACAATTAGGAATGGTTATTTGCAAAAGAAGTTGTTTAGGTCTTGTTCTTTATTGAAACTTGACAATGATGCTTATGGTGAGGGTGATACTGATACTTTTTCAGTCATTTTGGAATTGTACTAAGTTCTTCTTCAGGTAGAACTAGATACTTTCATGAATTATGAAATTGTACTAAGTTCTTCTTCAGGTAGAACTAGATACTTTAGTGTTTTACACAAATGATTGGATTCATTTTTATGAAATCCATATTTGGTAATTCACAGGGATTGGCGAAAAAGGAGGAGCTTGTCTTGATTTGGACTTTGATGAAGATGACTTACTTAAATCTTCTAAAGTCATAAAGACTATGCTTTTATTTCAGTATGTATAGAGTTCACTTTTTTGTGGAACTTTATTTTGGATCTCGATGAGAATCATACCCCATGAATGAATTCCTCTAAGATCAGTGGGGTTCACTTATATGTGAAACTACCTTTTAGTTGAGTTTAGCTTGTTGTATATCTAAAGCTCTTGGTCTGTCATAAAAGGATTCGTGTTTTCAGTTGGATTACAGATCGTTTACGATATAGACCATATGGTGATGTAGATGATTCAATATTTTGTTTTGAACATTACGCTATCTATCTATTGGCTTGTGCTATATGGAGAACATAGGAGGAGATTGTTGGGTATATAGTATAACCCATGTATGTTCTAATATAAGCCCAATAAGATAATGGACCGGTGTAGTGGACCTATTGGGCTAGAGCCCACTAACCTATTAAAACCCTAGTGTATCTAATATATATATGGGCTGGAGGCAACAAACTTGGTATTCCAAACTAGATACCTTGGGTGTAATGCTTCAAGCAATCTTTTGCTTGACTTAATTACTCTAACATATTCCTCATGCTCGAAAAAAAAAAAACCAATCTTTTTATGTTTATTGTTGGAAAGGGGTTTTTAAGGTGATGATATTTCCACCCCTAATGCAGTACTTGCACACCCCCCTTATAACGTGGTTTGACATAAAGTTGCCCATTTTTCACGTCGAATCAGGTTATAAGTGGGGTGCGCACGTAATGCAGGGGGGGTGAAAATATCATCTCCCGGATTTTATTGTCATACTTTTATTGTACTATGACTTGTTAGATGAAGGGTTCTATCTCCTCTTGTAATTTTTATTTCTATCAATAAAATTTAAGTCTCCTCTTGTAATTTTTATATCTATCAAAAAATTTTAAGGTGTCACCCCGGGTTCCTATATAAATTATGAAAAAAAAAAAAAAAAAAGCAGGCAAGATTATTCTAGTGCAGGAAAATAAAGAAAATTACTTTGAATTCGATAAAGGACATAAGAAGATAATTGAAAAATAAAACCTCTAAAACTGTTAATCCAAGATAGAAACCAGGGAAAATCTTTACTTCGGGTTATAATGGAGAGAGAGAGAGAGAGAACCATTTAACTATTAAATTCAAGAGGAGAATAGGGGAACTATTAACCATTTAACACTTCAAATTCAAGTGAAGAAGAGAGGAACTGTGTGTGTGTGTGAGAGAGAGAGAGACAGAGATTTACTAAAATCTCGCTCAAATTCAGCAGAGAGAGAGAGAGAGAGAGATTTACTAAAATCTCGCTCAAATTCAGCACCCCCATAGAAGAAGATTCTGATCTTGTATATCTTATGGGCCTGTTCCTCCGCACTCACAAACCCATAAGAAGAAGGCCCCGTTCATTTTGGATTTGTAGAATTGATTTCGAGTCCAAAACTGATTATTTGACTCCAAATAATTTTGGATTTTGAGAATTGACTTTGAGTCCAAGACTGATTGTTGGACTCAAAATTGTGTTTAGGCCTGGCTCGTTTTTTATTACCCAAGATTATGTTTAATTTTTGGTCCTATTTTCAAGAAAAAACAACTGAATGGTGAAAATGCATTTTTTTTCTAGAAAAAAAAGCAAAGAAAAGGTGGTGGAGGTATCATTCCCATTTTAAAAAATGCAAAACATATTTTACATATATTAACGTTGAGTTATTTTTTGAAAAGGTAAATATATATATAGAGAAAAGGGTTCCTACACACTTGTGTAGATAACTTAAAATACAGTGGGGGCCCACATTGATTGGGTGATCCAAACCATTCATTTGAAAGGCCCTCACATAGATAGGGTGTACACAAAAAATCAGATCATTAGGATCATCCTAACCCTACGATTTGTGGAGGCAAAATGGACGTCTATAAACATTCACAAATTAGTCCATTTTTTGCCTCTACATTTCAAATGGTTAGGATGATCCTATGGATCTGATTTTTTGCGGACACTCTATCTATGTGAGGGCCTTTCAAATGAATGGTTTGGATCACCCAAACAGTGTGGGTCCCACTGTATTTTAAGCTAGTGTGTAAATAACTTACCTCTCTCGTATATTACAAAAAGGGCTAAGCCAAACACAATGCAACCCCACACAAGAAAACACAAAACAAAGAAACAAAGATTCAGAAAAACAACTTCTCTATAGAGCCATCGAATATTGGGGGATATGATGAGAAAAATCTGAATATCTGAGTGGATACAACTTCTCTATAGAGCCATCGAATATTGTTCAGCCAATCACCTTCAATCTACGGGCCGGAGACCTTTTTTTTGGTAGGTGATCTAGGATTGAACCCACCCCAAGGGTGAAGAACAAAGCCTTGACCAATTGAGCTAGTGGCTCCATCCCGGAGTTTGAGAGCTTGACAAAATTTATCAATTTGACCAGCCACCGAATATTGTTGAGAGAACCACCTTCAATTTTTGGGTTTGAGACCTTGACAATGAATCAATTTGACCCTTGCGACCCAAGTTTGTGTTTTGATTGCCGAAATCAGGAATCAGAATCGACATCACATTCCAATTGTTATTCATATCCTCCATTAAATAATTCAAATGGAATAAGGAAAAAATGAAATAAAAATTTTAATCCAAAAAATCTAATAAAACTCTATTCTGACCAGGGTAGAATCAGAATACCACCTCTTGCGGTGGGAAAAAATATTCCATCAAATTTTCCTCTATAATTCCACCTTGGTGTAAGTTCCACCCCCTTGATTCCATTCCTTTTTTTTAACCGAATGCTAGAATTTGGCAGATTGGAATCAGATCCCGAATCCAGCGCCTAATTCCACCAATCCAAATGCACCCGGAGATGTGGTATTCTGATTATGGCAGAGTTGGAATGGAATTTTTATTTGATCCTTTTGAATTAAAATTCGTTTTATGTACCAAACCCTATGTTTCATCTTTGAACACTTTCCCTCAAACTCAATGATCAAGTGCGTAGGATCATCCTAACCCTTCCATTTGTGTAAGGAAAAACTTGGCAGACCCTATCGGTCAATTTTTTCCTCCACTTCTGGAAGGGTTAAGATGATCTATGAATCGGATTTTTGGTACAGACCCTATCTGTCAAGTTTTTCCTCCACTTCTGGAAGGGTTAGGATGTTCTATGGAACGGATTTTTGGTACAGACCCTATCTATGAGAGCTGGGGGGGGGGGGGGGGTTAGGATATGTGTATTTTTCGTCAGTTCAATAATAGGGTATTTCTGTCATTTCATAAACAATTCGATTGTATTTCTGCTATAAAAGGGAGGGATTTTGTGAGAGATTGTTTTACCTTTGTTTGGAGATGGCAAGTGCGGGAATAGCAGGAGCGAGAGAAGGAACGGCGAAAGCAATTGTGTCGGACCACATATCTCAAGCAGTTCAATCAACATCCAACCTCCTACGCCTCATGCACGAATCCTCTCCTTCTCAGGTTTTATTTTCCTTATTTTCCGATCCCTACCTTCATGTCAAAATCTAGGGCATTGGATTTACTCTTTAGAATTTTTTGATTCTCATAAGATTACAGTTCACCAACTTTTCAATTACTAAAGAATTGAAATTGTGTAGCCTTTAATGATTATAACTTCCAAGGTTATTTGATTTTCAATTGCATCGTTGTGTGTTTTTCTTAGTTCAAAATTTGCTATCAGAGGTAGTAAATGCTTATTTGTACTTGTTGCAGGCCCTCCTAACGAGGCTCCCAAAGAACCTCTTGGCAAAAGCCCATACTATCAACAACACTGGGCAAGTATGGGCCCTCCTTCACAATCTTGTGGTGAGGAAGGTAGACTTCGAATGTGAAACCTCTACTAATATTCTTGGCATTTTGCTGGCTTTTGGAGCAGGTATTACAGCAAATGCCTCGTGTCATTTCGTCACTGGATGCGCATTTGGAAAATGGTTTACAGAGGTTGGTCTTCTGCTTTTCTGTTTGATCTGAAGATTAGTGTTCTAAATTACCGGAAGTTTCTTTAATTTTACAAATTCGAAAGTTTATCAGAGAGGAAAAGGAAAATTTTGATAGAGAACCGTTCAATGCTTTTCTTCTAACGACAATGAAATATAAGATAGTGGAATTTACACAATGTGAATGTGTACATCTTTCAAACCCGAAATTGGAGGAGGTTGGCTTTTGAAGAAAGAAATTTTATGGAAATTGGTGACTTTTATTTGATTTTTCAGAATATTTTTGTTGGGTTTTTAGAAAGTCCATGTTTTGGAAAAATTAGGGAGTGTTTCAAACATTCTATTTCTAATTGAGGAGGTTGAAAGTGAAATAGGAAGGTTGAATTTTGACTGTTTTAGTAATAGTTTAGGAAATAAAATAATTTTTTAGGGACATGTGGATTTGTTTTTATCTTTAAAGTTTCTATTTTGTTTTTTCTTTAAAGTTTCTATTTTGTTCTTAGGGACATGTGGGTTTGTTTGTCTTTAAAGTTTCTATTTTGAAAGTGTGTAGGGAAGGTTTGGAATGTTTGTGTCTAAGAGGGAAAGTGTTTTCGAGGTGGAATTTGTATATGTTTATGATGTAAGGTGCTCTCTTTTGGGAGTCTTTGATTTATTATGAAAATTGAAGTTCATGAAAGATTTTCTCTTTTTGAGGCAACAACATATCCTACTTTCATTTCTGTATTTTACTAAGGCATGTGCTTGGTTTTGTTTTGGGTTTGAATTGAATTTCAAAATTTGTGATTGTTATTTTATTTATGTAGCAGTAGGAATGTTCTTGGGTGACTAGATTGTTATTACTGATGCTCTATCGATTTTTCTTTTAATCAAGAGATCTGTAGTTGCATAGATGGAATGCATGATATTCACATTGACTAAAAAAAATTTATCCCTTTCACAGTTTCCTATTTTGAGCCTTTTTTTTGAATGATTATTTTGTTCTCTGTTTTATGCTGATAAAGATGACCAAATGTAAAGTATGATATTTCTTCTAGCCATAATCCGATAATGGTAAAAGAAGCATTTTAACTAGACCATTAGATATGTACCATTTCTTGATGTATATGTAAAATGTAAGTAGAATCATGAGCTATTGCTTGGTGCTGTATTTGAAGAAATAAACCAAGGAAGAGTGACTTACCTATGTGGATCCAATAGAATGGTTGACATTCTCTCTATCACCCCTTCTAGATTGAAAACTTGGTACAAGAGGGCTCTTTGGGAAGATGCCAAGGAGAAATGATCCTGTCAACCAAGTGGTCACTACGAACTGTTGACGCCGTTTACTTGATAGTGCGTTGCCCAAGGATCCTTGGCGAGATGGCTCCAAGGATCCTTAATAGAGCCATACTTGGCTCTTACGTGAACAAAGATTCCCTCTAGGATCATGTTATTACAATCAGGAAACATCCTATTTTTATATCAATATAAGAGGAGGATAAATCCTCTATAATGCCTGCAAGATGGAATGAGTCACCGATCTTTATTTCCGCGGCCAAAATCTCTTCAATTTTTAGCTGGAGATCTTGATTAATCATTAGTTTTTCATCGAGCATTTTAAACTTGATTTATTTCCCTGTTGTATATTTCTTGAAACGTAGGACCTCAATGGGGTATTTCTTCTCTAGAGTTTCAAACAGACTTTTTACGGTTTTTATTTCAGAGTATACTAATATAGTTTGTTATCTAGGTTCAAGATATGATTTCTACAAAAACTAGTCCTCTCTATCTCATTTTTGAGCTGTTTGTGCCGCAGTAGATTCATGCTTATTCTCATTCACATGACATCTAGATTCTATAAAACATATTAATTTTATAGGGCACGAATGACAAATTTTTTTGCCAATGCTTAATGTTGCTCCCATCAAACTTCTTATATTTTAAGTTATCTCCATGGCTTGACATATTTAACCAATAGGTGTTTTCTTCCCTTAAAAATGTTTTTTTTAAATGTCTCTTCCCTTAAAAATGTTCAGTTCGGTGTACGTTGATGTCAAGGATGATATTCCATACAGTTAGAAGTTGATAATGGCAACATAAGCATTCAACAGGCATCGAACAACACACACTATAGATGTAGTTGGAGAATCTAAATAGAACCACATGTTATTCCTTAATGTTGTGTAGAAGCAAAAAAAACCCAGAAAGAGTGACTTATCGTTCTGGATCGAGTCGAGGATTTGACATTTTTTCCTTGAGGCAAAGATTGTCCCCCTCTAGATCAAAATCTTGGTGAAAGGGCTTTCTGGAAAGATGACTCCATGATGAAATGTTCTCATTGACAGAGTGTGGACTCACGAACCGTTGACCACGCGAACCTCATGAAGTGTTGCTCACAATGTGAAACATGAAAACTTCATGAAGAGCAACTCGAGGAAGGATCTTAAAACAAAGAGTCAATGGATAGAGGGATAGGAGGCTTAGCGTTTATGTACTGAAAGAGGGAGTCCTCTCCCTCCCCCCAAAATGCACAAGAAAACCCGAACATCATATTTATGTTCCTTCCTCAAGTTGCTCGTCTTAAAATTTTCATAGTTCACATTGATATGTAGCTTTTCATTAAAATTGTCAGCATTATACCTCAAATCTAGAATCAAATAAAAGATTGAGAATCTTAATCGATTTGATCTAGATAGACTACAACTGAAGGCCAAACCCCACAAAAATCTTGTAGAAAATTATTGTAGAGATCTTCAAAAATTTGAGTGAATAGTGACGTAAATAGTGTCATAAACAATAATGTGGCAATGACGTGAATAGTATCGTGGGAGTGGATTGGACCGTCTTTTATTCTAATTCACCCGAGTGACTTAAGTGGAACTTACAAGAAAATGCCTATTATTCCCTATGACTTAAAACCATATGCTTCAAGCTGTCCTACATTTAAGTGGGAGTAGGCAGGAAAACCTTGTGCATCTACCCCTCGCCAGACCCCGCAATGGCAGGAGCCTCGTGCATTGGGCCGCCCTTTTAGGCAATAAAACCTTGTGCAAAACCCTACCTTCTTTCTTATTCTAATATACACAAAAAAAAAAAAAAAAAATCCAAAATCTAAACTCAATTATATACTCCTATTACTTCAGTTTCATTCTAATTCACTTCGATGACTTAAGTGAAACTTAAAGAAAATACCTTATACCCCTATGACTTGAAACCATCCTCTTCAAACTGTCCTACAGTGGAGTGGGACTCCGTCAGAATGTCTCACGGATGGTCCCGACTCCTATCTTCTTTAGCTCATGTCTCTGGTCCATTTATACGCCCCTTGTTTTGGCTCTTCTTGCATGGGTTATATAAACATGGTTTTAAATTTCGACCAAAATTTGAATTTCAGTCAAGCCCGAAATCGAGATGTACGGAAATATCCGGAAATTTCGATCGATATTTAGATAAAATGATTTTTATTTTATTTTTTTACCGAATTCCGGCCGAAATTTCGGTTTCGGCTAAGTCCGAAACTGAAACCAATATCTAAAACCATGGTTATAACAACCTTTAGATGCTCGATCCATCATATCCTCAACCTCAATTTGAGGTTGTACCATAGTTACCAGGGTGGGAAACAGATTCGGGAAACGAAACGTGAAATGGAAACGGGAAACGGGAAACGCATGAAAAAAACAGGGGAAACGAGAAACGAGAAACAATAGAAAATCGTACAAGAAACATCTTAGGAAATGATGTGTTTTTTGTTTTTTCCAAAATGATTTTTGTAAGTTCCACACATGTTTTCTAGATGTTTCATATGCGTTTTATACGAGTGTTGCATACATTTGTCACTCGTTTACACATGTTTTACATAAGCTTTCCATATTTTCCCCATGTGTTTCAAAAACATTTCTCCAATTTTGTATCATATTTTGGAAACGTTTCCGAAACGTGTTTCCCTCATTTTAGGGGAAACGAGCCGCGAGAAACACGTTTTAGGGGAAACAGGTTTCCCACCCGCCCAAGGAGTTTCCGGCAACTATGGGTTGTACTACATCAAAACAACTTGAGGAAAACCCTCTACAAATGCTAAAGGGTTAAGATGGGAAAAGAAAATGGAAACATAGAGAGCCATGGATAGGGCCCACATGAGAAGCACATGTGCATGCAATTCACATGTGGATGCCAAGCCAAGCTCACACCCCAGGCCAGGTCTGCTCAGTGAGACCATTGCAAAAAAAAAAAAAAAACGCCTGATGTTCCTCTGTCTCTCTTCTTAAAGTCTCTACCATATGGCAAACCAATTTTACTTATAAGGTATACTGGATTTTCTCCTAACACAATTTTAGACTAAAGTTGCACTCCCAAATCAAAGGAACCTTAGTTTCCCTCATCATTTTTTGAAATGCAATAAAGCTTGTAAAAGCAATGCATATTTCACCAGCATGTATTAATGAAGGCGTGCTTTCCATTTGTCTGTTTCATCCATTCACTGGTTTTTAGAACACTAAAATGACACATTTGCCCATTTACGAGCTACTAGGAGTTCTCTTCTTTTAGAAGTAGGGAAGGTTTGGTCTCAGTCTTTTCGGTTGGCTAATATAATTTTGATTCTCACAGTGTTCCTCATCTAAAGCCTGTAGTCCAGTTGCTTTCAAACATGGAAAGTTGCCAGCTTAACTTTGCTTCTCAAGCTCGTTCCCAAGAGGTAGCACTTTGATCGATATCTAATCTACTGTACTGCAGAATTGTTGTTTCCTTGTAACATTTCTTTTCATGCCCACTGTTTTATGTTTTAGAAGTCTTAAAAATCCTTTCAAGTTTTTGAAAATACCCTATACATTGTGAAATTCTCTAAAATCACCCTCTACAAATTGACTTTCTACAATTCTAGCTGCTCTCCACCAAGTTTAGACGTTTCAAATCTATTCTGGTTCCAACTTGTTTTGTTTTCAATTTCTAGTTTTCCCATCTTTGTCATGTGTTTGGAAGAGATTTCAAGGACAATTAATTTCTACTTCGCTATCTTTTCTAAAAAGCCAAAGTTCAGTTTGCTCATCAGGTGGGATCTTAGGAAATTTATACGATAAGTGTAATCTATACCATAAGTGTGTTGGAAATATAAGGGTCATATGGCAAGTTTAGTTATTTATTTCATTTTTTGCAGTGTAGTGATGCGTGATTTGTTTGAATGTGCTCTCTCTCTCTCTCTCTCTCTCTCTCTCTCTCTCTCTCTCTCTCTCTCTCTCTCTCTCTCTCTCTCTCCCCTAAATTGTTATTGTTATTTTTACCTTTAGGAAGCTGTGGAAACAAGCGGAAATGAACATTTGGAAACACCGCGCTGAAGCGGGATTGGTAAATATCATTGCTTCCTCTGGATTTGTACAATTCAAAAACTCATTTACATTCTCCTGTATCTATCTGGTTGCTAATGAAAATAATAATTACAGAAGTCCTTTCAACTTGGATACACCCTCGTGTTTTCCCCCTTTCTTTCCAATCCGTTTTGTACTATTGTTGATTCTCCTTTTCAAATCTCAGCTTTAAAACAGTAAAGGTAAATCTGTTACCCTCTTTCATTTTTATTGAGAGGCACCCTCAATGGCCGTAGCATATAAACAATCTAGACATTGCTTCGTAATCATCAGTGTCCCTTCCCAGACCGAACAAATCAAGACTTGTGTTTCTATGCTGAGATTACGTGTGAGATGTGATCTCAACATCTTTAGATTGCTGATGATTTACAGATTAGGAGAAGTTTTATTGTTTTCACTGAAGTTAGGTATTTTTCTTTTCTCTGTTTAGGTAGCAGTTCATTTTGTTGATATGACAATGATGGGCTGCAATAAATATCCGATTGCGAACATGTTCTGAAATTTCTCTATTTCTAACAATATAGATGATATTTGTGGTTTGAGATGGATATTTTCGGACCTAATGAAGCTTCCCTGAATCTTCAGAGAAGCTGATGGTTCACTTACAGGAATTTAGTGTATATGCAGGTTTTCAAAGTTCAATCTTTTTAGGTTTTATCTTGATTTAGATGATTGAGTCTTGCATTCGAGGTGAAATCCTAGGGTTTCAGATGCTTTGTAGTTTCAGAGAGCTTTGATGGTCTGTGGATTTGGAGTTTTTGTTTTGAAGAAGTTTTGGAGCGGGTTCTGTTAGTATCATGCTCCAGGACATCAGAGTCCTCTCTATTTTTTTTAATTCTTTGACCCTTTTTTTTTGGCCCATTTTATGCCTCCATTTTAGTCTAAACTAGGGGCTTCTACTTTTGCCACTGCAGATGTGGCTTTGATCACCATCTTCATTGCTGGGCCTTTTGGATGAATGGTCCAAATCATGCAAATGTCATGTGGGTGAACAAGCATAAGCAACTTTACGCACCATTATCATTCTCCACTGTTTTATGAAACCTGGTGCAGTAGAATAAGGATTGCTCAAGTTGGTATATATATATATATATATATTTTTTTATTTTTTTTTATTATTTTTTTTTTTTTTGAATGGTTCCCAAGTTGGTATTTTGCCCCCAATCTCTCCATTGTTCACATGGGTATCTTTATTTTGATTGAAAGAAATCACCTGTTAGGATCCACCAATGGTGGGGCTTCACAGAAAAGTCTTCCCAGTAGGATGTTCCTAACCATTTTAGTGGGTTACCCTTGGAAGCAGGAATCTTCTCTCAGGGTGCCGCTCCCACCTCAGAACCTCAATTCGGCGCTCCTTAGGAAGGAGCTTCCAGGGAGCGCGACCCCAAAGAGATGGGAACCTCTCTCATGATGCTCCAAGCCTGCTTTCGCTCCCAGCCTGCCTCTATTACTCCATAAGTCCTACCATCATCAACTTTCTTACATCAAACTCCTTCAACTCTTCAAAGTACTTTATTGGAGCAAGCACAAAGGCTTGTGGATCTTCAAAAGGTACGAGGAACGAGTGAACGAAAATGAAGATGGTTAGAAATTACTGCTTTTAAATGTACTTAAAATTTGAAAGATACATATGGAAATTGTTAGAAACTATTATTTTTTGATGTCCTTGAATTTTGAAAGATATATAAAGAAAATACTACATACACGCTCCCACGGCGCTCCCAAACTTAGACTCTTCTAGACCCTCACGCTTCCTCGCCCCCGCTCCCGCCTCCGCCCTCGCCCCCGCACCCGTTTTGTGCTTCTAAGGGCTTACCAATGGATAGTTAGACATAAATAGCTAATGGTTCCCATCCAACTGAACAAAATTTCATTAATCCGATGCTTAAGTTCAGTGTAATCTTTGTGGATTTGGCCATCTGTGGTAGGGTCTCATCCTTCTCCTCAAAGCCATTTTAGGAGCTTGTGTCTGTTTAGTTTGAGGATCTAGTCTATCTGTACCGTGATCCTTACTGTGAATTGGGCCATGATATGAAGCCTGATTGTTGGGATTTTGAATGGATGATTGAAACTGAAATGGTCTGTAGATGGTTGCATTAGGATCATCTGATTAGTGATTAATTTGATTTTTGAACCACCATCCACCAGGGCCTTCCATTCCATATATAGATGGTTTGAATCCTTTAGGGGTATAAGTTGTGATGTGAGCTGAATCCTTCTCCGTTTTGTTGCAACTGTCTAGTGAATCAGTTTGGGAGCTCTGGTTTGCTTTCTCTTGTTGGGAAAGTTGTATCAAGGGGCTAGGACAATGTGTAGAAAAACTAGGGGTGCAACTTGGGTTGGGTACTGGACAACCCGACCCAACCCATAGCCCGACTTAATGTGGTTCTTTCATGGTCATTCCCCATGTTTGAGAATTAATTTTGAGTTTAAAATAGATTGTTGAATTCAGAATTAAGGCCCTGTTTGATTTGGTTTTGAGTGGAAAACTGATTATTAGATTAGAATTAAATGCCAAATGTTTCCCCAGTGAGATTTATATGAAAATGATTTTTTTGGAGTTCTTGAACACCATTTTATATGCCAAATGCTCCACCGTTCCTGCCTCTCATCACGTGTGTTGTAAAACACTAAAATAGTGGAGCCTGCCTCAGCAGGTCTACCCACGCGACCCGACTTAGGAAATCGGGTCGGGTTCGGGTCGGGTTAACCAAACCGGGTTAAGAGTCGGGTTGGGTTGGGTTAGGGTTGGAGGTTGAGGTTTTGGGTTGGGTCGGGTTGGCCTCAACCCGACCCGAGTTGCACCCCTAAGAAAAACCATCCAAATAAGAAGATTTTTATCAGTTGAATGTGGACAACTGGTCAATTGTTATTTAACCGTACATTTCTGATCCCTAGAAGTCCCCCAACGAGACAAAGTACTCCATTCAATGTCAATTTTGGTCTATAAAAATCCTTGATAATGCCCAACAAATGAATGATTCAGATCGTCCAAGACATGCCACATCTACGTCGGCAATCATTGTCAAGCACCAATCGAGTTGACCAAAGCAAACTACAGAAAAGGAATGTTCATTAGTAACTTTATATTTTACAATTTACAGAAAAAAAAAAAAAAAAAAAAACTGTGCCATCTACTGTTACCAACGCCATAAATACTGAAGTAACAGAAAAAAGAAAAAAAAGCATAAAATCGAAAAAAGAATTGGAGTTATAGACACGTTAAAATTTGCCAAATGCAAGCAATTTTTCAGTGTTAAAATGGCTTAATGCCCCTCATACAGTATGAACTTCCAGAGATGCAATCAAACTCACCATTTCTGAGGAGAAGATGGGACAAAAGCTGGTTGGATGGATTTCTCCACCAGGCAATACAATGTTGGATCAGAGCACATCTGGCAAAAGGTATCCCTTTGGCTGCAAAACAATGGATACAAAAATCTAATACAAAGACTCCTCCAAATGTCACACTCCGCTTTACTAAGCCGAAAGACTTAGACACTCACACCACCGCATTGAGGGACTACTTGCAAGGGTAAGGCAGATCTAAGTTGATGATGCTTGCATGCAGTCACCACTGAATGATATTATTGTCATTTCTTTGGGAATTCAAGACCTGAATCCAACAATTCTGCAAATTTTATCAGAAAACATCCACTTTTATATCGTTTCTTTTTTAGGGCGTGTTTGGCTCGCAGGAGAGGTCTCTCCCTCGCCCAAGATAGGGCCTTCCTAGGAAAGCCTTTTCCTTTCCATTCATTTCTGAGAAAGGCTTTGTAATTATTTGTCTGAATGAATACCAGAAGAGGGAACTCTTTCTTAGAAGATTATTATTTCCGTTAAGGATGCATGTCACATGGGAAAGAAAAATGGGCACTTCATTTAATTGATATACCATGACTAATGACACATACATCAAAGCCTTTTCCTTTGGTCCACAAGTCTCACTCTTTCTTGGCATGTTACAAGAACACTTGGCATGCCGCGCGGCATAATGCATGTGACAATAAAATCCAAACCTATCTTCCTTCTAATCTGTCTCAACCATAGTTAGCAAAACCTGATTCAAATTGGAATCAAATATTGGTATCAAATGTGTATTATGTATAGACGGTGTGGTATAGAATTGAACAAAATATGATTCAGATTGCACCGTGTAAGGAATAATTAAGTGCAACTGCAGCTATAAACATGTTTAGAATAACTTGTTAAGATTAAACAATGATACATTGAACATCAGCAAAATCCTCTTGCTTCTTGCATTAACAATCTGGATTCTTACGATAACAGAATGGGGCTCGTCTTGGGCCTCCATTATAATGCCAGACAAGACCTCAGTTGGCATTGAACTGATCACACCATAAGGCCAGCACCTCACTCAAGGGAAAAGGCCCGAGGCAACCAATGGAAGCCCAACCTTTCAACACAATCTCAACAAATTATCAAGTTAACAAAGCAACTCGAGCACAGGTATTACATTATCCCCGTGGTTTTAAATTTCCATCAAAACCGACACGAAACAACCAAAATGTTTCCGTTTCCATCTCCACCGAGATAGAAACCGAAACAACGAAAATAAATAAACCAAAATCGTAAGTGTACTAGCAATATACTATATCAATATGTATTACGTAATTATATTTATATGAGTTTCAAGCGAAATGTGATGCATGTATTATGCATAAATATTTATATGAATTACACATGGAATTTGGTACGTAGTAAATTATCATACATGTGCGCAACAGTACATGTCACTAGGTGTTCGATGTTTTAAACCATTACGCATCGTTATCTTGTTTATGTGATGGTTTCTAAGTGTGTATATGTGCTAATTCTAGTATTTCCCTAAGTTTCATCTTTAATCTATCATTTGCATACGGTTCCATTATTTTACAAAATTTCCATCGAGATTTCCAACCGAAACCGAAACATTTCTGCTTCCTTGACGACTGAAACCGAAATTTAATACCTTGATTATCCTCATCTATAATCCAAACCTATTAACAACAATTTGAGGATCAATCGAGTCGGCATTACATATTAATTCCATTAAGGACATACCCACAACGTATTCTACCAAGATATCCTAGATATAGGTGCGTTTGAAAAAAAAGGACAAAAAAATATAAAAGAATAAAACGGATCTGCCTAAGGGTGGGTGAGAATATCTCCCTCCTAAATTCCCAGATTCTCCGAAGAAAAAGGGAAAAGAAAAAAGTAAAGAAACAAAAAGAATTTACAATAAAACAAAAACAGTATCCGATGTTTCCTCAGTGGGATGAAACTACTATCATCAAACTGCAGTGTTCATGGATATGCTAGACTGAGCGGGATGAGGAAGACAACCCAAGTAATTTTCAACAGTTTTCACCACCCAACAGATTCAATCAATGCCCAAGCTGAAATAGGGTTCCATGGTACCCTGGCAATCAGTAAAAATACAACATGAAGCTACTCTTAGTGTCATTGATCCTTGAAGCACTGATCTGGTAAGTTTACATTGAGAAAATCCCAAATCCTCATGAAACAAAGGTGTTCTTTCTGGAAAAAAAAACCAGCATATTTGAGACTTGGAACAGAAGGATAATAAAGGAAGGGAATTTCAAAGAAAAGGATTGAAACATTGCCACACTAAGGGATGCATATTCTATTTTTTGAAAGGTAACTTTATTAATGAAAATAGAGTGGATTACAGCAATCGGGGACAAGATGTTCCCAAACATAAAAAGAAGAAAAAAGACAAGGGATGCATATTCTGTAACATGAGAAGGAAAATTTCAGGATGAACATTTTTTGGGAGAAGGCAGTCTTTGACTGAGAAAATGAAACGAATGCATGACAGAAAGAATAGTGTAGCTGAAATGGAAAAGGGAGCTATAAAGAATTACAACCCATGTGAATTGCACAAATGAATTGATTCCACTGTATTCATATCACTTAAAAATGCTACTCACAGAGCAGTCATCATGAACACGCCAAATGGTCTCTCCCAAGAGGTTCGCTACTGACAGAACAGTCAGCTGAGGGAAATAATTCTTCTCAATCACAGGAATGGTATTCCCGTAATGATGACTTCTTGAAATAGGCCACTAGATAACCTCTCAATCGCAGGAGGGCTGCCAAATAACAAACATCATCAGCAAAAATATCAGTAGTTAAATAGCAAGGTGTATACACACAATACATGAAGTCTGGAGCTATATGGTACATATACACATGAAACCCTGGATTTTGAAATCAAATAGCAAGATAATCAGGTAATCTTGTTTTTATTTTCTAGTTTCATCCTTTTCTATTCTCTCCCCATCCTCCTTTTGTGGGATGGGTAAATCAATGAGTCAGAGATTATGGGCGAACTGCCGAGGCAGTTCATCATTTCTATATAAATGTCAGTTTCATAAATGTATGGTGGTTCATGACATTTTCTAATTGAAATGCAGGTAGGTTTTATGTTTTAAAACTTCATCAAAATTATTCAAGTGCAACCCAAAATTGGATTTCTATCATTTTGTAAAAATAAATGAGGCGAGGTTAAGTTAATCAAGGTGGGCGCTTATTGCCTCTAGAAACAAAAAGAGTGAGTTTTCAAACATGCAGTTGAAAAGAGAGAAGGGAGAAAAAGAGAAGGAAAAAGCATTTTCATAGACTTTGTATCACATGTGATCTTACAAAGACAGGGAAACTATCACAATTTCAACAGATATTCATCTTTATAGGTGTTTTCACAAACCTACAAACAAGAAGTATATGGATTTAGTAAAGAGGATGCCAATACTTAAAAACAGCATGTGTGCTACATGCATAAACTTCCCTGGCTCCCTCTTGATGTAATAGAGCAGCACCTTTTGCAATAGTCCCTAGATTCACCAGCATGCTACCCATCAAAACTTCACTCCGGATAAAAGAATACATTTTACATGTAAAAAATGAGGAAATGAAATGGCCAATCATCACAAGAGGTGAATTGTAGAGGCCGATTGAGCAATAATTGGATCAAATGATCTGTACCCATCAAATGGCACTGGGACACCATTCATATACTTGGAAACTCTTCATCTAAGTAAACGAGTATAGAAACAAGGAGGGAACTAGAAAAAAAATCTAATCACAAGTCGAAATTCAACATTTCAAAAAAAAAGTAAATGATGTCCCCGGCAGTGTCAATCATGTCATCCACCATGACGGCTACTTTTCCTCTCACATCCCCTATCAAATTCATGACCTGCATGGTGGCATTACATTTGAACAGATAGATATTGATTCAGAAGTAAAATTTCTTCTGAAAATGGAATACAGAAACATGAAATTATTCATTTAAAAACAACAAATACTGGGAAGTGCACCTGTATTTTGAAAATCTACTCACAATATCACAAATTAAAGAAAACGGAGTTTCAATAGGAATCTTTAAATCTAAAACAATTACTGTTACTGATTTGAGAAGTTATTCACTTATTCTAGTTTACAATTTGTTTTCAGGTAAGACTTCCTGATAGTTCTGAGCTGGCATAATTCACTCTTCATTCAACTACTTTTAGGGGCCGTTTGGAAACGTGGATTTTAGAATCCAGGTTTTTAGTTTGAAAACAGTGTAAAAGAGGGTTCATGATCAAGCTGTTGTATGCTGTCCTGACCTCGTTTCTTGGATTTTAGGTGAGCAATTCAGGTTTTAAAAATCGCTCCTGCATCCTGAGATTTATAAAACCTGGAAATATGGGAGGATCTGCTACTCTCTTGCTGACGGAAATAAGGGTGAGAAGTAAAAAACGAGTCGAAAATGGTCTGCTTCTTCTCTCGTCTCTTAGCTACAATTTTGAAGAAATCCCGGATTCTAAAATCTGCGTATCCAAATGGCCCCTTAGGCTCTTTCTCACACACAATATTTTGAGAATGTCAAATTGTCAAATTTTTACCCAGAGGGATAACCCCCTTTTTGAGTGTGATGAAATAACTTGTGATGTACTTTATTTTATAACACAAGGGTAAAGGGTAGATCAGTAATTTATCCATGAATAGAATTGTTTTGCCATAACTACTATAAATAAGAGTAATTCTGTAATTACTGCAACAAATTTTAATGTTATCTTCATTTTTTCCCACCTTTTTTTATAACATTATTAAAAGATAGAAAAATTCTTAACCAACATGCTACAACACATACTATCATCAGCAAGGAGGATCGAAGCCTATACGGCTTGGAAAATCTCCACTTGTGATAATTTGTGATATTTTTTGTAATATATGGACACTGATTAGATGTTTTTTCTTGTTTCCTATAAAAATTTGTCAAAAATACAGATTTCACGTCTTTGTTTGATCTGTTTTGAATTTTGGCCTGGACCACAGATTCTGCTAGGGACATGGGTTATTTCCAAACCCCTACTCTGTATCAAACATCAATGTCATGCACTCCATGAATGATCAACAAAAAAAATTTGAAGGTGTAAATCTCCATTCCAACTAAGCAACACAGCCCATAGATTTCCAGAATTTTAGTACAGCTAAACATAACAGTTAACTGGTTGAGATGGCAAAATCATAGCATGATAGGTTGAAGATGGCCTGAAATATTAGACAAGTGCCAAAAAAATTCTCAAGATTAATGAACAAAAAAGCTTTAGCAAAGAATGACAAAATGTTACAAAAGGGCCAGAGATTGCCCCACCAATAACAAGTTCTAACTTGCAAGAAGAATGCTCAAGGCCCTGTTTGTTTAGATTATCACAACCGATTGTGGAGTTCCCAAATGATTATTGGACCAAAAATTGCACTAAAATTGAGTCCAAAAATCAGTTCGGGACTCCAGAATCGGTTGTCGTAATCTAAAACAAACAAGCCCTAAGCAATTGAACTTTAAAAGCTATTGTAGGAAGATTACTACTACTTAAATAATCAAGATACAATCGAAGAATTGAAGCTCTACATTGGTTGGCAGACCTAGCAACATGGAGAGACACTATTGGATGCTTAAGTACACAAATAAAGGCATGCCAATGAGATGGAACTGCAAGCAAAACATGCACATTAGTTCCTGATTAACTAATGCGAACATATTCATTTTTAAATATATCATCAATAAATGGATGGTAAATGCTTTCCTTCTTGACATGGATAAATAAATTTGCATGATCAAGCCAGATGGCCTTTTCAAAACATATAGTCCTAATTCACTACTATTTTATTTCTTAAAAACCACCACAGATTGTATGCAATGCTATAGCAGATTCAACTTGAAACAGACAGCAAAGTCTGCATGAAAATTGACTATTGTAACTTGAGAAGTAAAAAGCAGATTCTGTTACCTCAGCAACATTGTGTCCTTGGCGTCTTTTGTCCACAATGGCCAATGGTGCATCCGATACTGACCTGTTTTTTGTCATAAAACATGGTCAAATTCAACAAAGTAATGAAGCTAAAGATCCACAAACCATATGATATCTCACACCCCCAAAAGAAGTACTGATTGCCTGACCATACACATGATCTACTGGAATATCAAAGTAACCCATGGACTGCCCTGAATGAAGATCGCATGCGAGAACACGGGTTGCACCTGCTTCGGTAATCAAGTTTGCAACAAGTTTGGCTGCAATGGATTCACGACCTTGTGTCTGAAACCAGTAGAATAGACTGTGTAAGGAGTGTATTATACATGAACTAGTAGCAACGGATTAATATTCAGAACAAGGATGTGAAAAGACGCATTATTGTCGATTTCTTTAGTCACGTAACAGCACAATAAGATGATTAAATGTTTACATCTAAGGACATGAACTTAAAACTAATATATGATTCCTAGATTGTAAAAAAGTATGATATTGTGTGTTTTTTTAAGAATATGGTAGAACCTGTAAATCTGGGAAGGGATCGACAAGTCATCGAACAGATTCTTTTTCTATGCGAATTCGGGTCAAGGTACGAGTCGAATCCCTTCATGACATGATTCGATCAAATATATTTGATCTATGTCGGATTGGTACACGTATCAATCAAGTGAATCTCGTTCTGATGGGTCAATAAAAGCAATTAGGATAGGAGCGGTCTTGGAACAATTCACTGCATTGAGACTTATATACTTATACAACTACTTATCTATATATATCAAACTATATATAGTTGTATTATCCCCCTCACTACGTGAGTTAACTCACTCCGTTAACACTTCCTTCGTCGGTTCTCCGTTCGGTTTGGCGGGGAGACTAGTGCGAGCTCGAGACTACTATAATACAAGAACTAGCTCGTGTCCCCTGGTTGAGGGGACATTCTCCCTTGGCCCTCACTTCGTTCGTTCAGTAAACGGTCCATCTCCCAGTATTAGTGAGCCGTCTATAGGCAACGAGTGCGAGTGGAGTTTCTAGTATTATGACTATTTTGATAGGCCTATCTCGACCCGAACACAAGCTCAAAACCCTCACACGAGTGAGTGGTCTTTAGGCAGCGATTGTAGTAGTTCAACTCCTAGTTGATGAGAGTGACTTCGGGAGTCAAAAGAGTCAAGGTCATTCTCTCAATTCCAATCGAACGCAACTGGATCTAGTATGAACTGGCGATCAAAACATATATGGGTAGACGGTTCTCGAAAAACAAGTTCTTTCTGCGAGCCTACGAAACGAGTCACCACTGGAGCAGATCAAATAAGGAGATCTGAGTCGGGATCTCCTTTAGTTATGTCTCAAGCATAAAGAGGAAACTAAACATGCATTACAAACCTACTTGGTAATTTCTTCAACAACTTTTATGAAAAGAGAAATACAAATGTGCTTTGTGGGAAGACTAAATTCACTCTATAGTCCACTTTAGAAAGCCAGAGCTACCTTTCTATCAGCTCTTGCAAAACCAAAATATGGAATAACTGCAGTTATAGTTTTAGCAGATGCTCTGCGGCATGCATCTATCATTATCAAGAGCTCCATAAGATTCTCATTCGCTGGAGGGCATGTCGGTTGCACTAAATATACATCACAACCTCTTACACTCTTGCAATTGAACATAAATCTCTCCATCAGCAAACCTCTTTATCTTGATTTTTCCAAGGTCCAGACCCATGTAGCATTCAATTTCCTGAGTAAAGATTAGAATCAAAATGGCGACCAATTAGTTCGTAAACCTTAATTCACATGATAATCTGAATTTGCACATGTATCAAATCTGGGTTAACATCTATCGACATAATTTAAAATATAGTCTGAGAAAGTGTGGGATTGGCCGATTGGCCGTGCCGGAGAAGATTCGCAGCCTCGTATTATTGTGGCCAACAGTATCTTGTTTCAAAGAGAAGAAACCCGGCAGCATCTGATCATTAAGGACCGGAATGCACGGCTTCCCATTGTCATACCTCAATGGCTCGACCAATTTACACCTCTGCCACAAATTGCACTCGCAGCTTTTCATAAAAATTCACATCCTATGCTTCCCACTACCTATTCATCACTACTAGATAACAATTACCACAAAAGACGCTAGTGAAATGCGAATGAATTTCCAAATTACTGTGTAATCAATATCTTTACATAAAAATTTTCACATCTTATGTTTCTTAGTTCTTACTACCTTTCGTCACTACTAGATAAAAATTACTACAAAAGACGCTAGTGAAATGCGAACGAATTTCCAAATCGCTGTCAAATTGATATCTTTCCTTTGATTTTTTTTTTGAGTTTACCAATGAGATATCAATGACCCCACAAGACATGAACGAGCGAACATGCAAAATGATGCACTAATTGTACAAAGGGCGACGATATTTTCACCCCCCCGCATTACGCGCGCGCTCTCCTTATAACGTGATTTGACGTGAAAAGTGGGCAACTTTAACACTTTTTGACATCAAATCACATTATAAGAAGAGCGTGCACATGATGCAAGGGGAGTGAAAATATCATATCCCTTGTACAAAACCAAGGGAAGTGATATATTTGCCCCCCTTTTCCCTGGGCCCAACCACTCTAGTGTATCTATGACTACCGATTTACAATAGAAGGGGCTGCCCACAGAAGACAAGGGGGCGAATATATATTTCCCAAACATAATCATGCATATATCACGTGTGATCCACAGTTCCACACGTATTTGGTCAGGACAAAAAATGGGCCATCGATCAGAAGCTCTATGTGACCAATCAACGATGGCCTCTATCAAAATGATCAGTTCAAAGCACTGACCACACTGGCCGTTGATCATGATTCCATTAGTAGATCTTTTTGATCAAGTGCATCATGACCGTTCATTCTCGGTGAGATTGGCAAATGTGCACTTCAATGGTAAGGGACTAAGGGGGGTAAGATGCCTAATTGGAACTTTGGAAGAGACATGCTTCATGGACGTCCTAACAACCTTTCTATATTGTGCCACGTGTGACAACATTATGACTGTGGAAATGCTAAAAGAAAGTCATTTTTACCCGCATTCCTAAAAGGCACTCAATGGACCCCAGTTTTGTCTCATTTACGTGATCAAATTCCTAAAAGAAAGTCATTTTTACCCGCATTCCTAAAAGGCACTCAATCGAGAGCACCTTGATCCGATGTCCTACAAGATCAAGGGTCGTGGTCTCACATGTAGACCTGGCAAACGGGTGGGCCGAGCCGGGCCAACCCGCGGGTGATGCGGGTGCAGGTCACACGGGTCGGGTCAGGAAATGACCCGCATTTTTGCGGGTCAGAATTTAGGTGACCCGCGTAGCCCGTAGGTGGACCGGGTCACCCGCAAATTCAAACAGTAGTTTATTTTGGGAAATGTTATCACTGGATTTTGATGAGGGCGGTATGGCCTGCGCCGTGGGATGATCCAAACCGTCCATTAGATGACCCACAGCCTAAATAGGTTGTGCCCCAAAAATTATTTCAATAGGTTGATCCTAACCCTCTGATCTATAGAGGGCGAGGATCAAATGATCAACCCTCTAACATTCAGATCAGAGGGTTGGGATCAACCTATGGTGACAGCCACAACCTATTTATATTCTATGGTGCTAGCCATAACCTATTCAGGCATCAAACCCTTAAAAAATATATTAGCTTGACAAAATCACCATCCTTTGCATTAGAAAAAAAAAAGCCATCTAACTAGATTAGCATGACAAAATCACCACCCTTAAAAAAGCCAAATGACCCACGGGTTGACCCGACCCGACCCGTATTTTTGCAGATTGGGTCACCTGTAGGTCAGTTTTGACAGGTCACTAAAACTCAGACCCGTGCCCGCAAATTTGCGGGTGAGTCGGGTCGACCCGCGGGCACGGGTCGCGTTTGCCAGGTCTACTCACATGCATGGCCCCTATCCCTTTTAGGAACCAAGAATTGCCTTTTGCCAATGATGTTAAAAGTGAATTTATTTCAGTCCCGAGCGGGGCTTGCCTAGGTATGAGACTAGGATAGACCCAACTTAGTATAAGACATGTTTAGAGATGCCTAGCCTAACATTTCTCCATCAGCTTTGAAGCCTTTGGTGTATTTGTTAGGTACCTAACATTTGGTATCAGATAAGCTACCACATCTCATGTTTAAGGGGTGACCTGTGGACATGACTACCTAGAAATGGCTACCTAAAAAAGAGCACAGAGTGAAAGCCATCATAGAAAGTGTGGTGGAATGTTATGGTCCTGGGTGGGGGTGTGCCTAGGTATGGAGCTGGGTCCACTACCTAGAAAGGGCTACATGAAAAAGAGTACATAGTGAAAGCCGCCGCACGGATGTGAAGGCATGGTGGAATGTTATGGTATTGAATAGGGGTGTGCCTATGTATGAGACTAGGTGAGACCCAACCTGGTATGTAACATGTTTAAAGGACTTAGCCTATAGCGTTCCATCAGCTATGGAGCTTTCAGCGTTACTTTCTACATAGTTGCTACGTGTAACAGGGAAAGCCTTAAGCTAGGTCTTACTCCTCCGTAAGTGACACTCAATGTCTGTGACAGCGTTAGTGCGGAAAAATGCCGTGCTTATTGATTCTAGGTTCTCGATTCATGAGTCTCTTTTGGGGACCAAAATAAAATATGTCGTCTCAAGATAGAGCTAGAAGTTCAACGGTCGGGATTGCACATACATATTGAACCCTAGAATCTACCATGACCATAGTTTATTTGTGACAATCCTAACGCAAGCGCGTCCTCCTCGTGCAGAATGACCCCACATCTCTCTCTCTCTCTCTGAACGAAAGGCCATGAAGGTGAGAAGAGGAAGAGCCCGGACTCGACTGAGAGATTAAACCAGAATTGAATAATGGTGCATACGTCCGCCCACTCAATGCAATATTTCTGCTTGTGCAAAGATCAGAAATGCGACCCATATTAATCCTCCGTATCGCTTTTCCTCATCTTCACCGTATTTTCCGATCGATTCTTTGGCAGCCTTTCTTTTCCCTCTCTCGATTATTCTTCTCCTTCTTCTCTTCTCTCTTTTATCTTCCTGATTCTATAAATAATTCATTCTCACAAACGAAGAATCCCTTTTATTCATTTCATGGATTTCTAGGGTTTCTTTTTCATCCTCGCTCTAGGGTTTCCAAACCTCAGATTTTATCCTTTTTTCCTTCTTGTTCATCATCCGAATTTCGGAAAATCTGTTGTTTGATTCACAGGGAAAGGAAAAATTTCGATTGTTTTTCTTCGTCCTTTGACCTAATTTCCTTATCGTTTTGATTCATAGATTTATCTGCGGATCCTCGGCTTAATTTCCCGTCGATCCTTTGCCATGGATTTGGTATCCAGTTGTAAGGTATTTTTGCCATGTTCATTTATTTTTTCTTGATTTGTCCTTTTTTTATTGTTTATCTTTGGTTTTAAGATTTTTTACGATATTGTGTTGGTGCGCCAAATGTATTTTATGCTGAATTAGATGAGGATTTGTTTTAGGGTTTGCTGAGATTGCTGAATGATCCATTAATTGTCAACTGTAGCTAGTAGTAGTATAGCTATTTTGTGTGTAAAGATTAAAGCAAAATTTTACTACTGTTTTGAGAATTTTACAAATGTGAAATTACATGTGCTTCTAAAACAGTTGTGAGGCACTTGTTAGCAAATCCCAAAAAAAATTGGTGATAGAATGCATCATTAAGGTTTTAATGATCCATTGGTGATCATCTGTAGCTAGTATAGCTCCTACTGTGTGAAGATTAAAGAAAAAATGGTGATATAATGCAGCATTAAAAGTTTATTTAATATTTACTGTGCGTGTTTCATGGGATATGCTTGAGATGGGATTTGTTTAAATTTCAGGGCATAACATGATTAGGAACATGGATTATTACTTTGTTTAATGCTGGAAGAGACAATTTTCGGATAGCTTCTTATGATAATTTTTTATGGTGGGAATTCTGGTTACTGAACTACTGGATTGTGCGTGGATATAGTCCTGGAGGTGAAGAGCGAGCCATGATTTGTCTTTCTCAGCTGAAGGGAAGAAAATATCCAATTTGCATCAAATATGTTGAACTGATTATTGCTTCATGTAACCTACTCCATAGTGAACCATCTGACTACTATTAAAGTGAATAGAAAAGTGAACAGTCAATATGGACCACTCAATCCTTATTTTCCACTTCACCACAAACCCCATCTTTCAAAGGGCCCACATTGATAGCCTATCATATGCTTCTCCAAGTCCAGCTTTAAAAGCATTCCACGGGAACCCAAGGTTTTAGTCACACAGTGATTTCATTTAGCTACAACGGTCCCATCAAGGATCTGGCTACCTATTGGCTTTGCTCATCCGAAATGGATATCTTCAAACCCACCACAAAATCACTCCAATTGGACAATGGACACTACTAGACCCGGCATTACCCACTTAAGCCTGAGTGGTTTTGTTATCACCACCGATAAGACTGATAGTTCTAAAATCCTTGATGTCTGTTGCATTCCTCATCGTAGGAGTCAAAGAAATTAAGGACACATTAAAAGGACCAGGAGTACAATGGTCACAGTAGAACTTTTTCAGAACTTGCATCAGATCAGCCTCAATGATTTCCCTGAATTGTTGGAAGAAAGAGTGTTTCAAAACATGGATGCGGGTCAAAACACGGTCGACTTTGCATGACGCGGTCAGGTACTCGGTTGACGCGGTCATAACTGGAGAGAGTCAAAGGAATTTTTATTGACACCATATGGAAAAATGTGGAACGCTGCCAAGGGAAAAAGGAGTCGACTCGGGGGAGTCCATGGTGATGCGGGGGAGTTTTAAAACTATGGAAAAAACGAAGAGAAAAGTCATCATTGCCGAGGGTTTTGTCCTTGTTTAGACCGAACATAGCACCACACACTTCATTCTTTGAGAATGGAGCCTCGTGAAGTTTAGCGGCCTCTACACTAATTTGTGGGATGCTCCCATTGATCCGATCTCTGCGTCCCCAATTTTCTAGAGCCTGGAAAACAAAAGAGAAGTGCTTAATTAGTTGCATCATCAGCCTTAGCTTCAAACTCATGAATGGAGACAGTAAACTACCAACGAGCTTGAAGCTGGTCATGCGATGAAAGTATGAAGAATTAAGGATGTAGATCTCTGCCTCCTGAAATTTTCTTCTTGATCAATGAAACTTACAGCCGTACTTTATGTCTCGTTTCCAAATTCCTTCCAAGATAGCATCAATAATAGAGAAGAAGCAAATAGATTTCCCTCCTATGGGATGAAGGAAAGAAAACAAAAAGATATGTCACCTTATGCAGTGGAAAAGAGTCTGCAACCCGAAAAGAAAAGTTGGGCTTGGCAAAGACAACCTCAAGTCTGGGAACAAAGCTCTCTTAGTAAAATGGTTGGAGACTCAGAGAAGAGAAAGACTCTTTATGGCACAACATTATTGGGGAAAGTATGGGAAAAGGGTGGGGGGTGGGGAATGGGAGTGTAGGGAACCCCCTCTCCCCCAGTAGGAAAAGGTTCGGGAGCATGACGGTCCACTTGTAAGTTTTGTACACTAGATGAGTCAAAAGTTAGGTTTAGGGTAGGGAGGCAGGTAGGAATTAAGTGGTGAGTCCACTTTTTCATGCCTTCTCGGACCTATATTGTCTACTAAGCAGTAGAGGGGTGAGAATCCAAAATTACGATGAGAGAGAGAGAGAGAGAGAGAGAGAGAGAGAGAGAGAGAGAGAGAGAGAGAGAGAGAGAGATTGGATTTACATTCTCCTCATGAGTCTGATAGGGGGTTTGGATCCCAGGTCCTCAAGGAACTTTACCTGTAAGATCATTCTTTCAATGCTCGATTGAGAATGACAGCTCCTCATCTTCTTGGATAAACTTATGACGCTCATCACACCCCTTACGGTGGTAGCTTCATATGGCCGTCAGCAACAAGAAAAATCGGAACTTGTGAGAGACTTAGATGGAACTTTTGTCTTGTAGGTAGGTGTATTCTAGGGGAAAAAGCTTATAAATCACTAGAAAGCTTATGAATCGCTAGATCACCTTATAATCCATTGCCTTTTTCAACATAAATTATGGGGGGCGATTCTAAATCTGTTCGAGATGGCTTGGCCCTTCCCACACCATTGAATCTCTAATATTTGTGTTGGGAGCGGGCTTGTTTGGACTTTGGAGATGATGGAAGGATGCTATGATCCATTTCTCTTTTGCGCGTAACCTATGGAGGGTGATCCTTACCTCATTTTGGATCGCATGGTCCTTCTCACAATCCATTGAATCCGTAATATTTGGAGTGTGGATTAGGACCATTTGGAAATGTTGGAAGGACACTATGGGGACTTATACCTTATGCGGTGATTTGGCTCCTGCGGATAGAGAGAAGTGCTCAATTTTTCAAGGAAAAGAGTAACTCGCTTGGAAAAATTATAATGGCTGTAAAATAGATTTATTGATTTAATACGATGGGAAAAAGGTAAGAGCGCATTGAGGTACCTACCTATTGATGAAGTCATGCGAAATTAAAAAGTAACCCTTGGGGAGAAAATGCATCAGCATGGACTATCACTTCGTTGACAACCACCACCCACTCTTGGATTTCATCAAACTAAACTTTGATGGGAGTTCAAAGGTAACCATAGGCTAGCCATTGTTGGCGGCATCTTTAGAGATCATCACAGAGCAGTCCATCACCGCCTACTCTTGTCCAATTGGTGCGACCGACTCAAATGAACCAGAAATGCAATCCCTCTTAACTTGAATCTGAAATTTTAAGAACTAGCTGTCCAGAAATCTCATAGTCAAAGGAGACTCTGGGGGTGCAATCTCATGGACTCTATCAGCAAGTCTGTGGTGCCTTGCACCCTTCACGCTTTAGGTTTTCGATTTGTGTACAATGATCGAACCAAGGTTGGAACACAAGCCAAGATCTTCTGATGATATGGGTGATGTGTTGGTGATAGAGGAAATAGAAAGTATGGAATTACGGATAGGAAACTTATTCTCATTTGTTTGAGTGTTTGTGAAAGAAAAGGCTGTAATGTGTTTGTGTGGGTTTGTATCAATGCTATGTCAACAAGTCCTTGGAGCACATAGAAGTATCAGTTTTTGGATTTCTATCTGTTTTAAATTTCAACACAAAATCCTATTCCGCTCTATTTTTTCTCCCTCATGGTTTTATGAATGTTCTTATGGGGACTGAAAAATGTTGTCGTTTTTGCTTTATTTTCCCTCCCAATATGGTACCAAAGAAATTTCCAATCTCTGCCAAATTGCTTCCGGTTACCATGATTGCGAAGAATCGAACTTGCAATTGTGTTGCGATTGACACACTCAATTCACAATCGATTCATGAAAGTGATACAAGCATTGTCAGGCATATTGAGTAGAGACTAGAGAGGTCTAGGAGGCATGCTTCTTTCAGGCTGTGAATGTTTTTATTTATGTTCTTGTGGGGACTGAAAAATATGGTGGTTTTTTGGTTTTATTTTTCTCTCACTTTGGCCGTGTTTTGACCCACATCTGTGTTTTGAAACACTGGTGTAAATGAAGATAATTATTCACTGTTGAAAGGAATTGATGATCTGGACTACGACATGAGAATCCTTTTCTTAAACCCCTTTAATTGAAACATTAAAGGAAAATAAATGAGTGGACTGTTTTGATCGACTGTGCAGCGAGTGACTGCAATTTTTTCCTGAATTCTATCTCCCTGCATTAAATATTGTCTTGGAATAGTTTTCATGTGCTAT
Source organism: Tasmannia lanceolata (assembly GCF_043159265.1). NCBI lineage: Eukaryota > Viridiplantae > Streptophyta > Magnoliopsida > Canellales > Winteraceae > Tasmannia > Tasmannia lanceolata. The sequence continues at coordinate 44,210,763 of NW_027518679.1, forward strand.
TATTCCTAAGGATGGGTGTTGCCGTGTTGGGTTGCACATGATTGTGACTTTAATATGCTAACTCTCTCTCTCTCTCTCTCTCTCTCTCTCTCTATATATATATATATATATATATATATATATATATATATTTGATTTTTCATATTTAATAACCATTTGCGCATTTCTATTTCAGGACAAATTAGCATACTTCAGAATAAAAGAGCTTAAGGATGTCCTAACCCAGCTAGGTCTTCCAAAGCAAGGGAGAAAACAGGTTTGCCACATGCGATTTAGAGATCTATGCCCTTTATTTTGGAAGATGTGTTATGAATCTCATGCCTCTTGAATCCTATGCTTTTGTACCCTTGCTGATTGATTCACCTGCATGTATTATTCAGAGTAAATCAATGATTACATGTTAAAAAATTTGTTATGGTTTATCTTCTCTTTAACCCTATGCTTTGTGGATGCTATTGATTCACTTGTGTGAACTGTTTAGAGTAAATCTATAATCACAGATCGACTTGTTATGGTTTATTTTCCCATGTAGCAAGCGGGATATGTCATTGATTTGGGTCCTCAGCTTGCTGGTTTGTCTCTTTAGGCCTTCCTAAAATTCATTTTATCTACCTTGGGTACTACATATACACATCATTTTTGGATGTTGCAATATGTGTACATGGGTCTCCTCTCCTCCTTTCTTTGGGCGTGATTATATTCTTGCAATTTTCCCATGTAGCAAGCGGGATATGTCATTGATTTGGGTCCTCAGCTTGCTGGTTTGTCTCTTTAGGCCTTCCTAAAATTCATTTTATCTACCTTGGGTACTACATATACACATCATTTTTGGATGTTGCAATATGTGTACATGGGTCTCCTCTCCTCCTTTCTTTGGGCGTGATGATATTCTTGCATGTACATGTATGCACATGCGCCTGCATGCATGTGGGCACATGTTTGCTTTGTAAGCAATTTGTGCTAGTGTGGCTGGAAACTTATAATTGGTGCTATAGGAAACAATTACACATGCTAATCTCTCTCTCTCTCTCTCTCTTATATATATATATATATATATATATATATATATATATATATATATATATATATAGAGAGAGAGAGAGAGAGAGAGAGAGAGAGAGAGAGAGAGGAATAAGATTGTACGCTCGACCGTACCTAAAGTTAGGTACGGTAGAGTGCCAAATCACATGGGTCCCCCATTTTTGGTGGGCATCTAAACCATTCATTTGCAAGGCCCCATCATAGATAGGGTGCATACCAAAAATCAGCACCATTGAATCATCCTAACCCCTCTAAAACTGGAGGCCAAAATGGGCAGATTTGTGGACACACACTGTCTGTCCATTTTGGCCTCCACAAATGGATGGGTTAGGATGATCCTATGGAGCTAATTTTTGGTATGGACCCTATCTATGATGAGGCCTTGCAAATGAATAGTTTAGATGCTCACCAAAAATGGGGGACCCATGTGATTTGGCACTCTACCGTACCTAACTCTAGGTACGGTCGAGCGTACAATCCTTTTCCTCATATATATATAGGATAGAGTTGCTGCGCTAGAGCACAGAAATAGGGTGGGGCCACATTTTGGGTGGGATCCAAAGCATTCATTTGATGGGCCCTTTAATGGGTAGGGTGTCCACCAAAAATCAGCTCCATTGGATCACCTTAGGGTGTCCATTTGTGGGGCCAAAAATGGACAGATTTGTGGACAAACAGTATCTGTCCATTTTTGGCTCACCCCCCAATGGCCCCACCCCCCTGTTTCTATGCTCGAGCGCAGCAGCCCTTTTCTCATATATATATATATATATATATATATAGAGGAAACTGTTGGTGAGCTTAAGCTCACCAAACTTATGATGAGCTAGCTTGCCCAATCACATGGGTCCCACATTTTGGGGAGTGATCCAAACCATTCATTTGCAAGGCCTTATCATAGATAGGGGGTGTACCAAAAATCAGCTCCATAGGATCATCCTAACCCCTCCATTTGTGGAGGACAAAAATGGGGCAGATTTGTGTCTGTCCATTTTTGTCCTCCACAAATGGAGGGGTTAGGATGATCCTATGGAGCTGATTTTTGGTACACCCCCCATCTATGTAAGGGACTTTCAAATGAATGGTTTGGATCATCCTAACAAAGTGGGCCCCCATGTGATTGGGCAAGCTAGCTCACCAACAGTTTCCTCATATATATATATATATATATATATGAGAAAACGGTTCCTACACATATGTGTAGATAACTTATCTACACACTAGCTTAAAATACAGTGGGGGCCACATTATTTGGGTGATCCAAACCATTCATTTTTAAGGCCTTCACATAGATAGGGTGTCCACAAAAAATCAGATCCATAGGATCATCCTAACCATTCGAACTGTGGAGGCAAAAAATGGACTAATTTGTAAAGGTTTAAAGACATCCATTTTACCTCCACAAATCGTAGGGTTGGGATGATCCTATGGATCTGATTTTTTGTAGACACCCTATCTATGTGAGGGCCTTTAAAATGGATGGCTTGGATCACCCAAACAATGTTGGCCCCCACTGTATTTTAAGCTAGTGTGTAGAGAACTCTCTACACATATGTTTAGGAACCGTTTTCTCTCTCTCTCTCTCCCTTGGAGGGGTGAGGATCGGCTGGATGCCTTGGAGGCACCACAGATTGCACCGTTGGCAGCTGAGGTCCCCTAACCTTGAGGAGACCTTAGATGGACTTCTGGGCTAAGGTTACCAGTTTCGCAGCCCTTTGAAACTCCCTTATGGAAAATGTTCAGTAGATCTACCAAGTTACCAGAAATAACCAAAAACCCAAAAAAAAAAAAAAAAAAAAACCAAAAAACTGCTTACCGAGAGTCCTTGCCCGACTAAAAGAAAGGGTTTGTGGCCCGGCAATTGGTACGACACCAGTTTAGGGATTTGTTTGATGGCCGGGACGGGAGGGACGCCCCAGTGACCTCACTTCACTCACTTTCATGTCATGTGTTGACGTATTCGACGACGAGATCGACATGTTGTCCTGGCTTCGGAGGGGTCTGAAGCTAGTTGTGGGCAAGCACATCAGAATGAGAAAGAACTTTGGGTTGAGAGTGGCTGTATATTTAAGCTGGAGTATCCTCAACCGCATCCAGAAGAGTCACAGATGAAGCTTCGTCAGCTAAGGAAGATGAATTTTTCTGCAATGAATTGAAGGGGACTCTTTTGAAAAAGAACACACATCTTGAAACTCGGAGACGTGTTCGCTACGTAAACCACGGACACTTCTCGGTTTTGTGGGTACTGGCCGCAACCAGATTAACCACGCTCTTTGTCTATTAATGGATCTGCAGTTCCTATTCCACGGAACACTTTGGAAGTACGCTTGAAGCGAGCGCTACCTTCCACTGCATCAACTAAAGAACAACTTATTCGTATCAAGGTGCCAACCCGTTTGCACCAAAGCTGAATCCATTAATCGTGAAACTATGAAAAACAATAACACCACTAACGGAACCTTGATACTTTTCCTGTGGATAGTTCAAGGAAGTGAAACGAAGTGCTTTCCTTTACAGAAGCCTTTGATTAGTAGGGGTCGAACGTTTTCATCTTTTTCTGGTATTCGTGATTCGCCAATACAAAAGACGAGATATGATTGACTAAAGCGATCAATGGAGAACACCCCTTAAGCAGTGAGTCCCCCTCGTAGGGGGATCTATGGGGGGGGTTGCCCTCCTTCAGTCTCGCCGTGCCAGCCAGCATTTTGCCTTACTAATAGTGGGGCAAGCAAGCCGGCCTTCCTGAAAGCCGTACCGTTCAGGTGATGCCTGTAAGCCATGCTAGCCAACCGTTTGCCTTACTAATAGTGGGACAACTAGTTGTGTCTTTAAGTCGCGCTTTCAAGCCAAGCCTTGACAATCATATCTTTTTTCAAAAATGAATAAAGTGTCCCTTGTTCATTCTGAAAGTGCATTATGGAAGTGGAGCGAAGTGATTCTCCTTTGTAGATGGGGTAAGCCTTTGATTAGTAGGGGTAAAACGGTTGTTATTCTGAGATGGTTTCTTGGCCATTGGAATGGTTTTGTTGTTTTCTCTTGTTTCGCTATAAGGAATTGATAAGAATGGAGTATGAAACATTAAGACAGGAGAACACTACCTTTGACAAAAAGTTATTAAGAGAGACATGAATTTCCTCATCCTTAAGTCACACAACATGTTGTTCGAGTCAAAGGTGTCGAAACCTCAATTTGACTAGTTTTAAAGTGGTGTTTGAAGATTAGATTTGTTAAGATCCTGTTTCCTCGATTTCATTGATAGGAGTTGTCTTTTGTCTTTTAGTCCGGTTTTATGCTTTCTCTTTCAGTTGTCTTTTAGAGGGGGCCCAGCATTTCGACTGATAAGAAGCCGCATGGGAAGGATTGGCGTGCCAAGGGCTCTGATACGTCTAACAAAGCCCCCCAATTGGAATTCTTCTTCTTCTTTTCTTTTTTTTTGCAACGGACCGCACCGAGTAGCAAGCTGCCTCACTTGCCCTCAGCCACACGTCTTTTTCGTTCGCCCTAAACCTACGCACCAAATGGAACTCTGCCCGTTCCATCCAAGGAACGAGCAACAATGGTTTGCTCCTGGGGTTCGTCTACACCACATCGACCTTGAGCTTACCTTCTTTATGTTTCGTTGATTGATTCGTAAACCTTTCCCTGATCCTGTGTGTGTGTGTGTGTGTGTGTGAGAGAGAGAGAGAGAGAGAGAGAGAGAGAGAGAGAGAGAGAGAGAGAGAGAGAGAGAGCAGCCACACAGGCTCAGATTTTCTCTCATTAATTTAATTCGTCAGAGGCGGCTTCTCTCTCTTGCAGCAATGGGTCATGAAATGCCTTCTGCGATGGTCCTTAACAAACCCCCATATATATATATATCAATCATATATATATATTATCTGCATCACCATGTTTTAATAATGGAGTGAACTTACCTTGTTTTACATCTAATTGGCTGCTGACAGTTTCTTGGAAATTGTATTAGTGTTTGACAGCTGGTCAAACAATGTAAAACAAGGTGAGTTCGCCCCAATATCAAAACATGGTCGTGCATATATATATATATATATATATATATATATATATGACACATGTATCTTATTAAGGCCGAAATCATGTAAAAATTTGACAAAAATTTCGGTTTCCTTAAAATTTCCACCAAAAAGTACAAAATTTCGGTGGAAATCTTTTATATTTCGGTAGAAATTTTGTAAATAAGGGTGAAAAACGAAATTTCGATTAAAATTTCGGCCAAAATTTCGAATTTCGGCGAAATTTCCCAGAGAAATCATGTAAAAATCCGATTCAATGTAATTTTGCCAAACCGAAACCGAAATATTTCGGCCGAAATTTAAAACTATGTTGAGGAGAATACCATTTTTGAGTAAGTCTCTAGTGAAGGAAGAGGTAACCACAAATTCGTCCTTAGGACAACACTCAGCCATGGAATGGATAGAGGCACCCCTTGATTGGTTGCAATTCATTCAGAGGGAAAAGGGAGGACCGAGATTGTCAACCCAAGGCTACAATAAAAAATGCAAATGAAACCAAGAATTACAAAGAAAGCAGTAACAATATCAGGGAGGGAGGAAATCAAACGACTCCAGACTCTGGTTCCACATGCCATCTCTAGCAAGACTGTCCGTCGCAGTATTTGCGGACCTTATGACATGTTTGAAAATGATTGATGACCCATCCACCTGATGTTGGATCTCGTCAAAGAAATGCGCAAATCTCCAAAGGGGAACAATCAATCAATTAAGCCACCTAATAACATTCAGTTGAGGTGTCTGTCTAAAATATGAACTTTTTCTGGTTGAGGTGTTCCATTTCTTTTGAAGTGAGTGCCTGAGAGAGTAATTCTCACTTTCATGAGGATCCGTACCTAACACTGACCCATGACAACTTGACCATTGAAGCCCACTTTTGGCCATTGATGCATTGGTCCTTAATGACCTATTCTTATGAGGATTGGTATCCAAAACCAGGCCATGAAGACTCGCCCATCGAGGCTCAAGTCCCATCCAGCCCATTGAGGCCCTTTGCTACTCGTCCTTCGAGCGGCATTCTCTTCAGCAACTGGCATAGTCACCATAATCAGCGGACCCTCATTATTACCTTTGACAATGCGCATTAAATCAGAAGTTTAGGTAGTTAGGTTAGATTAGGATACCTCAAATCTTATTTTTATCCCTTTCCTTGTTTATTCCTTAATTGCTCTATATAAGCACTATTAGGGTTGATTGTAATCAAACAATATTAGTGGAATCTCCTCCATTACATCAATATTATTTTATGCTGGAATATACTTTTATAATTTTGTGTCGTATTTTAAGTCATTTTCTACTCCTTATCCTCCTTGTTCCGAGTAGATTATGTTCTATCTTCTTTTTTTTGAATGGCTTATGTTCTATCTTTTCTTATCCATTATCTATCTCTTCACTCAATTTTCATTAGGCTTAATGTTGACAGGTGCTCATCTCTGTTTACGACGTGTCTTGTTTTTAGTAACGTCTTTGGTTTTTGCCATATCATGTTTTCTTCCTTTTTTCTGGATATGCTTCACCATGTTCTAGAGGTCATTGCATTTCTTTCCTTTTTTTTGTTGTTGACTTTATGAATTATTTGCTCCTGTCTTCATTTCATTGTTCTTCTCCTTGGGTCGTACATTTTTTGGATTAGTATATATGGTCTTTGTTTCTTTCCAGTACTCATGATACATTGAAAGTCTAAGTCTGAAATGGACTGTTATTGTTTTTGCCTTCTGTTGTACATAATCTTCAACATAGTTTCATTTCTTGTATGCTGAACAGGACCAAGTGGACAGGATTTTATCTGTACTTTCTGATGAACAAGGTAATCTGACTCACTTTCATCTTGGTTGGAATGAGTAATACTGTGATATGATTTCATCAACTAATTATTAGATCTATTTATATTATAGATTTCTGCAAAATATTGATTTACCTATTAATTTCGGCGTGTGCATGTTATTTGTTCCTTTCCTTATTTTTTCAGTCTTTTAAATCAATTATGGTTTCTTTACTTTTGGATTGATATCTTTGGTAACTTGTTTTTCTCTATCTTTATGGTCGTGCATACTTTTGCTTCGATCAATATATTTCTGTTTTTATAATATATTTATCCTTTTATCTTATCATATTGAATTTGTAGAAAAGAGATTTCAGTGATTATTTTAGCTTCTACTTCAGCGACAATAATTCCTTGTTGGCTAACCAGAGATCTGTAAATTGTTTTTGTGCAGTAAACCTTGGCTTCATTTACTTCTTATAACTTATTAGCATGCATTTAGTAGCCGTCTGACTTCCATGCTAATAGTACATCGGTCTCATATGCATTTTCCTTCTGTCTTATATTCTAATAGCACATCTGCATCATATGCATTTTTCTTTCTCTGCAGGTTCAAAGTTGCAAGGTTGGGTGAAAAAAAATGCTATGGGCAAGGAAGAAGTGGCAAAAATAATTGATGATACATACAGGTGATTGTCAGTTCTATATTCATATCCTTCAACTATCGTCAAAGGCTCAAAGCGGATAGGGATGTGAAACTATGAATTTTTTTTTATCTAGGATAGAATGCACTGTCATTGGTTAAGTCTTCTGCATATATTCAATTAGATTTTGTTTTTTTGGTTATTTGGAGAAAACTAGGCAACAGTTGTGGTAGGATGATATTTTATGACTTTAATATATCTTCATTCTTGTTGCGAAACTTCACAACTCCAGTACAATCATTATCTTCTTACTACTCGCCCGAATGTAGATGAGAACCTCATAATTGAGTGCTGACCAATTATAAAGCTCTGGGTCATCTAACTGGATGTAAATCTTGCAGAATTCGACAATTGAAATAGGTTTTATAACTTTTCCTAAAATGCCTCCATTGAATTGATAAAAAAAGCCTTACAAATTATAAACCTTAAACTTGCCCTTATATTTCTATAGGATTCATTTCATAGAAAAGTGGCAAAGTTTACATCCGGCTGCCAACCTGACGCCTACCCTTTTTCTTTATCCTGGCTTGGGACAGGCTGTGAAAAACACATGCTCAGAATGTTGGGCCACCAAGAAGCAACATGTGCATAAGATGAGTGTAGTGGAGATGCGAATGATTAGATGGATGTGCGGCCACACAAGGTTAGATCGAATTAAAAATGAAGACATCCGTAAAAAGGTGAGGGTGGCACCAATTGAGGAGAAGATGAGAGAGCACCGCTTAAGATGGTTTGGGCATATCCAACGTAGGCCTTTGGATGCTACAGTGAGAAGAAGTGACTCGTGCCAAGTTGACGGAGTAAAAAGAAGTAGGGGCAGACCGAAAACAACTTGGGTTGAAATAGTGAGGAAAGACTTGAGGGCTAGGAACATAACATAGAACATGACCTTGGATAGGATAGAATGGAAGAAAATGATCCATGTAGACGAACCCAAGTAGTGTCAGGAGTAGACTTAGTCAATTTTGAGCCTGGTAGATCCTTTCACCTTCTTCATGAAAATTTTCTAAAGGATTCATTAGCCGACCCCAACTACTTTGTGACAAAGGCTTAGTTGAGTTGAGTTGAGTTAAACTTGCCCTTATATTCAATGGAGCAACAAACAAATAAAAACTAACATTACTTTGAACTAGTGTGATATAAAATATAAGCCATATAATTAAACTAATAAAAAATAACAATTTCTTTTGTTCCTAACCAAGAGGTCAAAGGTTCAATCCAGCTTACCAACCAAAAAAAAAAACAATTTACTTTGACCTATAGTGTAATATAAACTATGAGCCATATAAGTATATAACCACCTTGGATTTTCAAAATTTGATTTTAGTAGTGATTATTCGTTATGGAATTTCTATATTAATGGGCCTACTTTGTTCATCTTTTGAGTTTTTGACTCATGATTGTTTATTTACTTTCGATTTTTTTGTCCCATGTTGTTTTATAAATGACATTGGAAGTACCATTTACTATTTTAAAAAAATTAAAAATTAAAAACTCATTGAAAGAAATTTTGGAAGTACAATCATTTATTTACCATTCATTTGCCAGCTAATCTATATCTTACTTTGATTTTAATGGCTTGTTGTACTTTGCAATGTTGCTAGTAGAAAAATGCAAGTTCATGGGGCAACCGATTTGGCATCAAAGGGTCAGAATGGTTCAAATTTGTCTAATGTGAAGCCCAAAGAGGAAATAGATGATTTTCAATTGGATATGAAGATCCGCTGCCCCTGTGGAAGTTCATTACCGACGGAGTCAATGATTCAGGTAATACCATGTATTTTATCTTGGTCCTAAAAGATTTATATCACTCTATTGTAAGATTTGGTCACATTTATTCATTTATCGGCTGTTTGGTGCTGGTTGTAATATTCCTAAAAGATTTATATCACTGTATTATAAGATTTGGTTGGTGTAAGATTGGCAGCCGGCCGTAAACTTTGCGACTCTTCTATGAAATGTTCTTCATGACATTTTTCTAAAGGATTCATTAGCTGACCCCAACTAGTTTGGGGCGAAGGCTTAGTTGAGTTGAGTTGAGTATTGTAAGATTTGGTCATATTTATTCATTCATCGGCTGTTTGGTGCTGGTTGGACAATTGAACATTTGCAGGTTTTCCTGCCATAGCATGCTTTCTAAGATGAACAGGTGTTACGGATGATCTCTTTTTCTTTTTCACTGTTAGCTTAGCTGTAACCATACATCTTGTGACATTTTATGGGCCGAAATTTTTGATGTAGATGGAAGATCATTTGCAAACAATTTGCCGCAGTCGTATGTTCTCCAACCATGTTTACTTGGTAGGATAACTCATTTGAAGGTGTCGATATCTAATCTCTGTATGTATTAGGGCTTGTTCGACAACTATTCTTTTACGTGATTTTCCCCTTTTTTAGGGGTGGAGAATGACAAAAGCCAAAAAAATCTCACAAATCTTGTTTGGATGCGTGACCCGCTAAGGTTCGTTTCCAAAATTTATGCTACTTTTTCGACTAGAAATTAGGATTCCGTGAAGCGATAAATAACCGTTTCTAAAGTTTCTCATCACTCTGTCTCCGCCCGATTTTTTAGGCGAGAATGAGAAGCGTTGCCGAACATGCCCTTAGCTTTCTTTGTTCTGTACTTTCTTGTCCCAAAATATTTTTGGACAATCAATTCTTCGTTTAGGAAAGTTCATCGAATTAGTTGGAATGAAGTGTGCAATCCCAAAATTGGAGGTCATATTGGGTTTTATTAAATTGCATCGTTGGACCCTATTAGTGAATGTGGTAGAGGGGCTCTTCATTAATAGGGGTGAATTATGCATCAATATCATCTTTGCTAAATATCAACAACCAGATATCAATCTTTGTCTTGGAACGGGTAATTGATGGGTCTCACATTTGGAAATACTGGAAAAAGGAGTTCAATAGATAGTAATATCAGAAGTAGTATTGGTAAATGGAGCAACTATCCTATTTTTGGTGGATAGTTGGTGCTAGAACTCATTTTTTGTTGGATAGCAGTGAACCTTTGGGCATCTGTTGACTACATCGGATGCAAATGGCAGGGCCTTATTGGCATTTTTCGGGCTCTGTGTTGACCGTCACACGTCAGAGCTGAGTTTGTGAATGCATGGATGAGAATATCAGGCAGAGGATTTTGTTAATTCCATTGTTTGGATTGAAACTTTGAAAGTGACTCTTTGAACACATTTATGTAGCTCAAATATGGCACCACTTCCCCAGGGCATTTGAGAAGATATCTTGCAGAGATGAAAGATCCGACGTCTATTTGTTCTGAGTTACTTCTCCCATAGTCCCATATCCATCGACAATAAAATGCTAGGATAGATACTCCAGGGCAGATTCTGTAGCTAATTTTGGTGTTTGATGTAGTGTGGCATGAGATGTTTGATTAGTAGATTTGGTTTGTCTCTGTTTTATTTCTCTCAATGTTTCAAATTGGACTTGGATGAGAACACTGTTAAGGTAGAAGGGACTCACTCGAGAGAGTCAATGATTGACATGGTCATTTTTTTATTAATTCGTGCAAGTCAAAGGAGTTTCTATCAACTTGGAAGAGAACTTGGCCAAGGTAAAAAGGAATCGACTTTGGCGAGTCATCATTTGACGTTAACGTTTGACTCGAGGAGTTTTTAGACAATATTTTCTTTTGCTAGGTTCTCCAATCATATATGCTCTGTTTGGTTGCTTGAATTTGGCTAGGAGATTAGTAGAAGAAGTCAAAGGGAAGAAGACAAGCATGGAAGATGGGGTGAAGAATAGTGGAAGATTGATAAGTAGTGTTTGGTTGCGCGGCAATTCCGAGAAGATTAGCAGAAGATGTAGGGGTGTCATTACCAAAATAGAGAGTAGAAGAGAGTGAGAAAGAGGGAAAAGGGAATAAGACAAGAGTCTTCTCCAAAAATTCCACCAAAATGGTGAAAGATGGGGAAGCGATTAGAGGAGGGAACATTGCCTCCACGTAAGAAAAAAAGGTCATAATGATGGCACGTAGGAAAAAAGGTAATAATGATGTCTGGTGGTCAAAGGGAGTTTGGGCAGATCTTCGGAAGATCATCGGCGTTTTAAACGCGGATGATCTCCCACATTTGAGCAACAAAACTGGGCAATAGAAAAAGGTGTGACTATTTTTAAACATCCATGCTTTCTATTTTGAATTAAGGAGTTTTAAAGGTTGGAAAATTGAATCATGACTATTTTTAGTTAGGAAAAAATCAGGAAAGGAAGTTATATTTTAAGAGACTATTTGTCTTAGGAAAGTTACTGTTTTTGTTACTACGCTAACTTGTGCAGGACTCTTTTTGAATTCTTTTATTGCTAAAATGCATGTAGGAATGTCTAAGGTTATTGTGTCTTGTTTGGAGTGAAGAGTGTCAACTGTCGACTTATTTTTTTTATATGACGTAATTCACTTTCTTTTGAGGAGATTTTGATGGATACACAAGATTCAAGTTCTATGCAAGTGATGCTTTACTTTGGTACTCGTTTTCACATTGAGGAAAGCCCGTATACTTTTGGTCTCTTCATCATATTGTTGTTCTCTGTAATTATTTTTATGTTTTTTGGTTGGGTTTGAATCTATACATTGTATGGTTATGAAATTCTATCCTGTTGGCATTCGAGCTGGTTAGTTTTTGCATTATTAGGTATCTTAGCATGTCATATAAATACTTCTGTTCTATTGTGGTCTGGTTAGTTTTCACATTTAAGCTTTATTTTTACATTATAAATACTTCTGCAACTCTCCTAGTACTTAATACTAATGTCATTCCTGGTTGCAGTGCGAGGATCTGCGATGCCAAGTTTGGCAACATCTGGATTGTGTTATTATTCCTGAAAAACCTATGGAAGGTGTCCAACCAGAAGTTCCACCTCAATTTTACTGTGAAATTTGTCGGATCAACAAGGCAGATCCGTATGTTGAACACTTCTCCATATCATATTAGAACCTTTCCTTACTGTAGTATACTATTACGCTGGAATTTTTTTTCTCTTTGTTGTTTTATTCTTTAGGTCTGTGGTATTAGTACATTCGAAGGCATTATAATTTTATCACATTTTTATTATATTGCTTCATTGCATTGCATATTCCCTTTTGTAATGCTAGCTGATGATTTTCCTTGTATGGCTGTGCTTGTGACTGTTATAGATTCAATTCTCATTTCCTTTTCGATAAATTAGCCCTTCGATCAGATTGTCAAATTTTGAAAGTTTTTATGGCCGGTTTAAGTCATTTATTTGGGGACCTTGGGTCTTTGGTGTTTGCATGCCCAATTCATGATAAGTAGTGTTTCAATAGATTCATAGACTTTTTCAGTTTTTTTCTTTTTATCTTTTTTTTGAATGGTATTTCTACATTCATATTCAGTTTTTATCTGTTTGATCGAATCTGATTCAAGGGACTTTTTTTCAATACTGAAAATTTTATATTGATATTTCTCAACATAACTACATTATATCTCCAGCTGAACTATGTAACTTCTTCAATAAATTGGGAAAAGTTGGTGATTTTGTGCAATTGATCAACCGAGACTTGTGAATTTTCTTTTTTGATATGATGCATTGACTGGTTCAATTGATGCTTATTCCTTGTCGTGCCTCTATTGACCACTCACCAGTGGATCAACTTAAGGGTGTTGGGTGAACCAAGGTGTTATTCCCTGTCATACCTGTATTCACCTGTGAAGCGACTTAAGGGTGTTGGGTGATCCAAGGGTATCATTCTGATAAGTATTGGATGGGTGGGCCATAGTTGTCATGTCTGATTTCCTGGGAGATGTGTTAAGGATTCTGTGTGTGAGAAACCCTGACTTGGCAGCTTATACCAAGGCAACCACAAGTGATTAAGGGCAACAAGTACCATCCGCAGATGATTATAATGGCCACTTTCCCATGAGCTAAGGGAGAATTGTTCAGAAACAGTGTACTGTTTTGCTAACATGTGCCACCATTGTCTTGTTGCTGCTGGTGCATTTTGAACCGTATGATTTGATGTAAATTTTGAATATCATATTGTAAGGCACAAACTGTCAACAAGCTACTTGTTTGTATACGTGTTGGACTTGTAATAAGCCATGTAAGTGGACCCGCCAATATAGTATATCAATTGCTCTAGTCACGATAATACCATTTGTTTGGAAATGCTGTTCTATTCCTCAATGTAAAAGTTTCCGTCACAGGATGAGTAATGATTTCCAATTTAGTTATTTAAGGTATTTATGTCCTTTTTGATGCAGCAGGGAACAAAGGGAAGATGGCCACACAAGAAGGTTCAGATCTCTTTAATTCAGATCTCCTTGTAATTGGTTCTGGGTCAATCCATTTAAAAAAAAAATGGTTTTAGGTCAAAGTGGATCTATGCAATCAAGTGGATAAAGAAATAGGTCCAGACTAACAGATTTTAGAGAATAAGACAGGCTGGAATTAAAGGTTGTAGTAAGGTCACTATGGAATATTGAATGTAAAGAGGAAGGGTGCAAAAGTTCAGGCTTAGAAATAAAGGATCTAGGCTCTGGCAAAGGAAAATCGCAGGAAGGAGATGAATAACTTAGTCAATATTCACAAGGTTAAAGAAACTAGAATCTCTGTACTGAATATGGGTTGAAGGGAATGGAGAAAAGAAATAGAAGGTGACTATAGGTTTTTGGGAAAATACACAGATTCGGTCACATGAAAAAAGAAGGAAAATGTCAGGAAAGATGAATAGCTTAGTCAATATTTACAAGGATAAAGAAACTAGATTCTCTCTACTCTATATCCCACTCTTCACACCTAGGTGAGGCTTCACTCCTACGACCAGAAGTAGCTGCAGAAAAGTCAGTTTATTTCGTTTGTTTATTCATTCATAATTTTATTGGCCCTAAAGCCTTAGATAAATAACCTTTTCGATTATTCGAGACATTCCGTCATTGTCGTAGGCTCCTCACTTTCATTACATTGATATGGATTACCTCGAGAAATAGCAATATAACTCATCAAGACATTTGCAATTTGTGACCTAGCTAGACAACACAATGCTTCCAACATTGGGATTGCAAAAAGCAGAATTTTTGAAAAAGACGGTCTCTATCGACCCCATTGGATTTTGCTCGAAGGAAGAACATTAGAGAGAGAAAGACAAGTTTAACTGGGGCTGTTCACGCATGCATAGGTCAACTAAATGGTATTCCCGTTGCAACTGGGGTTGTGGTTTTCAGTTCATGCGGGTATGGGATATGTAGTAGTCCTAATTGAGTTAAACAAATATCACCTATCACAAATGAACTGCTTGACTTATCCTACTAATAGCTTCTCAATAAAACAAATAACCGCTAATGAAAATAAAAGAAACTATTATAATGTCGGCATGAGTGGAATTGACTCATTATTATCTGTCAAACAAGTCATGGATTGCTTGACTGAAGTGAAACCTATGTTCTTTTCGAAGCTTCTTCAATTCTAGTGCGTGGTCCCTGTGGGCCCCACTTTATCACGTGCTTCAACACCACATCTCATGTCTCTTGGTGAATTTGACCACCGTCACTTTTCTTCCATTATTTACAAGTGTTATGAAAACATTAATAGTTTTGGACTATTCTATCTGTTGTGTAGATGTCTTGTATTCTGGCAGTGATTCGTCACCCTCAGACTAATGTGCGCTACGCATACGCAAGAGGTAAGGCTGCTAAGGAGGCTATTGGTTGATTGGATTGGTTTGTGATATAGGGCTGATGCAGGGATGCGTCTTGTTGCATTTTGACCGTCAAAGTACCATACATTTAGCGAAGAATCCAGTGTATCATGCCATGACTAAACATATTCATGTGAGACATCACAAGATAAAACAATGGTTGACAGATGGATATTTTTACTTTAGAAAATATGTACAGATGACAATGGTGCGGATGTATTGACTAAGTTACAATGCCTAAGTTCAAGCATTTGCTTGCACTTGGACAATATCAGCAGATGTTAATGATTGATGGAGCCCGCACTTATCCGGGTTTCCGGGGCAGCTCCTGGGAAGAAAAAGATTAATTTTTAGTTTGCACTATTAGGATATTTTAGTAATTCTTGATGTGGTGATATTATTATATAAGCTACATATTACGGTTACGGGTATTTTTTTTGTTTTCATGGTTCGGAGGAAAGGATGAAACGAGAGTTTGTTACCCTGATTATAGTGAAACTCTCTTCTCCCATGGACATAGGCACATTGTCAAAGAACAATGTAAATCTTGTATTTTCTTGCTTTGTGTGTGTTTGTTTCTTTCATCTCATCTTGTTGTTGGCTGCACATCGCGTTTCATCATATTTTAGAGATCTCTCGCTTTTCAACAATATCTTAATTTTCAATGCTGGTACTATTCTGATGTTTGTAAGTAACTAAGTAACTAAGTACTTTCCTATGACGCATGCCATATTGAAACACTTCTTTGTGATGCCCATTGCGGGAAGGTCTAGTGCTCCAGTGTATCATGCCATGACTAAACATATTCATGTGAGACTTCACAAGATAAAACAATGGTTGACAGATGGATATTTTGATTACTTTCACTTTAAGAAAATACGTACAGATGACAATGGTGTGGATATATTGACTAAGTTACGATGACTAAGTTCAAGCATTTGCTTGGACTTGGCCAATATCAGCAGATGTTAATGATTGATGGAGCCCGCACTTATCCGGGCTTTTGGGGCAGCTCCTGGGAAGAGAAATTTAATTTTCAGTTTGCGCTATAAGGATATTTTAGTAATTCTTGATGTGGTGATATTATTATATAAGCTGCATATTAGGGTCATGAGTTTTTTTTTTTTATTTGTTGTTTTCATGGTTCAGAGGAAAGGAAGAAATGAGAGTTTGTTACCCTGATTGAAATAGTGAAACTCTCTTCTCCCATGGACATAGGCACATTTTCGAAGAACAATGTATTCTATTTTCTTGCTTTTTCTATGTTTGTTTCTTGCGTCTCCCTTGTTGTTGGCTACACATCATGTTTCATCATATTTTAGAGATCTCTCGGTTTCCAACAATATCTTAATTTTCAATGCTAGCACTATTCTCATGTTTGTAAGTACTTTCCTATGGCATATGCCATATTCAAAAACTTCTTTGTGATGCCCAATGCATGGTGTAGGTGAGGGAAGGTCTAGTGCTCTTTTTTGGTTATTTTCTTGGGAGATGATCCCCCCCCCCCCCCCCCCCCCCTCCCCCCACCCCCACCCAAAAAAAAAAGAAAAAGAAAAAAAAAGGGTAATGCGCCCCCCTTGGGCAGATTTTAACATTTTTTGACGTCAAATCACATTAGAAGGGGGGCAAATTGCCCATTTTCTTTCATCATTGTATGTTAGTTGCCTTGCCTTTTTCCTATATAACATCTTCTGTGATGATCATCGAATTTTTAATGATCAAATTCTTCCACTTTTAACATTATATTTCTACCTTTAACCTGGCAATTGTGTGGTGGGGAAATGGTTGGTTATGCCCTTAGAAGCACGAAGCGGGTGCGGGGGCGGGGAAGGGGAAGGGGAAGTGTGGGGTCTAGAAGAGTCTAAGTTTGGGAGCGCCATGGGAGCGTGTATGTAATATTTTCTTTATATATCTTTCAAAATTCAAGTACATCAAAAAATAATAGTTTCTAACCATTTTCATATGTATCATTCAAAATTTAAGTACATCTAAAAGCTAATTTCTAACCATCTTCACCATCTTCATTTGTGTGCACTCGTTCCTCGTGCCTTCTGAAGATGGACAAGCCTTTGTGCTTTGCTCCAATGAAGTACTGTGAAGAGTTTGAGGAGTTTCATGTAAGGAAGTTGGTGATGGTGGGACCTAGAGTAATAGAAGCAGGATGGGAGCGTCATTAGAACGGTTCCTGTCTCTCTGGGGTCGCGCTCCCTGGAAGCTCCCCTCCTAAGGAGCGCCGAATCGAGGTTCCGTGGTGGGAGCGGCACCCCGAGAGAAGGTTCCTGCTTCTAAGGTTATGCCTATTTTGCATGTCTGACATGTTTTTCATCTAATGCTTTGACATGGTTCAATTCTTCAAGGTAAATTATAATTGTCGAAATGGAATTTCTTTTCATTTTAAACCTAGTTATCTTATACACCTAGATTTATGTTCTGGAATTGGAATGGTTCACTTTATTGTTGATTTATTATTATTATTATTTAAAATTTTCCATTTCAAAAAATATATATATTATTATTTAAATTTTATATTATTTTCTTTTTTTTTGTTCAATCTATTCTTTAGTAGTTATCAAAAGAAAAAGAGGACAAGAAAATGAAATGTTGCTGAAGATTTCACAGGTTGTCAACACTGAACACCTGCTTTTTCTTTGATTTTGCTTGTATGTCTAGAGAAAAAATTCAAATTCGTTGAGTTTGACAGCTTCTCTTGATTGCATAAAATTATTTTGGTTCCAAATCTTCACTGGAGATAATTAATGTGGTTTAGTTAGTGGTTTTTTGTCTTAACGGTTCTTGTGAATGTTCCTTTGTTCTTTCTTAAGTGTAGTGTTCTATAGCACAAGATGCGCTAATTTCTGTTTTTAAATTATCTTTTTATGGCTTCTATTTGGACAAGTTACTTTATCACTGAAATGAGAATATCTTTTGTTGTATACAGTTTTTGGGTGACATCGGCACATCCACTGCATCCTGTGAAGTTGACTGCATCGAATCTTACAACAGATGGGTGAGTGCGTTACTTGTTTACTCATGGAAGTAAGCTTGCTCTAATTTGTATTTATTTCTATTTCGGTGGAAGTTATAAGGTAATAGTTTCATCAAAGAGCAACAATTGCATTGTGGGTTGTTTCTATTTAAGCAAAATTTCCATGTTCAATGTATTAAAATCTGATTTCTAGGTTCCGCTTGAGGGTTATGTTCTATTGCATCAATTCTGCAAATTATTTTCAATATTGTGTTCTTGATAATTCACTCGTCATTAAAATATTTAAGATACGTTACTTTATTTCTTTTTAGAGTAATGATACTAGGGTTCTCTATGGAGCAAAGCTTACACAAAAAGCTGGAAATGGTGGATTCTCTGAAAAGAAGCCTGATGTTTGTTACAGTGGTGATGTGGAGCGAGTAGCAATTTGGCTAAGTGACCACTGGTTCTTTGTGGGGTTAATATGGAGATTTTTAGAATCTTAGATCATTGCAAATACTCTTCAATTTTATTTGTTTGAATGGTAAAAGAAACAAGCTAATGCTCTTTGTTTTAGAGATGGCATTGGAGAACACAAATTTTGTTGTTCCTACTGAATTATGTTATCGACATGAGGCTGTTGGTTGAACTTTTGAGCCTTGGTTGGCTCCTTGGGAGATTGAGCAATCCTTCACCCATTGTAAAGTCTGCATTCACACTTCTGTTGCTCATATCCAATTATAAAATGTATTTAATGATTGTTGTTGGGAACCAGTCAACATTATTTATTTATTTCTTAAAATGGGTGAAGAGGTGGGGCATTGTTGTTTTGTCGCTTCTGACAAATTTTGGACGCTTATGTTGAGAGGTCTTAAGTTATATATTTTTAATGGGTTATAAATTTTAGCTTCTCATGAAATGGTTGGTGAATTGTATTTTCTAGGTTTTATGAGCTAAAGGTTTTTATTTTCTTTTTCTTGGCTTGTTGCTAATGTGCAGCCTCCTTCACTGAATTGATCAATTCCTACCTGCATGCTTGGGACTGCAACTAAAATATTTTTCACCGAATATTTGCATAGATGTGCTAGATACTTTATGTAACTATACACTATTTTATCGTATTACTAAGAGGGCATCGACACATTCCGAGATGACATTTTCAGCTTTATAAATGTACTGTTCATTATATTATATCTAAGTAATGTGGATACCATTTTTCACAGAACAGACACGTAGACTTTTGGTTTATCAATGTTTGGCTGTGATCTCTGGACTTCCTATGGATCGAATTGCAAGACTGAATAGCTGTGGATTCCATTCCATGACTTTCTTCTCTTTTTTAAACTACCATATTCTACGAGAGAATATAGCCACTTTCACCCCGACGATCCGGGTACTTTTGCATATTGAAAAGCACCACCTCATTGCGACCAAACAAATCCCATGATGTTTAGGAAACATTGATGTTCTTATGTGAAAGCACCTCGCAAAATTGAAGTTGCGAATTGGCTTGACTCCTTCAATCTCAACTCAACTCGGCAAAGCCTCTGTCCCAAACTAGTTGGGGTCAGCTAAATGAATCCTTTAGAAAATTTTCATGAAGAAGGTAAAAGGAATCTACCCGGCTCTAATCCTGGCTCTAGTTGGGTTCGTCTACTTGAATAATTTTCTTCCATTCTATCATATCCAAGGTCATGTTCTCTGTTATGTTCTTAGCTATCAAGTCTTTCCTCACTGTTTCTACCCAAGTTGTTTTTGGTCTGCCCCTACCTCTTTGTACTCCATCAACTTAGCACGAGTCGCCTCTTCTCACTGGAGCATCCAAAGGCCTACGTTGGATGTATCCAAACCATCTTAAGCGGTGCTCTCTTATCTTCTCCTCAAATAGTGTCACCCCCACCTTTTTACGAATGTCTTCATTTTTAATTCTAACTAACCTTGTGTGGCCGTACATCTATCTAAGCATTCGCATTTCCGCTACACTCATCTTATGCACATGCTGCTTCTTGGTGGCCTAACATTATGAGCCGTACAGCATGGCTGACCTCACAGCTGTCTTATAAAACTTTCCTTCAACTTGGTAGGGATTTTACGGTTGCACAGGACTCCTGAGGCAAGCTTCCACTTCAACCAACCTGCTCTTATTCTATGGTTAACATCCTCTTCAGTCTCTCCTTCCTTATGTAGAATTGAACCAAGACAGCGAAAGATATTCCTCTTAGGGACCTCCTGTCCAGTCATATTTACTACATCCTCGTCTCGCCTCCTCACATTACTAGAGTTGCACTCCATATACTCTGTCTTAGTCCTACTCAGTCTAAAACCTTTGGATTCCAAAGTAGTTCTCCATAACTCTAATTTAGCATTTACTCCTGCTTTGGTTTCGTCGATCAATACTATGTCATATGCAAATAACATACACCACGACACCTCATCCCGAATACATAACTAGCGTAAAAATATGAGGGCTTAGAGCTGATCCTTGGTGCAGTCCTATTGTAATTGGAAACTCACTAGATGTGCCATCTGTGGTTCTGACACTAGTTACTTCTACATCGTACATATCCTTAATCACATCAACATATTTAGTAAGCACTTTTTTCCTTTCAAGGACCCACCACATAACACTCCTGGGAACCCTATCATACGCTTTCTCCAAATCAATGAAAACCATATGAAGGTCCTTTTTACTTTCTCTAAATCTCTCTATTAACCGCCTAATCAAGAATATAGCTTCCATAGTCGATCGTCCGGGCATGAAGCCAAACTGATTCTCTGACACCTTAGTCTCTTTTATTAGTCTATGCTCAATTACCCTCTCCCAAAGCTTCATGGTGTGACTCATTAGCTTAATCCCCCGGTAATTGCTGCAACTCTGAATATCCCCTTCATTTTTATAAATAGGTACTAATGTACTTTTCCTCCACTCATCAGGCATCTTCTTAATCTTCAAAATATTGTTAAATAATCTAGTCAACCAAACCAAACCCACATCACCCAAGCATATCCAAGTCTCAATAGGAATATCTTCAGGCCCCTTGGCCTTACCTAATTTCATAATTTTCAAAGCTACTCTTACCTCTGATGTTCTGATTCTACAAACAAACCTCCAGTTTGTATCATCAAAAGCGTTATTGATTTTTCTTTATCTTTTTGAATGGTACCCCTTCAATTTTGATGATAAATAAATAATTTAATGTAGACGTGTATATTATGTATCAATTTTGTATGCTGCTATTTTATATTTAATATTTATTGAATTTGCGAATTGGCTTTACTCTTTCAATATTGATGATAAATAAATAATTTACTGTAGACTTGTATATTATGTATCAATTTTGTATGCTGGTATTTTATATTTAATATTCATATTCTTGTATGTGATACTATAGCGTACTAAAATAGAACCTTTATGTTTTGTAAAATGAACTAATCATTAGATTAAAATGGCGCGAGAATGAACTTTCTGTGTAACTGTTGTCTTTGACCTACATTGTTGAGTTAATGGTGTATGACTTGTCAGTAAACAATTCCTTGTTTAGGTATAGGTTTCATGATCTTTTAAGATCTTTTGCCAATAACTGTGACTAGTTGCCATTAACAAATGGGAATAGTTTCTACGAATACAAATAACCAGTCTTTAATTTTCTTATATATGTAGCAATCAACTAAAAGTAGCATTAGGCTTTTAAGAAGTCTAAAAGAATAGTCCAAAATTTAATTTTGAAATTTAGTTTCAATTTGAGGTGGATTTGAAGAATTGAGGCAGAAGGACATTTTGGTTTTTTAAGAAAATAAAAGAGAGGATATTAGAAGAAAAAAAAATAAGATTCTTGGTTGTGGGAATGGATTTTTATCGTGTTGTGAGTTTGAAATCAGAAATTCAAGAAAGAGAAGGCGGATTGAAAGAGGAGAGAATTGATTGAGAAATACATTGCTTCACCTAAAAATCCTTGATCTCACACCATGGAATGTGTAAATAGCCACACCCTGCAAGAAAGTGAGAGGCTCACCCAAAATTCTATATTAATTCCATCATCCTCAAAAAATGTGCAAGGTTTTCTCTTTAAGGGATGAGAGGTTCCGGTAGTTACGTAACTACTTGAGACTCACTCGTTAAAAGAATGACACATCGCAACGTGTGGCTTTGTTAGGTGAATGACACAGGGCAATGGGTGATTTTAGTAGGACATAACTACTTGGGTAACTAGTTGGGACTCTCTTTAAAGAGAGAGTGACTTGTCACAAAGGGTTAGTTTTTTAGACTTGACTACTTGGGGCCCTCCCTTTAAAAGAGAGATTGACATATGGCACCCCATAATTGTCTCTAACTACTTGGGGCCCTCTCTTTAAAAGAGAGGTTGCATATGGCACCCCATAATTGTCTCAATACAATATTACAAATTTTCATCATAAATAAATGCATAAGGCACATGAAAAATGTTACTCCCCCAAATGTCTTTGTAGTAACCTAGCACAAAGTACTTAATAATTTAACGGTCTCTGAAACTCTGGATAATCTGTGCTGTGGAGTTTGTATGTATCCATCTCGATCAAAGCTAGTAATTCTGTCATTGAACCAAATGGAGGTGATGACTTGCTTGGCACCTCCATCTACACTGGTATACCCAAAATCTGTGCTTGTCTTAGTAGTAACCTAGCACAAAGTACTTAATAATTTAACGGTCTCTGAAACTTTGGATAATCTGTGCTATGGAGTTTGTATCCATCTCGATCAAAGCCTTTCATCGAACCAAAAGGAGGTGATGACTCGCTTGGCACCTCCGTCTACACTGGTATACTCAAAATCCTAGCTGGGTGTCCTCATCAAAAGTGATCTATTCGAACACACCATTTGACCCTCTTGACCATTATACCAGGTGTTTTGCCTCACATCGACGATCCATATTTGTTGGTGAAAGAGTTAGAAAACTGTAATGTGCTTTCTCGTTATTGGCCTATATTTGTGCTTTCTCTTTATTTGCCTGTATTTTCTAGTTCTTTAACTTATATAACTGTTCTCATTAACACTCCTAAAAAATTTGTTAGTTATAATATTGAGTATTGTGTTTCTTAGTTATCTTGCCTGAGGTCTCTGGTTGTTTAATTGCACAGAAGCATACCATGTATGGGCATTTCTCAATCATATCGCCTGAGGTCACTGGCTGTTTAGCATATTTTATTTGAAGCTAGAACATTTATTTTTTCAGATATTTTTGAGATACGGAAAGCCTTTTTACCTCTTTTGGCTTATAAGCACACTTGAGTTGGATTTAAGTCATTCTAAAATTTGGTGAAGGATTTTACATCTAATTAGGGTATATGAAAATTTAGGTGTAATTACGCATGCGTGGGGTTTACTGCTTTCAATGTCTGATAGTGTCGACAGCTGTATGCCTTTGGTAATTCGCAGGATCTCTGTAGTGACATATGGGGTGTCATATTCCTGCTTGCCTAATTTTAAGTGTGGAAGTTTTTTTGTTTTTTTTTTTTTTCAGTACGGGGAAAACTGTTAAGTTGCTGGTGATAAACATGTTGGTTGTCAGATCATTACTGGTCTTAATATGGTTGTATTCTATCATTAGTAAATGGAAGATGGAAGCAGCATTTGCTAGGATTATTGAGGCAATTGGCATTTCAATGGGAGACATTTTTTTGGCCAGTTGTTATGCTAAAACTAAAATTGTTAGTGAGTTTATGGAGCAAGCTCATTATAAAGTTTTCTTCTCATTATTTCCTCCACAGGGTATGAACATTTACTCTTGGGAATGCCATTAAATTTTACTGGCTATTATCAAGCGAAGTCTGAACTTACACGAACGATTGTCTCTAATGCTATAAATTCTTCATGTCTCATGTCCCGTCTGAAGTTGGAAACTAATTTGCATTTTGTGTACCATATTTCTGATGTTCTTGTCATGACTCATGGCTAAGTAGTCTATCAAGGTACTAGAAGTTTTTGTGAATCCGGGTTCATTGTCATCTAATATGCCCTGCTCTCTACATTCTGAAGATAGTATATTGCGATGGATATGCCATATGCACAGCAATCTTTTATGCGACCTCTATGTATTTATAGGTTTATGTTTGAATCCTCTCATCTTCTTTTTTGTTTTCACTTTCGTTTTTTGATGTGCTTCATTTGTGGTAATTTCCAGAACGAACCCAGTACAAAATGTGGAGAGAACATTTCAACTGAGCAGAGCTGATAGAGAATCATTGCAGAAAACAGAATATGATCTTCAGGTTAGTTTTTGTCTGGTGGCTGCCTATTGATTTTATACGATCAGATGTTGAAGGGCTAGATACTGATTAGGGATTGATGATATTTTTAGTTTATGGAAGCTCTGTTTTCTCTATTGTGTTTCTTAGAAAATAGGGACTGAATATTGTTACATGAAACCATGTAGATGAAGTCTAGAAAGGATCAATAATTTGATACAGGCCTTTGGTGTGATTCAAGAAAAATGGGTTGTGTGAAACAACCAATTACTCCAAAAGCTTAAGCTGTTGGAGATGGTGTTATTTAATCTTTTATTCTTTTAACACTCCCCCTTACGTGTGGCCCCCTGTTTTTTAGGGTTGGCCTACACGTGGCACATGTGGCCCCTCTTTTGGGTTGGCCATTGCATGTAGATTTTTAACTCAAGGAGGTTTGAACCCAGGACCTCTGCTCTGATACCATGTGAAACAACCAATTACTCCAAAAGCTCAAGTTGTTGGAGATGGTGTTATTTAATCTTTTATACTTTTAACAGGTTGTAAATTTAGCCTTAAAGAACTCCTTGGCTTCTTGAACCTTTAAAGAGTACACCTTGTCAAAGCTTTCTTTTGGAACTTGGCATCTCTACTTTTTCTGGCTTTTGAATCATCAAAAGAGTTTCTCCTTTTGGTTTCAGTTATCTGGGCCTGTCTGTGCTAGCATTGTTTAGCAAATTCAGGGTCTATCTGGATGCGGCGAATATTGTCGCTGGAAAATGAGCTTTCCAGCGTTTAGCTTACTCATTTTCTATGGTTTTTTATTTCCAGATTAAAAGTTCACGTTTCCTGGAGAAAATTCTACCCTGCTGCACCCTGGGTTTTTTTCCATGGAAAAAATTTTCATATTTTTTCCGCTCGTTCCAGATGGACCCTTAATGATTTTTTCTACAGCTCTCTAAATTATCCTTGGTTGGCATGGTTTTGGATGAAACTATTCTAAAAAAGCCTCTTATCGATTTGGTTGTTTATCTTTTCCACGCATACATTTGATTTTTTTGAGTCTGTCCCAATCCCTATATAACAGTATATTGTGTTGCAGGCTTGGTGTGTTCTTCTGAATGATAAGGTTATCTTTAGGATGCAATGGCCACAATATGCAGATCTACAGGTTAATGGTATGGAAGGCTTCCATCTGTGCATTTATCTGAACTTTTTGGATTCCTTGAATAACCATTCACAATAAGTTTCTTTGGCTTCAAAGCATGGTGTGGTTTCTTTCAGATGGTGCTTGTTAGTTTTGGCGATACTAAGTTACGAACACTTTCATTACTCTGCAGCTTCAGCATAAACATTAAAAGGAAATGAAACTTTTTGATATTCTTTGTGTTTTCATTATTCTTTTTACACCTTGTTTTTTTTTTTTTGCTTGCTTATGTATGTCTTTTTTAATGATGAGCATTTTATTAATAATGAAAAGGATGAGGCCCCGTGACCAAGATGGTCAGAGCTATAACATTATACCAGGAGAGCTACAACGCTATAGAAACAACATAATTATCTTTATTTGAATTGTCAAAAATTTCATTTATGAAAAGAGACCGAGATGGTCAGAGACAAGTAAGAAGAATGGCAAAGAAGATACAAGGGAGATACGGAAAAAAACACAAAAGATAAACAAAGAAAAAGCAATATCTGAAAGCGGCTTAAAGTCGAATTGCCTAGAAGCTTCCTTGCGAACCCCTTCCCTTGCAAGTCTATCCGCCACCCCATTAGCAGATCTTTTGATATGACAGAAGGAGATGCTCGAGTTACCAACAATGTCTTTGATCTCATCAAAAAACTCTTCAAATCTCCACGGGAAAATATCAGTGCTAGTCAACCAACGAATCACATTGGATGAATCCCCTTCCACTGTAATTCTATTTAAATCGTCTCCCACTAGGAGCTTCATTCCTTGTTGAACGCTCGCACCTCCGCCTCACTAGAATCAATCACCCCAATAGGACCTGCAAAAGCCCACCTCACCACTTCTCCTTCGTCTCTTAGCACTCCCCCAATAACTGCCGGCCCCCGATTTCCAAGGCTAGACCTGTCAAAGTTAAGCTTTAGGAGACCATGACCACGTGGCCCTGGATATCTATGCTTCAGCTTCACGGGGGGTGTTAAGAGATAGGAAGTCAAATAATCTTTATACCCATCCTTTATATATGTTTCTATGTCATTAGGGAAGTAGTTTGGATGTGGCACATGGTAATGTCATAATGGTGGCTTTTGTCATTTTCATTAACAGGAATCATGGTTTTAAATTTCAACCGAAATCCGAAATTTCGGATTTCGGTGGGGACCGAAACCGAAATTCAATTTTTCGCCATTTACCAAATTTCGGTCTGAAATTTCGATTTAATGACATTATTTAATAATATTAAAAAAGTGTTACAAAATTTCGGTAGAAATTTCAGTTTTCCGGAAATCCGAAACCGGTACCGAAATCAAAATTTTAAACCTTGACTGGAATATCTATCTGTCTATATATCTATCTATTCTTGTTTACTATCCACTAGTATGCTTACATAGTTCCTCCATGCAATAGAGATGAAAGCTATGGCCTTTGAAAACTCTGGAGTTTTCTCAGGCTGTGGTTTTATTCTAAGTGCAGCCTCGCTGCCATGATCTGTCATACCTCAGGGTGTTCATTATTCGGTAATAACCAAAATAACCGACCGAACCGAATTCGTTCGGGAACCCTAGTCCTGTTTAGACACCTCTTCTGGGGCAACTGATCCATTCTATGAACCCGATTCTTATCCGCTATTCAATGATATATCTCCGAGTTAGTCCTCTCGAAGTCAGGCTTCCTCGGTTCGGTTTCAGTTTCGGTCTTGTTTTGTTTACAATCTTCTGTTTTTGGTTTTGGGTTCGACTTTGGTAAAAAAATTCAATGTAACCGAAAAACCGAATAAAGTGCTGATTATTGGGCCATGCATGTGACGTGCATGTGATTGGATGCGTGGCCGGCCAAAGTTTGATCAATTGTCATTATCCCCACGTCCCCACCTTTATAGGATGATCCATCCTAGCCCCTTCACGGCTTCACTTTTCAAGCCTCGTACTAGGGTTCTGCCAAGGGAGAAAAAAAAAATGTTCTCGCCTCTCTCGAATCGCCATGTGAATCGCAACCCATGTCCCAATCTCGACTCTCGGATCGCAACTCTCGCCTCTCTCGAATCGTCACAGTCACAAACAACCAAAGCAAAAAGGTTTATCTCTCTTCTTGGTCAGGGTTTCTAAAACGCACCGGATCTTTTTCCTTTCCTCTTCTCCTTTCCATGGAGAATAATTTGGAAGAAATCCAAAGGCCTATTTGTTTTAGATTAAGGCAACCGATTGTGGAGTCCCAGACCGATTATTGGACTCAAATTCAGTGCAATTTTTTGTCCAATAATCGGTTGGAGACTCCACAATCGGTTGTCATAATCTAAAACAAACGTGGCCCAAGAAATCTAGGTGGGTTTTAGAACTAGAAAATATTGGGAAATGGTGAAGAAACCCTAAATTTCTTGAGCAAAACAAGATAAGAGATGGATTCTTTGAACTAGGGTTCTAGGATCAAGCTAAAACACGTGAGGGTTTTGAGTTTTTACTTTTTAGCAAGGTTCTAACCTATAATCTGAAGATATAATCGTCAATCACACAAAAATGAGAAACCCTAAGAGAAAGAAGTGGATTTGACAAGGAAAAGAGTTTTTAGGGTATGTGAATAGAGATTGACTGAGAAGTTTTAACAGATTTTATTTTAAAAACCCAGATTCATGCATCTAGATGTTCCAAAATAGACATTTTCTTATGTTTTAGTGGATTGACAATGAGTCTAATCATCCAAGTATGCCCAGAAAAACACATTTTATTCCATATCCACACACTTGTTGATTTTGTAATGCTGAACTATTTTCGTCTTTTCGGGTAATGCATGCATGTAAAGTTTTTGTACACTTTTTATTTTCTCCTCAGATGTTTTTGGAAGGAGATGCTCCTAATGTTATTTTTAGCAAGCAATCTTCAAACCCCATAGTTTCAAACCAAACGGTTGCAACGTAACAGAAGAGAAAGACGACGAAGCCAAGGTCTTATGTGTGTGACAACTTTAAAAATTTTGTTAATGAGGAGGGTGAAAGTAATGCTATGTGTAACTATTGTGGAAAGGAGTTATGTTGTGATCTGAAATAAATGGAACTACCTTAGAAATCACACGTCTTCATGCAAAAAGTTCTCCGCCAATACAAACACAAAGCAAGCAGAATTGAATTACCAACCAACCAATGGTCGAGAGGGGGATTGTACCCTTACTAATTGAAATTTTGATCAAGAGGCTATTAGAAATGCGGTAGCCTATATGATCATTGTTGATGAGTTTCCTTTCAAATTTGTAGAGAAGGAAGGGTTTAGACATTTAATGTCAATTGCACGTCCTAAATTTCGTGTTCCATCACGTTCGACGGTTACTAGGGATTGCCTTCTATTCTTCTTGGAGGAGAGGTCGAAGTTAAAAGAGTTTTTGAAACACTCAAGTCAAAGGGTTTTTTTCCCCAGACACATGGTCATCTTTGCAAAAAACTAATTACATGTGTCTCACAGTTAATTTTATGGACAATGATTGGAAATTGCATAAAAAGATAATAAACTTTTGTCCAATTTCTAGCCACAAAGGTGAGGCTATTGGTAAGGCAGTTGAGAAGTGTTTGCTTGATTGGGGGATTGATAAAATGTTCACCGTTACGATAATGCAAGTTCAAATGATGTCGCAGTTGGTTACTTAGATAAAAATTTGTTTATAAATGAATCCCAATTTGTTACATAATGGGATCATATGAAGGGGATGTTATTATTTGATATCTAACCAATTCGATGAATTACTGCTAAGGGTTCACATCATAATAGTTCTAGTTGATGAGAGTTACTTCGGGAGCCAAAAAGGTAAAGTCAAAATAATTTGATCAATGGACAACATCATTGTGGTAAAGGTCATAATGCTAGAGGAATCATTACCGCAGGGCACAGAGGGGGAGATCATAAATGTCTATTTCAAATGTACGGATCAGATCGTGCTAAAGATTCAAAATCAATTTTTTTTTTCTCTTTCTTTATAATTCTTCATTTCTTTCTTTGTTCTTTATAAAATAAAACAATGAAATAATTCCAATGGATTTAAAACTGAAATGATTTCAATATTGGACCTTGGACTTATAATAGTTCCGAATCGAATCTCTTTAGAAAGAAAATCAAGGAAAATAATTGTCAATTGGGGGTCTAGTGTTTTACAAGGAAAATAACTTCATATGAGGTGTATTGCACATATAATTAATCTAGTTGTTGGTGATGTCTTGAAAGAAGTGGAAATTTCAGTTGATCGTGTTCGGTGGCGGTTAACTATGTGAGTTCTCTAGCTAGGTTGAAACTCTTCAAAGAGTGTTGAGACTGAAAGGTTTCAAAGCAAGAGTTTGTTGTAGATATTTCTATTAGGTTGAACTTGACTTACTTGATGTTAAATGCAATTGAAAATTTTGAAAAAACATTTGATAGGTTTGAGGAGCAAGATCTTTATTCAGTAGTGAACTTGATTCGGGGGATGAGGATGGGATTAGGAAGGCCGATTGTGAAGATTGGAAAAATGTTAGGAGGATGGCGACCTTGCTACAAAACTTCTATAAGCTCACCATACGGGTTCGGGCTCATTGTATGTTACATCCAACATTTTTTCATGAAATTAGTGAGGCTGAATGCCTTTTGTGACAGTGGAGAGAGTGATGACTTTGAGTTGAGAATGATGGCCAGGAGAATGGATGCCTTTTGTGACAGTAGAGAGAGAGTGTTGAATTTGAGTTGCGAATGATGGCCAGGAGAATAAAGACAAGTATAATAAGTATTGGAGCGACATTGAAAAGACGAATAAGTTAATTTATGTTGTAGTTGTTCTTGATCCTCGACACAGATTGGATTTTGTGAAGTTTTGCACTGATTCAAATGTATAGAGATGGAAAAGGCAAGGAGTTGGATTTGTTCGGTGCCACGTATGAAATGTTTAATGTAAAACAAGCAGGCCTTTGGATTTCTTCCCAAATCATTCTCCATGGAAAGGACAAGAGAAAAGGAAAAAGATCTGGTGCGTTTCAGAAACCCTGACCAAGAAGAGAGAAAGAGAGAGGCCTTTTTGCTTTGGTTGTTCGTGACTATGGCGATTCGAGAGGGGCGAGATTGGGCCGGGGCCTGCGATTCACACTATGGCGATTCGAGATAGGCGAGAACAATTTTTTCTCTCTTGGCAGAACCCTAATATGAGGCTTAATGAGTGATGCCGTGAAGGGGCTAGGATCGATCATCCTATAAACGTGGGGACGTGGAGTCAATGACAATTGACCAAACTTTGGCTGGCCACGCATCCAATCACATTCATGGGGCACTTTATTCGGGTTCTCGGTTACACTGAATTTTTTTTTTACCAAAATCGAACCCGAACTTGAAAATTTATGGTTGTAAAAAAATACAACCGAATAACCGAACCGAACGAATTCAGGTTCAGTCAGTTATTTCGGTTGTTACCGAATAATGAACACCCCTAAACTTGGTCACTGTAACGGAAATGGTTTTCCACTTAAGAAGATTTGAATCAATTCCTTTTTTCATGTGAGCTAGAGATAGTTTCACATTATCTTTGACGGATGTGTAGCGATAAAGGTATTCCTTGTTGTGGAAAGCAAGATGAACTCACTAAGCATGCAATCACAATTCACACTCAGGATTATACAATCACGTGATCACAAGAATAAACATGACAGAAAAGACAGAGATATTTGCTTGTTTCATTTTATAAATACATTAAGATAAACTTCACTAATCGAATCTTCAAAACATGTCAAGTAGTCATTAAACCACTGAAAGGGCTTTTCACTCAAAAATGAAAGGAAAGAAATCTAAAATGTAAACAGTAGCACTTTTACTATCCCAAGTTGAACCATGGCTTATGGATGCAAGGCACAGAATTATTAAATTACCCTCAATAGCGCATCTTCTAATGGCTTTGGATTTTGTATTACAATTCAGCCAGATGATTAGTGCATTTGCAGTTTTCTTCTTATTGAAGTCATAATAATAATCTCATCTCTCCATATTCTTTGATTGAAATGGATTTATGGTCTTTTGCATTATATGTTTGTAGGTGTTCCCATCCGAACGACTAATAGGCCAGGCTCTCAACTATTAGGAATTAATGGCCGGGATGATGGTCCAGCAGTGAGTGCCTTTTTCACCTTGTACTACATTTCTATGCCTGCCATTGTCTATGCTGGGGATATTTTTATACATCTAAGGAATTTCTCCATGTTTATTCAAGTCTCTGTTTCCACTCCCCATCTTTTTTCTTTGTACCCTGTCTTTCAATTTAAAGGTTTATACAAATTGAAGAATATTTTATTGGGTTTTACTTTGTAGAGGATATTAATTAGTTGCACCATGAAACTATTTCCAGCATTTTTTGTGATTTTTTCTTTTGCAGATCACAACATGCAGCAGGGAAGGTATAAATAAGATCTCTCTATCAGGATGCGATGCCCGCATTTTTTGTTTGGGAGTCAGAATTGCAAGACGACGTACCGTTCAACAGGTACTCTTTTTAAAGTAAGCATGTTTTTTTATTAAAATGTGGTAGTACAATTATTTAGTGGCAGAAAGTGCCCCATCGACAACCGTAAAAGATTCTTGTTATTTAATGCACATCAGATACATTTATAAAAATGTGAAGACATTTCGACAGAAACCCTGACAAAAATCCACTCCACTAGCAGAAAAGAGAAGAACCATAATATCCCTTTAAGATATTTTTAAAAAATACAAAAAGTTTAAAGAAAACCATTTCAGCCGTGATTTTGTACTGAAATGTTTCCATGATTTTTCAAGATTTCGGCTGAAATTTCGTATTGAATTCGAAATGTTTTGGTTTTGCTGATATCCGAAACCGAAATTTAAAACCTTGAACGCATGTCACTCGGTCTTTGATGTGGTTAAGCCGTTATGGATGCCTCTCTTGCTTGTATGATTGTTTCTAAGCATGTGTATGTGTTTATTCTTGCATTTCTCAAAGTTTCATCTTAAAATTTTATCATTTGCTTATGTCTTCGTACGTTTTCGTGATTTTACAAGATTTCCACTGAAACCGAAATGTTTCCGTTTTCATGACAACCGAAAGTGAAACTGAAACTGAAACCGAAATTTAAAATCTTGATCTGAACAATCCACTTATTTTAAAAAAAAGACCTTGATCTGAGCAGTAACCGCAAAAGTTGTCAATCAGTCAGCCGGACAGTTGAGTTCCTAATGAATTGAGATATGTTTCCTAATTCTAAAGGTTTCATAATGTTACTCATCTCTCTAATTTGTCTAGAATCACCGAGGAGAGGTTGTGTCATTTTTAATCAATTAATTGCAATTGAAGAGTTGCCCTTAATCTAGAACTTGTGAGTGGAGTGCTGAAACCGAAATCAAAATTTATACATTGATTTACACATCCACAAAATGAAGAAAATGGGAGATAAGCTACTCCACATCTTGTCTCCCTTTACTTTTGTAACAACCTTTCATGCGATTAAAATAATATCCCAATTGCATTGTACAATCACTAAGGAGCCTATAGGAATATCTATGATTTGTGGTCATAGACACGGAGTGTCGGACAAAGTGAACTCCTAAAATTTAGAAATAGGGACACGTCTAAAATAGAAAATACATATAATCATGATTTGTGGACACGGATTCGTGTGCCGATTTTCAACACATATATGAGGTATCTAACATGGCAACCCCTAAAAATCTAGAAATAGTGTCACACTCATACACATACATACATATAAAGTTACTGACACTTCTATCAGTAGATTTAAAAGTGTCTAAAGGAGTGTCGACACATGTGGACACGGACGACACACGTGTTGACAATAAATTCAAAGTGTCGGCCAAATCATAGAGGAATATCCATGTTTACTGAGGGGGCATAGGACAATCATACTATATATATATATATATATATATATATATATGAGGAAAGTGATTGTGAGCTTGAAGCTCATATAGCTTATATGAGCTTGAGGGCCCAAACACATGTGCGCCCACATTGTTAGGATGATCCAAAACATTCATTTGAAAGGCCCTTACATAGATAGGGTGTGTACAAAAAATCAGCTCCATAGGATCATCCTAACCCATCCAAAAGTGGAGGGCAAAATGGACAGACACCGTTTACCACAAATCTGCCCATTTTTGCCCTTCACTTTTGGATTTGTTAGGATGATCCGATGGAGCTGATTTTTGGTACACACCCTATCTATGATGGGGCCTTGTAAATGAATGGTTTGGATCACCACAAAAAATGTGGGACCCATGTGTTTGGGCCCTCAAGCTCATATATGCTATATGAGCTTCAAGCTCACAATCATTTTCCTCATATATATATATATATATATATATATATAGTATGATTGTCCTATGCCCCCTCAGTAAACATGGATATTCCTCTATGATTTGGCCGACACTTTGAATTTATTGTCAACACGTGTGTCGTCCGTGTCCACATGTGTCGACACTCCTTTAGACACTTTTAAATCTACTGATAGAAGTGTCAGTAACTTTATATGTATGTATGTGTATGAGTGTGACACTATTTCTAGATTTTTAGGGGTTGCCATGTTAGATACCTCATATATGTGTTGAAAATCGGCACACGAATCCGTGTCCACAAATCATGATTATATGTACTTTCTATTTTAGACGTGTCCCTATTTCTAAATTTTAGGAGTTCACTTTGTCCGACACTCCGTGTCTATGACCACAAATCATAGATATTCCTATAGGCTCCTTAGTGATTGTACAATGCAATTGGGATATTATTTTAATCGCATGAAAGGTTGTTACAAAAGTAAAGGGAGACAAGATGTGGAGTAGCTTATCTCCCATTTTCTTCATTTTGTGGATGTGTAAATCAATGTATAAATTTTGATTTCGGTTTCAGCACTCCACTCACAAGTTCTAGATTAAGGGCAACTCTTCAATTGCAATTAATTGATTAAAAATGACACAACCTCTCCTTGGTGATTCCAGACAAATTAGAGAGATGAGTAACATTATGAAACCTTTAGAATTAGGAAACATATCTCAATTCATTAGGAACTCAACTGTCCGGCTGACTGATTGACAACTTTTGCGGTTACTGCTCAGATCAAGGTCTTTTTTTTAAAATAAGTGGATTGTTCAGATCAAGATTTTAAATTTCGGTTTCAGTTTCAGTTTCGGTTGTCATGAAAACGGAAACATTTCGGTTTCAGTGGAAATCTTGTAAAATCACGAAAACGTACGAAGACATAAGCAAATGATAAAATTTTAAGATGAAACTTTGAGAAATGCAAGAATAAACACATACACATGCTTAGAAACAATCATACAAGCAAGAGAGGCATCCATAACGGCTTAACCACATCAAAGACCGAGTGACATGCGTTCAAGGTTTTAAATTTCGGTTTCGGATATCAGCAAAACCAAAACATTTCGAATTCAATACGAAATTTCAGCCGAAATCTTGAAAAATCATGGAAACATTTCAGGAAAGGGTTCCTGCTAACGTTAGCGTAAAACAAGGTGGGCCCACATTGTTGGGGGGATCCAAAGCATTCATTTGGAAGGCCCTTTCATGGATAGGGTGTCCACAAAAAATCAGCTCCATTGGATCATCTTAGGGTGTCCATTTGTGGGGTGAAAAAATGGGTAGATTAGTGGACAAACAGTATCTATCCATTTTCACCCCCACAAATGGACATCCTATTATGATCCAATGAAGCTGATTTTTGGTACACACCTCATCCATGATGGGGCCTTTCAAATGAATGCTTAGGATCAGCCCAACAATGTGGCCCACCCTTGTTTTACGCTAGCAGCTAAGCTAGCTGCTAACGTTAGCAGGAACCCTTTCCTCTCTCTCTCTCTCTCTCTCTCTCTCTATATATATATATATATATATATATATATATATATATATATATATATATATATATATATATATATATAGAGCAGAAAAGAAAAGGAGAGAATTATTTTAATTTCTCCCAAAATTCTAATAGAATTACACATCACTTTTTTTGACTTTTTTAACAAAGGCACCCATTCAATCCACCTATTTTCAATCCTAGCCCCTCCTTTATGCTTTTTAAGAAAGGCACCCATTAAAGCCACATAATTCCAATCCTACCCCCCTCCTTTATGCTTTTTTAATAAAAAAAGTGGACAAAGTCAACACTTGTCTTTGCAAATACCTATTCAAAGTACGTATTGTCTTTGCAAAATTACGAATTGGGTGCATATGTTACATAATACTACGGATTTTTGTGAACATATTACATAATACTACAGATTCAGGACACCTTTAAAAATATTGACGAATTCCGTGCACCGTAAGAGGAACAACAATGATGGAGACCTCTATAGATTGGAGGACTAGGATCAGCCTATGTAAATGATTTTACGGGCACAACCTATTTATGTTGTGTTCCATCACATGGACGGTTTCGATCAACCTATGATGTGGTCCGTACAGTTCTTTGTCGGCCCGTGCGTCGCACGGGTTTTTTTTACGTGTGTGTGTGTATAAACCCCTGTGCGATGCACAGAAGCGACAATCATAATTAAATCAATCATCTCAAATCATCAAATTAAAAAAAAAATTAAGCTACAAATCTTTGGGGCTAGATAGATTTGATGAGGCTGTGTTTTCAAAAAAATTGCTACTATCATTTGCAAATAAAGGCTTATTTTTGGGGCATCCAATGAGGCGCTAAAACTCAGAATTGATCGGGATTTAATCATCAGAATCTTTTCTATCAAAATAGGTATTTAAAAATTCTAATTTGTAGTAACTAATTTATACAATAAGAAAAGTAAGCCACCTAACTTCCTGCAGAACTTCCCTGACTCAATAAAAAGAACTACTTGCATACCAACTGTATGAAGAGACCACACTTTTAGAAAAAATAATGAGAATAATTGAAGATCAAGTGTTGTTCCATTGGTGCACACACTCAATTTTGTAATCCATAATTTTTGTTGGCAAAAATATCAGAAGTTCAAATGCTAGCAATATAACTATTGGAGAGAGGGAAAACAATGAATGTAATGCAAGAAACGTGAGAGAAAGTACCCAATTTATCTTTCATTTCTCATACAAAATAGTAAGTCCCTCGAGAAGCAATCAAGAACTGTAAAATCTAAAACCCATGAATGTCATTCTCTCCATATTCTCAGATCTAGTAAGCAAACAAACAGGGCCTATATATGATTAGTTGCCAACACAAATTATTATAGTCCTAGAAATGATATACTTAATGGTTTCCAAAGAGATCTATAATCCCATTTGTAACTATGATTAAATTAAAGTAATTTTATTTGCAAATCATTTAAAAAAAAAAAATTGCAAATAAGCCGCAATTTTGGAGGCCTGTCAATGGACTGGGTAATGATGGCCGTATGCATCTAAACATGCAGCCATGTGTATGGTTGATGGTAACTCTTGTTAATCTCAGTACCAGTCAATTTTTTAAGCAAAGTCTGTGTTGTCACTGTTGGTATATGCATACACATATGGTTGAAAGCAGGAAATGTAATATTATGTGAATTTGTTTGGGGAGATATTATGATGAAGCTAATTTTTTGGTAAATGAAAACAAAGAAAGTAATAGCTAAATGCCTCTAGAAACTTGTAAATATGAGTTGTTATATGATCCATGGTCATACTTTTATCTGAAAAAATATGACCAGCTAAAAGTATAAATAGAGCCCTCTTGTTCAATCTAAACCATTTATCTATTAAGCCTTGTAATGGATAGGACAATAGGACATGGAGAAAGGGAACGAAGGAAAGAAAATAATTCCATTTCTTCTATTTCTGATTGCATTTACATAAACTGCAATTTCAAAAAGAACCAAATTGACACAAATGATAGAAACAACAACCGATGTCTTCCATAAAAAAATGCTGCATTTTCAGCCACTTTTATCTGATTTTTTTTCTTCAATTTTCATGAAAAAAAAACAAACAAATGGAGTACCACACATGGCTTTCATATGGCTGAATGCCTGCATTGATTTTTTTTTTTTTGCTTAAAAAATAAACCAATAACCCATTGGATATGGTATTTTGATATCATTTTCCGCACTGTAAAATTGACTGAAGACAACCTAAGATGGCAGCCATAACTAATCAAATTTCAGCATGTTAATCTAGAGGACCATTGCTAAAAATAGATAGAAAATGATATTTGCACTTCCATGGAAATGATTTTTTGGGGCGCAACCTATTTACTTTGTGGCCCATCAAATGGACGGTTTGGATCATCCTATGGTGTGGGCCGCTTTACTTCTTAAAAATACTGGACCATAAGGGCTTTACACCATATAAAGTATTTCCATTTTTAAAAAAAGACACCATATAAAATCTTTTTTTTCATAGGTAGACACCATATAAAATCTCGATTCAGTTTTTGACATTGATTCAGGTTTTCACACCCAAAAACGCCTTTTTGATTTAACAAATTAATGTCATTTTTGAAATAGAACAACCACGAACCCCACCTCATAGTGGCAGTTAGTATGTGTCCACTTCCCCAAACAAATAATGAAGCAATAGAATAAGAGCATATAGTTGATGCTTTGAAAATTTACTATAAAGATCATGTCTTGATGTGGAGTAAATTTCGTAAGATAATTTGGAAGTAAAACTCTAAATCAAAATATTCCATAGATAAATTTGAATGCAAACTTCTTTTGGGCATTTTATCGAATAGTAGCAAAGCAAAGGAAGAAATAACCGAAAAATAGCAGCAAACACAGCCAAGGCTTTAAAAAGAAAAACCTCCGCGAATGTCGAAGAATCTCCTACGAAGATGACGAATTCTGCTGTATGTGATTTATGGCAGCATTGCTCTAGAACTGAATCCATGTCGGGGTTTTTAAACCGGATTGCTCCCGTCCCTGCCCAGAATATCGTATTTTCCCTCGTCTTCCCCACACCGAAACCTTTGTCGTTCTTTTTATTGATTATGGCTTTTGGAATATTGCTTCAAGAAGCCCAAATCTCCTGGTGGGAAAAAAATATATTGTCCCTTCAACCTACTTCTACACCGACATTATATTGGGTTATGGCTTCTTGAACACTACCTCCAATTTTCAGCAAGAGATATATTAGGGTTTGGGAATAAAGGCCGAAGGGAACAAAGGAAGAAATAGGGTTTAGGGTTTTAAGGAGAGTTGGATGAGAGACAAAATAGGGTTTAGGGTTTATAGGGGAGTGACTTCAATTGGATGAGGGAAACGGGTTTCCTGGGCAACGAAAAAGGGCTGGGGGAGAGGAAGAGAGCTAACCTAAAGAGAGATTTGAGAGATGAGGAAGACAGAGAGGTGGGATATGTGGAGAGAGAGAGAGAGAGAGAGAGAGAGAGGGCATGTATATTTGTCTTTTAGGAGAGGACTGGAACAATATTTCGAGAGGAAAAAAGGGCATTTTGTGGTGTATTTGCATGAAAATCCACCGTGTCAAAACCACAGATTTTACAAATAATTCAGAAAATTCTTTCCTTTTCTCTTATGCTATATATATATATATATATAGAGAGAGAGAGAGAGAGAGAGAGAGAGAGAGAAGAGTTCCTACACCCTAGTGTAGATTACTTATCTACACCCTAGGCTTAAAATACATTGGGGCCGCATTGTTTGGGTGATCCAAAGCATTCATTTGATGGGCCCTCACATAAATAGGGTGTGCCCAAAAAATCAGCTCCATAGGATCATCCCAACCCAACGATTTGTGGAGGTAAAAATGGACGTGTATAGACCTTCACAATTCTGTCCAATTTTTGCCTCTATAGTTTGAAGGGTTATGATGATCCTATGGAGCTAATTTTTTGGGCACACTCTATCTATGTGAGGACCCATCAAATGAATGCTTTGGATCACCCAAACAATGCGGCCCCCATTGTATTTTAAGCCTAGGGTGTAGATAAGTTATCTACACTAGGGTGTAGGAACTCTTTTTTCTCTCTCTATACACACACACACACATATATAACCATGTGCGTATATACATGTTTGCAATGACTAATGAGGGTTTGGCTCCTTTGTTACTTGGGTGTGGATGTGTCCTTCCTTTCCAGCTACAAGCTGGCCATGTGAACTTGAGTGAATACTGTTTTATGACTGGGAATCATGACCTTAGACTTCTCCTAGTAATTTTTGTGCTGTTAGAAATCTTATTGGAGTTTCTCTTTGCTTGGTTATTCTAGTGTGAGTATTATTATATCACATCCATTTGCACTAGACTATCCTTTAATTGATGCTAATGTAGCCATAGCTTAAGCTGCTGAAAAGAGAAATAGTGAAGTCCTTGGATATATTGAGCTTTCATCGTGAAGGCTATCATCGCTTGCTTTCATTGTTAATGCATGTGGCTGTTTACTGACTGTACGGAACTTTTTTATCTTAGGCTTCCTATTCTTAGTTATTAGTTATTACCTTTGAATCACTTGAAATAATTCCATCTGGTGGGTAAAAGCTCCAAGTCAGCAATTCATTCATCCTTTGCTTTTGTGTTGGCTCTTTCCTTTCTTCTCTTTCTCCACTTGAAGCAAGCAGTTTTCAATTGCTATTATGCTAGATTGGCAAATATAACCACTTAAAACGACTATCTGTGTTTGTTTTGGGTTTAATCTTATTTAGGTTACTGTCCTTTAGCTAATCCGTGTCATTCTTTCCTTCTGGTATGTGTTTTTGTAAGTTTGATACTTTTCCTGTTGAATCTGTGTAAGAAATGACAGGCTGCAGTTTTGTTGTCTTATGTATGATCACTTAATTGTTTAATTCCATTCTCAGGTTCTCAATTTAGTTCCAAAGGAAACAGATGGTGAGCGCTTTGAAGAAGCTCTTGCTCGCGTTTGTCGTTGCATTGGGGGTGGCGCTGCTGCCGAGAATGCAGACAGTGACAGTGATTTGGAAGTTGTGGCGGATTCAGTTACCGTCAATCTTCGCTGCCCTGTAAGTCGTTTGTAAGTTGTTTGAATGGTTTTGGTCCTTTTCTTTTTCTTGGTGTAATTGCAAAATATGTGCTAGTTATCACTCACACAACACTGTTCTATTAGCTTGAGTTGAGTGCAAGGTTTTAAATTTCGACCGAAATCCGAAATTTCAGTCAAAACCGAAACCAAAATCAAGCCTACAACCAGATGCCATTTTTTAATGCAATTTTTGAGTCATTTTTTTTTTTCAAGAAAGTAACTTACTCTAAGACCTCCATTGTGACCTGGTGGTCACAGGTTCGAGTCACGGAAACAGCCTCTCTGCAAAGCAAGGATAAGGCTGGGTACATCTAGCCCTCCTCAGACCCCGCAATGGCGGGACCCTCGTGCTCTGGGCTGCCCTTTTTTTTCAACTTACTCTTAAGACCTTGGAAGGATGGACTTGGATGATTAGAGCCTCTTCTTCAAATCAAAGGAAAAGAAAACCGCCTGACAATCTATACTAATAATGGTGTGATAATAGGGGGTGCCGGTTTCAAAGTTCTATCTCGCCCCACGTTCAGCTCTTACTCCATCTTTGTGATTTGAACTCGTAAATTTCGGCCGAGCCTCTTCAAATCAAAGGAAAAGAAAACCTCGTGACAATCTATACTAATAAGGGCATGGTAGGGGGTGCCGGTTTCAAAGTTCTATCTTGCCTCACATTCAGCTGTTACTCCAGCTTTGTGATTTGAACTCAGAAATTTCGGCCAAAATTTCTGGAAATTGCAATTTTAAAATTTTTTTACAAGATTTTGGCCGAAATTTCGTTACAATAATGAAATTTGTTTTTTTATTTACAGAATTTCAGATGAAATTTTGGTATTTCAGCCAAAATTTCGGTTTCAATTGTTTCGGCTATGTCCGAAACCCAAACTGAAATTTAAAACCTTCGTCGAGAGTTCTATTTAGGTTATTACTATTGGTCCATTCAAAAAAAAAGTTATTACTATTTGCCACCCACACAAGTTCAAGATTAAATTTGAATCGCTGGGCAGTTTTTTTTATGAGAGAATCACGGCTGTAATGTCATTTGAGATTCGCCAGTACTTTATGTGGCAGTTCAATTGACTGACGATAGTAGGCTACAGTGTGTCCTAACTTGATCAATGATTTGTAGTTATAATTTTAGAGAATTACCATTCAAAAAAAAATTAGAGAATTGAGGATGTAGTTGTTTAACTGGAGAATCAATTTTGTGTAAATTTGAGTAAAACAATGACCCAATGCATTTTATGTTTAATGGGGAAAGGAATTTTCAGTGAATTAGTCAGGTAGTGAAGAAACAATGTTGTCAATCATGTACGTCTTTTTTCTTGGTACACTCAATTGTCTGTTAGTAAACACCTGAAAACACTGGTTAACTAAATGAGAGGTCCTGATTTAAGTTCATGTTATTTGTCAATCTTTTGCATTCAAGAATCAAGACAAACTTGAGCAACAATAAATCATTTTGACTGAAGGTTCTCTCGTGGGAAAAAAGTCAAGATGCAAAGTTTAGATATGGTTTAACATTTTAGAAATGCAAAATTAGTCAGCTTACTAGTTTACAAGATTGAGACAAGAGGAGACTAAACATACACCTTAGACCCACAGAGCTATGAGGTCTCTCATATTATCATCTCTATGCTTCTACTTCCTGTAGAAGCATTCATCCTATGTACAAAGTTTGCCTAACTAACACTATTGTTTGTTGCTTGTTTTAGGTCCAACAAAACCAAGAATTACATGCTTCGCTCCCAATCGCCACACCCATGGGACCTTTGCAAAGAAGAATAGCAATTCACCTCTCCTAATTGTCGAGATGATCTTTATTTCTTACTAATTAACTAATTATAATATTGTCATCAATACTCCATAATTCTTATTCTAGCTACGTATATAACTATCAACCCTCCCACCCCACGCCAACACACCACGCACACACCCCCAACCCCCCAATCTGGAGAGCAGATATCAATCTTTCTTGGCTTGTTGATGATTAATTGGTGTTGCTTCCTTGGTAAGGATTTGGTGAACACATTGCTAATTGGTCTGCATTAGGAATTTAGGGAGTAGAAATCTTCTTCGCCTCTAAAAATGGCAAGGGTTTTATTCAATGTAAATGGTAAGTTGGTTATCAAAAAACATGTGCATAGGATATCTTTGTTCAATTCCCACATCCACCCCTATGGGCATTTTTTCAACCAAATCAACTCATTGATTGCTACTATCATGGCTCTTTATTCAGCTTCAACACTTGAATGGGTAACCACACTTTTTTCATACTCATATGAAAACATGGCTCCCAAAAGAAGTGTATGCGGGACACGTAAGTGGATCGTCTATCATCAAGCTGACTTGCCCAATCAGCATCATGGAAACCCTTTATATCTAAACACACATTGTCTCTGTATCACTCTATGTCTAAGAGACCTCTCGATGCATCCCAAACTATGATGAGCAAGTTACATGTGAGCAGTTCTAGGGGCATCCACAAATCGACTTAACATTCACAACATAAGTGAGATCATGTCTAGTAATAGTTAGATAAAATGAATTTACCTATAATTGTTGGTAACAATTTGAATTTTTCAGAAAAGTTTTCAGAATTTCTCCGTCGTCAACAGATAAATGATGATTAACTTCCACCAGAGTTTCAAAGGTTTCACTCCAACTTTACCTACCTCTAAAAGAAGATTCATAGAATATCTTACTGGTAAACTTCAAAACCCATGCCCATGGAGCCATTAAAAAAAAAAAAAAAAACATGCCCATGGAGATTGTTAAACTCTGTAAATAGGCTTCTCAAATATGCTTACTTGGCCCTTCTCTCCCCGAGGAACAAATCTAGGGGTGGGGTGGGGGGGGGGGGGGGACTCATGCATACCGCTTCAAATATGCTTG
The DNA here is from genome assembly GCF_043159265.1 of Tasmannia lanceolata. Lineage (NCBI taxonomy): Eukaryota > Viridiplantae > Streptophyta > Magnoliopsida > Canellales > Winteraceae > Tasmannia > Tasmannia lanceolata. Next base: position 44,254,155 of record NW_027518679.1, read on the forward strand.
CTTAACAATTTCTTCCAACATTTGTGTTTCATTAGACTTTTTCATTCATAAATAATTACAATTATCTTTCCTTATTTTTTCTTCAACATCGTTTGTCTCATAATTCTTCTCAACACACCACTTGTTACAAGATATTGGTTTAAATTAATATGATCCGCTGATGGATATGCACTCAGGCATGATAATTTTCTGGTTTAGATTCCAAATAATTTGCATTTAGCTAGATGCATATTGTTAACAAATCATGTGTGCATGTGTGGCAGATGAGTGGTTCCAGAATGAAGGTTGCAGGCAGGTTCAAGCCTTGCGTTCACATGGGCTGTTTTGATCTTGAGACTTTTGTGGAGCTTAATCAACGTTCTAGGAAGGTAAGCTATATATATATTTATATATATATGGGAAAACGGTTCGTGAGCTAGAGCTCATATAGCCTATATGAGCTAGGGTGCCACAAACACATGGGTCCCACTTTTTTTGGGGTGATCCAAAGCATTCATTTGGAAGGCCTTTATATAGATGGGGTGTGTACCAAAAATCAGGTACATAGGATCATCCTAACCCATCCAAAAGTGGAGGGAAAAATGGACAGACACTGTTTGTCGACAAATCTACCCATCCAATGGGCCTGATTTTTGGTACACACCCTATCTATGATGGGGCCTTGCAAATGAATGGTTCGGATCACTACAAAAAATGTGGGACCCATGTGTTTGAGCACTCTAGCTCATATAAGCTTATATGTGCTCTATATATATATATATAGAGAGGAAAATGATTGTACGCTCAAGTGTACCAAGCTTATGGTACGCTCGAGTGCCCAATCACATGTGGGCCCACTTAGTTAGGATGATCCAAAGTATTCATTTGAAAGGCCCTTGCATAGATGGGGTGTCTACCAAAAATCAACTCCATAGGATCATCCTAACCCATCCATTTGTGAAGGTCAAAATGGACAGACACTGTTTGTCCACACATCTGCCCATTTTTTCCCTCCACTTTTGGAGGGGTTAGGATGATTCAATGGAGCTGATTTTTGGTACACACCCTATCTATGTTAAGGCCTTGCAAATGAATGCTTTGGATCACCACAAAAAATGTGGCACGCATGTGATTGGGCACTCGAGCGCACCATAAGCTTGGTACGCTCGAGCGTACAATCATTTTTCTCATATATATATATATATATATATTCGCTGTTTGACTCTTTCATTTTCTGAAACTGCCATGAAGAAATCTTGTACTTTGGTTGCAGTGGCAATGTCCTATTTGCCTTCAGAATTACTCTTTGGAAAACATCATCATTGATCCATATTTCAATCGTATAACCACTAAGGTAGTACCTATTCTTTCTTCCTGTCTCTGTGGTCATGGGGTGTTTTTTTTTTGAATTGTAAGTCACGGGCGGGGTTGCTCAATTATATTTAGCCTTCATGACTTTCTTTATTGACATATTATTTATTGAATTTCTTGTGAGACAGATGTTAGGTTGTGGAGAAGATGTAAATGAGATTGATGTGAAGCCTGATGGTTCTTGGCGTGCGAGGAATGAAAGTGAACGTAGGGATCTTAAGCAATGGCACTTCCCGGACGGTTCCCTTTGTGTCAGTACAGATGTTGAAATAAAACCCTACTCAGAAATTTTGAAGCAGGTTAAACAAGAAGGTGGGTCCGAAGGACATCCATGCTTGAAATTAGGAATCAAGAGAAACCGCAATGGAAATTGGGAAGTGAGCAAGCCTGTAGATATGTCAGGAGATCATTTGATAGGGAAATTTGAAAACCATTGCCAGAAAATCATGGCTACAAGCAGCAGTGCCACTGGAAGCTATAGAGATGGTGAAGATCCGAGCGTTAATCAAGACGGTGGGGGCCTCTTTGATTTCCCAGCAAACAATAATTGCAATGAACTCGATTCAATTTCTCTGAACTTTGACCCAGAATACGGTGTTAATGAAATTCCTGCTGCACCATTAATGGATGCAAATATCATCGTCCTCAGTGATTCAGAAGACGACAATGTAAATCCATTTTCCGAGGGCAATGCAAATCCATTTGTCGTGCCTCCTCCCGGAGTTACAGACCTGTATCAAGAAGAACCTGGACTTGGTACAAGCGGTAGCACTTGCTTGGGGCTCTATAACAATAATGGTGATGACTTTGAGTTGCCTCCATGGCCTTTGCCACCATGTCCTCAGGAAGGTTCTTGCTTCCAACTCTTTGGTACAGATACAGTCGTTTCAGATGGTTTGGTAGATGCACCTCAGACTTCTGCCGCACACACAAATGGTTATGCATTAGCTACTGACACAAATATAGGTGCTGCTTTACACGTCCAGGATCCTTCGAACAGTGACATGAATGATGACCTTGTTGATAATCCCGCGGTATTTTCTGGGGATGATCCCTCGTTGCAGATTTTCCTTCCAACTCGACCTGCTGAGGTGTCTGTGCGGGCTGATTTAAGAGACCATGCTGATTTGTCCAATGGTAGCCGGTCGGAAGACTGGATCTCACTTAGGCTTGGTGCTGGGGGCAGCAGCCATGGTGAATCTGCGGCTCCGAATGGTTTGAATTCGAGATACAAATCCAAGGAAGGAGGGATGGACTCATTAGCTAATACTGGTGTGTGCCCTTATAATGTTATTAGTTTAGGATTTGCTAGTGTCCATCACAGAGGGCATTTCGCAGATGGTCTGTTGCATATGACAACAGCCACCTCGTGAATGAAGACAAAATCTGCTGAACAGTGAGCCTCTGTGGCCGCTGTCAGATGCAACAGACCATACGCGAAATGCCTTCTGCAATGGACGCTAGCAAATCCCTATTAGTTTTGCTAGATGGTTATTCCGTGAGCATATTTTTCTTACTACTTTACTAGTATATAAAGAGGTTTTATTTGATCCTGGTGATTTAACTGGTATATGAAGTCATATTTAAACGGGTTTTTGCTATTTCATCACTTTTGGATGCTGACAAGGTTTGGTGCTCTGCACTACTAGCAGGTGGACTCATCACCGTCTGATCCAGATCAAACAGTGATGGGATTCATCAATAATGAAGTTTCAGATTTGATGCTACATGTGTACTACATAAATCCCCTGTTTAAACTATTTTTTTGAGCTTAAATGTATGGTTTTACAATTGGGTCATAGAATCTCTTCACATTAAACACAATCTATTCGAAGTTCCCCTGTGATTTAATCATCTCTGGTTACTGTTTCGGTCAAGATTGGAGGGACTCGATTTCTAACGCATATTTGTTTGGGGAATGCAGCTTCTTTGCTTCTAAGCATGAATGATGATAGATCCGACAAGGCAGCCTCCAAAAAACCAAGGTTTGAAGGTGGTCCTTTCTCACATCCTAAACAGCCAAGGTCTGCACGGCCACGATTGTATCTTTCCATAGATACAGATTCTGAGTAAGCCATGAAGTGTAGTTGCATGGGTTAGATACTCTTATTTATATGGGGGAAATAATGTCAAAGGTGACCACTTGTCTCTTCCACCCTTATTCCCATTTTTTGGTGCCTGTATTTGGGATATGGTAAGTTCAGACATCTCGTCTCCCCGCCCATGGTGAAAGGGAGCTCCATGTACAAGCCTTGCCACCACATAGGAAACTGATTTGCTTTCAACGGTGAGCTCGAAGCAGTAGAATTAATGTCATAAACTTGGTTTTAGCCTTTTCTCGTATCTTATGGCTGTTAACAATCTAACTCCACTGTTTTTTATCATACCAGGTTATAATCTGATATATGCAGGTTCTATGTGGTCCTGGCTGCAGTAGAGTTTTATTTACACTAGAGAGATACAGAGAATTATAATCGGGAGAAAAATGTAAATGCCATCCCAATACAGGTGTAAGCCAGAGTTCAGTGGGTGGAAAGGCTTTCTGTACCATATTATCATGCCTCTGTAGCATTCTTTCCCTCTCTTTTTTTGGGTTTTTCAGGTGGTGGATAAGGAGTAATTTTGTAAAAATCCTATATGCTTGTTGATTTGAGTTGAGCAATCAATCAATTCATGAAACCCCAATTGTTGTTGCTTCAAAGTTCAAACCCATCCTCATTTAAAGTTTAGTAAAAAAGTTTCATACAGGCACTGTCTTCTGCTTTTGAATTGCCTTGGTGCCTTTCCTAGCAGGGAAAAACTGGTGGAAGTCTTGTGGAGCAAACAAGAAAATTGGGTATATATTGTAATCCAATTCCTTAGAAGCCTAGACATATAATAAGATCACCCACTCCAATTGGTATTCTGGTGCAGCTTGGTTGCACAAAAGCAGGATTGGGGGTTTTGCTTTGAATTTAGGTGCTTTTTTTAAATTAAAAAAATTGACGGATATATATATGAAATTCATACGAAGATTACATAGTGGAGGGACAAGGACTCCCTTAGCAAGTACATCGTATGATGAGCTAGGAGATAACTCCAGGCTCCTGGAAGAACAAAATTACATAACCTTTTCCCCTTTTCATGTTCCATTTACATACTTCACACCCCAACAGAATTTCCAACTCTACGATCTATTCATGATTAACGTCCCATTCACACGTGCCGCCGCTTTCTATTGTCATTTTCAATGATAAGTTAAAAACTTCACTTGAAGCCCTTTTCCATCAAAGTGTCGCTTGAAGCAGCTATGCTTTGTTAAAGAATGCCATTTCTCCTTAATTCCACCTCTTATAGTAGGAAGAACCTCCTAAACCCAACAATTCTTTTGAACTTAAGACTAATAATAATGCTAAGACAATTAGAGAAACCAGTAATGCTCCCAAACCTCAAGAATTAGCCTTACTAGCTCTCGTCGGGGCAGAAGGAAGGGGGTTTTAAAAGCATCGAATAACCCTGGGTGACGCATGCCTTGGAGATAGATTGGGAAGTATTCGGATTATTATGAATCCACTCAATCTCTTTTTCCTTCGGATGGCTTCCTGAAGATGTCTTTATAGAGTAATTTGGTTTGTTTTTGAATTTTTTATCGAGGAAACAACTCTCATGTGCTTCTACAAAGAGTAGGAAACAAAATCCCAAGACTTAAGATCATGCCAGAAAGGCGCGATCTGTTGATCCTTTTTTTTAGAATGCCCAGTCTTCTTTGGCTTTGGTTTTTTACCATCAGGACCTTTAGATTTAGATAGTCTAATTCACTTTAATTCTTGATCAGAAAAAAGTCTCACCTGCCCGCACGCCCCTTTTGGTGCTAATATAGATCTCAAGAGATTATCATCAATCCCTGAGGGATCCATAACCTTGGGACCACAGACCTTTTTCTTTGACGGGGATTTGAAATTTGAGTTTGAATGGTAGGATCCCAAGGACCCAACGGTCTTCTTACAGGGATTCTTCCACTAAGCCGGTAACTCATTTCCCACTAACGGGATTACCGACGGCCTTCTACCATGAGATTGGCCCACAAGTAGGTCAGCCACTGGAGCCAGAATTGGCAGAATCAACAGATTCATCGGGTTCAAACTTGTCGTTTTATGGGAGGCAATGTTATGCAGAACCGATTGGGGCTCATTGCTCTCTAAGGATTGGGTTATTTCAATTCCAATGGGAAAGCAATCACCCAATATCCGAATCTGTACAGAAGGGTGAGAAAACTTCTATCTAGGGGTTAAGATTTTAGCCGACACAAAGCTCATACAATGATCATTACTTTCTTTCGTCCTTACTTCTAAAATCGTGGCAAAGATTTTTCCTATAGGTTCCACCGTAAAGGTAGCCCAAGCGTGTAACGAAATTCCATAAAAATTAACCCAAATCTCTTCCACTCCCTAGACAAAGTCCTTATGCCAAACAAAAAGAGATAGCAGCTGGCTTCCACATGAATCTAGGCCTTCTGCTAGAACCCTGGCTGCCACATCCGTAGAGTCAAACATGAAAAGAACTCCATCCTTCGCCAGAACACAGGGTTTGGTGAGAGAAGGGACTTTCCAAACGCTTTTAGCCCATTTCCAAAGTTCATACAAGGTCCCATTGTTGTCCCTTCTCCTACAAATCATACACGCCTTTAAAATGTCAGTCCACATTTCCATCTCCTTCCCCGAAATAGATAAAATCGAGGTCCCTTCCTCAACAAATGTCAGTATCTCCCCGGAATCAGGCCACCACTTACTCTCATCCTCAACACTGGTCGAAGGCTTCTGTTTGCTCTGGTGACACCACCGGGACATTGATTCTGCCATCTAAAGTTAGGGCCTGTTTGGATGCCGAGAAGATTTTGATTTGGATTTCTCACATTTGCAGCCCATTCTGCGTTGTGATTGGATCCAAATCAAATCCTTCGATTTCCAAATCAGCAACTGACAGTGAAAAAAAATCAGATTTCTAAATATGATGTGGAAATAAGTAGTTGGAAATCCACAGATCTGGGCAGTTTCCTTCACCCTCTTTGCTCCTCAACCTATCCCCTCCACTAGGAAGTACCCCCTTCCCTCTCTCTCACTCAACATGAGCTGGCGGTTCTATTCATTTTGTATTCAAAACTCAATTCGAAATCCAAACACAAAATACGATGTATCCAAACGGGCCCTTAAGGTAGTCACAGGTTGGGCAAATCCAATCCCCAGCCCACCTCTCTAATGTTGCCCATTTAGCTGTCTTCCCCATTCTCAAAGAAAACCGATGAAGCAAAGATATTAGGCTTCTAATATTCCCCAGGTCTGTGATGAGATTGAAGAGGATTTTTGTACCATATGAGAGAAGTGGATGAGGTTCAACGGCTATAGTACCGGAATTATCAAGGGTTGGCCGGAATCAATGCCGGAATTGAAGAAGCCTCTCCGGATTTAATGATGGCCATCCGGGGTAGGGATTTGAGAAGAGGGTTTGGATTAAGGGTGTCAATTTTGGCTCGGGTTCGGAGGCTCGCTCGAGCTCGGCTCGAAAAAAGCTCGGCTCGAGCTTGGCTCGAATCCTTAACGAGCCGAGCCGAGCCGGCTCACCAGGCTCGTTAAGCTTAACGAGCCGAGCCTAATTTAGGCCAGGCTCGGCTCGGCTCGTTAAGAATTTAATATATTTAAATATATATATATTATATATTAATAAGGGTGTCAATTTTTTGGCTCGGGCTCGGAGGCTCGCTCGAGCTCGGCTCGAATCCTTAACGAGCCGAGCCGAGCCGGCTCACCAGGCTCGTTAAGCTTAACGAGCCGAGCCTAATTTAGGCCAGGCAGCTCGGCTCGTTAAGGCTCGTTAAGAATTTAATATATTTAAATATATATTATATATTAATTTATACATTAAAAGGGTTGTCCAGGGAGTGAAAGGGGGGGCAAAATATGTCACTTCATTTTTGGAACCCCATTTGTTACTAGGACCACCCCCCATAGTGTTAAAAAAGTAGTCAAATTACACTAGTAGGGCTGTCCAGGGAAGATGAGGGGTGTGAACATAATATAACCCAAGCTCGGTAAGGCTCACGAGCCTGGCCGAGCCTGACCGACCCGAGCCCGAGCCTAGTTCTAGCCCGAGCCGAGCCGAGCCTGGCCAAGCTCGGCTCGTTTACACCCCTATATATATATATATATATATATATATATATATATATATATATATAGAGAGAGAGAGAGAGAGAGAGAGAGAGATAGAGAGAAGAGAGAGAGAGAGAGAGGAATAAGATTGTGCGGTTGACCGCACCAAAGCTTAGGTGCGGTCGAGGGCCCAAACGCATGGGTCCCACATTTTTTGTGCTGATCAAAACCATTCATTTGCAAGGCCCCATCATAGATAGGGTGTGTGCAAAAAATTAGGTCCATTGGATCATCCTAACCCCTCCAAAAGTGGAGGGCAAAAATGGGCATATTTGTGGCAAACGGTGTCTGTCCATTTTGACCTCCACAAATGGATGGGTTAGGATGATCCTATGGAGCTGATTTTTTGTACATACCCCATCTATGTAAGGCCCTTTCAAATGAATGCTTTGGATCATCCTAACAAAGTGTGCCCACATGAGTTTGGGGCCCTCCACCGCACCTAAGCTTGGTGCGGTCTATATATATATATATATATATATATATATAGAGAGAGAAAACGGTTCCTACACATATGTGTAGAGAGTTCTCTACACACTAGCTTAAAATATAGTGGGGGCCCACATTGTTTGGGTGATCCAAGCCATCCATTTTAAAGGCCCTCACATAGATAGGATGTCAACAAAAAATCAGATCCATAGAATCATCCCAACCCTACGATTTGTGGAGGTAAAATGGATGTCTTTAAACCTTCACAAATTAGTCAATTTTTTGCCTCCACAGTTCGAATGGTTAGGATGATCCTATGGATCTGATTTTTTGTGGACACCCTATCTATGTGAGGGCCTTAAAAATGAATGGTTTGGATCACCCAAATAATGTGGCCCCCACTGTATTTTAAGCTAGTGTGTAGATAACTTATCTACACATATGTGTAGGAACCGTTTTCTCATATATATATATATTGGTAATGACACCCTCACACTGCCTATTACTATTCTCCGCAGTAAGGTCCAGGAAAATCCAATGCTTGTCTCCTTCTTGACTACTTGCACCACTAAACTACAAGGGAAAAACCTGCAACCAAACATAGGGCAAATGTACTAGAGAATGGCCGCATAAGAATTTAATATGAAAGAAGAGGTTGTAATTTGAAGGGAATAGTCCTTTTCTTCCATACAAGTAGTGTCATCTCACATCTTTTCCTCTAATCCTACCAATTTCTTTGGTTGAACCCCATACATTTTTACCTCTAATAATTTCAATTTCTCTGGCTAGAACTTTACATTTTTACCTCTAATCCAACCAATTTATTCGGTTCAACCCTTCTTTTTTTTACCTCTAATCAAGGAAAGAATGATTTTTACATTTGTAAGGTTGCTTTCTGATAGTTCCCATCTTGCCATCAGGCAAGTGCGTAGATGAGGGTTATGATAATAAATTTTTACAGTAGGTACGTAGGCATGAGAAGAGTACTAGACAAAGTGCATTTAAAAAACACTCCCATGGGTCCATCCCAACAAAGTGCATTTATAACAGCGCCCATGCTACGCATGGGTGTAAAATGATGGGCCCCACATCATCGATAACAGGCCCCACCCCATAAAAAGCATGAGGTGTAAAACGTTAGCCCTAATGGGACATAAAATGGTAGGCCCCACCTTATGATTGGGTTTGGGTGGAGATGGTGGGCCCACCACATCAAAAAATGTGTAATACGGTGGACCCCACCCATGCTAGGAATGATTATAAAATGTTGTACCCCACGCCATCATAGCATGAGCTGTGACAGTGGGCCCACCAAATCAAGTGTAAAACAGGGGCTCCTACTCATGCCATGCTTTGTATATAAAGTGTTGGGCCCCACCCTACCAAAGTTCAAAACAAAACATATGGTATCAAGAAAAGGTTTTCCTATAAAACTTTTTCTCGGAAAGAAAGTGAATGACAATGAAAAGAAACATACTTGATTTCTCATATGAGAGAGAGAGACAGGTACAATTAAAGGGGTGCAGACAAAGGTAGAATTAAAGGGACAATAAATCCACATGAGATCACATGTCAAATTTTATATCTGATTAGCCTGTAGATCCGTTCAGTTAAACAGCCTGATGGGACACATATACGGCGTCGCCCTCAGATATCGTCACGTGTCGTCCATGCACAAATAAAGCCTAACCATCATGAAGAAAGGCGTTGAGAAACGGCAAGACCATACGATCATGACACATGTCGCTCTCTCGCCGTCCAGGCCTCATCATCACAAGCTATGGAAGGAAATATCCGGCAAAGCCACGCGCGCCGGCGGAGCAGGGGAACGGCCCAATCCTGCAAAGAAAGGTTTTCTCTCCATAATGATGAAAAGACCCGCGCGCCTCCCTTTAAAAGGGAGGGAAGGGAAGAAGGGAGGAACCACCACGTCTTTTGGAAAGACATTCTTTTTCTCAGCTCCTGCATAACAACTGGAAAAAGAGGCGAGGCAACAGTAGAGGAGACTAGGAACTTAATCCTACTCTCCCTGCTAGTCCCCTCCGACCCACTCATCTCCGCACCCAGAAAAGAACCCTGATCAAACTCCTGGTAACCCTGATCAAACACCTTCCTCTTCTCGCTGTCCTTTATATTGATTGGTCGAAGGATCTGACTTGGGTGTCGAAGTGATCGTCCGGGACCCACCCCGAACCCCCTGACCCCCTTTGTTTGTGATTGCAGAATGCAGATCCCGCGGAGGCCCTCTACCGACCGCGCGATCGCAGACCCGAATTCAGACGCCATCATAGCCCTAACTTTTTAGGCTGATAATTGAGATCCATTCATGTCAATCACAACATATTTATCAGACATTGGCCGAGATAAAACGATGTAGAATAACGTATAGACGAAGAGGTCTGCAATAAGAACAAGTTCAGTAGCTCTTTGGAGTACAAAAGCTGATGACCAGACACATGTAAGAAGATGCAAAGGAACACATTGCTGATTGAATAGTCTCCAATACCAATAGCAATATAAGTTACATGTCCACCAGGGGCAGAAGAATTATTCAGAATTCTGAAACACAACATTGGCAGATCCAAGATCCACATTTGAATAAAAAAAAGAGGGAAACATATAAAAGTGGTCAAAATGATCAAGTCTTACACTTGATAAGAGAGTTTGAAACCCAGAATCCAATTCTCTCCTAGAAAAGAACACAGCTCACCCAATCATTAACTTATTCTCATCCATGAAGCTGTAAGTAGGTACCTCTAGGTTGTACGGCGCTGGACCCTTGCGAATCCTGCCAGAGATATCATAGTGAGATCCATGGCATGGACAAAACCAACCCCCAAAATCGCCAGCATTGGGTAAAGGAATGCAACCCAGATGGGTACAGACCCCAACAACAATGAGCCACTCTGGGTTCTTGACCCTTTCTGAGTCTTCCTGTGGATCGCGAAGGGATGCCACTTCCACGCTGTTCGCCAGATTGATATCATCTTCAGTTCGGCGCCTTATGAAAACTGGCTTACCTCGCCACTTTACGGTCACAGTGCTTCCGGGCTCAATGCTCGAGAGGTCAACCTCGAGGGAGGCTAAGGCAAGGACATCTTTGCTAGCAGACATGCTTAAGACGAACTTGAGAACCAGGAGGCGGATCAAGGAAGCATACACGAACCTCCCACCCGTCAAGACAAAGTATGCAAATGCTCTCTTGCTGGGGTCTCCTGGAGGAAAGCGCTCGTGATTATGCTCGTCATAGATGATTTTTGAGGTGGGGTTCTTCACGGCTGCCACTGTTGCAGGGAGGTCGGGCATCCCCATGACATGGCTCGGAACAAGTGTCTCAGAAGTAAACCCTGCACATTTATCCATTTATTACACCATTATATCACGTTCATGTTATACAAATAACCATAGGTACTAGAAGTACACGCAATATAGCTCCATAGCCTGTTTGTTTTGGAGCATAGAAATTAATGCTTCCTAGAAATCAGGCATAGGAAATTTCAATAAGCATTATCGCTAGATAAAGTACTTCTCTAATTGGGTGCACATTCAGTATATCATTTGAAATGAAAATATCAATGATAACAAAAAAAACACCAAAATAGACCAAGAAAAGGAGTGACAAATGAAAGCTGGAAAAATGACCACCATTAAGAAGCTCAGATTACAGGCCACACACTATACAACCCGCATAAACTCAGTTGCCATGAGAAAATGACAAATAAATTGCACATGAAACATATAAATACGCATTAACAAGTATTTATAAGCCATTTGCAAGCACTATCAATCGACTTGCCCTATGAACTTGGATACTTTTGACTGTAGGAATAAAAAGAAATAAAATCGTGCATCTCATCAGGCAGTCCGATTCAGTCCCACGAGCTACTGACCTAAGCAGGGTACAGCAAATCTGATTCTTCTTCTTCTTCTTCTTCTTCTTCTTCTTCTTTTTTTGAGGAAAATATTACCATTAATAAAAGAGTATTACAAGTGCACTTCGGGGGGTAAAGAATGCCCCTTATAAAAGGAATCTCTAGAAGCTCCTGATTTGGCTGGGCAATCAGCCAAATCTTCCACACTTCTAGGAATGAAAGAAAAAACAAACATCTAATAAACATAGATCATTGATCTCATCAATGAGATTGGCAATCCTCCACAGAACGTCACTAAACCCTATGGCCCACAACATGGTGTTAGAGGAATCACTTTCCACCTCCAAACTGCCCTCCATTTAGTTAGTGAGGATGGTCAAACCCCAGTGGATAGGACCCGCAAAGAGTCGATAATGTCATCAAAAAAATTCCTGAAAAAGCATTCAATTCCTGCCTTGCCAGGTTTGCCAAGGGAGCAACCCGTCTAGATTGAGTTTGATGACGTTTCTAAGAAGTGGTTTCCATCTCGCTACCACTTTTGTTTTGGGAGCGCTACCTCTCAAAATTGTGTCCCAGTTTTCTATTAATGTTGTCCGCTAAGCAGACTGAGAAAGGCTGGTGTTGAAAAATCCAAGAAACCACTGGGAATCTGATATTCAAAATCCAAACCAGCCGATGAAGGGTGGATCTTCTAACTTCAAATATACAATGACTCCTTCCAAATAATCTAAAAGATAGCGATAGCAAAAGGTCTGAAGTGCCATAGTGATAGATTAAAAGAGCCAGTACAGGTTATTCTCCAACTCCACCATAACTCTTGGGTCTTTTTAGGGAAAACCCAACTACCCCGTACTAACTAAGAAGCCGATTCCAAATGTAAGAGGGCACTCTGCAATGGATGAAGAGATGTGAAATGGATTCCTCCTCCAATGCACAAATATAACATATGGCCAAGAGAAAGTGTCAAATCTTTTTGCCTGTCCAGAGCATTGATTCTATTTAGAGTCGTCATCCAGCAAAATGAATGAACTCTTGGTGCAACAAGAGGTCTCCAAATTTTCTGTCAAGGGGAAGGAGCTGCGGGATTGCCCGGGACCCGACTTAGTGATTTGACAGAAAAAAAACGCCACTTGGTCAGGCCCTGATCTAGCGACCATGCTGGTCCACTGAGATGTAGAGCTCTCCCAACATGCAAAGAAGGTTAGTATAGAAATTAAATTCACGATCCGTAAGGTTCCTATTAACCCCCCCCCCCCCCCCCAAAAATCTTTCTCCCACCATTGCATTTTGTTTCCTGAATTCCTCCTAAAGGGACTCTGGAATTCGTGGGGCAACGGAATAATATCTAACAACCTATCATTCCTAAAGCCCTAAATCTAATTCCCTGTGTGAAAATGTCAGAAAAAAGAAAAATGGATCTCCACGCCCCCGAGCCTTGACCTCCACCTAGTCTACTTACCTCCCAACCATCCCTAGTTTCCCCATACTCATTTTGGATAACAAATCGTCCAAAAAGCATTCTTTTCCGTTCCTAACCGCTAGATCCATTTCCCCAAAAGAGCCTTATTCCTCCAAACCAGATTACCCATTCCCAGACCTCCTCCTTTCTTTGGAAAGCATACTTGAGATTTGCCTTACTCCTTGCCTTCCCATAGAAAATCCCTTTGAAGCTTTACCAGCTTCTTTGCAACCACTAATGGACTCTTAAACAAAGACATGTAGTATACTGGAGATTGGCTAGGGCCACAATATAAGAGTAATTAATACAACCTCCAAAGGAGAAAACTGATTTTTTTTCTGTCTGGCAAATTTTTCCCCATCCGCTCAACAATCGGGCTCCATATTATTGCCGAAGGTATACCTAGGCCTAGCGGCAAACCAAGGTACACGAGCAGAAGAGATGAAGTTGAGAAACCCAATAATTAAGCCGGGCTCTACAAATGACTATGCTCTAGTTTGCACCATACAATTGAGATTTTTCCCAAATTAATTTTCATGCCCGAAACCACTTCAAACCATCTCAAAATGATAGGAGGTTGAGAATACCATCTCAAAATGATAGGAGGTTGAGAATACCATCTCAAAATGAAGGTTGAGAATATGATCCTTGTTGGCTTTATAGATGTCATCCGCGAACAGAAGACGAGAGATGGCTCGCAAACCGCTAAATAGATCCCTCCTATCAGCCCACTTTCCCCGGCTTTCAGCAGCATCCTACTCAAAGCTTCTCCAACAATTGTGAAAAGGGAGAGAGGGGATCACCCTTTCTTAAACCTCTCGAACTTCGTAAAAAAACCCTTTAGGGATTCCGTTAATGAACACCGAAAAGGAGGGGTTCAAAATACATTTTTCATCCTTCCCATCCTATAATCCACAAAAGCCCAGTGGTGGTAGACCTTCCCCAAATTAAGTTTGTAGACTACCACTGAGGTTTTGGCACTCATTGGCAATATGAGAACCTCATCTAGGATCTGTCTACCCTCCACAAATGCACCTCAAAATGGGGAGATAATAGATGTCACGAATTTCTTTCAACTATCAGCGAGAATTTTGGCGAGAATCTTATAAATCTCGTTGATGAGAGTGATGTGACTAGTCTTTTACTTCCTTGATCCCCTCCTCGGTAATAAGAGAGATAACAACGGATTTGAGACTTTGAGACTGATTAAGTTTGCCCCTTCTATTAAATTCATCTAGCATCTCCATGTTGCTTGTCTCCCTTTATGCTCTCTCATATCTCTTGGGAAAAGGCCACAGTAAAACCATCCGGTCACGATGCTTTTTCTTCAAAAACTTTTTACAGTCTGGATCGATCCTCCTAAGAAAGATTCTGAAAGAGATACCATCAAGTTTGGGATGCCATCCCACATGTCCCAGAAAAGGATTCTTATAGAAGCCGGTAATCAACTCCTCCATCATGTTTTCATCCTCAACCCACTGGTGTACAGGATTCCCTTTCATTGTATTTCTTTAGAACCTTGCAGAGGCCATTTTGTGAAAAAACATCATATTCCTATCACCCTTCTTGAGCCAAAGCACCTTCAAGTGCTGCCTTCAATGGGATTCTTCCCACAAAATAACTTGGTCTAGTTTAGAACATAACTCAGCTCTTTCAGAAATAAACCCTTCATCAAAATTCTCCCTTTCCATCTCTTCATCGAGCGCCTCCTTTCCATCTCCCCGTTGAGCGCTTTGAGACCAACTTCAATCTCATTCTACCTACTATTTAAAGAAAGAAAATAGATTGTCCAGTCTTTTATTTTGTATTGAGATGTTGGACTCTCTCGGCCAATTTGAAACCTTCCCACCCTTCTAAATCGAAGTCCTTCCACAATCTGCAACCATCTGCTTGAAACCCGGTACCATAAATCACAAGTTTTCAAATCTAAACTAAGGATTTAAAACCTTAATTGAGAATTGTTCAAGGAAGATAGGAGAGAGGTCTGAGGTTGGTCAGGGAACTTGCACTTGAAATATGTTGGAAAAATGCTCCTCCCAATCTGATGTGAAGGGAAATCAATCAATACAGGCCATGACTAGGTGCAGTAGATTATTAGTTTTACCTTCCAAAGGAGTATCAATAAATCTCAACTTGTTGATGATGCCATTAAACTTTCTCACGCTAGTAGTCACTTTAGGATGCCCGAATTTTCCTCCTTAAAGAAAGGGTGATGTATTAAATCTCCCACTAAACAGCACGGGTGATGTCACCACCGAAAGACATCCTCCGTTCCAGCCCACAAAATAGTTCTGAATTTAGGGTCATTAGGAGTGTATCCAGCACATTTTTAAAGCACGACAAGACAAATCAGTCAACTCTACTTTAATCCTTAAAATATCTGCATCCCAAATTATAATCATGCCCTCAATTTTCCCTTGGTTGGGATCTAAATCCAGTCAAAACGTCATTCGCCCCAAACCACCGTCACTAGCTTCAAAGGAAAAGCCGCCTCGGTTCCTTGCAGAAATGGAATCTTTAGCTTCATAGTGATTCTGAAATGTTTTACTATCCTTCTCTTAGAGGCCGATCCCACTCCGTTGATGTTTCCAAGTCATGATTTTTAACATCAGAATTATTTCTCAGGATCTTCCGATCCTCCTTTCTTTGTGTTGCTTTGCAACTATTCTATTTTTCAATTAGCTCACTGACTTCCGCTTTGTTGAACAAGGACAAAGTCTCACTCTGCCTTCCTTCCATTTGAAACACCTATGTTCTTTGGAATTTGCAAATGTTTGGTACAGATATCTTCATCTTCCATCAACAGAGACATGTGCATTAATTATTTTATCATTTGAACCCAATGACCAGTAGTCTTCAAAAAGCGAATAATCTGAATTCAGGCCCAAATTAGGGGAGGAATCTAATTTCTCGACTCTCTCAGCTATAACGTGTGAAAGGGTGGGGAGGAGGGGGACCAGTTCCACAACTGGAGAGGACCGCACTGTCTGATTGGGATTTCAAAACAGTCCATTGTTTCTCTACAGGAAGGCCAAAGGAAACGGTTGCACAACAAAGAAAGGGGGTTGCAAAAAAGTGCACCTGATGATAAAACAGATTTCCCTTGAGGGCAGGAAAGCCCCGCCAATGAGAGAAACCCTTGAGAGCAAGAAGGTTTGCTCTATCTGACAAATCTAACGAATCAGCCAACATTGGTTCTTAACCTTAGTCGTTCCGCATGCCAACAACCCGACCCCTGTGAGGAACTAGGATTTTGAAGACAATAGACTAGCATCCAAATGGGAAGCTGATTCCATTAATTTTGGCTGAAAAGAAGTCTCAATAGTTGGGCCCATAGGAAGAGGGAAAATGGCAATCCTTGGATCAGGTCCCTCTAGACACTTGTTTAATTCCTTTTTTGTAGCTTTTGTTCCCCCAAAGCTGCTAGAGGGCGAAGCCACAAAAGACGGTTTTAGTCACCTCTAGCATATGTACGAATAGACCAAGTTCTTTTACCATCGTCCTGATCGTTGGATCTGAACCAATCCAAACATACAGCAGATTCCACCATCCCAGCCTGTCCTGAGACCTGACCAACGTCTTCCTCCTTCACTACCTCCTCCCTTCAGGGCGGAGCAGCTGAGGATTCCAAAAGCAGATCCTCTCTCTCTCTCTCTCTCTCTCTCTCTCTCTCTCTCTCTCTCTCTCTCTCTCTCTCTCTCTCTCTCTCTCTCTCTCTCTCTCTCTCTCTCCAAGCATGACCTCAACCATAAACTGGCAGTCATCCGCCACCAAGCCAATATGCTTCAGAATAACAACATCAGTGGTTGCTGAGATCTTCACTCTAGCGAAATCAATATCTACCGCCTCGATCATTTTGTGTTGATTTCCAGCACCTTGCCGATACATTCCCCAAGTTTTCCAAATGTATCCAAACCCAAGCTTGGAGGGTTATGTTATAGAAACTGAACCAAACTTGCTTTGAAACAGAGTGCAACTATGGTTATAGGCCGTTTCTCCATCCTTTTCAAAGGCAGACTAGTAGGATATTTCAAGAGTTATATGGATCTTAGGCAAGGGTATCCTCCTTCTCCTTTCCTTTTTACTTTGGCCGTTGAGAACATAAGTTTCATTTTTTATAAAGCTGCGGAATTAGGATTTCTTAAAGGTTTAAAAGCTTGCCCCAGCGGTCCCCTAATTTCTCATCTGTAGTATGTGGACGATACCATAGATTTTTGCGAGGCTCCGCTGCCCTAGGCAGCTAGAATTAGTGTTCTCATTTCCCTAGTTGAGGATGACACGGGGCAAAGGGTCAATAGAACTAAATGTGTATTGGGTGGTATTAGTCTGAAAGACCACAAGGTGGAGTCTATTGCGCCTGTGCTTGACTTTAGTGTGTCTTCCTTCCCCAAAAAATACCTTGGGCTTCCTCTCAAAGATGGTTCTCTCAGCCAGAATGATTGGGACCCAGAGGTGGAGAGAATTGAGTACTGCCTCGAATCCTAGAAATTCAAGAATCTTAGTCTCCTTATGAGGATCACTCTGCTTTAGACATTCTTATCAAATACTCCTACTTAATTTTTGTCAATGTATCGGATCCCCACCCTTATAGTGAATAGGATTGAAATGATATTTCGTAACTTTCCATAGAACAATGGCTCTATTCTTAAGAGGGTTCACTTGGTAAAAAAAGGAGACAATCAGTCGTCCTAAGAGTGCAGGAAGTCTAGGCATCAAGAACAACAGAGGCCAAAATTATGCCCTACTGGCCAAGTGGTGGCGGCAAATTCTTAGAAATAATAAGGCAAGTGATGGTGGTGAATTCTTAGAAATAATAAGGATTTATGGGCTAAGGTGATATATGCCAAATACCAAAAGCCCAGATTTAGCCTTAGACATGGGGAATGGGTGGAAGAAGAGTCTCTATTGTGAAAGAAACTGGAGATGGTGTTCTACAATTTTTTGCCATATCTCTATGGGGGTTGGTAATGGGGGAAGTACATTCTTTTGGCTGGATAAATGGTGTAGGGATTTGTTGGCTAATTTGTTCTCATATCTTTATGGTAGAGCGGTCAATACTCATCTCGTGTAGTATCTTTCTGCCAATAGTCATAACCTGGGTAACATGGCCGACCACATTGAATCCTATGGTCAGATAGCATATAGCATGCATGATGTTATATATTTAAACGTATATAAATTAAGCATTTAACCATTCGGTTGACACATGCATCGTTTAAGTGCAGTATGATAACCCTTGGCACCATGCCATCCAAGTTGACTTAAATCGGGACTCGACCAAATAAACTCAAGAACAATGAGGGTACGATCCAAATCACAATTTTAAAACCATGTTGCAATACTCTACAAAATTTACATCAGAAATTCTCCTTCAGAACCGCATCTACCAATGGCCAAAGAAACTACGAATACCCAAAGAAGAAAAAAAGTATACCACTAGATGGAAATCGCTCATAAAAACAGAGAATTCAAAGAGCATCCATCCAAGGAAAAAAGCTCACTCTCATTAAATGAAAAGTAAATTTCAAATAACCACCAAACAGAGGCCAAATAAGTAACACCTAAACAAGAGATGCTAGGACACTGCCTAGCCAAAATAAATAAACCAGAAACAATTCTGTGACAAGAAACTAATTAGTAATTACTGCACACAATTTCATATCACAGAGCGATACCATAAAATACTGATATCAGAGAAGCCTTATCAACTAATGCTTTTTTAATTTCCAAAACATACAGAAAATGCCAACAAAAGGGGTAATCATATCAAACAGTGAACACATCACCCTAAAAGTAAACATTGTTATGAGGCAAAAAGTGATACCCAGCAGCACAAGAAGAATAAAACTTACCACAAAAACTCAGATTATAGGGCAGGAGGAGACATGAAAAGGAAAAGAAAACAATAAAAGATTCATTTTTTTAGGAAACAAAGAAAACCATGCTCGATCTTCATATAAATCTAATCAGCATGAAAACCCATTATGCATACATCATATAAATTCCTTCAACAGAATCATTCAAAAGCAAGGATAAATCGAGTGTTGATAAGCAAGAACTACATTTTTTTTTTAAAAGAAAAAAAAGAACATCCCTGTCGGAATCCTGGCAAACATGAGAGAGAGAGAGAGAGAGAGATTACTCATAAGGCCCTGTTTGGATTGCAAGAATTTATGGAAAAGTTTGGAAAGGAAAGATATTTCTAAAAAAATTTACTTTTTTACACACAAAAAAAAAAAATTGACTTCAATCAACCCTATTCAATTTTTACCTAGAGGGGCCTTCAAGTTGTGATAATATCCCTCTAAATTAACCATTATTATAGGAAAATGATATCAGCACAAGCATGTTTAATAATTGCACGGTCCTAGCTTATCTTTTCTTTTTTTAAAATGGCTTGTAAGAGCTTTTTGGGAACTATAATAACACCTTTTGACAGCTCTTTAAACACTAAAAGACAAGATGGATTAGCACACATAACAAAACATGGTTATGCAGATATCGTTTCCCTAATTATATCATTTCCCCTTAAATTATGGATACAAAAGAAGTTGCCCAACACATTCTGTAGGATAGAGGAGAGAGTAGAAGAGAAGAAGCAAGGATAGAAGAAGGCATAAGAAAAACACACTATGAACACTAAGAAGGTAAATAAATATATAGGGTCATAGAGTCTAGCTCACTCGGTAGCCTATACATGTGGTCCGGCGACCTTCTCCGGCGTCCATTTTCCGGCATCCGGTTTCAGAATGGCGCTCTCTGGCAAACCTAGCTGAGTTTTAAGATTATTCTGAGGAAGAATCCGTGGATAAATCTACGAATGCCATGGGACTGGGTGGCCGTGGAGATCTTCTTCTCCGGCGATTGATGGGTGGTTGGTAAGCGCTTCGGAGAGATTCGGAGTTGGGAGGAATTGGAGTGGAAGTTCTTCTTTAATTAACCTTAGTAGCGTCATCTCCTCCCCTATTTTTTGCCATTTCAGCCTCAAACTCTTCCCTCTCCGATCCTGTCACCGAAGTTTCTGAAGTAGAGGTTTCTACGTTGTACACGTAGGGCTCATCGTATTCCTCCTCCGTTTCCTCTGCTTCTTCTTCTTCCGACTCCTCAGTTTCAGTCTCCCCTTCCATCTCAGTGTCTTCGTGGGTTTCGGAATCAGAGTCTGGTGGACTAAACCTGTCTTGAGGCCGGCAGATTCTTCTCAAAGGAGGAGGCCTTAGTAAAGTTTGTTCCCTATGAGGGGAACCAAAAGAACCCCTCCGAGGGACCCAGATGGTGTAAGAGGCGAAGTGGGAGCTCGCTCTAGATGGGCCAGTGGGGCAAACTTGATTCCTCTTGGGATCCGGCGGAGTATTACAGAAGTAGAGCTCTCTGTCGCTTCTGGAGCCAATATGACACCGCTTGGTCCTGTATCTGAAGCTGGGCTGGGAAATCGGTCCCGCAGAGATGGGGGGGCGGATTGGTTACCAGTAAAAAGCAAATCTGAAAGGATGGAAAGTGTTTCCAAACGAAGAAAGGATAGGGATATGGGAGATTGGCGGTGCTGCAAATGTGCTTTCAGAAATTTTAGAAAGAGGGCCAGATGCTGGAAATGTAATAAGTTCTGGTCTCGCTTGGATTTCAACTTCCTAGTGCAACCAGAATCGAAGGTGAACCGGGTGGTGAGAAGGTGGCATGACCCTAATCCACAAGAGCCCAAAGAAGAAAAAGCTAAAGTGGCGACATTACTTCCTGCTACCTCGGAAGGTATAGCTTTTAGTCTCGAAGTGGTCCCTTTGAAGTTTATTAGCAATGCAGATCTAGGTTTTTGGGGGAAGATGAAGGAGGGTTGGGATGGTGATTTAGAGGCGATGGAGGCCTGGCTCTCTCGCAATAGTAGTCATGGGGTTGACGTAGTGGTTTATAAAATTGCAACTCTAGAAACTCAAATCTCTATACTCGCGGGTGCTAACAGATCTCAATTAATCAAAGATTGGTGCCTTCCACCTCAATCTACCCTCTGGAAGATCTTATGTCGTGGAATACAAAATTCCCTAAGGTAGGGTCTCCACTCTGGTGGAAGATAGAAGGAGTTCCGCCCGAAGCTTGGTGCGCAGATAACTTTCGTCGAATAGGGAGAAAAATAGGTAAGGTGGTGAAGGTCGATTCGTCGTGTTATGCGGGGTATGGTTATGAAGTGGGCAGGTTGCTGATATTGTTAGAAGGAATTCCTGGTAGTGAGCTATCTATTCAAAGTTCTATTGATGGAGCTCTCCGATGGATTCTAGCTACAAGAGAAAGAGTCGAAGCAGATGACCTTTCTGCAAAAATCACTGCATCTTCTGTGGCTGAGAGGCTGGATAGAAATGGCGCGATGAGGGCCTTTTTCAATCCAGAAAATGAAGGGGTTTTCTCAGAGGAAGTAGGTGAAACTCCCATAAATTTGGATAAGGAAATATTCAATGCTACTAAAGAAGTCTCTACATCGTTGGTTGAGTCGAAGATAAATGTTGGGGAAGAAGGGGCGGTGGATCCGGCGGTGTTCTCAAACACAGCCTATCATGCGCTGCATGGGGCGCAGGATAGCAGTGCACCAGCTGGTGACAATTTTGAATTTCAAAAAATTGGTTCCCTAGATGGCTACAGATGGCGAAGTCTGCATGGTCCTGTCAGGGATGTCTCAGCAAGGGATCGGTCTTCTTTTCTGGTCAACAGCTTTGAGGACATTATATCAGCATTATCCCCACCGTCAAATCGCGAAGTCTCTCGAGCTTTGTTTTTCGAGATGCCAATATCGGGTCCACTAGATACTTATGGAAGAAAAGACTTTTTCCCAGCGGGCCCTCAAGTTTCTTCTCCCGTGGGCCCAAAAAGCCAGGAGGAGAATAGGGCCTCTATTTATCCTCCCTTTTTTTATGGGCCTGGTACTCGGTGTCCATCAGAGTGCACATCTGGGCCCAAGTCTCTCTCTCCTTCTCCCTTAGAGAACGATCTTTCTCAGGGTCCTTCTTGTCAAGAGATCACCTCATATGTTTCTCCTTCTTTCTCTTTGTCGGGCTCCATAACTCAAAGGTCTTTTCATTATTTACTGCTAGTGGGTGGTTCTCGACCCACTTTCGAGGCCGAGGAGGAGATTAAGGGGAATAGTCGGAGAGGGAGCAGTTTGGTGGAGAATAGCAACCCGCTTAGGCATCCTAACTTTCTTCCGGTTGGTAGTTCTCTCCTTCAGTGCTCTTTGGGTTACAAAAAGGTGATGCTTGATTTTAGTGGTTTTGAAGGGCGGGTGCATAGTTTTTCTGGTGGCGCCAGGGAGCTTTCTCTTCGCTCTCTAGTAAAGGTATCGCTTGGAAGTTTCTCTCATCTCTCTTCTCTGAGATGGTGTAGCAAGGCGGTGACTTTTTTACCGCCTGTCGTCTCAGAGCTCTCTCCTGTTTTGTCGAGGAATGATTCTGGGTCAGGCTCCCCTCAGGATGTGGTTGATTTGATGGTGGATCATACTCTACATATTAGTACCCATCTGGGTTTAGTTTTTTCGGGACCGAAAGAGGAATACAGATCTAGTATTAAGGAGGCTGAGCTCAGGGAGGTTGGTGGTGTTACCACTTCAAATACCCTTTCCGAAGCGAATTTGAAAAGAAAGGAAAGAGAGCTGGTAAGACTAAAATCTGATATCAATTATGATTCAGGGTCGCACAGTAAAGGCATTAAATCCAAGAAAAAAGGAAGAGCTCTCGATGTCAGGGCGGGGAAGATTTCATCTGATCAAAGTTGTTAATGAAGATCTTATCCTGGAATATCAATGGTTTGGGCTCACAGGAGAAAAGAATTCAAATTAAAGAATTAGTAAAATTATGGCGTCCTGAGGTTGTGTGCCTTCAGGAAACAAAGAGGGAGCATATTAGCATAATAGACATGAGAAGCATGGGGCTCAAAAATGAATGGGATTTTGTTTTCTTAGCTTCTAAAGGCGCTTCGGGGGGCATTCTGGTGGCTTGGGATACGGTCAAATGGGCCATTAAGGATGTTTGGGGTGGAGTTTTTCTCTTTCAGTAGCATTCCGAAAATCAAATGACAATTCTGGTTGGTTATTCTCTGGAGTCTATGGTCCTTCATCATCCTCGGAGAAGTGCCTTTTCTGGGAAGAATTAGCAAAGCTGAGAAGCCTCTGCTCCTTCCCTTGGTGCATTGGGGGGGACTTCAATGAAATTTTAGCAATAAGGGATCGTTTAGGGTGCCAACGAGTCAATGCGAGCATGAGAGACTTTGCTGATTTCATCGCCTCAAATGAGCTGGTGGACTTACCGTTGGGTGGTGCCTCTTTTACTTGGGCCAGAGGATCGATCAGGAGCAGGATTGACAGATTTCTACTTTCGGGAGACTGGTTGGCAATAATTTCAGAGGTCTATCAAAAAGCTTTATCTCATTCAGTGTCTGATCACTGTCCTATTCTCTTATCTCCTAAAATGGAGCCGTGGGGTCCGGCCCCTTTTAGATTTGAGTTAGCATGGTTGGAAGACTCCCTTCTAGAGGCTCGCCTAGTAAGATGGTGGACTGATAGCATCTTTGAAGGTCCAGCTGATGTAATCATTGGCAAAAAATTACGATTCCTTAAGGCACAATTGAAAGAGTGGGCTAAAGAGAAGAAAGAGCTTGTCCTCGGCAGGAAGCGGATGCTTGAAGATAGAATGATGGAGCTAAATGTCCTCGAAGAGTGTGGTATGGCCTCGGAAGAGGACTATGAGCTCCACGGAAGGTTAAGCCAAGAGCATAAAGAGCTGTTACAGCTCGAAGAAATTTCTTGGGGTCAAAAATCCCGAGTCAAGTGGTTGTCTGAGGGCGATAAAAATACATCATATTTCCATGCCATGACCAGCGCTCGCAGAAGAAGGAACAGAATTGAATCCTTAGTAGTAGAGGGGGTGTGTGTGTCGGATAAGGAGAAGATTATTGCAGAAATTATTGACTTCTACAGGTCCTTGTACTCTGCCGATAGGATGCTTCGCCCAATTCCTCAAGAGATTCCGTTTGAAAGTTTAAGTTTAGAGGAATCAGCCTGGTTGGAAACCCCTTTCTCTGAGGAGGAAATTAGGAAAGCACTGTTTTCCTTAGCGAAAGATAAAGCCCCTGGTCCAGATGGTTTATGTCTGGCTTTTTTTCAAAGATGTTGGGAAGCTGTTAAATCGAACTTACTAAAATTCTTCCATGAGTTTTTTGAGGGAGCAGTCCTTGACAAAGGGACAGGTGCTACTTTTATCTCCCTCATTCCAAATATCGAAGGAGCGTCAAAAGTTTCGGATTTTCGTCCGATTAGTTTGGTGGGTAGCCTCTACAAAGTTCTTGCCAAAGTTTTGGCGGATCATCTCAAAGTGGTTTTACCATCAATTATCTCGGACTGTCAAAGTGCTTACATAAATAACCGTCAAATTCTTGATTGTTCTTTGATAGCCAATGAAGCTATTGATTACTATCGACGGAATGGGGTAGGAGGGATTCTCTGCAAGCTTGACATGGAGAAGGCCTATGATAGGGTGGATTGGGGAGCTTTAGATTATCTACTGGGTCGAATGGGCTTTGGTGGCCGGTGGATCCGAAACTGCTTAGCATCTGCTTGGTTCTCTGTTCTCATCAATGGCTCAGCCAAAGGTTTCTTCAAATCGACTAGAGGTTTAAGGCAGGAGGACCCTTTGTCACCTTTTCTTTTTGTGATTGTAGCAGAATCCCTTTGCAGATTGATGTAAAAAGGAAGTGAGTTAGGTCTCTTTGAAGGGTTTCTAATTGGAAAAAACAAGGTAGAAGTATCGATCATTCAATTCGCGGATGATACTCTCTTGTTTTGCCCTCTGGTAGCATCCCAGATTCTAAATCTTAAAGCAACCTTAAGGTGTTATGAGATGGTATCGGGTCAAAGATCTAATTTTGCAAAATCTAGGCTGTATGCGATCAACGTCCCCGTCTGCGAAGCATCCTCTTTTGCAGGTATTCTGGGGTGCGCTTTAGATGTTCTATCAGCATCTTATCTAGGTCTTCCTCTAGGAGTGGGAAAACCAAACAAAAACTTATGGATCCCCATTATTCAAAGAATTGAGCGGAGATTGGACACCTGGAAGCGCAGCTTGGTTTCCAAAGGTGGTAGGCTGGTTCTCATAAAGGCAGTTTTATCCAATATGCCGACATATTTTCTCTCTCTTTTTAAATGTCCCGTGAGTGTAGCTCAGCGAATTGACAAATTCAGAGACGTTTTTTGTGGGGAGGATTGGGGTCTTCAAAGGGGATTTCTCTGGTTAAATGGAGTGCGGTTTGTCTTCCTATTAAAAATAGAGGATTGGGCCTTAGGAGGGTTCAAGGCTTTAATCAGGCTCTACTAAGAAAGTGGCTATGGAGGTTTGGCGAAGAACAGTCCTCTTTGTGGGTTAGAGTTATTGGAAGTAAGTATGGGTTCTCCAAAGGTCACTGGTGCTCTGCCGATAATTTTAAACTTAAAGGTGTCACGGTATGGAGAGACATCTTGAAGTTGAAGTTCCTTTTCGCATCCAGAGTTCGTTTAAAGGCCTATGTGGGGGATAGAATTCGGTTTTGGCTGGATCCTTGGTGCTCGGCGGCACCTCTTAAGGAGTTTTTTCCTGACTTATTTATGGTGTCATCTCATAAAGAGGCTTGGGTCATGGATTGCTTTGAAAGAGTAATCGCGAAAGTGGTTTGGTCTCCCAAGTTTCGAAGACCCTTTTGTGACAGAGAGTTAAATCATCTCCAAGAACTCCTGTCTCTATTAGAAACTTGCTATATAAAGAAATCGGGCGCAGATAGACGAGTTTGGATGTGGAGCCCTTCGGGCTTATTCTCAGTCAAATCCTTTTATCATCAAATGATCCCTAGTTTAGCGGAGCCTTTATTATCCTCAGTTTGGAAGTTCTCTTGTCCGCTGAGAGTTGCCTTCTTTGGGTGGTCAGTTTACTGTGGTCGTATTCAGACAATGGATTTTTTGAGGAATAGAGGAATGTGGTTGGTCGATTATTGCCCTCTCTGTTTAGCCGCTGGCGAATCAATTGATCACCTTTTCATCCACTGCAAGGTTGCTAGAGTTATTTGGGGTCTCATTTTCACTCGCTTTGGAATCTGTTGGGTACCATCCAAATCTATGGCTGATTTCATTAGGAGTTGGGAATGGAGTCCTTGGAGAAAGAAAGGTACTGCGTGGTGGTTTTTGTGGAAAGAGAGGAATGCGCGAGTCTTTGAAGGAGAGGCTCGGTCTCCCTATTGGATTTACGTAAAGCTAATCGCTGCGGTTATATCTTGGGCTCGAAGTCTTCCTTTGTTTCGTTTTGTTTCAGCTTTTGACCTCTGGGAAGGATGGGCAATCATCTGTATGGAAGGGGTCAGCAAAGTGAAAGTCACACCCTCCTGGAATCCTCCTTCGCAGGGGCTACTGAAGCTTAATTTTGATGGTTCGTCTCTTGATAACCAGGGCGAGGCAGGAATTGGGGGTCTATGCAGAAATAACAAGGGGGAAGTCCCGGTAAGGCGATTCCTCCCTGGAGATTTTTGCCTTTCTTTGAGGAAATCGAGGACCTGACTCAGGGCTCTTCCATTGTGTTCGGCCATGTTAGGAGGTCAGCCAATGCTAAAGCAGATTCCCTAGCCAAAGGAGGTGTCTTTAGGACAGCTTTAGAGTGTTTTGATTGTCTTCCTCCTTGATTTATTGTAATTTTTTCTCTTTGTTTCTTCAGGACCACCTCGGTTCTGTTTTTCACATATATAATATTCTGCCCTTTTCAAAAAAAAAAAAAAAAAAAAGTTACCCAAGAAAATAATTTCTATAAGAAATATTTTTCTTGCAATCCAAACAGAGCCATAATGTAAAAAATAAACAAAGGCAAACAGAATTAGGGGTAAATAATAAGAAAACCCTAACCTCTAACAGAATCGAGAAACGAGGATCCGTGGGTGAATCCTTGCGGAAACACGATGGATCTTGAATCATTGGGAGCGGATTCCCCGTTGATAGGGTTTCCGGAAAGGATTGTGGAAGCTAGGGCATTCGGCCTCCATGATAAAGAAGAGAATCTCCTCCCTGCAACTCTCAGCATCTTTGGAAAATTAGGGTTTTTACAGCTCTGCCAAAATGAGAGAAGGTTAGCTATTAATCAAATCTCAGAATCGAATGTTTCAATTTTTTATTAATTTTCCTTACAGAATTACCCTAAATATTCATGTGTCTTTCTCTTCGAAAGATCAACGGTTTAGGGCGTCTTTCTTGTAATCAAATCTTAAAATAAAAAAAATAGAAACTTTTCATTTCAAAAATAAAATAAATATCAAATCTTAGAATCGAAGGTTTCAATTTTTTTGAATTAATTTTCCTTACAGATTTCAAACCCTAATTTTCAGATACAGAGATAAAAACAATAGAAAACTAAATAGACCATCAAAAACCCTAATTTCACGTATCGTACATCAAAATACACAAATTCAAACAAATAATCCATTTCAGAAAAATTAGAGATTTGAAGAACAAAAAATGATTTTCAAATTTCAGAACAGTTTGAAACCCTAATTTACCGGTAAAGATATGAAAACAAGACAAGACTAAATAGAAACATCAGAAACCCTAACTTCACGTTTCATACATTAAAATCCACAGATTTTTTTATTTTAAATCACAAATTTGAAGAACAAAAAAGATATTTAGATCTTGTCACATAACTATAAAGGGAAAGAATCTACTTACAGATCAAACGCCAATAATCCGGCGTTATTTTCCGGTCGCCGGAGATCAGAATCGTCGGAGAAGGGAAGAGAGAGAAAACCTGTTTAGTTGATAAAAGGTTGAGAAATAGAGATCGAGAGAGAGAAAAGTAAAAGGGTTTTGTTATACATTTTTCACAACTCTTATACACCGTAACTTTGTTGTAATGCCTTCGGTATTCTACATCCCTCTCCATTGTACACATGGCACGTGTAAGGAGGGATCTTTATTTAAAAGCCAAATTTGGCCTGTAAATCCCGAGTCAATTGCACGCTTAACGGTAGATAATATATATTCGCCCCATTTTCTTCCAGGAACCCCCGAGCTGTGTGTGGGGCCAAGGTTTCAAATTTTGGTTTAGGTGTCGGTTTCGGCCACCAATGAAACCAAAATATTTCGGTTTAGGACAAAATCAAGTAAAATATATGATAATGATTTCGTTTTTTTTTTTTGTGAAAATGTCTAAAATTTCGGTATAAATCTCGGCGATTTCGATATTTCAGTGGAAATCGTAACATTTCGGTAGACATTTTTAAAAGTTTGGAGGAAATTTTGTACGCAAGGCTAAAACTGAAATTTCGCCGAAATCTTGTAAAGAAACGACTTCATGTAAATATGTTTCGGCTGAAATTTAAAACCATGTTTATGATCGCTTCTTAAGAGGATTGTGACTCGAGTCGGATGGGTTGGGATTTCCAGAAGCCTACCCTACCCGAGAAATCGTCTCGGGTTGGGTTGGGTTGGGTCGGGTTGGGAAAACCCGAGATTCATAAACCTGAACCTACCCTACCCGAGATAGCTCCTCGGGTTTGGATTGGTTTGGGTTTTTAATCCTCAGCTTAGGGTATCGGCTGATTTTCAAGATTGTAGAACACAACAAATCTTCACATAACCAATAAAAAAAAATCTTCACAGACAAAATCACTTAAAATGACTTCTTTTTAACTCATCAAGTGCATAAATTTAGTAAGGAAACTACTTTTTCACATAACAAACCTCATCACCTTAATTAAAACAA
Organism: Tasmannia lanceolata; assembly: GCF_043159265.1. Taxonomy (NCBI): domain Eukaryota; kingdom Viridiplantae; phylum Streptophyta; class Magnoliopsida; order Canellales; family Winteraceae; genus Tasmannia; species Tasmannia lanceolata. The sequence goes on from NW_027518679.1 coordinate 44,283,187, forward strand.
GGAATTTGCTAGGGCCCATCAAAGAAGGCGTCTCGCATACCAGTTGTTGCATGAGAGAGCAACCACATATACTCACTTTTTGTCTTATTCATTTAATTTGTCCTATGTGGTTGCTCTCTCACGCGACAACCATTCCGCAAAATGCATTCTGCGATGGTCCCTGGCAAATCCCTTAAAACAACTATATTAATGTTTTGGAAAATAATTTGTTATGCTATTCAAGATATATTTAAGAATTTTATAATACGTATATAAGAGTCATGTCGGGTTTCGGATTTTTTTTCCTTTAACCCTGACCCGGCCCGAATTTGGATCGGTTTTTCTAAAACGGCGCTTGGAAGAGAGACTAAATTAATTTTACGTCCGGGGATATGTCCGGGAGAACAATGAAGAGTAGGAGATTAGAGACAATTTTCTTTCATGCCCAAATAGAAGATTAAAACTTGTGTTTTATCAAAAAACATTCCTCCTGAACATAGATCTTCTACTGAATATAGAACAAAAAATCTACTAAAAATATTCCAGCTAATTATAGAAGAACTCAACTCAACTCAACTAAGCCTTTGCCCCAGACTAGTTGGGGTCGGCTAATGAATATAGAAGAAAACTACTAAAAATACTCTTACTGAATATAGAAGAAAACTACAAAAAATTCTTCTACTAAATATGGAAGAAAACAACTGAAAATAATCTTGCTGCCACGTTCGCATCATTTCCCTTCTCTTTCAAAACGACTTTGTCCTCAAGATCTAAAATCTGGAAGTTGTTGTCGCATGCGACGCAAGGATTCCCAAATGACATCTTTGGATAAGTGTTCGACAACTGAACGAGGACTTGAATCACTGCACGATTTCCCCGCTTAACCACCTTCCCATCTAAGATAGTCGTTGGCTCCAATTGTACCATGCCTTCAATATCCACATGCTGGAGATAAACCTGAGCCATAGTATGGCTCCCTAACTTCTTTTTCAAGAGCGAAACATCAAAAACTAAATGAATGTGTGATCCTTCCGGCAACTCCAATATGTAAGCCATCTTGCCAACTTGTGGCAAGACCTTCAAAAGACCATAATAGCGAGAACCAAGCTTCATATTTTGTTGTACTGCCACTGTTGTTTGGCGAAATGGTTGAAGACATAAGTACACCTAGTCCCCAACTTCAAATTTGCATCAGTTCTATGCACATCTGCTAACTTTTTTATACGATTTTGAGCTGACTGCAAATTATGTCTCAGTAGGAGTATGAGAGCATCATGATCACGAAGGGATGTGTCAAAAGCGGCGACCACTGCATCACCTAGTACATAAGAAACATATGTTGGAGGGGTTGGTCGTATAGTGCCTTGTAAGGAGTAACCTTAGTAGCCAAGTGAAATGTTGTGTTATACCACCATTCTGCAAGTAGTAACCACTTGACCATTATCGTGGTCGATCACCTCTCATGCAACGCAAATAAGTTTCTAAAGTACGATTCAAGACCTCAGTTTGGCCTTCTGTCCGGGTTGATATGTAGAACAGAAGAACAACTTAGTACCATGAAACTTGGAGAGGTCCTTCCAAAAAAGCACTAGTGAAAATTGAATCACAATCAATAACAATTGTTGATGGCATCCCATGTAGACGAAAAATGTTATCCATGAATACCTGAGTGACGTCAAGAGCCATGCAGGGGTGAGAAAGAGCCTAGAAATGACCGTTCTTACCTGGGTGATCTACCACTACAAGTATAACTTGCTTCCCTTGTGGAAGGCCATTGATAAAATCCATCGAAGTATCTGCCCACAACCACTCTAGAATAGGTGGGGGTTACAACAAACCAGGGGATGCAACATTCTCTGATTTATTTATTTGGCAAACGTCACACTTGGCCACAAACCTTCGTCCGTTCTTGTGGATCCCTTTACAATAGATTAACACCTGATGCGCTTGGTGGTATCGTGGACCCCTGAATGACCACCAACTAGGCTGCTGTGAAGTTTTATCAATATTTGTCTTCGCACATCTTCAAATTGACCCGCTACTGATCGCCCTTTACGTAGAAGACAATTCGGGCGCCAGGTATAAGGCGGGTGACTTGTGGGGTCTTGCTGCAAGTCAAAAATGATCCTTTGGAGAGCATGATCGCTGGTTGAAGATTGCCTAACATCATCTACCTGATCAGGCACCACTGAAGAAAGGACTCACACTTGGCCTAATCATCCCTGTTGGCAATAGTTCTCATACAATTCTTTCAATCTCATTCTTTTGTATATACGGGTACTAATAGGGCCTCACAAAGTAGGCTGACTTCTTGGCTTTAGAAGAATGCAGTGATCATGTGCTCGAGGTGGAGGGAGGCCATGTGGTTCCGTAAACACATCCGGAAAATGATCCAATATCTCAGAAATAGCAAGGAAAGATTTGTAATTGTATCTACTTCTTGCAGTGATCATCATTGTGCTACCATACCTTGGCTATATTTCTGCAAAACCTTGCCCATCTGCTGAGAGTCCATCTTCTGAACATTATCGGCATGGAACCCCGTAAAACAAATTTATGCCCCTCACGAGAAAACACCATGCGCAAGTTTGCACAATCCCATGTTACTGGGCCTAGTGTTGCCAACCATTATATCCCAAGAACCATGTTGTAGCTGCCTAATGGTAATAAATGCACCTCAGCACGAAAATTATTTCCACGCATAGTCTATTGAAAATCACGAAAAATTTCCGTACTGAGAAGTCGTGTACCATCCTCCACATCTACTGGCAAGGGTTTTGTTTTCTAGAAAACACAACCAACCCATTTCAAGACCGGGAGTCTAGGAAGTTACACGTACTTCCAGAATCTATAGGGATCATAATCGACATTTTTTTAACAAATCCCTTAATACGCATAGTTCGGAATGACGGCGAACCCGTGAGTGCATGCACACATGTTTGTAGATCCTCAGGTAGAGCTAGGGGCGGAGGGACATATAGCCTAGGGGTGGCCATGCCCCCCCCCCCCCCCCCACACACACACACACAAATGACTTGCAAAATCCATTTTATAGTACTACAAAACCCCTTTTATAGTACTTGCAAAATCCCTTTTATATCCCCCCCAATGACCAATGCAGGCGAAGTGTAAATTAGTCCCCCCACTTCCCAAGTGTAAATTCCCGACTCCGCCCCTGGGTTGAGCCTCTTCAGGGGAAGGATCAGTATCCTCCGCTTTTGTCTATACATCATTCTCATCACAACCGCCCAAGAGGAACAGTTGTCGTTGCTAGCGGCAGTGTATAGGTACAAATTGTTCATTGCAGTTGTAGCATAAGTCTTTTTCTCGACGTTTCATCATTTTTTTTTTCTGCGAGGAGCTCTTGAAGGGGCGGCGAAGGAAGCAGAGCAGGTCTAGGAGGTGGTCATGGACGATGGGCAATAATATCAACTGATTCCTCATGTAATATGGCCAACTCAATAGCTTGGTCTAGAGTTGTAGACATGAGCAATTGTACACGCAGTCTAATCTCATCTTTAAGTCTCGTAAGGAATACACTTACAAAAAATTGATTAGGAAGACCTCCAGTTTTACTGGATAAATTTTCAAAACGTTCCCGATATGTTGCAACCGTCCCAGTCTATAAAGGCCTCGTAATATCTCCAATGAGAACATTTCTCACTCTTGTTCCAAAACGTTGAAATAGCCCTTTTTAAGATCGCCCAAGAAACAATTCCATGTGTGTGCTCAAATCATTGGAACCATTGAAACATCTTTTCCTTCTAAGTGAATCGAGGCTAGAGCCACCCTTTGCTCCGTTTCAATTCCATTAACCCCAAAAAAAATGTAACAACCATTTGGATCATCACATGCAAATTTAGGAAAATCGATATTTGCGTAACGGGGTTGGAAAGTACCTGAAAGAGGGGCCGAGATTCATGGAAAAACAACCTCACTTTGATCGACAGTGTTACCTCCAATTTTTGAATCACAAGCACATTCTGAATGGCTGTCATTCACAAGCGTCATAGAATTTCTGTAAATTGAGTTGTAGTCAAACCCTCTAGTCGAGCAACAACATCCTCCAACTTCGTGAGCTCTTTTCGAATGATGAGAGGTGGATTCTAACTGTTTAGAAATTACAGTAGAATGAAGCCGTGATTCTGCTTCAATTTGCTTAAGATTGGTTCCATTTGCTCGTAAGATGATACACACTAGCTAACAATCTGCCTCGTGCTACATCATAAGCACACTGGGAACGTAGATAATTATAACCATATACATATGAAATGACAGCAATGGAGTACCAATCATCGGGATGGATTTGTAAAGTCTCTATTCCTTGGTAATCGAAACCCAAAGATCTATGAAATAGCTCAATCTCGTTCGCTTTGATACCAATTAATATGGCGCTTGAAGAGAGACCTAACTAATCTCATGTCCAAGGAGATGTCCTCAAGAACAATGAAAAGTAGGAGATGAGACGATATTCATTCATGCTCAAATAGCATTTTACAACTTGTTTTATCAAAGAGATTTTCCTACCGAATATAGATCTCCCATTGAATATAGAATAAGAAAAACTACTAAAAATATTCCAGTCGAATATAGAAGAAAACTACTAAAAATACTCCTACGGAATATGAAAGAAAACTACTAAAAATAATCTTGCTGCCTTCCAACCTCAAACCCGTCCCAATCCAAGACCCATGATTTCTAAACTTGACCCAAGCTATTTTCGGGCCGGGTAAACCCCAAGTTTGCAACCCTACTTTTTATGGTCTAAGGGGGTGGCCCGGGGAAGAAAAGGGGGTGAATATATCACTTCCGCATTAAAATTTATAAAAGGGTATGGCGAGGGGAAGAAAAAGGGGCAAATATATCACTTCCCCATTAAAAATTATGAAATAGCTAAAAAAAAGGGGGATTTTTGCAAAAAGAGTAACCTACTATGCATCATCTGCGAAAAAGAGTAACATGGTTTTCTTAGGGAAATGATAAATTATAAAAAATGTCGAGTTTCACTCGGGTTGGGTCGCCAAACCCTCAACTTGAACCCGAACCCGGAACCCGACCCGACCAGACCCTTTTCTGGGTTGAACCCGACCCGAGTTGGGTGGCATTTGTCATTTGGTATCTGGGCAATAAAATAGAGCGTGCGTTTTTTTTTTTGGTTCGAGAGAAAAGGGCATTTGGTAAAACACCCGATTATTTGCCCTAGCGCCCACCTCACTGTCCTTTCCTTCACTTCCGTTTTTTCTTCTCCGTCCTCTCTCTCTCTCTCTCTCTCTGGCTGGGAGTTCTCTCGATCACTTATTCCTATCTCGGAATTTAATCTACCAACGAAATCCGGTACGTTTCAGGTCTCCCTCTCTCCTTTCATTTCTCGCGACTTCTACTGATTTCTTGAATTATATTCGGGAGTTTTGATCTGCATTTTGGTGGGTTTTCGTTATTAAGTTTGAATTCCTTTGTTTGGTACATAATATAGGTTTTTAAGGGAAAGAATGTTGAGATTTGATATTGGTTTCGTTTACATGGATCAGTATTAATTGGAAAAGTGGATTCGGTTGCTAGTTTTGTTGAACAGAGGCATTTTGTAGAGAGATAGAGATAGAGATAGATAGATAGATAGATAGAGAGAGAGAGAGAGATAGAGTTATGATTGGCCAAGCCCGTCGAATGTTTTTGGGCCGCAACGGTCGAGCCCTGTCTGATTTCTCCATCTCGTCGGCGTGGAAGAAGCTCATTCCAGACACAGACCATGTGAAGGTCAGTTTCCATGGATGCAACCCAACACATTATCATAGAATAGAATCATATATTTAGGCTACTGATATTGGCACTATCATGTTTTGATAATTACACTAACTCATATTGTCTTTTATTAGTTAAACAGCTATCTTGCAGTTCCCAAAAAGCTCTCATAAGTCAATTTAAGAAGAAAAGACAGGCTGAGTTTGTGTAGTTATTAAAACATGGTAGTGCCAATGTCAGTCGTTTATCTTTATAGTAATGTCAAAATGGATATTTTTACTAGTTATATAAGAGATCGTTAAAAAAATGGATTTTTTTTACTATTAATGATTCGTGTGGTTAGCAGCTTCAGATTGTTCTTCTTCTCCATTTAGGATGCATGGACCCTGTTACAGCTACCCAATTGCCACTAATTACTATTTCTATGCATCTGTAGAGCAATTCATCTTTTCTCACTTGTCGGAGGATTTCCAGTTCCATCTTGACCCCTCATGAAGGTGGTGTAATTCCCTCAGAGTTGTTATTGAATAAGAAGACGGTGTTAACCCCTGAGCGTACTCTAGGTGCGGAGCTTGCACTTTATATTATGTTCATTTCGACATATTGTTTTTGGAACTGTTGTGCTTAATTTTTTAATTTTTTTTAATTTTTTCGATTGGTTATTGTCATTAGTGATCTCTTTCATAGTGTGCATTTTGATCTCCTGACATTTGAAGCTATTATTTATTGGTTTTAATCATTAATAAGCTTTGCATTATTCTTCATCCGTATTTGTTTTTTTTTTTTTCGAATCACAAAAAAAATTTAATCAAAGAAAAGGGTGAAGCCCCATGACCGAGGTAATCAAGTACAGTGAAAAAAGGAATGAAAACAAGTGCAAGAGGGAATTCCTTATCAATATTGTTTCGTAATGTTCTCCTTTTCAATGGAAATTATGTAATTTAACATGTCTGAAACTAGACTTTCACTTCTCTTGTTTGCCTTTCCATCTTGTATCAGTGTAGCCTAGGACCCGGTTGTCTGCATTTAGGTTTAGAAGTTCAATAGAGTACACTCTAAAGACTCAGGTTGACTCGACTCAATTATTACAAATTCAGGTTAAACTATCTTTTGGAAAGCAGTGGAGAGAAAGTTCATTTTTTTAATTGCTCGAGAGAAACTTCGTAAAAAATGTAAAATATTCATTTGAGTTATCACCAACTTGATGGCTGGAATCAACATTTCAAGTCCTGGACAAGTTTTTGGAATTTTTAAAGGGTCACAATGGGTTGAATATGAGTCTGTGACTGACCGTTCTATACTTTTGACAACCCTCGTATCTTCAAATATGATCTGCTCTTTCTTTTACTTGATTATGAAGACACAAATCATCCTTTCTAGCGTTATGCTATCGTCATGAGTCCCTGCATGTTAAGCGACTTCTGTGTGTTTTGGGGAGTGGCTTGATGGGTTTATGGTGAAAAAAAAATCCAAGCCAACTAGATGAAGAAAAATGCGGATCTGAGCAAGGCCATCCATTTTGGAGCAAAGAGATGAGATTGAATTACATATTCTAAAGGATTCATAGGATTGTAATGTAAAATGATGAAAAACGGAAATGAATAGGTTATGTATTCTGACCATGGACAAGAGATAACAGATGATATAGATCACTTGAAGTACTATATAACAAATATGAAAGGAAATATAAGATATTGTAGAGTCCTCTCCACTGTTGCAAGAGGGGAATATATATTTTTGAATGGTAGCCAAAACTTTATTAAAAAAGACCGAGATGTTCAGCTTCTAGAATAAGAGAGAAAAGGAAACAACTATTCCAAACATAAACAATAAATAGGGGGGGGGGGGGGTGGTAGAGGGGAATAAAAAAGAGCTAACGACTCTTTAGATACACCCTCCCTAGCCAAACTATCCGCCACTGAGTTCGCAGATCGCCTCACATGCGGAAATGCAATGGACGATGAACGAATCCGGTCAAAAACTTCTTCAAAATATTTGTCGAATCTCCATGGATGATGTTCCAATTTTTTCAGCCATCGGATCACACTTAAAGAGTCCCCTTCCACCACCAAGGAATACATTTGATGGTGTTCCACTTGCTTTATTCCTTGATAGACAGCTCGAACTTCTGCTTCTGTAGCATCTCTTACCCCAATGGGTCCAGTATAAGCCCATAAAATCTCCCCCAAGTCTGCTTCTGTAAATAAGGATGTTTTGGAGTTTTTTGAGTTCTTCCCTCCTTGAGGCCCTTGTATTTTCTCTTTTTATTGTTCTTTTTCTTTCTTTTTCTCTTGTTTCTTCCTAGGGTGACCTCCTTGGTATTCCCGTTTTAATATATTTGCTCTGTCTACCTTTCAAAAAAAAAATCTCCCCCAAGTCATTTCTCAAAACTCCTCCAATGTCGGCCGGACCCAGATTTCCCAAACTAGAACCGTCAAAGTTCAATTTTAGGAAGCCCCGGAGGAGGAGGCTCCCATTCTTGAACCACCTTTTGTTTAGCCTCCACACTGAAACAAGCTTCTCTCGAACCTTCCCAAAGATCATAAGCGGATACAAATCTGAAGCAGGGAAGAATCTTAACCCATGCAATTGTTAAAGCCATTGCTTTAATGAAGAGAAATGATGATTTTTTGGACACCCCTTCAAAAACTCTTGCGTTTCTTTCTTTCCATATAACACACAATGTTGCTACAAAGGACATCTTCCGAAGAATTCTTCCTTTTTTCTTCCATGGAACGTGAGACCATGCTTGGAATAGATCCATGATGCTAGTTGGGAACCACCATTCTATCCCGAACCTACATAATAGCTTTCCCCAAACAGCCGTGGCAGTTTTGCAATGTAGAAACAAGTGATCTACTGATTCCCCATCCTCAATACATAATGCACGATGGTTTACTATAAGGATCTTTCTTTTTTCTCAAGAAGTCCACCGTTTGGATCCTTCCCAACAAAGCCGACCAAGAGAAAATGCTCGCTCTTGGAGGGGCTTGGAATGTCCACAGTCCACACTCTAGCTACCTTGGAAGATACAGGACAAGCCACTAGATTTTGGTAAAAAGATTTGACAAAGAACTTGCATGAAGAATCCTAGATCCATACCCTTTTGTCTGTTCCATTCTGGCTAATATAACCCTCCGTCAACAATAGCAACAATCCGGCAACAGATGCAAATTCTCTTTCAAAAAAATTCCTGCGAAACGTAGGCACCCACACCACACACCCATTTTCTCTTCCCATGCTCTCTTTAACAAAACTATTCTTAGACAAGGCAATATCGAATAAGTCCGGAAACAATTCCTTTAGTGACTGATCAGAACACCGTTTATCATACCAAAATCGAATTCTATCCCCGGAATATACTCTGAAACTAATGCCTTGGATAATCTGGGTATTGCATCTCAAAATATCTTTCCAAATTGTCAAACCCGAAACTCTAAACTTGTCTTCCGACTTCCAATGACCCAGCCCAATACCATATTTGCACCCAATAACTTAAGTCCACAGATGCGCCTCTTCTTCTCCGAAATGCAGGATATTGTAGAGTGCTTTCCACCATTGCAAGAGAGAAGTATTATAACATGCAAAAAATGAAGGGGATCCAGAGAGGATGAAAAAACATAAAAGCGTGGAAAAAAATGACAGAGGAAGGTACTTGGCCTATGTATCAGACCTTGGAACTATAGGTGGTTGATGCTTGGTTTTCTTCAATTCTATTGCTACCATTTGGTAGAAATTTATATAGTTTCAATGTGATGAGTATGTGTATTATGTTTTACTATAGTATGCATTCGAGGATATTCTATCATATATGAGTGCATGGGCTATGTGTTGATGTAATATCATATTCCTCTGTTGTGTATACAATTACACACAATAGTAGATTAGTCATATTTATCCATTATGTTTGTTGGGTATTGTTCCAATCTATTAGGGGCCGTTTGGATACGTGGATTTTAGAATCTTGAATTTCCTCAAAATTATACATGGGAGACGAGAGAAGAAAGAGACCAGCCATCGTTTTTTGATTTCTCGCCCTTCTTTCCGACATCAAGAGAGCAGGAGATTGCCCTATGTTTCCAGGTTTTAGGAATCTTAGGATGTGGGAGAGATTTCTAAAACCTGAATTTCTTACTTAAAATCCAAGAAACTGTTAGGTGCCTAGATGGGTCCCACTTATAAAGGAATAAATTAATTAGATATTGTAGTGAATAATATCATATCATACCAGATTTGATATATTTAGTAGTTATGTTAGATTAGGATACCTACTTAGATTAGGATAATCTTTATTTGGCTATTTCTATTATTATCGTAAGATATTTTTAGATCTTTCTATGTTTATCTGTAAGTGCTTTATATTATATAAGTACATGCTACTGTTAATAAAAGGAATGAAGAAATCTATCTGAGAAATTGCACAAAGGAGGATTGATCCTTCCCTCGAAGTGGATCAAGATGTTGATCTTCCCTCTAAGAAGATCGAATCACGTTACGAAGTAATACAAACTGATTCGGGTTCGTAATATTAATGAATAAGATTTGAGTGTTAACGGCAAGTACAACTGACACATGCCTTGTATAGCATGATGCTGTCACACACACATGCCCTGTATAGCATGCTGATATTCACATGCCATGTATTAGATTATTGCCATTCCACACATACCTCACATACCTTGTATATGTTATTCTCTTTTTCACAGTAGATTATTGCATTTATAGGTTTCCATTATTCTAGTGTGAAATCTCTTAATCAAGGGAATAGATATCTCTGTAATACTTATAAATGTTTGTCCGATGTATTCACAAAAGATATGGTGAATAAAGCTTTTCATTCTTTTATATTGTTCACATGGTATCAAAGCCATAACATTCGATCCATCCACACCTCTTGCTTTGCAAGAAATCCAGTTCTTATTTTCAGCCTACAAGCCCTGCTGTTCCATATTCTTCCGTCGATCCAGAGCCTTTGTTCTCTCAGCCTATGCTGCGATTTTGTCCTCTATACCCTCTGTGATTCTTTCTACCCTATGTTTTCAGTGGACAAACTTTGTTTTCATTCTCCGGTGTGTTGGAAGCCATTAAGGCATTTGCTTCTCATCTTATTTTGAGTGTTAAATAGAAGTAAAGGACCCATCAAGGGCTGACCACTGTCCTTCTCCTTCAGCCTTTATTATAAGCCACCTCATACTGACAGCACGTCTTTATCACATGCCTTGCACCAGGGCCTTCAGTCAACAATATTGATAGTGCTTTCTTGTGGTCTTCAAGTATAGCACCTGTTTAACGGGTGCGAAACACTATATACGGTTCTGATCGGTATGTGCCTTCTAATTGATTATTTCATATGGCTTCTGAAATCTCTCAGTCTATTAGTGTTAATTGGATGGAAAAAATTATAGACATTGGTCCTTTCTTATGTGAAGTTTCTTGAAAGGAAAGAGCCTTTGGAAATATGTCACCGGTGATCTTAAATTGCCTTCTAAGGATGATCCTAAGTTTGATGAGTGGGAAATAAACAACAACAAAATTCTTACCTGGATCGCTAATACAGTCACTCCACCCATTAGTACGCAGTTTGGTAGATTTGAAACTACGAAAGATGTTTGGGATTTCTTGTCTCGCCGGTATGTGCAATCTGATTTTGCTCGAAAGTATAAGTTGGAACAAGATCTTCGTTCACTGAGACATCAGAAGGGCCAATCTATTTCAGATTTTCATTCCCAAATGACTATAATTTGGGATGAATTGGCCCTTATGGAACCTAAATGGACAGCTGATGCAGAATTGTGGTACAAATATCGAGAAGAAATGCTGTGAACTATATAAAAGAATGAAAAGCTTTATTCACCATATCTTTTGTGTATACATCGGACAAACATTTATAAGTATTACAGAGATATCTATTCCCTTGATTAGGATATTTCACACTAGAATAATGGAAACCTATACATGCAATAATCTATACAAGGCATCTGTGAAAAAAGAGAATAACCTATACAAGGTATGTGAGGTATGTGTGGAATGGCAATAATTTAATACATGGCATGTGTATGTCAGCATGCTATACAGGGCATGTGTGTGACAACATCATGCTATACAAGGCAATTGTCACGCACCTGAATCGGTTCGTAACGTGATTCGATCTTCTTAGAGGGAAGATCAACCTCTTGATCCACTTCAAGGGAAGGATCAATCCTCCTTTGTGCAAAAAGACACAATTTCTAAGATAGAATTCTTCAATCCTTTCATTAACAGTAGCATGTGCTTATATAAAGCACTTACAGATAAACATAGAATGATCTTACGATAATAATAGAAATAGCCAAATAAAGATTATCCTAATCTAAGTAGGTATCCTAACCTTACATAGCTACTAAATATATCAGATCTGGTATGATATGATATTATTCACTACAATATCTAATTAATTTATTCCTCTCTAAGTGGGACCCCATCTAGGCACCTAACATTCCACCCGCCTTGAAATCAACCTTGTCCTCAAGGTTGGAGATTGCAGGCCAACTGGCGAAAAATCAGATCTTGCGTATTTTGCAAAAGCTTTCTTCTGACAGAAGACTCCCTCCTTTTCTTATTTTCTTCGTCTTGTAGTATCATCAATGGTTGAGGAAACTCCATTTTCAAACCGATCTCATCACGGCTTTCATCAAAGCTCCTATGTTGTGTTTTGCCGGAATGATTTGGATGTTGATGCACCGATGGCTGTGGGTGAGAATATTTCTGATGGCATTTGACAGTTTGAGAACAGACTCTTCGACGATGGATTTTCTTTTGTAGCTTTTTCGCCTTTTTTTCTATCTGATTTTTTTCTATCTTCTTCTTTCCTCCTCTTTTTCTGTTTTGCCATTTCTTTTTCATCGTGCAAGCCTTTTCGACCGTTGTGCCGATTTTGTTCAAGCTTTCCACGACTTTTGATGTCCTTCCTTCATTTTCAAAAGAAGTGCTTTAATCTCTTTTAGATCTTCACGTATTGATTCCCAAATCTCCGAAGATGTAGCCATGGCGCAGGATCGACCGCTCTGATACCAATTGTTACGAACTCGAATCGGTTCGTAATGTGATTCGATCTTCTTCGAGGGAAGATCAACCTCTTGATCCACTTCGAGGGAAGGATCAATCTTTCTTTGTGCAAAAAGACACAATTTCTAAGATAGATTTCTTCATTCCTTTCATTAACAGTAGCATGTGCTTATATAAAGCACTTCCAGATAAACATAGAAAATGATAAACATAGAAAGATCTAGAAAGATCTTACGATAATAATAGAAATAGCCAAATAAAGATTATCCTAATCTAAGTAGGTATCATAATCTAACATAACTACTAAATATATCAGATCTGGTATGATATGATATTATTCACTACAATATCTAATTAATTTATTCCTCTCTAAGTGGGACCCATCTAGGCACCTAACAGAAATGCTGTCAGGACATCATACGACAGCTTGATCATGAACCCTCTTTTACAATGTTTTCAAACTAAAACCGGGATTCTAAAATCTGTGTATCCAAACGGCCCTAAGTGTTTTCTTGTTTTCCATGATGGTGCCACCGCTAGATCCATAGGGATAGGATTTGATTTGATTAAAGCTTTTTTTAAAAAAAATAAATTTTGCTGATGGGAAACTTCAAAATTGGGAGGAAAGGATTTTTGCTCATAATTGTAATTCTCATTCCAAGAAGCTTGAATCCAACAAGTTGGTCTTAACGAGAGTAATCATATAATACTAGCTGATTTTGATATGATTCAATGTTTTTTAGACATTGAAATAACTGAGATATATGAAATGTAAAAAAACTGAATGCTTAAGTTCTTTTTTTAATGGAGGCGAAAAATCCCAAAGAAAGTGTGAGTGCAACTGTGACCATAGCTCATCTTTTTAGTTGTCAACTTGGCATCATCATCACTATGACTGTTATTATGACTACTGCTGCTCGGGTTATTTTTGCCCCCCCGCGCGCCGGCTTGGGCTGGGGGGGGGGGGGGGGGGGTTTAATGGGGCTTAGTCATTATTTTTTAAAGGAGAGGAGCTTAGTCATTCTTAATTACCATAATCATATTTTTTTGTTTTTGGTATTGCCCAATGTATTTGCTCAAATCAGATTGAGTTGTTCCAGTCCACATTGTATTTGTTTTATGAAGACACCTTTATTGTAGAGTATCGATTTTTATTTATTTTTTGAATAGTGTGTGGAGTATCGATGTTTGTAAATTTATTGAATCTTTAGTGGTCTGGCATTAGAGGGCGAGCCTTGGTGCAACCAATAAGGTTGCTCCATTGTGACCTGGTGGTCATAGGGTCGAGTCATGGAAACAGCCTCTCCACAAAGCAGGGGTAACGCTCCGTACATCTAACCCTCCCCAGACCGCGCAATGGCGGGAGCCTCGTGCACTGGGCGGCCCTTTTTTTAGTAGTCTGGCATTAGTGATAACCTTTTTCTTATGTTTGTCAGGGCCTTTGCATTTCATGCTGTCCTATTAATTAGTTTGTTATTTTATTTGTTCCTGAAAAGGAAAGAAAAAGTTCAAACGGTTGTATTACCCACAATAGGAGAATAAACACCTATTTGAGTATGCAGTGCTGTACGTATAGAATTACATAGTATTCGGCTGATGTAGAGATGTTCCAACATCCATGTAAATATATATATATTTTTGAATGGCCACTTCCAACTAAATATTCAATGCAACTTACCCAAGAATTGGGTGAATTTTTTTGCTAGTAATGAGTTACTAATGAGTTTCTTAGATTACGCTTGCTACTATTCCATAACTATTACCTTGAGTTTTCAAGATCTATTACATCAATTGATCATTGTCTTAGGACCCTCAAAATGCATTGCTAGTGGTGAGTTACTAATGAGTTTCTTAGATTACGCTTGCTACTATTCCATAACTATTCCTTGAGTTTTCAAGATCTATTGCATCAATTGATCATTGTCTTAGGACCCTCAAAATGCATTGCTAGTTTTTATACATTCCCTATCTCTCTACTTTGTTTATTACATTCCATGATAGCCAATAATCTTTTTGATCTGTGTAAGTATACAATCCATTTCTTTTCAAGTTATGAAGCATACCAAATAAAAATGCTTTTATTCTAAGTTTTCATGTATGTTTACTTTTATCAAATCATATCTTGTTTCACTCAATTGATCACTTCCATTTTCTCTAATATCTTTTTTTTTTCATCCAAAAAGACTATGACATTGTAAAGAAATGAATGCCATTTGAATCTTTCATCTTAATACTACAGTTTTCCTTTGAGTGCTTTTTTAAATTGGTTGTTATTGTAGGGCAATACGCGGACCTGATAACGAGAGTGACAGATTTTCATAATGAGGATAAGGGTTTCATGGTTTTGGATGGTGATGTTTTTGATGTGCCAATTAGGAAAGACATTATTCACCGTGTTGTACGATGGCAACTAGCAAAACGGCAACAGGTATCGCCTAAATAATAGATATACTCTTCTGTTCTTATTTTCACCAAAAACATATTCCACTCACACAAAAAGTAGTCTGTATGTTTGATATCGTAATCTTGATGTAAGGCTTGTAAGCATATTTGATGCTATTCTGTTCTCATAAATGTAATGAGTTATCATATTTCCATTCAGAATGCCTAACTTCCCTGTGCTTAGAAGTTAGTTAACAAAGGACACTCTGGAATGCCTAGAAAACCAGACCAACTCTTCTACATGGGTTTGGACGAGAAATTGTGTTTACTTATAAGAGCAGAAAGATGCAACTATGCAAGAATTCACCAGAAATTCTAAGAGATTTGCCATCACACAATAGTGGGGTCAAAACATTATGGGCATCAATTCCCTCTCAATACTCTGCAATCGTCACCCCGAGGTTAATTAATGGGCCTAATGAAAAAGGTTTGGTAAGGAACTAGCCATAGGAACCCCACATTAGTTATCAACCCAGAAGAAGGTGTTCGCACCATTTCCCACACAAGGAGATAAGTAAGAAAAGAGGTCATGAAAGACATTTTCCCGAACGTTGAAATTTTGAAT
Organism: Tasmannia lanceolata; assembly: GCF_043159265.1. Classification (NCBI taxonomy): domain Eukaryota; kingdom Viridiplantae; phylum Streptophyta; class Magnoliopsida; order Canellales; family Winteraceae; genus Tasmannia; species Tasmannia lanceolata. The sequence goes on from NW_027518679.1 coordinate 44,298,956, forward strand.
AGATCACCCTAGCCCATAACTCATCATTATTAAACAATCTTCACCAAGCTTCATTCCGCTGATAAAGGACTTGCTTCTCTTGATCATTTGACCAATTGTCTCCTTGATAAACACAATCAAAATGCTAATCAAGGCACATTGATCCTCATAGCTGATGAAAGGATATTACGTCAAGGCCCTTTAGGATTTCGCTCAGCAACAATAGAACTAATATAACAGTTGATTCTGAGACTATAGTAATAGGGAATGAGACAATGGTCCAAATGTGTCAACATTTTCGATTGTGTAAAACGAACACCTTGGCCGCCATTGACTACTCTACTCAAGTCAACTAAGCCTTTGTCCCAAACTAGTTGGGGTCAGCTAATGAATCCTTTGGGGTCAACTAAGCCTTTGTCCCTGGCCACCATTGATTAGAATAGAAAAATTAACAGGTTATATGCACCGTTTTTTTTTTTTTGGAATGGTAGCATATTTCATTAATAAGAGGGCGACTGAGTAAGTACACCACAAGGGAACATATAAGAAAGACCACAAATACAGAGCCGAAAGAGAAAAAGAGAAAAAGGAGAAAAGAGAACTCCCCACTTATTATTATTCAAAAAAAGAACACCCCACTTATGGGGGAAGGAAATTAAAAAGCTCTGTACTCTGCTTGTCTACTCCCTCCCTGGCTAATCTATCCGCAATCCCATTTGCCGATCTTCTTACATTACATGCATAAAAGATAAGGAGACACCACTCAGTCTATCTCGGATCTCATCGAAGAATTGCATCAAATCTTCGAGGGGGGCCGGAGAACCTCTAAGCCATCTGATGACATTAAGAGTCTCCTTCTATTATAACTCTATCCAAGTAATCCCTTTGGAGAAGAATGGATCCCCTGGTGAGCAGCTCTAACTTCCGCATCACTCGCATCTGAAACCCCAATAGGCCCAAAAAAAGCCCAAATGACTTCACCCCTGGAATTCCTTAGAACACCACCTATACCTGCACGCCCCGGGTTTCCAATACTAGACCCGTCAAAATTGAGCTTCAATGACCCTTGAGGTGGTGGGGCATGCCACTGTTGTACAATAGGAGGTCTATGCTCTTTACTGAAACAAATTTCCTTCCACCCCCTCCCATAAAGAGTAAGATGGAACAAAACGGAATAATGGAAGGGATTTAGCCCAAACTATAGTTAAGGCAATGACATTGATGAAATTATGAAAAGAAAGTGAGGCGATTTGGATATGCCTTCAAAAACTCTATCATTCCTTTCTTTCCAAAGAACCCACATTGTAGCTAGAAGTGCCAAGGACCAAAGAACTTTCTCTTTCAAGGGACTACCGACCAACTTTCAAAAAGCCCTTGTAGGACCAAGGATATGCACCAATTAATCTTCCCCATTTCATTTCAAAGCCCATTTTTTCTAAGGTCTACCTAAGCATTGGTCACTCTAGCATATCGTGGGACTAATTTAGCCATCAATCCACTATTTGTTAATAGAATCAGTGATCTCATTGGCGATTACCATACTATCTAGCATTCTGCCTTCGACAAAACTACTGATTCTGTGGGGTTGGGCCTGTAGCTCAATGGTTTAGGCTTTGCTTCTCAACAATGAGGTCGCAGTTTTGATCCAAGCTTACCAACCAAAAAAAAAAAAAAAACTACTGATTCTGAGAAACCATATTGGCCACGGCCTTTTTTATTCCCATAGAAAGGACTTTGGAAATTATCTTATAGATCCCACTATTTAATGGGCCTTAATTCTTTGTTATCCTCCACATATCTAACTTTTGGGATTAAGGCAATGAAGCGGGCATTAAATTCCCTATTAGATTGATGGGAATCCATCTTTTACCTACATTAGGTCTGGTTCAAGGATCTCTAAAAACTTTTGAAAAATACACAAATAGTAGCCGCCGGACCAAGTGCTTGATGATATCAATATTGAAAGTTGCTCTGTGAACTTCTTTTGAAAATTTAACCCCTAAACAGTCCGCATCAACAGAGGAGAGTCGTATCATGTCGTCATAAATTTGCGGATGAGATTGCCATTATTTTGTTGGGTTCCACCACGCCCTATTTTGTTAGAAGCACTTGATGCAACCCAGGTCCGGATGGCATCAAGGGTGCTTTTATGTACGTTTTTGGAGGGTTACGATCATGATGCATTGTGGCCCTATTTGTGTTAAGGATTCAAATGAAGTAGAAGTTTGAGCTGTTTTAAGAACATTTTGGAAGATTATTTCCATGATACAAGTTGATATTAGGAAGAAGAATTGGGCTGTACTTGTTGAGCCTGTGGCTGTCGTCGTCACCTTGACTTTGACATACTTCTTACATGCTTAGCTGAATTTTGTTGTGGGAAATATCTCTGTCTTAGGTTGATACTTGACGAACACGTTTCCATCCATGGCTTGGATTCAACTCTTTTTAAGGTTATTGTTATACTAAAAGAGTTCTGTGTTCTTTCCATTTCAAAAAAGAAAAGTTCTTTGCAATTTTGAGTTGAAATCAAGCATGTAAAGTCGATGATGAATTTCGTTCTTTGTTCTTAAAAACAAAACAAGTTTGAGTTGAAATCAAGAATGTAAAATCACTGTTAAATGTCATCCAATAAGCATGTAAAGTCAATGTTAAACGTCATTCAATTCAATAATTGCATGTTAGTTTTGTTTTCCTTAATGCAAATTTACGTTCAAATGCACTTCTAAACAAGGTTGCCAAGGCGGGATTCGAAAACGGGATTCGATTCGGGATTCGAAGGTTCCGGGGATGGTTGGGAGCGGGATTCGATTTTTCGCCCGGGATTTGCCGGGGAGTCGTCGGAGAGTAATAAAAAATTAATAAAAGATAAAATTTAAAGAAAAATACCTGAAAATCAAAATCTAAGCATTCAACCGTACACCATTAAACATAAACATGATTCTCCAAATACCGAAATTAATCAAATTATAACAATTTTTCATTCAGAAGCCAGGAGGCCTAGGACTCCACCATTAAACAAAAAATTCAGTTTCCAAAAAGCGAAATATCAAAATTATTACAGAATTTCTCCAGTATTTTCAAATAAAAAGAAATAAAGTTAGGCTTTTCTCTTTCCCTTCGAATAAATATGATCAGTTCGTCCTCTTCCTTCTCCTCTTCCTTCTACATTTTCTGTAAAGGAAAAGTTTAAATAAATGAATTAATATTTATAAGACTAATATCTTCACTGGGAAATTGAAAGTGTTAAAGATTTTGTACCTCCCCTTGTACGTTCTTCACGCCCTAGGAAACTAGTAATACGACCTTGAGTGTTGGATGGTCGTCCAATTTCAAGTTCCGAGCTACTGACCACTCTTGGAGTCCCAGATCCTGCAGCTTCGTCATTGTCGTCTAAGTCACGAATAGTGAGTGAAGGACATGAAGGTAATGACACACGAAATGTAGAAGGTCTAAGGAAATCATCATCAAGATCTTGCCATCTCATATCCTCTATTCTGATAGAGGAGTCATCCATAACTGGGAGCTCTGGGTTGATGTCCCATTTTCTATTTGGTCATTCTTTGTATGCAGCCGCATTATATCTAAATAATAGATTAATCTGACATAAGTAATGAAAAACAATTATTACATGAATAAACGAAACAAACTTAAACCTGGATAGGAGTCGAATATTTGAGTGGATGTACACAAGGGTATCAGCACGATGTGAATTTAAGCGATTACGCTTTACATTGTGAATGAAGCTATACGTGCTCCATACTCTCTCTGCAGACGATGTGCTGATAGGTTGTGAGAGAATTTTGATGGCCACTGACTGTAACTCTGGTACATGACTTCCATGAAAGTTCCATCATTTGGTCACACACACATTGGGATCTTTCACATCCTCCCTGGCAAATTTACTGGAAAACCTTTCAACCCTTCCTATGAAATCATATAACTGATGTCTAATCGTACCACTCATCTCATCATCAGGGGAGAGATCCTTAATGGCTTCATATACAGCATCCATGATTTCAGGGTCTTTATCTGAAAATAAAATTGAATAATCGATCAGTTGGTAACATAAATGAAGATAAATACAATTACATTATGAAAATTCACAATATGAGAAACAATTACATACTTGGGGTGACTCTTTTACTACCGCATGGTGCTGGAATATTGAGATATGCAGGGTCATAATATTTTGGAGTGAGTACATGAGCCAAGGCATGCATTCGAATATTCATCTTCCCCCATCGTCCCACCACAATACCATGAATATGATTATACATGTCAGGCACATCTTTCAAGTTATCTTTTATTTGTCCTAACATATTGTCCATGCCTTCGTACACTTCTGATATCAGACAGCCTTCCTGGTCAGTGAACTTAATCATTTTATAGATGGGCTTCGTAATTAATAATGCCAATTTTATGTTCGTCCAAAATTCATCAGAGACTACGCAAGTAGCTGTCATCTCGCCCCTCTCTATCATCACTTTGTCGGTGGAAGCATTCAACCAATCTTTCCAAGAATCTGTTAATACTGTCATCTGCAACGCCTCCCTTACATCAAGAAGTCTCTTAAGTGTAGTATAATGAGTTGCAAATCTAGTTTTCGCAACTTTCAGCAACTCAAACTTCGAATTCCTTCTAATAGCAAGAGCCTGCGAATGATTGGTAATATATTTGACGACATCCTTGTAGGAACGATAAGTCTCTCCAATCCAACCTAGGTGGTTATGCTTGGTCAAGTCTTTGAATATCCAATTTATTGTGTGAACCACACAAGGAGACCAAAATATGTGGGGAAAAACTTTATTAGCCTCTGTCTCAGCAAGCTTGCAATTTGCTGCATTATCTGTCAGCACTTGCACAACATTAAAAAGCCCTACTTCTTGAACGACAACCAACAAAAACTTTGCAATGTTTTTCCTTGATTTCTCGACGGCAGAGAAGTCGTGCACATAGAGAAACATTGAACCGAACATATTCGATGCCAGTACATTAATCAGGGCTCTGTTCTTCACGTTTGTCCGTCCATCAGAGACAATAGAAAGCCCATGTTCAGGCCATTTTTCTCTCAGAACACCTAGATCTCTTTTTACATTCTCTTTCTCATAGTCCAATAAAGTTCTTGCTTTCTCATAAGAAGGCAACTTGTATCCAGGCACAAAATTGGCGGCAGTTATCATCTCTTGAAAATATGGAGATCGGAGGACGTTAAAGGGAATCCCATTGGCGGCCAAAAATCGCAGCACTTTATGATCAACATCGTCTCTATCCTTTGCTCTAAAAGACTTGCCAATTGGTGATTCACCAACCTTACTTGAAGAAGTCACACCAGAGCTGGAAGACTTGGCAAGCATGTCTAACCGTGATTTCTTCAGTGGCAGTCTCCCAGGTAAATTCTCTGCTCTTTGGACTTGGCTTCTGATGTGCTCTTGTAATTGTTTGTCTTTTGCAACTGCACTGCAATATGCTATTCCTTGACCTTGACCTCTTGGTGCTTTCACAAGGTGTGCGTGCACCCTTGTATAAGTCCCAGTGTAAACCTTCTTATAGTGCTTACATTTCCACTTTTTGGTTCCCCCATGTCCTTCGCCAGCTTTCTTTCCTTTGACTACGTGTGACCATAAAACTGTCGCTGACCTTGCGTTCGGACCCAACACTATGTCCTCGTCATAATCTTCTTCCACATATTCTTCATCATAGTTGTATTCTAGGTCCCCTTCAAAAACTATGTCATCATCACGTACACCTTGGCCTTGAAATTCTTGGTCGACAGTCTCGTCCATCTTTCCTCAATTGCCTTTGACAAAATCAAATTGTAAAAAATTTGAATAGTATGATAGATATTTTCTACTGTGTGTCTTACATGCAAGGGTATGCAGCAGTAGGCTCAGGGTTGGGTTTCCGTGGGAATTCCCGAGGGTATTCACTATTTTGCAGGGGTAGGGTCAGGGTTGGGTTTCCCTTGGCGCAGTGTCGAATCCATTGGATTTATATCCAACAGGCAATCTTACGTGGGAATTCCCGAGGGTATTCACTATTTTGCAGGGGCAGGGTCAGGGTTGGGTTTCCCGTGGTGCAGTGTCGAATCCGTTGGATTTATATCCAACAGACGGTCTTATGTGGGAATTCCCGCGGGTATTCACTATTTTGCAGGGGTAGGGTCAGGGTTGGGTTTCCCTTGGCGTAGTGTCAAATCCATTGGATTTATATCCAACAGACCGTCTTACGTGAGAATTTCCGGGGGTATTCACTATATTGCAGGTATGTTGTACTTGAGAGACTGTATAATATTTGTCTTTCATCAAAATATAAAACTGCATGAAACATTACAAAGATAAGAAATACAAATTAACTAGTACATAGATCTGATACCCGTTCAGCAAAATACATCATCAAAATACAAATAAATCACCCCCTTGCACCGCTCCTAGAAGCAACACTTGACTCAGGAGCACCACTTGCCTCACCAGTCCTATACCATTCCCAAAAATAGTTGTTCACCTCTCCAGGGGTGGGGTTGTTTTGAACGACAACGATGGTTTGTCGATTCCAGTCTCTATCAATCGCATTCATTGTCCTCATCTTCAAGGATTGAGGGCGAATGGAGTCCGGTACCGAAACATCCATCATCGCTATGTGATGTTGGGCTCCAAAGTACTGTCGGAGGATCCGCAGAGGCAAGTAAAAGGAAGTGCTCTGGAACCCCATTATCCGAACGCACTTCTGACCAGAAGTCTTGAGGACTGCAGAGGAAATGGGAGCCCATGGGAGAGTCCACTCAATGTCCTTACTTTCTCGACCCTCAAGCCATATAGCCCAACTATCGCGATCATCGGATGAAACCAACACCTCCCGAGTATTAAAACTCCTCGTTCAGGCTCGTCTTGGCAAAGGTAGTGGAGCCAAAATTCGTAATCTCTCCACTAGCCAAACCTAAATAAAAAAAAGTTAGAAATAATAATTATCCATAACCAAGTACATCATTCAAGCATTTTTAATAAACTATCCAATACTTACATAAAGAATGACAGAACTTCCCGAGAAGTCAGATCCAGTAGATCGGCGAGCACTATCTAGGCTATCAAAAAGTTCCGCTAAGACAGTAGGAGCTAGATTTGCACCTTGGCGAACTTGATCAACCAAGTCTACAAAATATAATGGAATCAAGTCTGATGACTCTGATCGGCCCGGAAAGAGAAACATTGGATAAGCACATAATGCTAATGCATTTTCACGGCAACGACGATACTCCATATCCAGTTCTCTACTTGGTGAAAAGACTTGTACTAGCTTATGCACGAAGATACTACTTGCTCGACGGTAGTGACTTAGGGACTTATGCGGCACGCCAATCAGACGGCTCAATGCCTTATCATAGCCTTCCTTAAAGGAAGGCTTGAACATGGGACCATCAGGAGAAATGCGGAGCATCATGCAAATATCTTCATGAGTCGGACAAAGCTCTTGCATTCCAAAATGAAACTCATGCAAATCTGGATCCCAACAATTGATTGCGGCACGAATCAAACCCCAATCAACACAGACAGTGGCAATATTGCGTAAGCTGCATAGGCCCACCGTGCCAAGATTAACTCCTTCCACTCGATGCAACCCATTGATCCATGCCAGTAAACCATTGTTGGAGACTTCAGCCATTCTGCCCGCCATCACTCGTAAAAGCCCCACGTAGGCTCGTTATGTAGTCTCGTACTATTATCGACTGACAAATGATAAACAATATCTTATTAGCTCAAAAGATAAGCTAATAAGATAGGCCCACCGTAAGTCAGAGACAAATTGAGTTTGTACAACTACAATGCTACAATCAGCAATTCAGCACATTCAATTTGAGTCGGAGACAAAAAATCAACAATTCAGCACATTCAATCATAAACAATATTTGATAAAAATATTTTTGCACAATGCTACAATCAGCTCATTCAATCTAAATAATATTCAATTTTGAACTCAAACTCAATTCTCAAATTCTAAAATTAATTGGGCCTAAATGTAATTTTGAATCAGTAAACACTTTTGGAATCAAAATTCACATCTCATCTAAGGAATATCAATTTGCAACACCTTTAGTGCCACTAACAAGATCATCCATCAGTCCCCTATTTAGCCAAGTATAGTTTTTTTCAAAAAGGTTTCAAAAAGGACAGTGGGGCAACTTCTTAGGATGATCCAAAGACCAAAGTTCCAAAGTCCAAAGTCCAAACCAAATGAATGGTTTGGATCATCTTATCAAGTGGGCTCCACTGTACTTTTGAAAAATCACTTAGTTGTGCAATATTAAAACATGGTAGTGCTAACATCAGTAGCCAAAAGCCACTGCCAAACCCAAAGTTATCAGCACTACTGTTTTTTGATGCGGGCACTCCTCACTTTATTAAAAATTTAAAAGTATGGTATGGCCTGCACTACAGGATGATCCAAACCGTCATTTAGATGGTCCACGGCCTAAATAGGTTGGGCCCCAAAAATCATTTCCATAGGTTGATCCTAACCCTCCGATCTGAATGTTTGAGGGTTGATCCTAACCCTCTATAGATCGGAGGGTTAGGATCAACCTATGGAAATGATTTTTGGGGCAAAAAAACCTTTTTAGGCCGTGGCCCATCTAATGGACGGTTTGGATTATCCTGTGGTGCGGGCCATGCCATACTTTTTAATAAAGTGAGGAGTGCCCTCATCAAAAATTCAAAATACAGTAGTGCTGATAATTCCCACACAAACCAACAATTTCACAGAAACTGTGTGAGAATGGTTTCTCACACAGAAACCATTCTCACACAGAAAACCCATCCCCTTTTTAGTATTTTCAAAAAAAAAAAAGAAAAAAAATATAAGATACATACTGTGAGGAGGAGAAGAGAAAGAAATATAAAATACATCCCTTTTTTCCTTTTTTAGGGTTTATTAGCTTTTATTAGGTTTTAAAATGAAATTACAAAAAAAACCCCACTCAAATATCACCCATACTGTTAAAAAGATGGCCATAAATGTAATTTCACGTCAAAAAGTTGGGATTCGGGGTTCCCATCATTAAAAGACCGGATTTGATGTTATGGGAATCGAGGTTTTAACTTGTGTGATTCACGAATCCATGACTAAAAACTGCGGATTTTATTTTCATAAAATGCGTATTTACCATTCCAGAATCGCGATTCCGGTGGAAACAGAATCGCGATTCCCAAATTAAGATTCGCGATTCCGATGGAATCGATTCGGGATTCCCCAGAATCGGGGAATCGAATCACGATTCCGATTCGCGATTCGGGGAATCGCAAATCCCCACCTTCAGGTGCGAATCCTGCTTTCTTGCTTCTAAATAGATCAACTTCTACAGAAAACTTTTATTGTATTTATTGGTAATATCATTGGGCAATAGCAATTTGGGTTGCATTTTTAATATTTGGTTAAGAAATTGTGGATGAGATTGCCATTATTTTGTTGCGTTCCACCATGCCCTATTTTGTTAGAAGCACTTGACGCAACCCAGGTCCGGATGGCATCAAGGGTGCTTTTAAGTATGTTTTTGGAGGGTTATCATCATGATGCATTCTGGCCCTATTTGTGTTTAGGATTCAAATGAAGTAGAAGTTTGAGCTCTTTTAAGAACATTTTGGGAGGTTATTTCCATGATACAAGTTGATATTTGGAAGAAGAATACTTGGTGAGCGTGTGGCTGTCGTTGTCACCTTGACTTTGAAATACTTCTTACATGCTTAGCTGAATTTTGTTGTAGGAAATATTTCTGTCTTAGGTTGATACTTGATGAACACGTTTCCATCCATGGCTTGGATTCAACTCTTTTTAAGGTTATTGTTATACTAAAAGAGTTCTGTGTCCTTTCCATTTCAAAAAAAAAGTTCTTATTATTAATAATGTAAGTTTGAGTTGAAATCAAGCATGTAAAGTCGATGATGAATTTCGTTCTTTGTTCTTAAAAACAAAACAAGTTTGAGTTGAAATCAAGAATGTAAAATCAATGTTAAATGTCATCCAATAAGCATGTAAAATCAATGTTAAACATCATTCAATTCAATAATTTCATGTTAGTTTTGTTTTCCTTTATGCAAATTTATGTTCAAATGCACTTCTAAATAGATCAACTTCTACAGAAAACTTTTATTGTATTTATTGGTAATATCATTAGGCAATAGGAATTTGGGTTGCAATTTTAATATTTGGTTAAGAAATTGCATCTGTACAATTTTTCTCTGTGGGTGGGATGCAGGGCACACATTCAACAAAAACAATTAGTGAAGTAAGCGGGACTGGGAGAAAGCCATACCCACAAAAAGGCACTGGACGAGCACGGCATGGGACATTGCGTGGGCCACAGGTGATTTTGTAATCTTTTGCCTCTCATTATCAAGTATTCTCTGCTTCTGTAGTAGGTTTTTTGTGCTGTGGACGAGATTGTGGATAACAAAAGGTTATAAAAACAGTTTAGGCACGGTGCTACCATGCATGGTCCTAAGCCAAGAAGTCATGCAATCAAGCTGCAAAAGAAGGTGCGGCGTCTTGGACTGAAAATTGCTTTGTCAGCTCGTACAGCTGAAGGAAAGGCACGTCTCTCTCTCTCTCTCTCTCTCTCTCTCTCTCTCTCTCTCTCTCTCTCTTTTGAATGGTAACTGAATATATTAAAAAGGGAGAGACCGAAAAAGTCCCCCCGCACACCCCACTAAAACAGAATTACACAAAAGAGAAAAGAAAAAAGAAAAAAACAATACAATAAGAAATTAAGGGGGCAGAAAGTCGTAAAGCTCCAGAGCCTGCTTGACAGCACCCGCTTTAGCCAACTTGCCAGCGACTTCATTAGCTGATCTCCTTACATTTTGGAACGACATAGAACACCCAATCATTATATCCTTTATTTCATCGAAAAAACGAAGAAATCTCCAAGGAAGGACCATCGAACCCTTAAGTCACCTAATGACATTTAACGAGTCTCCTTCCACGATAGTGCTCGCCATCCTCTCACTCCCTAAAAGCAAAATGTCTTGATATGCGGCTCTAACTTCAGCTTCGTTCGAATCTGCTACGCCAATAGGCCCGGAATACGCCTGCAAAACTTCCCCATCGGAACTCCTCAAGACACCCCCGATCCCGACTAGACCGGGGTTGCCAAAGCTTGATCCATCAAAGTTCAACTTGGAAAAGCCAACAGGTGGATTGACCGGTTTCTGTGAAATTACAGGATCGGGAATTTGACTGTTGCAAACCACTTTCCACCCCACCCACAAATCGAAAGCCGAGACAAATTTGAAAATTGGCAACGCCCTCGCCCAGGAAATCGATAACACGACTACCTTGATATATAAATAGTAAGAAGAATTTGCACGCCCAACGAAAATCTTATTATTTCTTTCCAACCATAGAACCCACATCGTGGCCAATAAAGAAATCGACCACAAAACTTTCCCCTTTTTCCTCTATGGAATAAAAGACCACCCTTCAAAAAGATCCTTCACATTAGAAGGGAACACCCACGCAATACCGAACCTCGACAGGACCCCTCCCCAAACCTCTCAAGCTACTTTGCAATGAATAAATAAATGATCCACTGACTCCCCCGCTTCTATACACAAAGCTCAATGATCGACTATAAACATATTCCTAGCCCTCAAAAAGTCCACCGTTTGTATACGACCTTGAATCGCCGTCCAACCAAAGAAGCAAATTCTTGGGGGAACCTTAATCTTCCACAATTTTGCAACAGAAAGATTTTCCTCAAACGGATTCAGGCCCTTGAAGAAGGATTTTACCGAGAAAACCCGAAGAATCCCAAACCCATAACCTTTTATCCACCTCTGAAGAGCTAACGTAATTACCTTCCAAGACCTGAAGTAACGAGACCATCGAGAGCAATTCTCTGTCAAAGAAGTTTCTGCGGAATAGCGGCTTCTATATCACTTTATTGTCTCGAAACTCGAAACAATCTTTAACTAAAGCTTGCTTGTCTGCGGCCACAACATATAGATCAGGGAATAAATCTTTTAAAAGAATGATGGAACACCATACCATATTCCAAAAAGAAATTCTATCCCCCTGAATAAACTCTATATCTTACTCCGCGGTCGAAACTTGAACTCAATCGTAAAATATCCCTCCACAAAGTCACCCCCGTTTTATTGAAACGATTTAGAGATCTCCAATTTCCCACATCTGCACCATATTTACCACAAATAACTTTCGCCCACAACTGTGATTGTTCCTCGCCAAACCTCCACAACCATTTCCCCAAGAGAGCAACATTTACCTATTTTATCTTTCTGATCCCCAGACCCCCTCCTTTTACAGGCTTACATACATCTTCCCAAGAGACCAAAGAGAGACTCCTCTTTTCCTTCGATCCTCCCCATAAAAACCTCCGCTGGATCAATTCGATACGCTTTGCAATGCTAATAGGGCACATGAATAAAGATAATTGGTAAATTGGAATATTAGACAACACAGCCTTAATCAATCTCTCTCTCTCTCTCTCTCTCTAACTAAAAACAAAATATTAAATGTTTAAATGTTTTTTGTGTCACATCTTTTCAATAGGTTATCAGTAATGATATTTCTAGGAGCAAACATTTGTTTTCAAAGTAGGCGGGTTGGGGTTTGTTAAAGCAGACGGAAAATTGATGCGGTTGAGAGTTGAGAATCAGGTCTGTAATTGTGGTAGGTCAACTAGTATCGTGGTGACTTATGGCTTACCATTTGCCAAATCATTCTACAGTGTCTCAAGTCTGTTGGTCTTTTTTCATTCCTTGAGGCAACAAGGGTCGAGGGGAAGACAACTGAACCTTGCAGAAGCAGGGCCTCAATTTATTACTTTTTTCTTCAATGGGCAATGGTTGTAATTGATGTTGTATTCACATTTCACGCGTATTAATAAAATAATGCACCCCACTGAGGTTCAGGGACACCTAGACTAAGGCGTGTAGAGATACTTTCTCTGGGAAATGAAGCTTTGTCGACCTGAGTTGGTGCTCTATCAGCTATCATCTTCTTCATAAGCAGGGAATTGCAAATTCTCCTAATTATCACATTTTCAACTTGAGTCAGCATGTGAACAGTTTAGTTCTGGGAGCGTTCTTGACAATAGGCATTAACAAGGGAAATTACTAGTGGATAACTCACCAGGACAAATGGGCATCATTTAGTGGTTGGGTTCTAGATTCTAGTTATTGATTTAGCCATTCCACCCTCCCTCTTATAATCATCCTATGCAACTCTAAAAGATATCTTCTGAAAGAGCGAAATTCCTTTCTATTTCTGCTTGCATGAACTGGTGAAGAGGAGAGAGGACAGGGGGCAAAGAAAGGAGGAAGGGATGTTGAATGCACCAGACCGGACCCACTTTTACATCATAGCGAATCATTGGCAAGTTATTTTAGATCAGACGCACGCAAATGATTTGATGCTATCATTGCTCTTGAATTTTGATTTAGTTCTTTTAATTGGTTCCTTCTTACCTCCTGGTTGAATTACTCTTTCAGCCTTATTCAATTTGAATGGTGATGATTGCTTTAGTCGGATTTTATAGGGCTTATAGAAAACTTATGGAGGAAAATACATTCTTGAACAGCTTCTAGTTTTTGATGATTTGGACGTGCCAAACCACAAGACGAAGAACATTGTAAATTATGTTGCACAAATGGAGAACACCAAGAAGCTATTGGTGGTGGATGGTGGTCCTATAAATGAAAATCTCAAGTTGGCGACACAAAATCTGCACTATGTAAATGTACTGCCTTCGATTGTAAGTTTTAATTTCTGTTACCACTTCCTGTAGCCATTTCCACTCATATTTTTTCTTTTCTTTTCCTTTCGTTGATGATGGCTTTAATATTTGGTGAGCAGGGCTTGAATGTTTACAGCATCCTGCTGCACGACACTCTGGTGATGTCGCGTGATGCTGTTAATAGGATTGTTGAGCGAATGCACACACCCATTAACCGCTAATGCAAGCTGAATAAGGAGAAGGATGTAATGAATTCATGGTGGCTTTTAGTGAGTGTTTCCCCCTTATCATTTCCAGCTGCTTGCAATGCTATTTTCATATTTGGAATAGAAATTGGCCTTTCTCATCCATGGGGAGTGTGATGTTCATTTTCATTTTTAAAATTTTATAAATTTTTGGGCTTTAGGTATCAATTTTGTTTTAGAAATTTGTGATCATTGCATTGATAGAATTGCAGACAGGTTTTTTTTCGTTTTGAATGGTAGACAGTTATCAATGTTTTATAAAGGTGACTATTTACTGTGCAATCTCTATCTATTAGCTTCGACTTTCAGATCATGCAAAGTTTAACCACTGGGAAATAAAGATATACATATATCGAAACTTCAAAATTGGGGTCTGATAACCCATTATTATTTTATCTTAGCAATATATCTTTTGCGGTATGAATTGTTCAGATTAATTTGGAGGGTCATGGCCCAAACCATGTTACAGGTGATGCTCGGCTTCCGCAATCCAATGCCATTGGTTCCGCCATGATCGGATGATCATCAATTATTGATTGAAGCGGATCAAAATGGCATTTTCTTCAACTGTTGGTTTTTTGTACTTTTTAGTTTTTACCCTTGATCTTTTGAATGAGTTATCTGTTCAAGGGACTTGAAACCACTGTGTTTCTCATGGTGGTGGCTCTTCTGCCCATACTAGTATTCATCATAGTTTCAAAACTTCCAGTGTCATCGAGTCAACTTGCCCGAGTTGACTCCCCTTCACCCTGGCCGCGTTCTTGGCTGGTTCTGGGTCTGCGTTTACCATTCATAATAAAAAGTCCTTAGACTCTCGAGTTATGACCATGTCAACCGAGTATTCGGCTTCATCAGCCAAGTAATTGATCATGCGGAGTAGACTAAGATTTACTTTGGCCTCATTTTAGCCCACCATGCTCGCATCTGCATTTTGAAACACTGGTCTTCATCACCAATCATGTATGAGGTCTTGGGCTTGCGCCTTCCCATTTCCTTCTAACTTCGGCTTGCTGGTGGTGGGGCGGGGAAGTAAGCAATAGCGCGAAGAGAGGGAAGTGCGCTAAAGCAGTGAGCTAGTAAGAGAGAGCGCACCTAAGAATCGGTAGGAGAGAGGCCAAATCTTAGAAAAAAAAAGGGCGGCCCAGTGCAGAGGCTCCCGCCATTGCGGAGGCTGGGGAGGGCTAGATGTACGCAGCTTTACCCCTGCTTTACAGAGGCTGTTTTCGTGACTCGAACCTGTGACCACCAGGTCACAATGGAGCAACCTTACCGTTGCACCAAGGCTCGCTCTCTAGTCTTGAAGGAAGATGCTAAAAAGTGAGCTGATATAACCCCCCTAGATGGATTTTCTATTCTTTGATTTTTTTTGTTGTAATTGTTTTTTTTTTTTGGTAGATAAGGATAAAGTTGAGCCACGCTTGAGGGCAAATGCTCGACTTCTGTAATTTAAACACACTTTAAATAGGCTGAAAGAAGCCAACAAGATAAGATTGAGATAAATAAATAGAGAGGGAAATTTGTGGGAACTATGAAAACAAGGGGTGTAAATATCAGTTACCTATTTTTTTTTGTTATTAGGGTCTTAAGTGTGCCTGCCTAGGTATGGGACTAGATGAGACTCAATTTTGAGGGCCTAGTTTAATCCGTTCCATCAGTCCTAGGGTTTGTGTTAGTTCTGTGGAAAACAAAGGGGATTCCGAATTGGCTGAGAGACTTCATTTACGGATTCCTTATCCCCAAAGTAGCTTAATATTGATCCTATCTAGGGTTTCTGACATATTGGTGGTAGAGCCCGCACCTGTAATTCCCATTTGGGTTTCGTTAACGTTAAGATGCATTGAAAATGTAAATTTACACATTGTTTGAGAAAAAAAGACTCGGAAGCCATGAATGTAAAATGCTTAATCCCTATGTAAATTTATTGTAGATTTACATTTTCAATGCATAATGAATTTAGAATAGTGTATCTGTTTTCACAGTTGGGCAATGAATATTCCATGAAATAATTTTTCAAGGTGGCCAGACATGTCCTAAGATTGTATGAATAATGCCAGAGTGCCTTTTAACAAGTAACAAAGTATAATTGTTCTTTGGGACTTATTAAGCAATCTAAGCCATTTCGCGGCTGACTTTTGTACGAGAGAACAGCCACCTCAGATGAATTATACGAATAAGACAAAATCTGATGAAAAGTGGGTCTGTCTGGCTATTCTCTCGTGCAAAATTATTTTTGTGAAAGCACATTTATATCAAAAGAAAAAAAAACTCAGCTCGTCAAAAAGTAATAGGGTTTTGTTAACTAGTGCCCCATTCTTCCATTTCCCAAAAAGGGAAATGTTATCCGCACTACTGTATTTTGATGAGGGCACTCCTCACTTTATTAAAAGTACGGTATAGCCCGCACCATAGGATGATCCAAACCGTCCATTAGATGGGCCACAACCTAAATAAGTTGTGCCCCAAAAATCAATTCCATAGGTTAATCTTAACCCTCCGATCTTAACATTATAGGGTTGATACTAACCCTCTACAGATCGGAGGGTTAGGATCAACCTTTGGAAATACTTTATGGGGCACAACCTATTTAGGCTGTGGCCCATCTAATGGACGGTTTGGATCATCCTATGGTGCGGGCTATACTGTACTTTTAATAAAGCGAGAGTGCCCTCATCAAAATTCAGTAGTGCGGATAATATTTCCCAAAAAAAAATCATAGTTGCTAAAGCGTGCACGTTTTGCTGAAATCAGCTCATTCATTTTTGGATGAATGGCTGAGATTAAAAAACATGTTTTTCAGGGGAAAGCCATTCTGAGAATGTACTATGATGAATACATGGATTTAGTACTCAAGGATTGTAAAATCCTGGATTTTACAAAACAAAACGTCAAAACCTAAATTTTAAAAGCTAAAAGCTGGATTTCGTACAACTTGGAGTTCACAATCCTGAAATTGTACAATCCTAGCTTATAATATAAAATCCATGTACCCAAACGGTCAGTGTAAGTAGGATCCGAGAAATTCTTTGTTTATAATTGGAACATACATAGATGGATCCAATCCGAATTGGATCCGTTCAAAACCCTATCAATCTTTTCTTATGTCGATTGAATGGATTCCTACTATCTCTGAATTGGGAAGAACATTTTCCAAAATCCTTACAAAGGCTTTTTTTTTTTTTTTTTTTGTTAATTTAAAACATTGCTTTATGATCTCATTGGATCTTTTGCAATGAAAAACAAAGAGAAACTTGATTTTAAAGAGATGGGTTTGATGTACATTTCACCATGGCCGCCGTTTAAAAGCTTGAAATCCGACGATTAGAAGCTTCGATCTTTTCTAAGCACGGTTAAGGCCTAGAAACGCCCCTTTGTTCTTCTCTTACTTCACACACCACTCGGTCTAGGGGAAACCTCTCTTTGAGCAAACTCTCAATCTCTCGATTGCTCTCAAGTTCGTAATGATAGGAAGAGGGACTAAGAGTCTATTTTATAGGCAAAAAGCTCCCATAGAGCTTCCCTTAATTGCCCAAATTCGTTTGGCAATTATATAAAGTGCAATTTGGGGTAACTTTCCTTCTCCAAACATTTCCAAAGTTGAGGGATTACCCTATAGATATGAAAGGTTGCTAGGAATGCAAAGCCACACCAATTTTAGCAACTCTAGAAGTTAGAATCCATGTTCTAGATTTCTCAACAAGAAGGAAACTTCAAGTTTGGAAACTCTAAACTTTAGGAACGTCCAACATTTTTTTCTCACCCTCTCTCTGATCATTCTTTGATTCTCTTGGGAACGGAAGACCAACTGAGGTACTGAGGTTGATGTCCTCTTTCCGGTTCATGCAAATTTGATTTACCGACGAGGAGTTTAGGCCTTTTGTATCCAATTGGTGGAAATCTTTCCACATGGAGGGAAGCCCAGGCATCTGCTTGCTCAGCAAGCTTAAGGTTCCCAAAGTATAGTTTTAAATTTGCACTAAAACCGACACGAAATGATCGAAATGTTTATGTTTCCATCCTGATCGAAACATATATTGAAACCGAAACACATAGCGAAACAAAAAACTAAGTGTATTAGTGGTATAGCCTAATGTACTATACCGGTATGTGTTATATAATTACATTTACATAAATTGCAAGTCAAATATAATGTTTGTATTATGTATAAAAATTTATATGAGTTAGATGTGAAATATGGTATATACTGAATTATCGCACATGTCACCAGGTGTCTATTGTTGTTAGACTATTATGGTGATTTTGAGCTTATGTGATGGTTTTTAGCGTGTTTTTTGTGCATATTCTAGCAAAGCAGGGGTAAGGCCGCATACATCTAACCCACCCCAGACCCCGCAATGGCGGGAGCCTCGTGCACTAGGCCGCTCTCTTCTTCTTTTTTTTGTGCGTATTCTAGCAATTATTGGAGTTTCATCTTAAATTTCCATCATTTGCATATGTTTCCATATGTGTCCGCAATTTTACAGAATTTCTACAAAAATTTTTATCTGATATTGATATTTTTCATTTCCATCACAACTGAAACCGAAACCCGAAACAGCGAAACCTTGTCTGAGAGCATCTCATTGTAGTTGGAATAAGGTTTGTTTAAAAACCTTGGAGTAAGAAGGAATGCCATTAAGATTGAAATTGACTCCTTTGGAAGAATTGAGGAAATACCCGCTTTCTGATGATGTTCGTAGCTCCAGGAAGGCCTTAAAAATGAATGAATTAGATCAATGACTAGGAAGCAATTTTTGGTAGGCAGAGGTCTAGAACCTTGTGGGTGGCCGCAGGAGATACCAATTCTTGATATTTCCATCACAATGCCGAAACTCAAGGTACGATAAATCTTATTAATTTGAAATTTTTCGGTCAGCAGTTTTCCACTTTTCCTATATACATCTTGAAGAAGGCTCTTAGTAAAAAAAAATGTCAAATTATGACATTATATTTACTCCTTGGGAACTTTGCATTATACACTTGGTGTATAACTTTGAATGTAATCAATACCAAGGTTCAAATTATGTCATTATATTTACTCCTTGGGAACTTTGCATTATACACTTGGTGTATAACTTTGAATGTAATCAATACCAAGGTTCAAATTATGTCATTATATTTACTCCTTGGGAACTTTGCATTATATGTTTGGTGTATAACGTTCAATGTAATCAATACCAAGGTTTTAAATTTCAGTTTCAGTCAGCACGAAAACAGAAACATTTCAGTTTTGGTGGAAATCTTATAAAATTATGGAAACATATGCAAATGATGGAATTTTAAAATGAAACTTTGGGAAATGCTAGAATAAACACAAATAAACACTTAGAAACCACCACATAAGCAAGAAAGCCATTCATAATGGCTTAATCACATTGAACACCTAGTGACATGCGTTGTCGCACATGTATGGAACAGTAAAGTCAATAAAGAAGTACAATATAATGAAGTATAAGAAAGTACAATGACCAGTTTCTCCTCTAAGGACCCCAACTCTTTGTCAACTCCACAGAGTTACAAGGTATTATTAATCCCATGCCAATCTGACATCCCATGCATAAGATAGAATCATGGTTTTAAATTTCGACTGAAATCCTAAATTTCGGGTTTCGGTCGAGAATGAAACCGAAATTAAATGGTCATTTATTTTAGCTGAAATTTGGAAATTTCAATATCCCGAAATTTCATCCAAAATTTAAGGGATTTCACCCAAAAATCTCGATTTTAGATAATCATTTAATATTTCCGCGAAATTTCATTTCAGCTGAAATTTTGTAGGAGATAAAGTAGGCATTTTTTTTTTAATTTTGTTGGCTTTTGGTTGAAAATTTGAAATTTTGGCCGAAATTTTGGTTTCGGTGAGGACTGAAACGCATTCCGAAACCGAAATTTGAAACCATGGATACAATTACTTTGCTGTGCAGTTCAATGATGTTGCCTACCAAATATTGTTCTCTACATTAATTTAATGAAATAAAACATAGAACCTGTAAGTAGGATCAGTATTCCTTTGCTGTTATTTTGGTGTTCAGTACTTAAATCGCATGTACTGATTAATAGTAGATTTGTTTTTGGCAGATTATGACAAAGTTTCAAGCACCAATGCTACTTGCTTGAGGGCATTTCAACTAGGGCAAAGGCTAAACTTCATATTAAAGATGCGTGCCTTAGGAAACTCATATGATGAAAAATTACAGGCTGTTCCATCTTGATACCAGGGCAGAAGAGCGACCTTGCAACATGATCAGTGCCCCGGTCATACTGAATTAAGTGGCATTCCTTTGAAGCTAATTTTCCAGTCATGTAGCTTATATAATCATGTTTCATGTCAATGTACAACCCAATATGCAATCATGATGTTTTTCCCTCACACATTTAGTTGTATATTTTCAACGCATTTTGTTGATAATGGGAATTATTAGACTTTTTCAAGCAGTGGTTATTCTCCAAGGATGAGGGCAGTCATGTTCTTAGAACATGCAAGGTTGTAAGAGTGACGGAAACTATTCATTTTAATTTTGTGTATACATCTGGATTGGCATACACCAATTGTCTCTTCTCACTCTTCACTCAGTCCTTTCTTATGTTGTTTTATCCCATCTCTTTTTTCCCTACTCCGATGGACCAAACCCTGGCAAATTGCTCTTGCCATTTGTCCAAGGTCTCTTCATCACCTTCTCACCATCTGTTCATCATTTCCATTTGTTTTTCACACGCTCAAGGTATCAGTAACCTTCCCCAGCATATGAGCATCTTATTATTGTTCTATTAGTAGCTATTTATATCAAGGGCTCTTGAGATTTGTTTTTTTTTTTGAAAGATAACGATTTCATTCCATAACAAAATCAGAAAGTACATGAAGGGGACAAGGAATCCCCTCTCAAATACAGCATCATAAAAAGCCAAGCAAAGAGATAGGGAAAATCAACAGCATGCCGATCCAAGGATGGACCTAAAATCCAAGGCTTGTAAATGTAGACTTCTAGCAGATCGACTGAATGGATCGCTATGATTCACCACCACCGACTCCAAACTTACACCACCCTTCGCTAGGTGATCGGCCATCTCATTTGCGGATCTTCTCATATGATGAATTTGGGGGCTGATTATGCGAACTAAGTCCCAAATCTCCACAGTTATGTTATCAAGCTTCCAAGGTCCCCTACATTTGTTAGAAGCCCAAGCAAGCTCATTCATTGAGTCACCTTCAATAAGGGCTCTTGAGAATGATTCAACAGAATTCAAAGGATTGCAATTGGAGAATCTGAAGCGAGTTTCTTTTGTATTGCTTCTGCTAATAGGTGGGAACTGGCTTTCTTCTAGGAACATATGAGATTTTTTCAGTTTGAAAGTCTTTCAATGGTATATGGTTCTCCTAACTTTACTGTTAGGCTGTTCAGGTTGCAATTGATAAGTTTTTGCAATGGACAGAACTCAAATATTTTCTTCTTATTGTTACTAGTGTTTCCAGACACAATCGACTTAAAACCCACCTCTTAGAGGTTGTTCTTCCTTTCTTATCTTTCTGCAAAGAATGATATTTTATTTTTATTTTTACAGCTGGTTGATGGGGTCTGCAACCAAACAAGGAGTCCCCTGTGATGAGTGCGGGCGCTCTCCCCAATCCGCTTATATGAATGATTATGGTAACTTGCTACTTCTCTCTGTCTTTATCACTTCTCTAATCCGATTAATGGCTGCTTAGGTGTTGCTTCTCCAATCCCTCTCATCTATCTCCTTTTCTCCCACCACCCCCAATTCCATACCATGCCTGTTTTGGCCTGTTCAGAATAGAACAGAAATTCATCAACACTCTGCAACTTGGAAATCTGATCGAAAATCACAGGTTAATTAAACATAACATCACCATATTATGATGCATCTCTTCTTCTAAACTGTAGCTTCAAGACTCTTGGCGGATCTCAGAAGCAACTGTTCTAGCCCAAAAACGGAGATGCTGTTTCATATCAGCTCCCGAGGCTGCCGAGATAGGTGGTATCCTTAGATTAAGCAGCGGAGAATCACGTCTATTGATAAGCCATGCCTCTGAAAGATATGGCCTTCTTACAACTCTCTTCTTCTCCCCCAAACTTTGTAGACCTGGAACGATTTTCATCATATGTGGACTCAGTTCATCCCTGTTGAATACAAAACCAAGATCCATAAACCCCTTCAGTTCATCATGTTCCAGCTCAGAGTAGGTCTTGCAGCTATTCATCTTCACTAATCTTCTCCTTGGCTGTTTGTACATAGATGGAGATGTTGAACAAGAGCGAATTTTACTTGGAGATGGCTGCAATTGGAACAGTTGATGTTTGGAGACAAGATTAAACCTTGCTGGCAAGATTTTATCTTTGGAGACAAGATCCAACCTTGGTGGAGTTTGAGGTCGCTCCTCCAACTTAACAAGCACCATAATTAAGATTCAGTTAGTTATGAATTCATCATAGAAGATCTAAACATGAACTATCATAAAAGAGAATTCAGGGATACAAAAGTACTTATCTTGGTTTTCTGTACCTTGGGATGATCAATAGGATTAAGCACTGGTTCTACTTTGTCTGTTGATGATAAGGTCTTGTCTTGTGGAATTGGCATGGATGGTAGGGGAGTTTCTGAGATGGGTCTTGGAGTCTTCTTCGTGACGATGTTTTGATAGAACCAGAGGCTGTCCATGGATTGGAATAGGTTATGTGAGCAATAGTACTGGTCAGGAGCCATAGCCAAAGCCAAAGCCATTTGCTCAGAGTGGAAATCCTAAATCCTAATACCACCAATCCAAGAAGAATCTTATCTAGGAAATAGCCCACTTTGCTGGGTAGTGATGGTGGTGTGGAGAAACAAAATCATTTAGAATAAATTAAAAAAAAAAATGAAGGAGTGAGTGGTTGTGGAAGGTGAGGTGACATTATTCTGTTTTGTCCTTTGATGGGGGTCATTGTTCATGGACAACAACCTGTTTTACCCTCATCTCAACTGAATGACTTGACTCTTATTGTTACCCATTTCTTGTTTGTTGTTTTGTTGATGATATCTTGGAACAGAAGCAAAGGAACAATGGTTAACCATGGGGAGCTGAAGTTTGCTGCTTACCATTGGTTGAAGTGATGGGGCCCACTAAGAAACAAGTCATGTGAACATGGTGTGGGTCACATGGCTTTGCACCAATGGAAAAAAAATGAACTAGCAGTTTTGGGGAAGTCTGATGTAGTGGGATCCCTTTTTGGGAAGTTCCAAGCAGTCATGTTACTGTTTTAACTTAGTTTTTGGGGCCTCTGGTATAGAGACAGGTTTGAGACCCATGCCAGTTTGTCCTATATGTAAAAATGTAAAAGGAGATCATATATGACAAACTGGCAAGTGGTGAGAGAGAGAGAGAGAGAGAGAGAGAGAGAGAGAGCTGCACTATCCCTTGTCTTTGTTTCTTGGATGTTCTTTTCATAGAAAATTTTATTATTGTCATCAGCAAATGTATATATTGAGATTGGGTCGTCTGAGGCCATGTGATGTTGGTTCTTCTCTTGGTTTTTAGCACATAGACCTGATTTCTTAATTGATACAGAACATGACGAAAAGCTCATATGGAGATTTCAACGCTTGATCCAACCATTTCCCTTGCATGTATTTCTAATTGTCTATTCTCAAGCCACTAATTGGATGGTTAGGATCATCTGAAGCTGTTTCCTCATCAAGATCAACCCATCTCATTCTAAGAAAGTGGAAGGATTGCACCTTTTTTATGTGGGCCCCACCTTTTGATCAATCCTGACCCTTGATCTAGCATTGCCATCTTTTGCCCCCGTTGCGTATGAATAACAATCTCTTTAAATGTATGCATATATATTTTTAAATTTGTCCCTCCATCTATAAGTTCTTAATTGAACGGTTAGGATCATCCGAAAAGCATTATTTTTTAAGGGGCCAGAAGATTTGTTCTTAATAATTCAAGTTTGCAAGAACTCCATCCATCCATCATTTCAAAAAAAGAACTACATCCATCCAATTCATTCACTCTTTTCATTTCCCTTGTTCTAATTTTATCACTTTTTTCTATTTTAAATTTCTCTAATTGGCTGTTGATAGCTTGTTGTGAATTATAATAGACAACGAGAAAATAGTAAAATTGGAGATTGGCAATATCTCTCTCTCTCTCTCATGATCTCAATTCATTAAGTCCCTGTTCATTTTGAATTTTGAGAATTGATTTTGAGGCCAAAACTGATTATTAGACTCAAATTGTGTGAGTTCACCTGCAATATGCTTTGGTTATCATTCTGATTTGGTGTGACAAAAACCCCTAGAATCAATAAGTTCATTTTTATAACGTTGGTAAGAAAAACAGAGCAAAATGAGTATAGGTATTTGCATTGTAATGTATTTTTCCAAGCAGATTTGTGCCTACATGTTTTTGTATTTTGCAACAGAAGGCAGCATCAATGAGTGTCATTTTTGTAAAAGTTAGGGGAATGCTATGGTAAGATGGGTCTCACCAGAAAACAAAATGGACTCACTGCAGGCCCCCATATGGTGGTGTACTATTTTTCCCCCCATTCAGATGAATCTGAACATAACATTCCTCAAGAGATACTATGGCAAGTTACCTGACTCTCAGCTCAGTCAAGTCATCCTCTGCCGACCTCCGGACCGTAGTTATCGGAAACATCCTAGTCGGATGCAAAGCTCGTTTCCCTAGAAACTCCCTTCGGAAGCTAAGTTCTTTTCGCTTCCCAAATTTAGAAACTTTCCACACGCTTCCTCTTGTGTTTCCTCTTAATTAAGAGTACACTTTTTATTTGGGTGATTATTTTAAGCAAAGAGTGTTTTCTCCTTTTGATACCTCAAATGAGCATATTTAAAAAAGGGAAGTGATATATTCACCCCCTTTTCTTCCCCCGTTCCTCCCCCCCCCCCCCAGCGTATTTATGACTATCCTTTTAAGTCCTTAACACTACAAGCATGTGGCCCAGGTGAGAAAAAGTTGTGAATATATCATTTCCCCTAAAAAAAAGCATATTTAAAACTTAAAGATTCATCTTAAGTTCCAAATGTAACCTACATGTATCTTTTTTCTAAGAACTTTAACATTAAATCTACACAAATAAAACATGTGATACTATAAATCCCTAAAACTTGTAATCCTAATCAGTTGAAACTTAAGATGAATCCTGTAATCTTTACCTGCATCAATAGCCATACAGCCTATGCAAGAGTTAAGCAAAGCTAAAACGATTCTGATCTTAACAAGATTTTCCAGTCATAGAAGTACCTGAGTTAAGGGAAAATCTAATACTTACAGTCCCAATGCTAACCTGTAGCTTGAAGTTTTAAACAACAAATAAGCATGTTGAACAGTAGCTTACCTAGCTAGAGTGGCTAACATCTCTCTTCATCTATAAAATAGCAATCTAGTAGGTCAAAAAAGAAACATCTCAAGGTAACATCCCATACATCTGAAAGAAATAACAACAGTTAAGGAGGAAATGGAACTAGATTTTCTGCTTATCTTGTCTTTGGGGGATAGGAAGTAGAAATGAGCTAAGTATTTATTTATTCTCCTGGTGCTGAAACTCCTTGCTTCAGCCTCTCTCTCTTCATTTTCTTTTTGGAAATGGGCTTTTTCTTCCTTGGTGGCATAGTCTTTTGTGCATACATGTAGAGAACATAATTTCCAACAAGGAAGGCCAGCAGCACCCCCACCACAACAAGCAATACTATCAGACCTGGGTTGAACCCTTTCACTTCATCATCGATCATGTTTCCCTGTTCATAGCATAGTAGGTTTAATATGTATGTTAGGGGGAAAAGAGCAAAATAAAGTTCCAACCAAAGTTAGCAAGGGCGATATAACAAAATCCAAACCAAATGGAAGGCTCATATTTCACCAACTATGACCTATTTAGGCAAAGCACAGTTTGGTGATTGTCAAGTATAACAACATTATCAGTAAAGTCAAATGATGAGATGAAGATGTGACCAAGATTTTAATGACACGTGAACTTCCACTACGTCTTGAAGGTGCAATATAATCTCTTGAGGCTATTAATGATGATGGTAAATAAAGAAATGATTGATCCCCTAACATCTCCATGATTGAATTGAAGAATTTAACTTGATTGAATAAAAGAAACAAAATTCAAGATCACCAATAAATTAAGGAGGTCAAGTGTTGGGAACCGACACTCCAAACGGGAAACAACCACTGTTCCAGAACCCATGATGACCAAGCTTACTGCAGATGGTAATGATATCACATGTGTTATTCTCAGGATTCTTTTCTATCCCAAGATGGGTTTGAAATTTGAATGGTCATTCTTCCAATCGTAGTCTTTAGGTACGAAAATCAATAGGAGCTAGCCCTCTGTCTACTTCAAGGTTTTGAACTCCATCACAGGGCCATTTCTATATCCAACGCTCAGATTGTCCTTGTTTTCCAAAAAATTGGACCAAGGGAGAGTTATAAGGATCCATCTAGCTAACAGACCACACATGCCACCACCAAGAAGCTGCATACATAAAAGATTGGAGCCAAAAGAAGAAAAAAACTGACTTCATCATTCAAAAAAAGAAAAAGAAAAAAACCGACTTCCTCACATGGGTTCCAAACATATAGTAAATTCATTTTATTAGAGAAAGAAGGCATGAATGCAAATTTTTTTTCGGGCATTCTCCACTTCTTTTGAGAATAAATTTATTTATCGAAGGCCCACTAAACATTGATCAAGCACTTCCTTCGCTGGACACTTGGTGGAGTGATCCTGGTGAGGTTCTTCCACGGACAACTTGAACAATTTGGGTCCTTCAAAACTATCAGAACGGCAGTGTTAATGTATAAGAGTTTCTATTGAAGATGAAGAATATCTTTGATGCTGCAATCAAGCAGTCTCTTGACAACAATGACAAAGTACATCATACTTTGACTGATTTGGGAGATGAATACAAGATTTTCCATGACCTCTCTTCTCACAGCAACATTTATTTAGTTGGGGAATTTATTTTTACAATATGATGGACTCACAATATCTTCCACTACACCTTTGAAGCCCTCATCCACTTCATCATTCTCATCAAACAGTTTTAAGGTCCTCAGTCTGCTAGATCAACCTCCTTCCACAATCGCGGACGAGGTTGCGGATGTGGTCGTGGCCAAGGTAGAGGCTGAAGTGGACCACCATATCATCCATAAGGTTTAGAGAACCCTCAACATGGGGCTTACCCTCCACATCCTGTACAAGCGGGGTGTCAAAGTGGTTTACTGCCTATGCCTCCTCCTACAAGCTTGCCTCGCGCATATACTAGCACCCTCAGGCTCTAGGGTGCGTCGCCTCTTGTCGTCTTGGCACGTCGGCATTTATGGGTTGCCAAATATGTGGTTGTCACAAAAACACTGTTAGGATGTGCTATTGTCATTATAATTCGGAGTATTAGCATTTAGGGGTGGCAACGGGGCGGGTCGGGGCCGGATGTTGGGGTCCCCTTCCCCTTCCCCTCTGCGGGGAATTTTCCCCTTCCCCTTCCCCTTCCCCTCTGCGGGGATGGTGGGGAATCCCCCTCCCCTCCCCGCGGGGAATATCTAATCCCCTTCCCCTTCCCCTCCCCGCATCCTTCGGGGACAAAATCCCCGCCCCGCCCCCTCTTTGGAACCCAACCAAACCAGCAAACAGAGCTTCTTTCTTCTACGTCCATTACAGACAATATTGTGATGAATGCTATGATTCTATTCATGTGATCAACAAACAGATGGACAAAATCAGAAATGCATGGATGAGACAACAAACATAAATAACAACAGGACCTCATCTTTCAGCAATTTTCTGCATAAATTATGGAATGATAAATAGGAAATGAGCACCAGGATTACCTTCATTAACAGGCAGCCAATGTGCAAAAAGTAACTATTTCAGTAGTCACAATGAACTTTAAAAGTCCATAAGTGGGCGCTCACACACGCAAAATAATGTTCATTAGTTCATTATGTATAGCATGTTAACCCCCAGATGAGCATGAGAAATGAGAATGGAGAAGAGAACAAAATCAACAAATGACTTATTTCTTTAACTGCAATTCAGTCTAGTGCTGACATGAAACAAATTTCTAGTAGCTAAATTTTTCTTGTTGAAAATTAAAACCTGCAATCCAACCCTAAAATTCTGTTGGCACTACGATTTTTTGATAATTGCATACACTCAGCGTCTCAGGCTCTCAGCTTGTCTTTATTATTTCAACATCTGTGAAAAGGTTATTATAGTTCCCAAAATGCTCTCAGAAGCTAATTAAAAGGAAAAGACAAGCTAAGTTTATGTTTGGGGGAATCTTGTAGCCGATCCACAGAGTTTCTAGTAGTTTTCCTTAAAAAAAACACTTAAAAATTTACAAAAAAATGGCATTGATTAGCGGGGCGGGGACAACTCCATCCCCTTCCCCTTCCCCTTTCAAATCGGGGAATCCCCTCCCCAAACGGGGCGGGGCGGATCCCCGCTTTTTCGGGTGGAATTGCCGGCCCTATTAGCATTTCTCACCAACTGCTCTAGCAAAAAGCTTCGGGGTGGTTTATTCAGGTGCCACTCATAGTCTATCTACTGATATCTATTGATACAAGTAGCATGTCATATCTTGTTCCCTATTCGGGTTCTTCTCATATCTGGGAGATGGGTCATCTTTTACCCATTTCTCAAGCAACCTTAACTCCTTATCTCTTCCTGGTGTGTAAGTTGCTCTCAACTTTCAGCTCAAATTGTAGTTCGTTTCAAAGTTCACTTCTCAGTTTTCCTGTCACTTTATCTTTACACCATCTATTCTTATGATGAAACTTCAGCCGGGGAAGTTCCTCACTACAGGTAGATCATGGCAATTTTGAAGCTCCTCGCTAGAGGTCGATTGTGGCAATTTTGATTTTTTTGGTTGATCTTGCCACTAGATCTCCTTTTTAGTCTGATGGATGTTGAAGTCCTATCTGTACCAGAGTCATTTTTCTAAATCTTCCGATAAAGTTGCGAGTAATAAAGCTTGGGAGATTAACTTTTTCGCCCCCCCCCCCCCCCCCCCCCCCTTTTAACGTGATTTGACATAAAAAAGCTTTAGGTACCACTCTCCTTTTAGAATTCGAGCGGTATCTAAGGATTTCAATAGCTAATTTATTATAGAACATAAAGGGTTGAAGACTTAAAGACAAAGGAGAGATGACAGCCTTAAATTAGAAAAATATCGTTGGGCATTCCTATTAAAACTATGACATTAAATTACAAGTGCTGCACACTTAATTGGATAGGAGGGGGGAAATTTAAGGTTGAATTTTAATGAGTTGCTGAGATACGATTTGTTTGCAAGTACTCAATTGATATAAGCTGATCAAGCAAGATACTTATTGGTTGTAGAATAGACAACAGAGGCATTTCGGTGTTAGATTTCATCTTCAACTGCCCTGTTACTAAGTTCAACATTTTTCTAATGATATCACAGTCATAGATTTTAAGGTTTGTCCAGTCAAATATTGTAGCAGCAAATAACAATCTTAAATAGCCATAATCCTTCATGACATTCTATTATAGCTAGTCATATATAGAATATTTCAGAGTAATTTTTATTCCACTGTCCTTTACAAATCGACCACGCCTTGAAATATTTGGAGGTACTCTTAGCTAAAGTAGACAAACGCTCCAAGCAATATAGAATACTAGCACACTAAAAAAGAAAAAGAAAATTAAATACAAGACCCAGAATCATTTCAGAAGCTTTGAGAGAGCCTCTACAAGATGGTTGATGACTCCCAAGAAGCATGGTAATGATACTGGGATAACGGAAACATATCGTCTGTGATCCTTACAAAGCTCGTTAGAATCAGAAAAAGTGTGCTAATATTGGGAGCAAGTGTAAGTTGGAAAAACCTGCCCTTGGGTGGGTGAAATCAGCGTTTCAAATTGCATATGCAGGCCAAAAGAAATCCTAGTCAACTCGGCGTGGTGCGACTGAGTACTCAATTGATGTGGTCATATCTTGGGGGGTCAAATAAGTTTTGATGGACTTGGTAGGGCGAACTGCAGACTGGGACAAGAACTTGGCCAAGGTAATAAGGAGTCGATGTAGGCGAGTTGACGTTTGATGCGGGGAGTTGTGAAAGGGTGGGTGAACTTAAATGAGGATAGATCTCACACATCAGACTAAACAGGCTTCGAAGGTCTTTTTTCACAATGAAGAGGGAGAACCATAAGAGTCTCTCAGTGACAATAAAGCAAGAACCATCTTCTACATTGGCATCCTTTCCATTTCCATGTACCTAAGTTTAGAAATTACCAAAGGATTCACGAACCTTTGGATAGAAAACAGATGCAATGTGAATTGTTAAATTAGTTAAAAAGAAGCTAAAGTAACTTCCTCTTGGACGCTAGAATGTGTCAACAGTCCCTTAACAACAATCACAGCTTTTGACAGTTGGAGAATCTCTCACCGAGGGAGAAGCACAAGGATCGAAGGACTTTCTCCCTAGAATGGAAACTCCTTTACATTCAAAGAATTCATAATGCAAGCATACAGTTATACACTGGGTCTCCGGAAAACATTTAGGATGATTGATCAAAGATATGATTTAGAGATTGGGATCCCCTATTCGACAGGCCATCAGCTGAAGGAAATTCTCAACACAACTCTCATCATTCCAGGATCCGAATACCAAACGATCTGAAAGCCTAACCCTGATGGCGTTTTCACCACCAAAAGTGCATGGAACCAGATTCGAACAGCCCAGCAACCCAGGGCACGAGCGACATCTATTTGGTTTCCTGGGCATGTCCCTGAGCATGCATTTTTTGCATGGCATGGCAGGCTATCCGATAGAAGCTCCGCACCCTTGATCACTTATCCTTCTCTGGAGCCAACGGCAACCTCACCGGCAACCTCACCTGCACCCTATGCAAGGCCGACCGGGAGAACATTGATCACCGGTTCTTCAAGTGCTCTTAATCATCTTGGATTTGGACATCCATGTTGTGGCGAAGCCTTGCAATCGGCTCCAAGATGAAGAAGAATGGATGATAAATACCTTCAAGAGGAAAGGCCAAGCCAACTAAAGTAGCCAAGCTAGCCTTCAAAGCATCAATCTACCACATTTGGATTGAACGAAACAAAATAATTCACAAGCAGCAAGAGAGGCACAAGAGACAGATACTGCAAGATGTCAATGAGAACGTGAAGGACAGGCTTAGCTTCCTTCGGTTTGATGATGATAACATGGATAGGAATGGGCAAATTGACGCAAACTTCGGATGTTCCATAAACCTTAAGCAAAGCAGCCCAAAAACTTGCTTTGGGATCAAACCGGGGAAGGGAACTGACAAGCTCAACACCGACGCCTCGTTGGATGGGAATAGAGCAACAATGTGAGGCATCTTGTGAAATGAAGAAGGCCAAGCCCAGGGTATGTTCTCAATCAACATGGAAGCAGAAGATATCCATGAATTAGCGATCAATGGCATTCACCAATGGATCTGACTCGCCATGCCATTGAAAACAAAGTCCAAGAAATATGGGTGGAATTGGATTCTCTAATTGCTGTTAATGTTCTCAACGGCACTGTTAACTGCCCATGGATGAAGAAACCCATGTTGTTGAAAATCAAGAAAAACCTCTCTTGCTTCAAAAGTTGGCGCATAACCCATTTATGGAGGGAAGCCAATGCAGCTGCTGGCTTTCTCTCAATAGTTACAAAGGGGAAAACATTCACCTCCCTATAATTCCCCCAAACCTCATGAACATTGTAATGGAAGATAGATCAGGGTGTAATTATATTAGATTATAACTCCTATTCTTTTCAATTAATGAACCGATAGGGGTCCGCATATTCAGCGTTTCTCTTAAAATGTCCATGTTAAACCCAGCTTACCCACCACCCCCCAAAAAAATAAAAAATAAAAAATAAATAAATAAATAACTAAAAAGAATAAAATGATGATATGTTTTTTTTTTCTTTTTGAATGGTGGGGTATATTTTATTAAAAAAGACCGAGATGGTCAAATACAGAGAAAGGGAGAAAAAAACTAGAAAACAACAAAGAAAAGAAATGAGATTCAAGGAGGCGAAAATCGAAAAGCTCCAAATCTTCCTTCTCTAGAAAACCCACATGCTGGATAACAATAGATGAGGTCCCCAACCAATCTTGAATTTCATCAAAGAACCTAGCAAATAGATGAAGAAGGACTTTAAGCTGAAGAATCACATTCAGAGAATCCCCTTCAACAATCCCCCCTTCAAAATGATGGTATGTGTAATAACTAACAATGATAAAAGGATAATCCAACAATAAGAAAGTATGAAAAAAAGAAATCCAGACAACAGATCCCAAAAAGAAAGAAAAACCCAGATCATCCCCACATCAAAAAAATAAACAAGATCTCTTATTCAATGGAATTAACAAACACTTACAGAAGAGGAGAACTGGTCCTCCATTGCAGGAATTAGTTATAACCCAACTCCTATTTTTCACTGCATGCAACATTTGGAATGAAATCACAATAATAATAAAAATCTCTATCTAAACTCGTAATGGCAATTAAAGAAACAAAAAGAAACACAGAAAACTTACAAGAAAACACCAGATCTGTTCAAACAAAAACAAGAAAAGGAAGAATAATACAAAGAAGAAGAAGAAAAACCATACCTCTAGCTCTCTAGCTATGGGTTCTCTTTCTCCGATCTCTCTGACAATTAAAAGACGTTAAAACGCGTTCTTGGGTGATGATGGGAAATGATATCGCACTCTCTTCTTTTGATATTGGCACCTTTTTTTTCGTTTTTTTTAAGAATTTTTTCATTGGCTGTTAGAACTCTATATATAGAAAAGAAGACACGGGATTGGACGAATGATGTAAAAATTGGGTAATTATTCAGTTGTTTTGTTCCGAAATTATAATTGTAAACTGAATTATAATCGTAAAAAGAAAACATTAAAAAAGGGAAAATTACAGTTACACCCCCTCTCAACTTTATGACATTTTCAATTCTAACCCTTACTTTTAAAAGTCACGACCTGGACCGCCCAGGTTTCAATTTGCATATGGTAGAACTCTCTTTTGAAACACATGCTAATATGAAGACCTCATACCCCATACACAAATCCAAAAACTACCAATTTACCAAAAACACAGTGGGCCCATATTGTTGGGATGATCCAAAGCGTTCATTTGATGGGCCCTGACATAGATAAGTTGTGCCCAAAAAATCAGCTCCATAGGATCATCTTAACCCATCGATCTGTGGACAAACTATCAACTTAGGGGGTCTTACCTTTGTACAAATTGAAACCTACTGGGGGTGTAGTTGGTGACTTTTAAAAGTCAAGATTGTAGTTGAAAATGTCAGAAAGTTGAGGGCGTGTATCTGTATTTCTCCCTAAAAAAAGTTTTGGTAGGAAAATAGGAACCTACGATGTCCTTGCACTTTGTAGGTGTGAAATGGTGGGCTCCACACCATCAAAATAAGATGTGTAAAATGGTGGGACCCCACATTGGGGGTTATGGAAAGATATGATGTTAGGCCCCACCCATTGCATTAGGTGTAAAAAAGTCATGGGAAAAACGTGTTCCAAGGAAAAAAAATCTAAGGCTTGCAGTTTTCCTTGAAAACAAGGCAAATGTTTCATTTTGGAATATAATCTTCACGTAAAATGAATTTAGGGCTCTCATAATTAATGCTCCAAAATTTTATAATCTCTTATATCCTATTGCTAGATCAGGAACCGATATTGTTCTTATCATTTGTAATTTATAATCTCTTATTTTTAATACTTAATAGAAAAATCTAGTGTCATAAGATATAAGCGAGTACTTTCTTAGAAAATATTGTTCAAAGGGCCCTTTTGATTGGGTCCGTGTCATTTTTTGTTACATTTTAAAATTAGTTGAAAAAGTAACTATGGGCCCCTTTACGGCTCTTTATGCCAGGGCGCCCTTGCATAAATCATTCCTCAAGTACTTATAGTTTATAATAGTATATATATAGTACAAGGGAGGATGACGATACATAAAGAAAATCAGTGTCAAAGTTCACATATCCTAATCGCATTTCGTATCACTAACATACTAACAGGATTGGAGGGCGTGTGTATAAAGTATGTTGGAGGGTATGTGCATACGCAAAAAAAAAAGGATCAATTACTGTTGCATGCTAGACAGTTGAAAAAATGACGAGAAAATGTTGAGTTTTGAAAAAACACGAAGAAATGCTATTTTATTAAAAAATAATTTTTTAGGACGAAAATACCCCTAACCTTACTTTATCTTTCTCTTCTTGGTTTTTACACTTTATCTTTCCGGCGATAGAAGCCTTCTTCTCTGGCGAAACATCTTCATTTATCCGGCATATGCGGTTAGAAGGAGTTCTCTAGAGACGCCCCTTTCTCATTTTCTTTTTCTTCCTCCAAATATCCAAAATCTCATTATCTTTGTAAGTATTTCCCCTTTTCTAGTGGCTGTAGCCAAAATCAGTTGCCCAAGGAGCTTTCACTAGGCAAAAGAGTAGTGGAAGCCAAAATGGTACTCGAAGCAAAATGTAAGTTAGGCAAAAAATGATAGTCGAAGCCCAAAAAATGCTAGTTGAAGCCAAAAAAAAAGTTACTTCAAGCCAAAAATGATAGTCGAATCCAAAAAATGATAGTCGAAGCAAAAAAAAATGATAGTCGAAGCCAACAAATATTTCTCGAAGCTAAAATATATTAGTTAAAGACGAAAAAAGTTCCAAATGTTACTGGAATTTAAAAGTTTTAGTCGCAGCCAAAAACATGTTAGTCGAAGCAAAAAAACCAGCTATTCGAAGCCTAAAAAAATTTAGTCGAAGCGAAAAACACAACGGCGAATGTTACAGGAAACACATTTTTCACTTCGACCAAGTAAATTTTGGCTTCGAATATCCTGTTTTGGCTTTAAGTACCTGTTTTTGCGTTGAGAATAAGAGGGGGAGATCTCTGAAAATAACTAATCATTTGATGTCCATTGGATAGCACGAAAATGATGAACATATGACTTTGCCATAGCATCTCTTTTACAAGTTTAGAAGTTAAGA
The DNA here is from genome assembly GCF_043159265.1 of Tasmannia lanceolata. Lineage (NCBI taxonomy): Eukaryota > Viridiplantae > Streptophyta > Magnoliopsida > Canellales > Winteraceae > Tasmannia > Tasmannia lanceolata. The sequence goes on from NW_027518679.1 coordinate 44,333,967, forward strand.
GAGGTAGTGGAGTTTTCCATTAGCCACAGTAACACAACAAAAAATTATCAAATGGGGTTTCAAGAAAGGCATAGTTGTTGATCCTCAGAATCCCTCAGGACAAAGAAGCATCTGCTGCCAGAGAAATGGGATGTTACGCCGGAGAAGAAGGCTTCTATCGCCGGAAAATCTCGTCGTTTCACACAAAATGCGTCGGAGTAAAACCTAGAAATGAAAGAGTGTAAAACCTGCAAGTAAAAGAGTAAAATGGTAAAACCAAGAAGAGAAAGATTAAAGTAAGTTGAGGGGTATTTTCGTCCCTAGCAACATTTCTTTTAATAAAACAGCATTTCTTAGTGTTTTTTCAAAACTCAACATTTTCTCGTCATTTTTTCAACTCTCCAGCATGTAATAGTAATTGATCAAAAAAAAAGTGTGACACTCGCTATCTCTAGTATGGACACTCATTCTGACAGTACTATAGGGTGTGTATATTCTAGGCCGTGAATACTCATCTCTCTCAAATGACATTTATAATAGAGCAATGATAAATCGACTCTCCAAATGGATAAATCGACTCCCCATGTGTCTATCTCTCTCCTCTTTCTCTCTCTAACCTAGAGGAGAGAGAAAGATACATGGGGAGTCGATTTATCAATTTGGGGAGTCGATTTATCACCGCCCTTATAATACTATATATTAAGTACATCAAAGAGAATCACAAGAAAAAAGAAAATAGGAGTCAAAATTCATATATCCTAATTGCATTTCGTATTACTAACATATTGACAGGATTGGAGGGTGTGTGTATAAAGTATGTTTCTACCCAAAAAAAAAACAAAATAGTGCCCCCCCCCCCCCCCCCCCAATAATGAATGGGTTTGGGTTGAGATGATTGGCCCTACCATATCAAAAATCAAAACATGAGGAGTAAAATGGTGGGCTACCCAATATATTGCGGCGGAACTCACCTTTTCAAAACATGTAAAATGATAGGCTTCATCCATGCTATGCATAAGGTGGTAAAAAAAAAATCAATAAAAATTTCCCATAGAAAGAAAACTAATGACAAAACTTAGTATATATTATAGAATATAGTTGCCATGGATGTTGAAGTATTAGAATGATATCATTTCCCTAAAGGCTCTGTTAACTTGTGTTCTCCGCGAAGAAAAAAAAAATTTAGCCAACACCATTTGATGGAAAAAGGTCACATTCCGCGGCAAATTGATCAACTGAACGGAAGAAAAAAGAAAGATCACATTATTAAAGTTTTCCCTGACTATCATGGTTGGGCACCATGTGTGTTTTATATGGACACCATCGAATCTGTTCATCAAATGTAAAGATATTAAATCTCAATTTACATCATCGGCGCAAAAATCTATCAAATATTATAAAGATAATAAATGATAGTGACCTTTTTACTAGAAATATAAAGATAAAAAGAGAAAATTTTCTTTTTACTAGAAATCCTTAGGCAGTGAGTGACAAGGAAAAAAAAACAGATTGGGCAAGATTCAAGATTCAGAGGGATAGAAAGGTATAAGTTGAAAGAATAGGGAATTAGATTGTGTTTTTAAACATTTAGGGGCCGTTTGGATGTGTAGATTTTAGAATCCATGTTTTAGTTTGAAAACAATGTCAGAGAGTGTTCATGACCAACCTGCTGTATGATGTACTGACAGCGTTTCTTGGAATTTTAGTAAAAAATCCAGGTTTTAGAAATCTCACCTGCATGCTGAAATTTCTAAAACCTGAAAACATGGGAGAATCTCCTGCTCTCTTGCTGTCGAAAAAAATGGCAAAAAATCAGAAAACGACGGCTGGTTGCTTTCTTCTCTAGTATTCCACCTACAATTTTGAGGAAATCCAAGATTCTAAAATCCGTGTATCCAAACGGCCCCTTAGAAAATTGGATTCTCCGCTTTTTCACTGTTATTGATAACTAGAATGGCAGAATTTCAGTTGGCAACTCGACCCATTCAACCCGCCTCACCAATATCCAACTCTTAAGCAGCAAAAATTGAAAGAGAAGTCGGTGAAAATAGTCATTAAGTAATAGTCACTTTGGTAAAGAAATAGAAGTTGCTGAAAATGGCCAAATGGCCACAGGTTTCAGGCAGAAATTTCTCACTTTTGCAATGCTACCATACAAAATGACTATTAAAAACATCCCATATCTTATGCATTTGACTTAAAATTGTTGTGAAGAGCTTCAAAAGAGCTCAGCTTTTCTCATCTATCTTAGTTTGTAGGAGGAATATAGGATTCAGTTCACTCTTCATCACTGCCTGAACTACCTTCACTGCTCGAACCGCCTTTCCCGTGTGCAATGCCATTGGCTTTCACCTTCTCGTTCTGATTCTCATCATCATCACTATACTCACTCTCATAATCGTCATAGTCCTCTTCCTCATCTTCTTCTTCTTCCTCAATTCCATCATCCACTGCGGGTCCCTCTTCCACCATGGACCCCCTGGTCCCCGCCCTGCTCCGTTTCAAAACCTTCAACTTCAAATTCGTCTTCTTATCACAACCAATCCAAGCATCACACAAACAATAAGAAGTCAGATTATAATTCCCATCCGCAGGTGCCTGAAACTTACCCATAACTAGCCTTGACCCGTTCTTCACTTTCTCCACCGCTTCTCTCACCGCGGCATTTATCTCCTTCACGCTCACACCTGAACCCTCTTTCACCTCCTGGATTGCCTTCGAGGCAGCAGTAATGGCAGCTGCCTCATCCAAGAAGCTAACTTTCTGAGACATCCACACATCATTTGTGACCGGGTCCGCAAGCAACAACCAGAAGTTTTCTTCCTTGTGGAATGGGAAGTAGGGGGCATGGGGGAGGGCTCCTGTTAGGCCATTCCCACGCTTGAGTGAGACCCAAGCATGCATTGTTACAATGTCCCCCTCTTGAATGCCTTCCTCCCCTTCTGTCTCGCACGTAATTTCAATCGTCATGGAAGGAATCATATCAAGGACTGCCTCCACGTCAAGAGTTTCGGCAGAGGAGAATCCAGCAGTCTGAGCCAGAAGCTCTGCGCGCTTCTCTGGGGTCATGTCCAGTAGGTCTTGAAATGTGCGCACCTTCTGCAAAAAGAATATTATGAAAATGTTTAATTACCTTATAAAATTTAAAGGAAGATAGAAAATAGTCAAGCCAGAAACTAATCTCTACAACATAATCCTATTATAAAACAACTATAATTGTAGGAAAAAGTACTATTTTTCAGCTATTCATCATATACCAACACTTAAGTAATAAACTGTGGTTCTAAGAAAGTCAAAACCTTCGCAATTTAAAATGGCATAGGCAGCTAATAAACTGTGGTTCTAGGAAAATCAAAACCTTTGCCAGCTCTCTCCTACCACAACCCAAACAAAGACACACTACTTATCAGTGAGTAGAGCCATACTTACCGTCTGTGCATAACTGTGGTTCTACCTGGAAATCTAGTGGTCAAGGGGGGCTCAAGGAGTGCGATCACTTTGGAGCAATCAACCCAGTCAAACAGTCCATGGAGGCTGTCTTGCTTCATTGTTGAAGCATTGGACCTTTGCAGAGATATAGGGTCATCTTTCCAGCATATGCCAAGACCCACAAATGAGATGGCTGATGGGATGCTGAGGGAAAAGTGCCGAGGACTTAAACTTGTAAATGATGATGCATTTCCATTATAAGCTGCATTTTATTCTGCGCTGATTCCTTTTTTTTCTTTTTCTTTTTGAAATGGCAATATATATTGATAGAAGAGAACCAAGATGGTCCTTAAGGATTACAAAGAGAACAACAAAAAACAATCAACTGGCAGAGGGAGAAAGTCAAACCACTCCAACACCAACCTATGAACCCCTGATCTAGCAAGGGAATCAGCTTCACCATTAGCTGATCTCCTAACATGCTTAAACACAATATAAGACCCCGAAATCAGATCTGAGATCTCCTCAAAGTAGCTAAGAAATCTCCAAGGGAGAACCACTCTCCCCGAGAGCCAACTAATAACATCGGATGAATCACCTTCCACTATCACCCTATCATAAACATTTTTACTCAGATGCTTATCCCTTGATATGCTACTCTGACTTCCGTTTCAGATGAGTCACTTGTACCAATAGGACCTGAGAAAGCCCATGATACCAAACCTAGAGAGTCTCTACAAAGACCTCCAACACCAACTGGACCCGGGTTTCCCAAACTGGACCCATCAAAATTGATCTCAATGAAGCCTACAAGAGGGGCTTCCCATTTCTAAACAATCTTTACTCTTCTAACACCTTCGAGACACACAATGCGCCAACCCTCCCAAAGATCAAAGGCTGAAACAAATCTGAACATCGGGAGACTCTTCGCCCAAAAAGTAGCCAAGGAGATAATCAAAGGCTGAAGCAAATTCTGTGCTGATTCCTATCCCAGTTTTGTCTTATATTCTTGTACTGACGTCAAAAAATTGGGCGTAAGGCGGAGAGAACAGAAACAGTGGTTACTAATAGTTAGTTTGTGTATTTCATTGTTAAAATACATATACATGTACCTTTAAGTTGCATAATTTAAAAAACATGTGCCCAGCACATCTACGTAGACATGGTTCATTTTACAACTATTAAATTTCCAAATGAATACCTCTTCAAGGGCGACCTAGACTAGTATTGAATTTAACCCGGATAAAAGATCACAGAGAGCAGATGAATTGGAAGCATGCTCCTAATTGAAGAGTATAGATGATTGGGAACTAGAACTACATTAGGTTATTTGAATAAGTGATTTCCACAAGAAAATACAATTGCATATCATCTCCTAAGCAAGAAATTCTGTCCCACATATTTCATGAGATGGCAATGGAACATTATTACCCATGATATCTTCTTACCTTGCGACCAATCTTTTTGACAACAGCCTCACTAAAATGAGGAAGTTGTAGAAAAGGTGCAATGCCTTCCGTGAACCCTCCAGTTGCTTTTCTTGCACTTAGAGGAACAGCCTGGATTCAATACATAGAAATACAGATGTGTAAATAATTTAAACTATTTACACAAAATAAACAATGGAAAATGTAAATGTTGAGAAAACTTAAAACACACAATACTGGGTAGCACTTATAGTGAACCAGTAATCAGCATAGAAGACTAAATTATTTTAGATTTTAAAAAAGGTGCAAGCAAAATTCAATGCCATAGAACCACGTCTTTACCCCTGAAATAAAAGCTGAGAAGTTTTCACTTTCAACACGTTGTCAGAAAATCCAAAAACCAAGTCTAGTTGATTATATCAACAACTCAACTCAACTAAGCCTTTGTCCCAAACTAGTTGGGGTCAGCTCTACTTGATGATATCAACACTACAAATTATTTGATTATTGGGGAGCAAGTAATTAGCCGCCAAAAATGCGGCAATCAGCTTCACATACAAAATTTTGGAAGACTATTCCAGCATTGATCTTTCAAGAATAAGTCCATTTAACCTCAAATTAGAACCAAAAAACATATGTCAACACAAAATTTTATAAGAAAGAAGGAAGCAAAGCACCTGAATGATACTCTGAGAAAGCTCAACAACCCCAATTGCAGGTCTCAGCCATCCATGTCCTTGAGGAGTGCGGGGAATAACAGCCATCTGCATGTAAAGTAATAAAAATTGAAGTGAACCGATTTACACTAGATTAGAAGATTGGTGAAAGCACACATGGCAACACATGAAATTAAGGAGTCTGATCAAACATTAGTGTATACATTTGAGTGAAACAGACTAGATGCCCATAAGAGAACAAGATAAACATAGACTGCATATATGTATATAAAATATCCGCATGTGTTTATATATGTGTGTGCGCGCGCGCGTGGAGTGGAGGCATGCTTCAGGAGTTCTATGCGACTGTAAAATACCTACCAAGTTAAAGGGAAAGTTTTATAAGACAGCTGTGAGGCCAGCCATGCTGTACAACTCAGAATTTTGGGCCACCAAGAAGCAGCAGTTGCATAAGATAAGTGTAACGGAGGTGCGAATGCTTGGATGTGCGGCGACACAAGGTTAAATAGAATTAAAAATGAAGACATCCGGAAAAAGGTGGGGGTGGCACCAATTGAAGAGAACAGGAAGAAGAGAAATTAACATGCACAAGAATTCAAATAAAATAGCTGTAGTGATTGTTTTTTTCATTCAATTAAAAAATATAGTTGGAGTGTCAAGAAAGGCACATCAAAATTACCTTCAATAGTTCTTCTAGAAGGCGAGGTGCAAGTTCGAGCACACGTTTGAAATCACCCTGCAGAGCTGAAGATAAACTCCCTGATTCACGAGTCAAGTGGGCCAGAATCAACAGTTCTGTCTGAACATCACAAAAGGGACGAAGCGGGTGAGAATAAAAACAACAAATAAAAAAAATAAACAACAAATCGAGTATGACACAATCTTATGTAGTCAAGTGTATAACGGCCAAATAGCTCAGTAACTACCTTCACTATGGATGGATGTTGCTTCCAAAACTTTGCTTGCTCATGCCTAATGTTCGTAGGGTCCAGATTCAATTCACTACGGACTACCATGAACAGCCTTTGAAGGGGTTCACCATCGCTCCTGCGAACTGGGATCTCCATGTACTCCGCAGCCTTAATGAAGACGTCCATAACCTTGCTGTATCATTAAGGTGTGGTCAGATAAAATAGAAAATCCACAATAAACTTCTACGAAATAAAATTCTTTGATATGTATGATGATGTTATGTAGATGATTAGAGATTTTCTATCATATGCACCATGATGTTGTGCAGAGATAAAAAAGAAACTCATATTTAAAAGAGAGGAAATAGTTACCCTGGACAGAAAAATTAAAGATCCAATATTTATATAAAGCCATCTATAAAACTTCGGCTTGCACTAATCAGCTTTTCTAAATCAAGTTCCTTGATTCTGAAAACAGATTAGGATTAATAGAGACTGCAATGCCATTCAGCAGTTTTTTATACATAGAAAACCAAAGATCTGAGTAACAATTTGGTCTACCAAGGATTAATACAGAAAGAAGGATGGACGAGACAGAAATCTGGGAAGTAGGTCAAGGGCTCCAAGAAAAACATTTGTCATTACTAAATGAAGATAATCACCTAGAAACTGAGGCAGCTGGCTGCGTTAGAGAAGAGGCAAACAGTGAGGGTGTGTCTGAGATGATATAATACCCAGATATGGTCAGCACAAAACAGAAACATGAGGGACAAGAAGCAGGGTGAATTTGGGGTTAGAGAAAAGATCAAAAACCATACTTTTGAGGGGTAGTAATTTAGTACGGATTTCCAAGGAACGGGAAGGGTGGAAAATCCTATATTTGGAAAGAGATTAGTAGAACTAAAAGTTTATTAGAGACGGTGATGAAGCAACCGAAATACCACCTATCATATAACTCACGCAATTTTGATGGAAGTTCCACGAAGAGGGGGAATTTGATTCAGTTTTTCAGTCAGTTCAACATCAGGAATAAAAAAGAACGGAAGTTCTTGCATGAATAGAAAACATGACAACCTGATTGGCCAATTTGTAAAATAAATACAATAGGTCTCATGATACTAGTAGATTATATTGAGGAGATTCAAGATATTTGCAGTGTAGTTCAGGTGTCATTTAATCATGTTCATTGGGAGGCCATATAAGAGACAGATGTGTAACAATAAAGAGTGGGAAGGCCATCAATGTTTTGGCTCTTGGTTTCCAATCCTTTAGTCTGGTATTCATTAATAATTTATAAACAATATTCATTTTTCTTATGTGACTGGTAACAGTAGCAATGGATCTCTATTGATTTTCAACAGAAAGATAATACAGATAAAAGTGCGACTAAATATGTACAGGAGATTTGAAAGAGATTCCATACCTTGGAGCCAAGGAAGGTTTCATGAAGTAATAATATGTGTTCAAAGTTTGATGCATGACATAATTCCCAGTATATTTCGATGACCTCGAAAGATATATAACTGCCATCATCAAAGGTAAAAGAATGCAAACTCCAACAATTCCAAGCAAAAGAATTCCACCAGATGCCCCATCAATGTTAAGTAAGAACTGAGGGAGAGCTATTCCCATTTGAAACCCCTGCATGCATGCATTATTAAACACTTAGATTCAAAGCAGCCAATCCCATAAACATATTTGTTTAACTTCAGAAAAAGAGAGACGTATCATTTCCCTAATCCAAGACAGAAGTTATATTACCTGCTTGCCATCTGGATGGCCATATTTTTCAAAATTCTCACGGGAAATTGGATCAGTCAAAGCCTGATATGCCTTAGATATAGACTCCACAAAATATTTATGGGCCTCTGAAAACATTTAATCACTATTTAGTAAGTATAGTTCAAAATAAAAGAGATCCAGAAATATCATCCAAATGGAGGTAAACAAAATATAAACTCAAGACCTTCAACCTGGATCTGGATTTTTATCTGGATGGTATTGAATGGAAAGTCTCCTGTATGCCTTCTTAATTTCTGAATCTGAAACGCCGGGCTCTAATCCAAGAATACCAAATGGCTCAAATGGTTGAACCTAAACAAAAATAGAATGTAGAATCCGTAATGAGACGCAACATAAAAGAACGCATTGTTGGTATTAGCAAATTGTTAACACCATGGCAGTGATAATATAAATTAGGGAAGTATTTGATGATTTTAAATGGCATAAAATAGTACATCTTATTTGAGAATTCAATGTACTTAATGGACACTGCTTCTACCTTTCTATAAAGATACCAACCTTTGAGGCATTTTTTCTACTTTTTTTTTTTTTTTTTTTTTGCATTCTTAAATATTAATATAGTGTGTCTGCGTATCCGACATCATCTTAAAAGTTGCTGCATTTGACATACTGTATTTGTTCTCCTACACTAACATAAACACACAAGCTTGCATCTGAGCTACATGGCTCAGTAAAATTTTGTTACAATTGGTAACAAGTCGTATTGCATTCAAAGCTTCTAATCCAAATAAAGTAGTAGAAATACCATCTAGCACAAAACAAAATCTGTCTTCGTAGATAAAAGCGTACATTAAATCATGAGCAAAAAATAAATAAATAAAGGGATGCCAACATCGAAGAGTAATATCAATTAGCGTACCAGCTTTCCAAAGCCTCAAATAACAGAACTGATATTTGATTATATAGGCAAAACCAAGACCCTCTAATTTCCCTGGTTTTCATGTTTTTTTAACGGTATCTGGTTTCCATGTTAAGTACTGTTTTGTTGGAATAAGTGTTAATTAGAAAAAGGTATATTTCTTCCTATATTAGCAGGAAAGAACCCATGAAACCCAGATGTAAATGAAAAAAAATCAGGTTATGCGTCAAACAATTTATACATGACATTGTACGAACAAGAGGAAAAAACAGGGTTGTCATAGTCCTTTAAACATTCAAGAAAAACAAAAACTATTAAAAGGCATGACAGTTCTTCAAAAGAGAAAAATCATGATAAAAAACTAGAAGAATAATACGACAGAAAATTTTCACAGTTGCCCTTTCCCTTTTTCTGACTAGCAGTTTTATGAATAGAGCAGTTTTTTTCCCAGTACATAAAATTCGTCTTGACTCTTGACATTACCTGGAAAGAGTGTCCACCACTCGCGCTTCTAAGATATCATGCCTATTTATATCTATACTACTAAAAAAAGAATGGGCACGACTAGAATAACTAACATGCGTATCATTTTATTTATTTTATTTTATTTTTAATGGTACAATTTCATTCAATAAAGGGGAAGACCGAGATAGTCCGCCCAAGATTACAAGAAAACAAATAAAGAGCAAAAAGCATGAGAAAAAGAGAAGAGAAAAGAAGATAAATGAGGATCATGATATAGAATAAACTACCGGGTCAATTTGTATCTTCTGGATTTAATATAAATGCCTCGAACATTTTCCGATTGACCAAAAAAGACTGTAACATGTTAAAATATGAAACTTTGCCGGCTTCAATATGGGCAGGAAGCCAAATAGTAACTAAATCAAGGGCACATAAGGGCAAGGACCCCTGATGAACATAAAAAGGATAACTATCATAGGAACATAACAATCCACATGGCTGATCTCACAATCGCTTTCCAATACTTTCATGATCAAATTGATGCCAACAAGTATAAAACTGAAAATTACCTCGCGGCTTATATGTTTGATGTAATAAACCAGGAACCCCATGATGACCCAAAGCAGCACAAGTGTCAAGTTACTCCATGTGGAGAAGTTTGAAATCTGCAAAAGAAAGCCAAAAGAATTTTTCGGAAGGAAGCGCATAATATAAACTCCTTTACAGAGCACTCATGTTTTGTCCAATTCTATGATACACCAACTTTAATAAAAATAATAAACAAAAAGCACATAGCAAATGGTAAAAAGGACAAACTCACCCGTTTAAATATGGACTTGCGGTACTTTCCTGAACGTGAACATGTTGAACACTGGCAATGGATGGGCTTTATCTTTTTAGAGGCAGCACGACACAACTTGATAATTGTGTAAGGCACTAAAGGCAGTGCCATTATAGTCAAAATGAATATTGGGAACAACGAACTGTTCTCTTCTGATGCAGCCATGGATACGTATAGCTTTTGAAAAAAATGCAATTTGCTGGTGGTATATATCTGTGTAAGAGATCTCCAATGAGAACATGAATATGCCAGCCTTTAACAAATACATCCAATAGAAGTGGAGGCATGCTATATGAGCAACTTCGCATTCAGGAACATGTGTGCTCACAAATGTATGAACTGATTGAGATTGTATGCTCACAAATAATTCAGTATCCAGGAATTTAATGAATGCAACAATAAAGGAAACTTTTTTTTTTAATGATAACAATAAAGGAAACTAGTGGCCAATCATCTTGAGCATAGAGACACAGGGCCATAGAAACATGACTGCAAAATCTTAAAGATCAAGCACTTGTACCAAGGTTCCACATGAACATGGTCACAAAGCTGAGGATTAACTTGTGCACCATTTGAGAATTTTGCAAACTCAAGTGTTAACATGAAAAAGATGGGCGAAACTCCAAATTTCTAATGAAGATCACTTAACAGACTCAAAATCACTTGGAAACACAATGAAAGTCATAATGGAAATCACTCTATGGACATACATAATGAAAATCACTCGATAGGATGTTTCTCAACTAGAATGACATCAGATTAAGTTCCATTCATGTATTGACTGCTATGAAACAATGTGTTGTGGCTTCAAACAATAGGGCTTTAAACCATCATCAGTACAACTAGTGCATCCAATGGAAATTCAATGCCACACAAACATTTTGCACTTAGAGGCATTCAATCAAACAGATCATAGGCATGAGTAAAACATTTATCTGCCACTTGTTTTCCAAGACCAAAATCGAATAGCATAGAATAGAGATCACGAAAAATGCAGGAAACAAAAGAGAAATAAGGAGTATCGAGAACGAATAAAGGAAAAGAATGGGAGAATTACCTTGAATTGGAGACCTGGATGCTCAGGTTCTAGTTCTTCTTTCCACTTCTTATAACCCTAAGGAAACTTGCAAACTCTCTCTTCTCTCCCTTCCTTTCACACCAACAAACCTAGAGTCCATTCTCCTTTGGAGCCATAAGTACCCCAAAATCAGAAGGAGAGAGTGGTAGGGATAAGGATTTAGTCCAAATTTCAATGGAGATGGGTTAGATCTAGGTAATTACGAACTATATCTGGTATAGGAAAGGGGATAATCACCGGATCTGATGGTTATAATGGAGAGGATCATGGAGGTGTTAATGGTGAAAATGAAGAAGATGGTTCGGTGATGGTGGTGATCGGATTGGCGTGGTTATGGCTTCTATAGGGATGTGGAATAGGAACATAAAATTGAATGAAGGCGGACCCAATGTTTTTAGAGCTTACTGGTGGTTTAGGGTCTGGAAAATGGTGGGATATGGTGAAGAGGGTTTAGAAAAACTGAAATGGTTATGGGGATGGTGGATAGAAATAGGGGTTTGTGATATTCGGATGAAAACGGTGATGGCAAAATGGTGTCCGAATGAGGTTGGTAATGGAGAAAGAGGTGGTGGAGCTGAAGATTATGGTTAGGGTGAAGATGGGTTTTAATGGAGCTTTGAGGTGGGTTTGGGAGATGAGAGTGATATGTAATGGAGATGGTGGAGAAGTAGAGAAAAAGAGTTTAATGGAGAATGGGGCTGAGATGGTAGCATTGGGCAGAGTGTGGCCGCCGACAACGTAGTGACCGAGGAAGACGATCGAAGTTGAGTGATGGTGGCGGTGGGTGGAGCTAGGACTCCCTTTCTCTCTCGATCTCTCCCTTTCTCTCTCGATCTCTCCCTTCTCTCTGATATTAGGGTTTTCTCAAACGAAGATCCCCTTTTGCCCTAATCGAATTTTTTTTTTATAAGGCGAGGGGTGTGCTGATATCAGCACCCCCTAGCTTTGGTAATTGCACCCTATCTTGTATCTTGTTCTTTAACCACTTATGCAGAGACATTAGTATCGGCACACACACGTTGGATATTTCACCCCACTTCTGCTTAAAACAAAGGAAAATGATATTACTACAATTATGTTTTGATAATTGCACTAACTAAGCTCGTCCTTTCCTCGGTTTTTCATGTAATTTTGCAGGTCGCTTTTGGGAATGGTAACAACCTATTGAGTGGCATTTAGTGCACAAACGGACAAGATGGGTTAGTGAATATATCAAAATAAGGTTGTGATCAAGCACTGGAGCTTAGGACGCAAATAAAGGGTGCCAACACCAAAAACTCAGGGGTATTTTTGTAAATTTCCCCGATTTTTGCAAAATTGAAGGAGAGGATTAGGGCAACTAAACAAAGGGACCTAATGGGATTTGGGGATCATTCAGGCTTTCAAAAGATTTTGAAAATGATCTACAAATGGGCATTTTTTAGGTTTTTCAGGTTCTTTCACGTTCTAGGCTCAGTTTTTCGGAAACTTTCAGGATTGGTTTCGGACACTTTGGGAATCGGTTTCGAGAACTTAAAACTTGATTTTGGGAGATTTTGAATTCGGTTTCAGGCTTTGGATTTCGGGAACTTTATTCAATTTTGGGATTTTAATTCGATTTTGGGATTTTTAGGGTCCGGTCAAAATGGGGTGTCTACACTATTATTTTGGAGATTTATAATTCTTTCATTTTATTGGATGGAATTTCAATGAGTTAGGTCCATAAGAACCATGAAGTCCTAGTTTTCAATAAAAATTGAATTACTTAGGAGTTAGGTCTCAGATTTCTAGGCTAACAAGTCAGCTAGCTCATTGGACAATCTGGGAATACAAGAAAGACAAAGATACATCTACGTCTATACAACCGTCCACTATTTCGCTTACAAGTCAACTCTATTGGAATTTTCTCAGACCCTCAAAATCCGAAATGCACTGCAGACATGTGACATGTCTCACCAATGAGCCAAGACACTTCAATACACCCATAAAAATTTATTTAAAGTTAATAAAAAACTACTCAATAAGTTCTATAACATATAAACAATTGTTTCGACACATAACAAAGTCATTAATACTTACATTCTTACCTGATAATCTGTTGAACTCTATCAGTTGACTACTTTTGTTTAGCATTTGCAATATTTCACTATATCAAGACAATTTTATACGTCGTACTGTAAGAATAATAATGACTAGAAACTAGGTATTATTCAATCATTTTAAAGAAAATAAACTCAAAAAATGATAGACCTAGCAGATTCATGCACAGATCTAGTCAAATAATGTACCATAGACATGGATCTACACTTATATAATCACTGGGAGCCAAAATAGGTAAAAGAAAATTGAAAGCATCGAGTATTTAGTATTTATCACAAGGATAATATCGAGTAAGATTTTGACGTGGTTTGGTCTCAGTTGGGTGTTTCGTAGCACCTTTAAGTCGTTGTTTGAGGGATGGAAGCTGAGAGGCTTGGGAGTTTTAGGTAAAATTGATGGTCTATGATTTAATTCGTGTTGATTTGGACAGTATGCAAAGTGTGGAATAATAAAGTTTTTGAGAACATAAGGTAAAACATGTCCTATCTACTGCTGAAGATCAAGTTGCTGATTATAAACTGGGGCCTCTGCAAAAAATATTTTTGTGATGGGTCTTCTATGAAATTGGATGGAGTATCTATGGAGCAAAATCCAAGGCAAAAGATGTGTCCTTAGATGGATTCCTTCTCCACCTGACTACATCAAACTGAATTTCGATGGCTGCTTGACCTCAACAACATATACAGGGGCGATGCCAGAAATTTTGCACAAGGGGGGCAAAAATTATAGTAATTTTTTTGGTCGAGGGTACCGGAAGGGAATCCATGGGACCACACACAAAATTAAGCCTCTGCAATCATTGACAATAAAGACCGACTCCCTTTCATTTCAATTATTTCCATGGTGTCGTTCCCTTGAACTTTCTTAGGTGTCTTCGTCCTATGTCAAAAGGATATCTCAACCGTAAGACACGGATTACAAAAATTCAGTGTTTTAACTTTTCTTGGATATAATGGATCTAGGGGCCAGGATCATCCAATCAATGTGGGTGCAACGGGAATGGGCCATACTCGTGAGCTGATCAGATCAATGGATCCAATCCCATACTACACATGGTGAGGGGCCAGAAGCTATATGTTAGTTTGGATGTTGGTGGGTCCCGTAAAGATAATCCCAATCTTCTCTCTCAGGCGAAGATGTAGTTAAAGCTTATCCCAATCAATCTCTCACAGCATTGCAACTAAAAAATTGCCTCAAGGATGTTAAAGCTAACTTATTAAAGAGGAAAACCGTCTAATTAGGGATTCTTTATTGGAACAAAAAAATAGCATATAGATAACTAATAAAAGAGGGAAAGCGACAAATTAGGGATTTTTCTTTAACTCTAGTTAAAGAGACGGATTTTATTGCAAGAAAAATGCTAGCTTGGCGAATTTGTAACCAATCAGATCCAGAGTACATTCAATCGGCTAATTAGCCGCTTGATGCTAGCATTCCTCTAAAAAATAAAGGTATTTTTTTTACCAAAAATTAAGGGGGGCAATTGTCCCCCTTCCCTTTCATGTGCCATCGCCCCTGAACATATACCTTTATCTCCCTTCTCTAAATATGAAAAACAAAAGGAAAGGTGAAAAAAACTTTCATGTTTTATACACATTCAAGACAACATTGATACACATGTTGGATTTGAACGTTGTATTGTCATATATGTATTGTGTCTCAGGCACAGTTGTAAATTTCGTTTCGTTTCGTCCGAAGTGGACGAAAATTTCGTTTCGTTCCGGATTTTGGCCGAAATTGACCAGAATTGACCGAAATTTACTGAAATTTACAGAAATTTGACGAAATTTACCAAAAAGTTTTGAACAAAATTGTTTGAAATTGTCCGAAATTTCGTTTCGGTGGCCAAAACGAAATGGCCACCGAAACGAAATCTACAATTATGGTCTCAGGTGACACAACTTGCATACAAAACAGGGGTGTAAATGACACCCCCTATATTGTGTCCCAACTAGATTCAAGACATCATCTCATGTGTGTCGACATCGAACTATACATCATTCCAAGCCTAACACTACCAACCAATTAGGTAACCCAAGATTTGAAGTGGGATGGCACGACAAGCAATTTTATGAAATGCATGTTTCAGCTTAATACTATCATATTTTTAATGCCACGGTTGGTTTGAAGGGGGGAGTCTACTCACAAATAAAAGTGGTGAGGAAGGAATCGAACATTGTTTCACATAGCAATTAAATTTCAATATGTTTCATCACTATCGGATTGTTATGATATAGCTCTAAGCATGAAAAGGGACTTAATGAAATAAATGTTCATTACACATATTAGATTGTTACCCAAACACAACTTTCATGCATAAAGCGTGCATACAACTTTCAAGCATAAACCCGACATAACTTCTGCTTTATTTAATTTTTCAATTTTTGGGAAACGTTACAAAGACATGCTCGTGTCAGGTTTGCCCCTACTCCCAAACAGGCTGCCAATATTGACATGTCTACTAAATAGCAGTATATTTGACATTTTATAAAAGATATAGGGACATTAAATACTGAGCAACCTCAAACATCATTACTGACGAAGACTTCTTCTCAAAAAGGAGATAAAAATAACGACGATCCACTAAATCAATTAGTTGAAGTCTGTTGATCCTGATGAACAACATGAGCGTCGGGTATGTTTGTCATTTTATCAAAGATATAGGGACATTTTTTTCATTAAATGGTTATAAATAAAACGTAGGGTTTGGGTAAGTGGCAAAATAGGGACATATGTTCAGAAGCTGCCTACCACTGGCATGTCTTCCAATCAGCTCTTTGTTTTAAATTAAATGTGAATATTATTTTAGCGGTAACAGGAAATAAAATGGAAATATCAAACCCTCACATACACTATTAAGTAGCTAACAAAATTTGACTGATTAGGGTGGATCAAGGCATAAATTTAGTCTCCATGTATAGGGTTTGGGAACTTTCATGATACAAACCAGTTTCCTAATTGGACCAACCAAAAACTTCCACAACTAGAACTAAAGTTCCACGGAAAGAACGACTAGTTTTGGTGTGTCTCCAATCAACAGCAGCAAAACAAACAGTTAAGAAGGGGACAATATCTTGGAGACAAAAAAAGTGCTAAAATTTTCAGCAACTAAAGAAAATAACCTTAACAGGTCTGAACTGCTGCTTCTACATAGACTGTCCACTGTATTTAAAAATTCTCAAGAAATTAAGAAACTTCTAATGATGTTCAAACTTCCCTCCAAACCGTAATAGAATAAGGTCCCTAGTTGCAATATCAAAGGCTCCTATGACCAATGTTCTGAAAATCGGAATCGTATCGTAAATCGTAAGAGGGGTCGAATCGTATTGAATCGTAAATCGAATCGTAAATCTTATGAATTTTTCAGATTTACATATAAAAATCAGAAAAAATTAATAAAAAATAGGAAAATTTATAATTAAGAATAAAAAAGAGTAATCATCAATTTTCCATTCAAAGCCATTACAATAAATAACATGAAATGCCTGATAAATACATGCATGGAGTGTAGTAAGTAGTTAAATATTAACATAAATGAAGATTTTGAACTCAAAATTAAGGCTCTGTTTGTTTTGGATTTGGGGAACAGATTGTGAGTCCATAAAAGATTATTTGACCCAAATTTAAATGTAAATTTGGGTCTGATAATCAGTTTTGGACTCGAAATTATTTCTCAAAATCCAAAACAAACAGAGCCTCAAAATTAAAGTTACAAAAATTAAGATTTTGAACTCAAAAATAAAGCTCTGTTTGTTTTGGAATTTGAGAACAGATTGTGAGTCCATAAAAGATTATTTGACCCAAAGTCGAAAGTAAATTTGGGTCTGATAATCAGTTTTGAACTCGAAATCAGTTCTCAATGTCCAAAACAAACAGAGACCATTCCAGCTCAAAAAAAAACAGAGCCTTAATTTTAAGAACTGATTGGCTCTAACAATCAGTTTTGCCATAGGAATTTCAGAACAAACAGAGCCCTCCAGTTCACAATCGGTTGTTTTAATCTTTGACAAGCAGTGCCTTTTGAATTTCAGAACCGATTGTGAGTCCAGAACAGATTAATTTTCCCCAAATTTAAACGTAATTTGGGTTCAATAATCAGTTTTGGACTCGAAATTGGTTCTCCAAATCCAAGCGTTAAGGCTTTTTTGGGACTCTAAAACATAAATTGATTCTCAAAATCTAAAGCAAACATGACCTAACACCTAAGTCACTGTTTGTTTTGGATTTTAAGAACTGATTACAGTTATAAAAAAACCCTAACCCGCAAGAGGAGATGATGAGAAAAAAGAAAAATGAGAAAGTAGAGGAAAGAAAGAGGAGATGAGGAGAAAAAACTGTAAAAATAGCTTACCTTAACTCCTTAAATAGATTGGAAGGCGGAGGAAGGTGGTGGAAGGTGGTAAACCGTTGAAGGAGATCCCAAACCGTAGCTTGCAAACCCTAACTCGATTTGGGTTTTTTTTCTCTCGTGTAAAGTCGGAAAAGAGAGAGAGTCGAGAAGAATGAAGTAAAAGTCGATTTTACCTAATAAATTAACTGGCTGGGCCCACTTTCGTTATAAAATAAACTACGTGAATGAATCATACGATTCGAAATCGAATCGTGATTCAACTAAGAAACGATTCATTCCCACGATTTGAATCGGCAAGCATCCGATTCTATTCAAGTCATACGATTTGAATCGTAAATCGTACGATTTTGACAACGTTGCCTACGATAGAAAAATAACAAAATTACAATGGTTATGGTATGCAATATCTCGTACCTCTCCAGTCCTAACAAAATTACTATGGCCTTTGTCCCAATTAGAATCATGTAGCTTTCCTCAAGTCACATACCAGATGAACATTGCTATAGGCTTGAGAGTACCTTTGTAGCTAATATTCCATTACTGCTGTTACAGTTGGGTGAAGATGGAAGGATCGACCTTGAGTATAAAAGGTGATGTCGCTAACTGAGAGATTTAGATGCGAAAATTGAAGAGGCGAAGGGCGCTTATGCAGTACCTATTGGAGTGAAGGGGGGGCTATGCAGTACCTAATGTGAGGCGGGGGTACTTGCTTCTTATCAAGGTATCAAATTGTTGGTGGAGGATGACCTTTAAAGTGTGGTGGTAGAAGGGGATTCCCTCAATGTAATTCGTTGGCTTAGCGGTGCTCATGTCCCACCTTGGAGATTTGCCGAGCTTTTTGACGAGATAAATGATATCGTGGGGAGAACCAATATCTCCTTCCGCCATATTAGGAGATCGGCCAACGGGGTGTAGGATAAGTTGGCCAAGGATGGGGTGCTTTTGTCGTTGTTTCAACTTTTTGATTTCTTGCCCCCTTGATTTTCTTGGTTTCTAATTTGTATTTCTGTTTCCTTTTTTCCTTTTCGTGCTTTTGTATTTGATCATCTCGGCCTTTCTTTTGAATGAAATCTTTACCATTCAAAAAAAAAAAATCCCCCAAAGGTCAATTGCAAGGCACTGGGTAATCAACATCTAATCCCATACCTTCACCACCATGAGAGCACCTTAGTCTTAGCATACACTATGTTTCGGGACTTCCACAAACATAACAAGCAAACACTCAATACATGCTGATGATCAATTTTTTATAACATATTTCATTCCATGTAAGAAGACAATAGATGCATCTAATATTACTGACCCCCGGTTCTCAGATAACTTGTTTAACCAACATGAGTCCCTAGAACAATTACTGACGATCAAGATGTACAGTTTTTTAGTCACTTCTGGTGGACATTATGGAGAAAAAATGGGAACCAAGATTCAACAGCCAAGCATATATCATCCCTAAACTAAAAACAAACCAAAGTTGACAACAAAAATTAAGGAAATTTTCAACATAGTTTGTCCAAAGAACGTGTTACCGGATGGGAATTGGTGTTGGTACTTCAATCAGTAGAACTACCATACATTAGATGATACCCAATGGGATTTACTAATATTCACATCTTTGTAAACATAGAACACCTAACTAATGTCAAAAAGAAAAGGGCAATGATATCCCCCAAAAAAATTGATCTTTAATTTGAGATTCTATAAGAAGAAAAGAATTTGATCTTTGATTCCAGATTCTATAAGAAGCAATGTACCACATTAGTAGTAATAACATCTCTAGAACTAATTTTACTTAACATGTGTTTGTACAAATGTTTTTAAAGAATCATTCATATGATTACTTTACTTGCAGAATGTTATCTTAGGTTTTACATCATTTAAAGAGTTATTCTGTAAAACCTAAAATATCTAATAAAAATGCATTCCGTTTCCTTTTTTATACAGCTTGGGATTTTCAGTTTAATATTCTGAAACATCATTTTGCTTTTCCTCTTTAGCTATACCGATCTAAAAACTCATTGTGACACGCCCTTGAAAAGCAATTTAGAAGTTCTATCTATTATTATCAAGAACTCAGTTTTTCTCTTGGCTCCTTACACATCTCATTCCACGAGTTTTTATATGGTGTAAGCCCCATATAGTCAAGTATTTTTCGGGAAAAAAACTGTACGGCTTACACCATGGGATGATCCAAACCGTCCATTTGATGGGCACAACGTAAATAGGGTGTGCCCAAAAAATCGTGCTCATAGGATGATCCTACCCCTCCGATCTATGGATGAACTCCATATTATGGAAACCTCAATAGATCACAGGGTTGGGATCATCTTATGGATATAATTTTTCTAGGCACAATCTATTTACGCTGTGGCCCATCAAATGGACGGTCTGGATGGTGTAAGCCATACAGTTTTCTTCGAAAAATACTTCACTATACAGGCTCATACCATATAAAAACTCCTCATTTCACATAAGATCTTAAGAAAGTGTGTAAATTCATAAAATTTCGTTTGCACATCAACACATGCCTTTTTGCTAGCAATTCAGTAATCAAAATCAAAAAATTCCTCACACTATTTGTCAGATCGCATGTGTAAATGGAAATTTCAGCAGAAATCATAATACCTAATCTGAGAGATAAACTGATATGAGAACCAATTTTCAGCTCGATTTGAAAACCCTAGCTTCCTTCTTCCCCCTCCGCCCCTTTACCTGAAACAGAAAAACAAAACCTCAAGTCAAAACCCTAAAACGTGTAATTACTACTACCTGATCAAAAGATAAGCCTCCCAACCTGAAATTTTAGAAGGAAACTCGTTGAAATTTAATCGGCGAACCAGGAACACGCCCAATTTCCGAATCAGAAAAAAAAGAGAGAGACACTGGGAGACAGAGAGGATTAGAGCAGAGAATTTCAGAGGGTTTTGGGGTATGGTTTTGATTGATTCAATATATGGCATGGATCTTGAATTTCCTCGGAATTTTACTATTTAGACCGCCGCATCTGTTGATGCCACGTGTGAAGTAAATAGAAAACCCTAGGTACTAGGTGGGCCCGCTTAGGAGATGATAAATATCCCGTGGGGTGCCCGGAGAAGAAAGGGAGACAAATATTTAGGGCAATGATATTTTCACCCCCTGCAGTATGCATTTACCCCGCTTATAACGAGAACAGTGGGCAACTATAACGCTCTTTGACGTCAAATCACGTTAAAAGGGGGGCGCTGATACTCCCTCCCTCCCCCCCCCCCCCGCCTGGCTAACGCCGCTCTCTCCACACTCTCTCTCTCTCTCTCTCCGCACACACAACAGGAACAGTTGGTGGGCCCAACAGAAACCATTGGTGGAATGGTGGGCCCATCTTTGAACAACGTAGGCCCCGCCCATACCACACCATAGGATAATCCAAACCATCCATTTGATGGGCCATAAACGTAAATAGGTTACGTCCCAAAATATTTTTCCATAGCCGGATCCTAGCCCTCCGATCTAAATAGAAACTACATCTTATGCAACCTCTATAGATTGTAGGGTTGTGATCATCCTACGGAAATGATTTTTGGGGCACAACCTATTTACATTGTGGCCCATCAAATGGACGGCTCGGATCATCCTATGGTCTGAACGGTTCACTTCATTTCCAAAAATATGGGTGGGGCCTAAATTGGTACGAACCACACCATAGGATGATCCAAACCATGGACGGTTGATGATCCAAACCATGGACGGCTTGGATCATCCTATGTTGTGGACGGTACGCTTCAATTTGAAAAATATCAGCGGTGCCTACGATTGGGCCTTAATGTTAGCGTACGACCAACTCCATAGGATTATCCAAACCATGGACAGCTTGGATCATCCTATGTTGTGGATGGGCCTTAATGGTACTGTACGACTACAGGATGATCCAAACCATTCATTTGATGGGCCAACCCTTTTGGGGGGCACAACCCATTTACGTTATGGCCCATCAAATGGACGGCTCGAATCATCCTATGGTCTGGACGGTACACATCATTTTTCAAAATATGGGTGGGGCCTAAATTGGCCCTTAATGTTACTGTACGAACCACACCATAAGAGGGTCCAAACCATGGACGGCTTGGATCATCCTATGTTGTGGACGGCACGCTTCAATTTGGAAAAAAAATCGGTGGGGCCTACGATTGGGCCTTAATGTTAGTGTACGACCAACTCCATAGGATTATCCAAACCATGGACGGCTTGGATCGTGCTATGTTGTGGGCGGGCCTTAATGTTACTTTACGACCAACTCCATAGAATGATCCAAACCATTCATTTGATGGGCCACAATGTAAATAG
This sequence comes from Tasmannia lanceolata, assembly GCF_043159265.1. Classification (NCBI taxonomy): domain Eukaryota; kingdom Viridiplantae; phylum Streptophyta; class Magnoliopsida; order Canellales; family Winteraceae; genus Tasmannia; species Tasmannia lanceolata. The sequence continues at coordinate 44,356,186 of NW_027518679.1, forward strand.
GTTGTGCCCCAAAAATCATTTCCATAGGATGATCACAACCCTACAATCTATAGAGGTTGTATAAGATGTAGTTTCTATTTAGATCGGAGGGCTAGGATCTGCTTATGGAAATGATATTTTGGGACGCAACCTATTTACGTTTATGGCCCATCAAATGGACGGTTTGGATTATCCTACAGTGGTATGGGCGGCGCCTACGTTGTGTAAAGATGGGCCCACCATTCCACCAACGGTTTCTGTTGGGCCCACCAACTGTTCCTGTTGTGTGTGGAGAGAGAGAGAGAGAGAGAGAGAGAGAGAGAGAGAGAGAGGGACCGGTCAAATGGTGGGAAAGTGAGAGAGAGAGAGTGAAGAGAGACCGGTCAAATAGCGGGAAACTTACATATCCTAACGTTTAACGTTAGCCAGCCGTCAAGGGGGGAAATAGCCTACAAGGGGGGAAATATCAGCGCCCTAAAAGGGGTCTTTATTTGCAAACAAACACATTTGAGTGCTGTTGTACTTATGTCAGCAAAATTCAATTTCCCTGTTTGCCACAAACACTGACAGGGGGTGTTGCTGGTGATAAAAAAGGGGCGGATATAATGATATATCACTTCCCTTGAGTGAATTGGGCGAGGATAACTTCACCGCTTTTTGACGTCAAACCACGTTAAAAGGGAGAGAATACGTACTGTAAGGGGGTGAAAATATCATGGCCCAAACAAGAATTACCTTGTGAAGAGACTAAATTACCCGTGACGTTCAATGATATGTTTCGATAGGGTGGGTCCCACCCACTCAACTCAAACCCATGAATCGAGTGGGACCCATCATTTTACCTCATGTTTTGATGGCGTGGTTCCCACAATTTTACACCTCACATTTTGATGGATGGGCGACCCATTATTGCATGGGTCAGGAATGCTATTGTATGTAGAAGGGAACTGCTAGCGTTCATCTTCGCAAAAGGCATTTCGCAGCTGGTCTGTCGCATCTCCGACCAGCCATTGTCTTCATTCATGAGGTGGCTGGTCGGAGATGCGACAGACCATCCGCGAAATGCCTTTTGCGAGATGGACGCCAGCAAATCCCCTGTGTAGGAGTAAATCATAGTCGACTTGGTACAACGCGGTGGAGTATTTGGGGGGGGGGGGAGTCAAAAGGAGCTTTGATTGACTTTTAAGACAAGAGGCCAAGTTGAACATGGCTTACTTCATTGTTGGGCATTGTGATTGCCGACATGCACCATCTCAAATAAACATTATATCAAATAATACGTGGGCATATGAAATATGGACGTAGGCCACATGAACAAGGCTTTTTGTCATCTTTCAAAGAAAAAATAGAGTAAAGAACTGATATTAAACGCATCTTCATTACAATAATCAGTTGGGAATACCGAGCAAAAAAAAAAAAAAAAAATCAGTTGGGAAGTGATATATTCGCCCCCTTTTCTTCCTTGGGGCTAGCCCCTCTAGTGTATTTATGACTACCCTTTTACACTACAAGCAGGAGATCAAAGAAAAGGGTGTGAACATATAATTTCCCGGAATCCAAAACAAACAGGCAAGGGTATCGAGCTCCAACCCCCTGTTCGTTTGGGATATTGAGAACCTATTTTGAGTCCAAAACTGATTATTGGACTCAAAATTAAATGTAATTTGTATCCGATAATCAGTTTTGGACTCAAAATCCCAAACGAGCAGGGCGTAAGTAGCTTAAGGTTACAGCAAATAGTCATTGTGTAATCAATGCACAAATAATAATTAATTATATATGTCGAATGAGGGTAAATGTTTTCCAATATTTCTCTTCAGATTTTACACTTGTTTCAATAGAATTTTGTATACCAGACGCAGGATATATTGGCTTACAGACACAACACTAGCTAAGTATTTAACTCTGTTCAGAAGTGCAACTTTCTGGTGTAGAGAGAAGTTTTGTGACAATGATGCTGAGCATTTGTACCACCCGCCCGTTACGTAGGCCTAGCCTTGAATGAGCAAATAAGCTGAAGAGGGCGCTCGTCATCTCCTCTTCATCAAACTCCATTACAATCCTTTACCTCTAGAACTTTCACAAGACAAAATCAAACACAACTTCAACACATCCAAATTGGTCTTCTCCCAAAGGGTTCTTCCCATTGAAGAACGCCAAAAGAGAGAATTTTCTTGTAAGCACATAACTCAGGTTGCCAGGCGCCCATTGTTCACTCGGGAAGGCCTTCTAACACTGTAGTTACTTGTAAACAGGCCATAATTTTGGGCCTCTTTGGTAAATTCATCAAGCAAAGCAGAAGGAAATGAAAAGAGTCTGGAACTGTCCTCGTATCAGAACGAGGCCGCACAAGCAATCAATGTTAATTATAGGTGGGCACTCTGTAAATATCTTTTCTCGTAGAGACCTGTCACTTGGTCAGCTACAGCCCACATGATGGCTTGCCCGGGAGGAATCCTCATGAGCCTAGGCAACAGCCCCTTCCACAAGGCAACCAACCCCTCCTCGGCAAATATGGTTTTGATGGCATGGACCATGCCCTTATACTTGATGTCACCTCCTGATCGGCTCTGAGCCATGAGCCTTGTCTTCACAACATCGAAAGGGCCGGTGCACACAGGACCCACAGTCCCTGCAAGGAACCCTGACACCATGGACTGCCACGGCTGGAGGATTTTCCCATCGCCTTCCTGTTTCTTCCACAGGAATCCATCGAATGCATTCTTGGCTGTGAACATGGCAGCTTGGTTTGTCCCATTACGCATCACTGTTGGTGCTGCCCCAGCCCAGAGTCCAAGAACACCTTCTTCGCGAATGATCATGCGGGCACAGTGTATGGGTCCCTTGTACTTTAAGAGTTCCGGGCTTAATCCTCTCTGCTGTTGCAATCTAATCTTTACCACCTACAATCAGAAACCAAACGGCAACTTCTGAGAAATATCTTTGCAAATCAATAAATGATTCAGGTAAGAAAAAATAGTATGATAATTGTGTGATTTCCTACTAATCAGCAAGAAAAAGAATCAGACTTTTTTTTCGAATCAGTAAGATTAGTAAAGAATCGGACATTTTGTGAACATAAAACTTCTTTTTTTTTCCCCTTTTTGAGAAGGAACTGTGAATAGCAAACAGGTAGTGCCAATTATCTCTCATACGGTTCCTGTACAGCACAGTAATCTCCATTCTTTTTCTCGAATTAATTAATTTGCATTTATTTCTAACTTAAGATGGAAACAAGTTTATTGGTCAAATGGAAATGGTACCACCTGCATCCAATAATTTCAGAACAATAAACATCAGCCTAGAATGTCAAAGTCTAAAGGCAGTAAACAAGGGCTCTTAATGATTTAAGAGGTATCATCATACCATGATTAGACTGGGATGTATATTAAAACTGCTGATAAGGTTCCCATTTTTAAATTGGAATTGAATGGAATGGGGCTACATGATGGAGGTCTACTTCAGGGTTTTGCATAGATTTGAGAATGTAATATGATGGTCTAGCAAGAGGTAGAAAGCCATATCTGGACAAAGAAAAATATCAAAGTCCAAAGGCTGATACGAGGCTTGGAGAGTGGGGTTAATCACATATAGAAAGCTTGAACAAAGGAGTTTAACAATTTTAAAGATAGCATCTGCAACGTTGGAAGTGGGGAGAGCATTTAACAATAAACATGAGTTTGAAGTCCAGACTTTATATAATTAACATTCCAGATGATGCAGCTGAGGATTTAGCTGGGCTTCTTGGATGCTCTGTTGATAAGTTCCCATTGAAATACTTAGGCCTACCACTGTGCGAGGGAGTGGGAAACGACTGTTGAAAGGGTGGAGAAAAGACTGGTCACTTAGAAGTGGAACATGGTCTCATTGGGGGGAGAATTACCCTTATAAAGGCGGTTTTGGTCAACATCTCAATTTACCAACTATCAGTGTTCAGGTGTCAGTGATTGTGATCAATAGAATAGAAAATATTCAAAGAAGATTTCTGTTGGGAGGGGTAAATGACAAAAGGAAAATGCACTTGGTAAGATGGAAGGAGGTAGTCAAGCCCATGAAGGCTAGCGGGCTGGGAATAACAAGATTAAACAGTGTTAACAACACTTTGCTTAGGAAATAGCTATGGAGATTCGGGGAGGAACGGAATCATCTATGGACTCATGTGATAGAGAGCAAATATGACAATAATCCATATGGTTGGGGTTCAGATGACAGTTTTAGGCATAAAGGAACCATGGTTTGGAGGGATATCTTGAGGCAAAGCTATAAGTTCGATGAAGGAATAAAGTTCAGAGTATACTTGGGCGAGAAGATAAGATTTTGGCATGGCAGGTGGTGTCAGGAGTATGCATTAAAGATGGTCTTTCCAGATTTCTTCGCAGTGGTGAGGGATAAAGAAGCGTTTGTGGGGGACTGCTTTGGATGGGTGGATGTAAGGATATAATGGAAGGTGTTAGAAATGAGATTAGGGTTAGAAGAGAGGAAGAAGAAGATGAGTGAAGGATGGAGAGTCTCCACTAGAGAGCTCCTCATGAATATGATGTATATATATGCCCAAACTAGGGCAACAACATACAATGACTACAATACCCCTAACTAATACAAGTAATGTCTAAACTAACATAATACATTATTCAACAGAAGGTAATATTCAGAAGAAACTTCTTTGATAGAGAAGTAAACCATCTAGCAAGATTGTTGGAGATTTTGGACAGCTGCTACATCAAAAGACCGGGATCAGAGAAGAGGTTTTGGACGTGATGCTTATCCGGTATTTTTAATGTCAAATCAATCTATCTTCATGTTTCCAATACCCCTGGGCCCTCCTCAGTAGCTAGAGTGTGGGATATTCCAGCTCCCCCAAGGGTATGTGCCTTTGGGTGGACAGGATCCTCAACAGTGGATAACCTCCGTAGCTGCAGATGATTATAGTAAATCATCGCGCCCTATGTGTGAAGGCAGGTGAGCCGGTGGATCACAGATTGATCCACTACAAAGTGGCCAGAGTGGTGTGGAGTAGAATCTTGGGCAGGTTTGGCATTTCCTGGGTGCTCCCACCTAGGCTCACTGACTTAGTAGATAGGTGGTTCTTCGCCCATTAGAGGAAAGAGGTAAGATTCTTTGGAAGGTGGTCCTTCTAGGGGGCATTATGGGCTCTATGCAAGGAGAGGAATGCAAGAATTTTTACAGGCTATATCCAGAGTGCTAAGTCCGTATGCGTAAAGGTTATAGCCTTATCTATCGCATGGGTCAAATCCTTTCCTAGCTTCAGCTTCATCTCAGACTACGAGCAGAGAAATATGTAATAGCAGTGAGCATTTTGAGAGCCCATCCCAAGAATGGGAGCCGCCGTGTCCGGGTTGGAGAAAGCTCGACTTTGAATACTCTAGTTTAGGTAATGCGGTTTACTGAGGGATGAGGATGATTCAACATCATAGGCCTTCTCAGGACCTATTGGTGTAGCAGACTAATGAGGTGGAAGTGAGAACAGTTCATCGGGGGTTGAGGAGTTTAGAGCAGAGCCTTATTCGTAATCTTATAATTGAGGGCTTGGAAGTTTGCGCATTGGTTTGACGTGATCCAAGATTGTGTGGAGGGTTCATCCATAGCTTTCCATCATGTTAGAAGGTCGGCTAATTCAGAAGCCAATAGATTGGCAAAGGATGGCACTGCTAGCAAGGGTCTTCGGTTCGATTTTTCTCCCCCCTCGAAGACTCACTGATTTTTGTATTTATTGTATTCTCTTTTTTTTCCCTTATTCCCTCGGATCTGTCTGCCAGCTCGGTCGTGGGGTCGTTGTATTTTTCTTCTTTCATCTCAAGGAAAGATCCATCCCTCTCTTTTCAGCTTAAACTCGAGCACGAAAACATGCTCTAACAAAATCATATTTTTACAATTATCAACAAACATGGTTTCTAATCTCAAACTAAATTTTGGTACAAAGGCTTAGTTGGGTTGAGTTGAGTTGAGTTATCAACAAACATGGTTTCTAATCTCTTTAATACATAATAAAAACTCACCCCCTTCCTTCTTACAATCAACTACTGAAACAAACAAACAAATAATAATTTTTTCTAACATGCACGCATAGGGGAAAAAACGAAATTAACAAAAGAAAGCCAATCCAAAACCCTAAAAAGGACCCAATAACAAAAGAAACAAAAATAATACCTCAAATGGGGTGACAATAATTAGGGCTTCAAGAACACCAGCACCAAAACCAGAAATAACACGGCCACGATTAGAAATTTTCCCAGTAGCAGAGTCCTTAAACGCGGATTGAAGGATAGCATTAGACCCCATTCGAAGGGTGTATTTGAGGGTTAGATGTGTAGCAAAAGGGGTCAGACCCTTCCATAGAGCTCGAACCCCCTCAGTACGGGTCACGGTAGACCCACAATGGAGGATTCCCTTATAAGTTCCCGTTCTGTCTAGTTGAAGGCGTGTCTTTATCACATCGATTGGTTGTAAACAACAGGCTTCCATTATCCCTCCTATTGATCCTGATACAGCTTTCATGTATGGTGGTACGCTTTTTGTTTTGGTGGTTCTTTCTTGATGAGTACCATTGTTTGCTCCTTCGTCTTGCATTTTGGAGCTTTTGTTTTTGTTTTTTTTCTATGGAGAGGGAAGAAGAAGTGAAGAACAACGAGAATAGGGAATGAAGGAATGGGAGAAAGAATGGGAGATTTTGTTGGGCTTTAGAGGGTGATATGGTCAGACGCGACTGACATAATAAATAATTTCTGGTTGGCAGGGCCCACAAAAAAAAAATTCCCTTGTTATATTCTATTTACTTTTCTACCATTTGTAGAAAAGTTTGGATGAATGCTATAGCACAGAAAACTTTGTTGGTGACATTCATAAGCTCGGTGGCGTGGTTTGCATAGTTTTAAATTTCGGTTTCGGTCCCAATTTCGGCCTCCGCAGAAATCAAAATTTCGGCCGAAATCCTGAAATTTAGGCCAAAATCCGGTAATAGATAAAGGGCAATGATTCTTTCACTCCCCCTGTAAGCATCCGCTCCCCTTTTGACGTGACTTGACGTCAAAAAGTGTTAAAGTTGCCCACTGTCCACGTTGTAACTTGTAATGGGTGCGAATGCCTACGGCAGGGGGAGTGAAAATATCATCGCCCTAGTTAAAAAAGTAATATTTTCTTATATTCAAATTTTCAGCCGAAATTAATGAAATTTTGTCCAAATTTTTATGAACCCAAAATTTTAACCGAAATTTTCCAAAACCCGGAATTAGGTAAAGCGTGAAATTTCGGTTCCGGTTTCAACCGAAATCCGAAATTTCAGACCGTAAATTTTAAAACCATAGTCGGATCATCTGAGGGGGGGGTCAATAGACCGAGATGGTCCGAAGGTCCAAAACCATGGTTGAATCCATTGGATCCATGTCCTAAGGTCCAAAATTATTTATGATCGTGATCCAGTTGTAACCACAAAATCCTCCGAATCCTAGATTTGAAAAGAAGGAGCCAATGCACAAAAACATCTGGGAAATGATATCAGCCCCATTTTTTATATTTCCTCGAAGCATCTTGTCTTTTAGTATTGTCAAAAAGTTATTACAGAATACAGATCCCAAAACCCTCTGTCAAGCCAATTGAAAAACAAAAGCTGGGACGGCCAAATATCAAAACATGAGGGCTATTTTTATAATATTAAAAGATTACATTTCTCTCTCCCCCATGTGAGTTGTGACTACGTCTGTTCACGATCCAAAATGATTTCAGACCATAAAATATGAATCCAATGGAGGCATTCGGATTCGCCAATTGTGCCCTATTCTTGTCCATTAAGGCCCCGTTTGTTTGAAATTGTGGCAGCATATCGTGATTATTGGACTCAAAATTACATTTAATTTTGAGTCCAATAATCACAGTCGGCTGCCACAATCCCAAACGAACAGGCCTTAGTAATTGGATTGTGATTCTCACTCGCGAGGTTTTAAAAAGCACTCTGAAAGAATCCAAACTGATTGTCAGCAATGCATAGTTGGTTGATCCAAAGTAGATCCGTTAGCAGCCCTAATTAGATGTGTTAGAGCATGAGGGTAGTATTTCTCTAACACAAAAAAAAATTGTAAAAAAAATAAAATAAAATTGGAGTGTTTAGTCTCTTCCTAGCATTGGCCACACAAGCGATCTTCTAAGAAAAGCTAAGCTGTTGATTCTTCGAGTCTTTCTTCTTCTTCTTACGGATGTGATGTACATTCAGCATAAGACCAAGAACTATAAGGATCGCCTCTTGATGGTCTACAAGATCGACTGTCTCAATTACGCATGCATGTAAACCCTTGATCAGTCGAAGTGTCATTCTTCTCTATTTCAACATGAAAGCCATATGCATTGGTTCTTTGTATTTCACTAATTCAAATTTTGGCCTTGTCATGCATAAGCTTATTTTTAGTGATGGATGCCATTCATCTTGTCACCATCGCACTTTCTTTTCTTTTTGGTTTTTGAGGGTTATTTATATTTCGCCGCCTGTTAATGTTGAATTCTTAAATAACCAAGTGTCCATTGAGGAAATACAAAGGCCCACGACGAGACTCTGTTTAGATGCATGCATGAATTCGATTTACCCATTACTTAGCAAAAGATCTAAAACAATCACCTTCGCGAAAATGAATTGCGGGCACTTAACCAAGCCCTTGAACACCTGAGTATTCCTTTATTTACATAGAACTCATATAGTGGCCAATGCTACCTTCCAAAGGGACAAAAAACCAACACTCTAGTAGCTTAGATAGGCGAGCTAAAAAGACTCGGGTCAATTTAGAGGATTTTACTCCGCAGTTCTCTGGCCAACTTACAATGGATGAATATATGATCAATAGACCTGCAAGCCTCCACACGCAAAGCACACTGGTCAATGAAGAACATGTCATGATCGTGCAAGTAATCCACCGTGAGGATTTTGTTGAGAAATGTTGTTCATCCAGATGTTAAGACCCTAGGAAGAGCAGGAATTTTTCACACATTGGCTAGATGTGAAGGTGCATGTTTAGTGACAAGTTGATGGTAGAATGATTTGATGGATAAGACCTGGAGATGATGTAGAGGGACTCCATCATCTCCAACATCCCCATTCATATTAAAAAAATATGAATGTCTCCACATAAAACTAAAATGTTGGATTTTTAAGCCAATAGGATAAAGTCAGATCATTCCAAAAAACTTCCCTCGAAATGTGCATGGAAGTCGAAAATCTATGGATTGAGTCAGACTCTTTACTGGTTGTCAATGTTATAAAAGGATCTTACAAAAGCCAGTGAAAGAAGGAGGTTGTTCTAGCCAAGATACGGAAGAATCTTAAGAGTATTACTATCTCTCAAAGGCCGAATGCCCCTATTCCACCTTTGCTATCCCCTCTTCCGACTTTGATGTGGCAAACATTCCTCTTACAACATTGTCTCTCCCTCTTTTTGTTATTCTGTCTTTGGATTTTTCAGGATTATCCTATGAAAGATTGTAAATTCCTTTAACATTATTAATAAATGTGGTTAGGGGTCTGCCTAACCCCAGTTTACTTACCCCAAAACAAGGAGTTGATTTTTACACCAATAAAGTTGAAAAGTCACATTTTTTACAACCATCACCAACTCATTTTAGCTGGGGATTAGCAGTGTAATCGGGGACAAAGATGATCCGCATGATCCAATCAGATTTAAACGAATTTAGATGCTAATTTTAATATGATGGACCCTTATGGATCCATATTTTATGGATCCAAAACCCAAGGATGCCAAATGTTTCATATATTTTAGTGCTAGATTATAAGGGTATTTTTAGTAATTTTATGAAAAAAATGTAAATGTTTCCTCATTGCACTAGACGGTTTGACTAGGGGTGCAACTCTGGTGAGGTTCAACCCGTAAAAATGTAGTGTCGGATTGGGTTGAGTTCGGATCGGGTTCGGGTTGAGTTTTGGCCGGATTCGGGTTGAGGGCTTGGGACACCCGACCCAAATGAAACCTGAAATTTTTTTTTATTAAGCTTAAAAACTCAGGTCGGGTCGGGTTGGAAAAAAAGGGTTCCTCGGGTTGGGTCGAACCTCATTAGGATGGAAATCGGGTTGGGTTGGGTTGAGTTCGGATCGGGTTCGGGTTGAGGGCTTGGGATGCCCGACCCAAATGAAACCTGAAATTTCTTTTTATCAATTTTTTTATTAAGCTTAAAAACTCGGGTTGGAAAAAAAGGGTTCCTTGGGTTGGGTCGAACCTCATTAGGATGGAAATCGGGTCGGGTTGGGTTCGGGTTGAGTAAATTCGAATGGTTCATGTCAGGTTCATGTTGGCAGGTTCATGTTGGCACCCCCCTAGGTTTGAGAGGTGGTCTAAATTCGAATGGACTTGGATTCTACAATCAGGTGGTCTAAACATGAGCTGTGGAAGGTAAGATCTGAGGAATTGTAGAGGAATTCTACAATCATGATTCAAACCAATATTGGGATTTGATCCTTGCAGATCGAATTGGACATGGGTGGATCCAATCCGAATCTGAGCATAACACTCAGCAAAATGTTTCCCAACCCGAGCAATCCATAACGAGAATCACAGAAGCCAATCTCAATGAACACAAACAAAGCAATCTGATTAGACCAAATATCAAATGTTTCAACCACATAAAGCTAATAAGTTTGTCTACTCTATCTAACCAGCATTTGAGATTATGAGATCAAAGTAAGATTAGATGCATTATATAGTCCGTCCAGAGCTCCTCCCCCAAACAGTCTCTGGAACGAATAACCAGAGAGCCACAGTGGAGGAGAAAACAAATTAAGAAAAAACTATATGATTCATCAATTTTAAGTACAGTGGAAGATGCTTAATGTAGTGAGAGAGATCAGACTCAGTTCTCTCATTCACTTCCATATTAGAGGTGCTAGAAGTCCAGGGAAAAAAAGAGGTTCTCAACTTATAAAAAAGCAGACCCCTTCATCATAAAACATAGTCTGCCCTGCTCTTCTTAGTTGCTATGACAATTGATCCCAACAAAAAGATTATAAAGTTCTATGAGATGATCCCAGGTAAGATATTGCTTAGAGTCTCCTCAACATAGTTAGCAAAACGTGATTCGGCAAAAAAAAACTGCGAAAATTCGAGTTTAATACGGTACAGGTTCAAAAAAACGTAGTCAAAAAAAAGGAAACACAAGAAAATGAGTATAGAATTGTCTTTTACAAAATATGGCGATGGTAAAATTGGAAACTTGGCCAAAAAAACGTGTTTAAAATGTTTGCCTAAAAAACCGGAGTTTTAGTCATTGTAAAAGTTTTAAACGGCACACCAATAAAACGAGTTTTTTTTGAAAAAAAACGTCATTTAAAACGGAGTTTTGCTAACTATGCTCCTCAATTGCAAGCTTCAGAATATAAACAAACTTACAAGAAAATCAATCCTCCCAAGCTTTACTGCACTTCTCCAAGGCCATACTACCCAAAAAAAATAATTATGCAGTTCTAGAAAATGATCTCAGATCAGACATTGGTTAGAGATTCCTAATTTGCAAGCTTATGAATATAACCAAACTTGCAAGAAAATCAATACACCCCCAACTTTATTATGCATCTCCTTCAAATAAAATGCCCCAATAGGATTATCATCACAGTGATATCATCAGCAGAACCCCGCGTTACAGATAAATTGGCAAGCTTTTTACAGGCAGATAGTGCTGTGGGCATACTGGTGCCTACACATGAGGGTCGAGCCATATCTATTGCCTCCTGATTGCTAACCTGAGAAACAAAGATAAGTGAGATTTAGACTAAGAATCAAAAGTGAATAAGTGCGATTTTGAAAGAGAATCATGAGATTGGTTAGAAGTTTTTTGAATTAAATTACCGTATCCCATAACCCGTCAGATGCTAGAATTAAGAACTCGCAATCTGGTTCGATTCTAAGGATCCTTGTCTCAGGCTCGGCTGTTACCCATTGCTTAAGATTTAAATCTCCTATTCCCCTAGATACAGCTAGTGTTCCTTCTATTCTCCACACACCATGGCAGATATTTACATAGCCACCCTGCAATCAAATATTTCTCAAATTATTAGTAACAATTCAAAATTGAACAACACAAATGAGAAGAACAAATATAAGATCATATGGGCCAGTTTGGTTAGAGAGAAGCTTCCATAAACCTGGAGAAATACTGGCGCATTCATATAAGAATGAAACAAGATTATTGACTCAAGGAATATGAGACTACGAGGCCAGATATGAAAAATCCATTTCGTAGGTATTGAGAGAAAAATTTAGCACTTATCAAAAACAATAAAAATTACAACAATCGCAGAGGAATAGTGCTACAAAGGAGTTAGGATAGGATTGAGATCAGATATAGAGCCAGGTTTCCATGAACTATAAATAATTCCAAACCAAGTGAAAAGGATTCCACGACACGATTAGAAGCAAGAGAAAGATTATGGGAGGGAAATGGACATCCATTCCAATTGGATTGAGAAATCCTAGTGGAGCTCAAAATAACATAAACAATGAGTGGAGTTCTATGCAAGCAAAATCAGTCAAACATGCGTATGCAAGCATAATCACGAGATGAAGGAAAGAAGAACATACACAAGAAATGGTGGAAATTAATTGCCTACTCCACAGATGAAGGAAAGAGTGTAAATTTGCTATTCTATACAAGCTGCATTTTTCTCCTTTCTTATCTAAAAAGATAACAAGATGCGGTGGGCCTTAATTTATATTCAAGAGCGAGATTAGATGAAAATGATACTAGTTGCAATCAAGTAGAAATATACTAAAGCAATCAACACAGTTAATTCAATGTAGAACATATGAAGAAAAAGAAAATTGAACTTACAAGTCCCTCAATTCTGTCTCTTTCGTCTTTCCTTGAAGGTCGATGATCGATAGTAAGGGCCTCAGCAACTCCTCCTCTGCTTATAACAGCTCGGCAATCCCCGGCATTTGATACGATCAGATCACCATTCCTAATCAATGCAGTTACACAGCAAGTCCCACTTGGAACCTCCTCTTTTAGGAACTCCATATCTGTAGTCAGATAACCACTTTTAACAGCCTCTTCAATTTCTTCATCTTCCCTTTTTATCACTTCATCCATTACATTCTTATCCATGTTCTTCACTGCAAATTCCGCCGCTGTTGCACCTCCATGCCCATCAAAAACCCCAAAAAAAGCCTGTCAAAAATTAAGCAAACTAATAAATTACTACTGTTTTTCCAGATTTGTTGAATGGATTTCAGTAATCAATAAGTATTTCCTCAATTTTGAAAGCAATGATGTAAGGGGGAAAAAAATCTCAAACCCAATTAGGAATCATCGTATTGTTGGGGCTCCACACGTAAAGCAAAGATCCCACATCAGAAAAGTGAATGGACATGGAAGGGTTTATGAGGACTTGACACCCTCCCCTTAATGGCTAGCTAGCTTTTAAGGGTGATTTTGTTACTGTCCTGGGTGGGGGCCTACCAACATACAGGACTAGTGGGACCCAGTCCGGTATGGGACAAGTTTAAAGGCCCTAGCCTAACTTGTTCCATGGTTTAAAATTTCGACCGAAATTTCGGATACCGGTGGAGACCGAAACCGAAAATTTCCTAAATTCCATTTTTCGCCCTTTATTTCGGATTTCGGTCCGAAATTTTGGTTTAAAGACATTATTTATTAAAAAAAAAAAAGTGTTACTCAAAATTTGGAACCAAATTACGAAATTTCAGACTGATAGAGAAAGTAAGTCCCCTGGGTTTCCGAGCAAAAATCAAAGATCCCACATCAGCAAAGTGAATGGATGTGGAAGGGCTTATAAGGACTTGGGCACCCTCGCTGTAACGGCTAGCTTTTAAGGGTGAGTTCTACCCTAGTCCCAACACCTAGTACTACTTCTCAGGAGGTAACCCATCCTAGAATATACTCTCACCCTAAGCGCAATTTAACTCTAATAATATGTATAAATCAATTAAAATTTCCTCAATTTCAAAATTCCCACATCTAGTTCTTTGAATTCAAATTAAAAAGGGGGGGAAAAAGAAAAACTAAACCCCGATCGAGATTGAGAATCATACCTGCTTTGGTTCACCTAGAAGATCTACAACGGCCGAATGCCGATCTTCCATCACTTCCCTTCTCCCTTTCTTGCAAAAAACCGAGAATCGATCCGTCTCAACCTCGACCTCCTCCACATTCTCCTCCAACGCCGTCAAAGGCGCGGGAGGGCTCAGCAGAGACAAGGGTGGAATATAAATTCGAGGAGGCCTTTTCCTCTTCAAAACCGCCACCGAAGAAGCTTGATCCTCGTTCTTCGCAACTCTAATTCCGCTCACTTGTTTTTGCAATCGAAACCTAAAAGAAGAAGGCGAAGAACAAGAAAAAGAAGAAAAAGAACAAGAAGGCGATAAAGAAGGAGAATTAGCAGAAGGTGAAGATGATCCAGCTAGGATTAGGGTTTCGGAAGAAGAGGTTTTGCATAATAACGAAGCTCGAGATGGGGAGAAAACAGGGGAACCTGCCATTGAAACAGCACAAGACATGGTCCCTGTTAGGGTTAGGGTTTCGAATTTTTTGTATGTTTGGGTTAGGGTTTTTAAGGAGAAGGGTATTTTTTGTATAAAATGGAAGGAGTCAAAGGAATATTTTCTTTCTCTACTGTAAAGAGCGCGTGTTTGTCTGTTAGGGTTATGGTTAGGGTTAGGGTTTCTTTATTTAGGAGTCAAAGGAACTCAATTCTCTTTTTCTTTTTCTTCGTGTGTAAGTTTTTTTAGGGTTTTGAACGAGATTCAAAGGGTCTATAATGGCTGAGGGAGGTTCGGCGAAGTGACCGTTGGGATTTTGAAACGTTCTATTCCGATTACGTGGCAAGGTGTTGCGGGGCCCACTTTAAATTATTTAGACCGTTGAACACGTATTGACTTGGAATTCCGTTAACGAGTATGGAATTTCTCCTGATAACCGTTGGATTTAGATCGGACGGGTATGAGGAGAGTTGGCTTTCAAATCCAAATCTTTTGTAAGACCCATCTTTTTTATTTATTTCGGAAGGACTCTTTCTCCTACGTGAAGATAAAAAATTCTGGCCATGCAAAGTAGACCTGGCAAAATCGAGATTCATCGCACCTTGCGAGCTTGAGTTGGCATTTGAGTGACCCACCAAAATTGACCAGTAGGTCACCCAACCCGCTAAACCATGGGTTGGGTCGGGTGAACCTGCTTGTATCCGCATTTCTTTTTTTTTTCTTCTGTTTTTTGGTTCGGGTAGATACCGGTTGCATTTCCTAACTCACCACAAACGGCAGTTTTTCAAATAAAAGATGGGATTTCTCTCTTTTGGAAGGTACTCCAAGCATTTGTTGTTACTTTTCGAACTGTGAAATCAAAGAAAATGAGAAATTGATGGTCTAGATTAAGAGGAAATACAGCCTAGTTTAAAATGGACAAGGGTTCATTTGCAATAGGGGTACTCCAGGCAAGTCAATTCTTTTGTTTTTGTTGGAATAATTTCCTTATTCACCTAAAAAAACTCAATTCAACTCAATAAAGCCTTTGTCCCAAACTAGTGGGTCGGCTAAAAAAATACTCTGAAGCAAAAAATTATGGGTTAGCCGGGGGTTGACCCAACCCACCCGCAGTAGTGTGGGTCGCTAATTGTTGACCGTAGGGATGCGGGTCATTTTTTACCCAACCCATATCACCCACACCCCGCATTACGCAACCCAGTCCGCAGGTTTGCCGGGTCTGTTGCAAAGAGGAAGATTTGGTAAAATAGGGAGGGCTCACTGACACGTGTACAGTGGCTGGTGATTAGGTCCACTGATATGGTCGGGCACCATGTGTCTATTGGTGCCGATCCCACCATGCCGGGATAATCATAGCCGTTGGATCCGAATGCACTCTTTTTGGATATTCCGAGAAGTATTCAAATGGATGGGGAGCTCTATTCAACATGAGACTTAGACAAATAACATTATCTAGCGATGGTCCACCAAAGCAACGGTTCTGATCATTCAATATATGCCATACACAATTGATACAGGAACTGCATATTGATGGGGTGTGAAAACACCAGCCTCTCACAGGCTGCCACCTGTCCCAGAGTAGGTGAGACTCAGCCTCTCACAGGCTGCCACCTGTTCAGAGTTGGTGAGATCCAGCCTCTCACAGGCTGCCACCTGTCCCAAAGTAGGTGAGACCCAGCCTCTCACAGGCTGCCACCTGTCCCAGAGTAGGTGAGACTCAGCCTCTCACAGGCTGCCACCTGTTCAGAGTAGGTGAGATCCAGCCTCTCACAGGCCGCCACCTGTCCTGGACACCTGTCCAGGACACCTCAACAGATTTTCCCTATAAATAGGGGACTAAAGCTCAGACTAATGAGTAATGCGAAAATCCCTTCTCTCCCTAAACTCTTAAGACATCTCCCCTTCACTCCTGCTCATACTGACTTGAGTGTCGAAGGGCCTGTCCGGAGTAAAACCCGGTCTGGTCTTCTGACCTCGCTTGCCTTGTGCAGGACTAAACACTCACCGCAGGACTCATACTCAACCTCCCTTGTCGCTCGCTCTCAGCTCTTACGCCACTGCTGTACCTGTTACCGATTTTTGGTCTAACAGATTGGCGCCATCCGTGGGACCAAGAACTAAAAGCTGTTCTTACATCTCACTTACAAAATGGCAGGGCGCAAGAGTGCGCGGTTAGCTTCTGCGCAGAACGACCAATCCGCGCTACCTCGCAGGACCCGGAGCGGTCGAATCGCCTCGATGGTAGTGGCAGCTTCTGCCGACCAAAGCCTTTCTCGCTCGGAGCACCACAATCCCGTGCCCACCTCGGAGCAAGTCCAAGCCCTCTTCCAGCAGATGACGGCCCTTGTTGGTCAGTACCAACAACTACTTCAAGCACCCCCTCCACCTCCTCCAGAGGCCCCGCGATCTGCCCAAGGAGTCCACAGGGGAGAGTCATCACGTCATGGGGAGGGCAGAACTCATCACTCCGCTAGACAAGTTTATCGCCCCATAGTGAGGCACGCCCAGACAGAACCTCATCACCGCGAAAGATCGCGGTCTCGCTCCACGCAGAGGCACCGGCCTCACGAAGATCGTTTGCCACTGGCAAAATCTCGGCCTCGTCGTAGGAGTCCGGAAAGTCAGTCCGGTTCTGCGGCAAGCCCATTTGTGGGAAGAATAAGGTCCCCAGACCGCAGAACGGATCCGCTGCTACAGAGAATGGAGGAGATGAACCACCGGATAGAGGAATTGGCGAAGGATCAGAGCCGGCCCGCCTCTAGAGCGTTCTCAAGCAGAACGCCCTTCACTAAGGATGTCCTGAGTGCTCCAGCACCCAGAGGATTTAAGATGCCTGCCGTCCCTCAGTACGACGGCACTACCGATCCCGTGGATCATCTGGAGACATTTAGAACAATGATGCTCCTCCACGGCGCCTCCGACGGCTTCATCTGCAGAGCCTTCCCAACGACGCTCACTGGCGCGGCAAGAGACTGGTACTCCAGGATCAAACCAAACTCCATCAACAATTTCGACGATTTTGGAGAGGACCTCGTCCGCCACTTCATGAGCAGCCGCAGGCCAAAGAAAACAACAGCTTCCCTGATGGCCTTGCGACAGGAAGACAATGAGCCCCTGAAGGTGTTCGTCCGCCGCTTCAACAGGGAGGCACTACAGGTGCCCAATTTAGATCCCTCAGCGGCTATGAACGCACTCCTCACCGGTGCAAGATCTGATGATTTCCGTCGAGCGGTGGCTCGGCAAAATCCGCGCTCACTGGCGGATCTCATGGCCGGGGCAGAAGAGTACATAACAGTGGAAGAAACACTGGCAGCTCTTAATTCAAACCGGAGGATAACCTCTGAAGAGAAGAATCTGCCTAAACAGCGTAGGGAGGATAAACCTCCCAGGAAAGAGAAGTCTCCACCCCCTCAGAGAAGAGAAGAGAACTTCACACCTCTCAATACCTCTAGAAAGCACATACTGGCGGCGATCAGTGAGGAGGAGTTTGTGAAGTGGCCGCCTAGAATGATCTCCAAAGGAAACAGAAGAGATCCTTCAAAGTACTGTCGGTTCCACAAGGACCACGGCCATGACACAGAGGATTGCTGGCAGCTCAAGGGAGAAATTGAGCAGCTGATCAGCCGGGGTTATTTGAAAAAATACATCCAGAATGACGGCCGCACCCAAGGGCGCAAAGGAAAGAGTCCCCAGGGCCGTAGCCCTCGAAGATCACCGCAGCCCCCTCCTCAGGATAAGACTTCTCAGGTCACCGACGCGCAGCCTGAGGCACCCCGATCTCAACCAAGGGGGGTTATCAATACAATCATGGGCGGATCAGCCGCCGGGGGCACCTCCTCTGCTGCTCGAAAAGCATATGCACGGCAAGTTAACGCCGTTCACACAACCAGCAAAAAGTCAAGAACGGAGAATGAGATCTCTTTCTCAGACGCAGATCTGGACAGCCTTATTTTGCCCCACGACGATGCATTGGTGTTAACCATGCTCGTTGCCAACTGGGAGGTAAAGAAAATTCTTGTGGACAACGGGAGCTCAGCGGATATTCTATACTACCATGCCTTCGAGAAAATGATGATAGGCGACGACCGTCTAAGGCCGGCGAACTCAGATTTGTTCGGCTTCTCCGGAGAGGTCGTAAAAGTGGTAGGACAGATCGAGCTCCCTGTTCTTGTCGGAGATTCACCATGTCAAGCGTTCGCCATGGTTAACTTCCTGGTAGTGAAGGCCACCTCGGTCTATAATGCTATCTTGGGACGGCCTGGCCAGAATCTGATCCGAGCAGTCGCCTCAGCCTACCACCAAAAAATGAAATTCATAACCCCTAATGGTGTGGGGGAAGTTCGCGGAGATCAGCCTCAATCAAGGGAGTGCTATGCAATGGCACTGAAAGGAAAAAACGCAGTAGAATCACTGCCAATCGAACTGCTTGATGTAAGGGACGAACTCAGGGGTACTCAACCCACTGAGGACCTACTCTCCATCCCACTGTGCCCGGAGGACGGTGAGAAAGTCGCTCTGATCGGTTCCTCCCTTAGTAGTAGCATTCAACATCAACTCACCGAGTTTCTCCAGGGCAATGCAGATGTCTTTGCATGGGTTCCTGCCGATATGCCCGGCATCGATCCAGAGATCAGCACTCATAGGCTTGGTGTCGATTCAACCTGCAGACCGGTGAAACAGAAAAGGAGACACTTTGCTTTTGAAAGGCGACAGGCAATAAAAGAAGAAGTGGAGAAGCTTCTGAAGGCTGACTTCATTCGTGAGATTCGATATCCGGACTGGCTAGCAAATGTAGTCCTAGTCAAGAAGACTAATGGAAAGTGGAGAACCTGTGTCGATTTTACTGATCTGAATAAGGCTTGTCCCAAGGACAGTTATCCGCTCCCGAAGATTGATCAGCTCATCGACGCCACAGCGGGTCATGAACTGTTGAGCTTCATGGACGCCTTCTCCGGATATAACCAGATCAGGATGTACGAATCGGATATACCAAAGACCTCATTCGTCACAGATCAAGGGACTTATTGCTACCGAGTCATGCCCTTCGGCCTCAAAAACGCCGGAGCTACTTACCAAAGGCTGGTGAACAGACTTTTTCAGAACCAGATCGGCCGAAATATGGAAGTGTATGTGGATGATATGCTGGTCAAAAGTCGAAGCGCACAGGACCACGTGTCTGATCTCAGAGAAACGTTTCAGGTCCTCAAGAAGCACAACATGAAACTCAACCCCACCAAGTGCACCTTTGGTGTCAGTTCAGGGAAGTTCTTGGGATTCATGGTGAGTCAGCGAGGGATAGAAGCAAATCCCGAGAAGATCAGAGCTGTGATAGAGCTTACCGCCCCAAGAACCATCAGAGAAGTTCAGCGGCTCACGGGAATGATAGCGGCGCTGGGTCGCTTCATCTCCAAATCGGCGGAGAGATGCCTGCCTTTTTTCAGTGCGGTTAAGGGCCTCAAAACTGCGCCCTGGACGGAAGAATGCCAGATTGCCTTCGACGAGCTGAAAAGGTATCTGTCCTCCCCGCCATTATTAACAAAGCCGGAGCCAGGTGAGGAGTTATTTCTATATCTCTCCGTTAGCTCCACGGCACTGGCAGCTGTCCTCGTCCGCGAGGAGCACCGCCAGCAAAAACCAATCTATTATGTCAGCAAGGTTCTTCACGACGCAGAAACAAGGTACCAGCGGGTCGAGAAATTGGCTTACGCGCTGGTAATGGCTGCAAGAAAATTAAGACCGTACTTTCAAGCTCATACTGTAAAGGTCTTGACTGACCAGCCGCTCCGGCAAGTACTCCATCGACCAGATATCTCCGGACGACTTGTGAAATGGGCCGTAGAGCTGAGCGAGTTCGACATCCAGTACGCTCCAAGGCCAGCCATCAAGGCCCAAGTACTGGCAGATTTCGTAGCAGAGTGCACCATCCCCCAGCAAGTCGCCGACCCTGAAACGGTACAACTCCCAGTTGCAGAGAAAGCGGTTCCTGACGAATGCATAGCAGAAACTCAGACAGAAATCTTGCAACCCCTGGCAGAGCAGGACTCCATGACCAGCACACCAACTTGGGAAGTATATGTCGATGGTTCTTCAAATAAAAATGGCTGTGGAGCAGGCCTCATCCTCACTGGGCCTGAGGAGTTCACTGCGGATTATGCTCTGAGATTCGGATTCCGTGCGTCCAACAATGAGGCAGAATATGAAGCCCTCCTTGCCGGAATGAACCTAGCAATTCATACCGGCGCCCGGAAATTAAAAGCATACTGCGACTCACAGCTGGTAGCAAATCAGATCCAAGGGGTCTACGAAGCTCGAGATGAGCGTATGGTTAAGTATCTTGCTAAGGTTCATCAACTCTCCAGCCAGTTTGCCAGTTTCGAGGTCATCAGAATACCACGGACAGAAAATGCCAAAGCAGATGTACTGTCGAAGCTGGCTGCTTCTGGATACACCACTCTTGGAAGCATACGTATGGAATTTCTACAAAGATCTAGCATCGAAAGAGAAGCCGCAGATATAATGCAGGTGGAGAACGAGCCGTGCTGGATGGATGAGATCGTTCATTACTTACGGGACGCGAAACTTCCCGAAGATAAGAAGGAAGCCCGTAAGGTGATACAGAGAGCCGCCCGATTCTCCCTCAGCGGTGACATTTTGTATAAAAGGTCCTACACTCTCCCGTACCTGAAGTGTCTGGGACCAAGTAACGCCGCGTACGCATTGCAAGAGACTCATGAAGGAATCTGTGGAGAACATCTGGGGGGCAAAGCCCTGGCGATCAAGGTACTCCTCAGAGGATTGTATTGGCCCACCATACGACAAGACGCGCTGAATCTGGTTAAAAAGTGCGAGAGGTGCCAGAAATTCGCCCCCACCATCCACCAGCCTGCTGTGGCGATGGCCCCAATTATCAGTCCACTCCCTTTTGCAGTATGGGGGATGGACATTCTGGGTCCTTTTCCACCGGCTTCCGGAAAGCGCATATTCGTAGTGGTGGCAATCGACTACTTCACCAAGTGGGTGGAGGCAGAACCTCTAGCCCAGATCACTGAGCAGAATATACAGAATTTCTTCTGGAAGGCAGTGGTCTGCAGATTTGGGATTCCCCGTGCCTTAATCACAGATAACGGCAAACAGTTCGACTGCCGGAACTTTCGGAAGTTCTGCTCTGACCTAAAGATTGAACAGAGATTCACTTCGGTAGCTCACCCCCAGACCAATGGGCAAACGGAAGTAACCAATAGGATCTTGCTTCAAGGGATAAAGAAAAGGCTGGATGAAAAGGCTGGCCGATGGGCAGATGAGCTCTACCATGTTCTGTGGGCTTACCGCACCACTCCTCGTACGACGACTGGTGAATCACCATTCAACCTCTCTTTTGGAACTGAAGCCGTGATACCTGTTGATATAGGCACCCCATCTCCCAGAGTCATCAGTTTCCATGAGCAACTGAACAGCGACGGACTCCGCGCCAACCTCGACTTACTAGAAGAAATCCGGGAGGAATCTCGAATCCGGGTCGCTGCTTATAAGCAGAAGGTGTCGAATTATCACGACTCCAAAATCCGCCCCAGAGAATTCAGGACAGGGGATCTGGTCCTAAGAAAGGCAGCCGTCTCCCAGCCAACGAAAGTAGGGAAACTTTCCCCAACTTGGGAGGGACCCTATCGAGTGAAGGAAGTTATCCGGCCAGGAAGCTACAGGCTAGAGACACTGGAGGAGCACCTATTACCTCATGCATGGAACTCCAAAAACCTCAGGAAATATTATCAGTAGTCGAATTATCCGGCGTGAAAAGGTGATCTTGTAAAGTTGTATATTTGTATATTTGTTGTTATGAATAAATAATCTTCTTGCAAATTCAGTGTCATTTTTATATCTGGAAACCCAGTTCACAAAACTTGGGTACTCACTGGAAACCCAGTTCTTAAACTTGGGTACGCACTGGAAACCCAGTTCTTAAACTTGGGTACGCACTGGAAACCCAGTTCTTAAACTTGGGTACGCACTGGAAACCCAGTTCTTAAACTTGGGTACGCACTGGAAACCCAGTTCTTAAACTTGGGTACGCACTGGAAACCCAGTTCACAAAACTTGGGTACTCATTGGAAACCCAGTTCTTAAACTTGGGTACGCACTGGAAACCCAGTTCACAAAACTTGGGTACGCACTGGAAACCCAGTTCTTAAACTTGGGTACGCACTGGAAACCCAGTTCTTAAACTTGGGTACGCATTGGAAACCCAGCTCTTAAACTTGGGTACGCACTGGAAACCCAGTTCACAAAACTTGGGTACGCACTGGAAACCCAGTTCACAAAACTTGGGTACTCAATGGAAACCCAGTTCACAAAACTTGGGTACTTGTTAAAAGACCAGTTCGTCGCAATTCGACCATCAACGGCCTCACTCACAGGTTATCAAAATAAAAAGACAAAGTCAAGCAAATCACTCAGCCGAGAAGTATCAGAGACAGACAAATTTCATTGATCAGAATATGTGGGGCCTCGAGGGCCATTACAAAATTCACTTTAAACATGCTGGTAAAAGTTGTAGGGTCTCAAGGACCATTACAAAAAGAGGTCAAAACAAAACAAAAAAATAAAAATAAAAAATCTAAGCATCTGGAAGAGAGGTGATGTCAGCAGGAGTATCTGGCTCCTCATCAGTAATCTTCGGCCTGGCAGGGAGAGTCATGTTCTGCATCAACAGATTTGGATTGCAGGCCTGGAGCTCCTGGAGGCAGTCGTAGTATCCAAGACTGTAAGCCTCGCTCGACAGGCTGAAAAGTTCAGCCTCCTTTGCCTCTGTGGCCTCTTTTACTGCCTTCTCCTGTCTGTCAGTGGCCCTTCCTCTTTGAGCCTCCATGGCTTCAGCAGCCTTGGCCAGTTTCCTCTTCTCTGCGGCCAGATCTTCTTTTAACAACTTCCTCTCCTCCTCTATTCGCCCGATGCTCGTTTGAAGCTCCTGCACCTCAACGGCCAACTTTCCGTTCACCTCTTCAGATGAAGTAATGGCTTGGGAGAAGCTCTTACTCTTCTCCTTGAGGTCATTATAGTATAGCAAGATCTGAAGAAAGAACAGAAAGAAACAGGCATCAGTATGGTGAAAGGAAGAAATGGGCAGAAAGTTGGCAAATCGAAGCACTACTTCCTTACCTGGTAAGCGGAGGACAACACAGCCTCCTCTCCTGTAGCTGGCGGCTCGTAAAGGACCTGTTGCTTGTCCTTCTGCAGCAAACACTTGCTCATAAGCTCTGCTGCTACCCGGCTCTCGCCTAAGGCAGTGTCATCCTTCAGAACGGCCCAATTGGGTCGAAAGACTTGCTCACTAATCCCCGCAGGAGGGCGAGCCCCAGAACCGGCTCCGGTAGAAGCACCACCGGACTTAGAAGAGCCACCGCCCTGAGCAAAGGGGCCTATTAGCTTCACCTTAGTCTTGGGCTTCTGGGATGGGGGAGGAATGCCCTGTGACGGGGCCGGACTCCCCAGCACAGTCGCTTTTCTCTTCTGGCGCTCCTGCTGCGCCTGTTGAGCACCTTCTTGTGCCCGCGGCTGAGCTCCCTGCCTGATTTTCTCGACGGTTGATTGTTTCTTCATCTCTGCATGACAAATGAGCAGCCAACGGTCAGAAGCAAGTATATAAAAAATAAACAGATTGCATAGACAAGTCTAGCTACATACGTCCTGGAGTCGCGGCACTCACGCCCAGCCCGACCAGAATCGCCTCTTCAGAAAACTCCTTACAACGGATGAGGCCTGATTGCTCGATCTCCTTCCGCATCAAGGCGAATGTTATCCTGTCCTCACCTTCGAGGAGCGGCTTTCGACTCAGTTTTGAGGTATCTGGAGTGTCCCACACTAGAGGGACGGACCAGGGCTCACTGGCCTCCTGATCCACAACATAGAAGAATCTATTCTTCCACGAGTGAATCGACGAAGGAATGCCAGTGATTATCTTCCGTTCAGGGCGCTGGCTAATGTAGATCCAGCCCCCTTCTTTATGCTTCTTCAGGTGTGCACAAGCACGGAACAGTGACAAAGTCACACTCCTCTCTAACCGACCGTGGACGAGGTATAAAAACCCAACTAATAATCTCCATGAGTTCGGAGCTACCTGGGCCGGGGCTAGTCCGTAGTAACGTAGCACCGCTGAGAAAAAGGGGTGCAACGGAAATCGGAGTCCTGCCCTCAGTGACTCCTCATAAATACAGAGATCCTGGCTCTCGTTGCAGGCTCTGTCTCCCTCTATAGCTGCCCTCAGTTCAAATCTCGGGGGCACGCAGTATTTATCCCTGATATCTCCCAGCATAGACCTGGTGAGGTAGTTCTCCTCGACTAGAGCTCGCAAGTTGTATTTTGGATCGGCATCCATCCGCGCTCTAGCGATCACCTCCACCGCCCGGCCAGGACGGAATGTTGTGGACGCTTCATTAACGTCGCTCTCAACACTCCCTCCTGCTTGCGGGAGACTGCCAGTCAAGGGAGGAGTGGCATTCAGATCTAAGATCACTTCATCCCTATCCCCTCCATCGTCACTATCTACAAGGTCTATCCTATCAGACGGACTAGCCAAAAAAGGCTCCTGAGGCATCCTAAACTCCGAAATACTGCTAGTGGAGGACCCCGTACCGGACTCGGAATTGGAAGTACTACCAGACATAGTAAAAGGAAGGGCTGAGAGGAATACCGGTGAGTGGAGCCCTTAACAGATCTTGGAACGCGACTGCGAGCTACGAACTGCGACTACGAACTGCGAACTGCGATCTGCAATCTGTGGACTGCGAGCTGCGAACTGAGAAGTGGAAACTCCCAGAGCAAGAAGAGGAAAAAGATGAAAGGTAAAAAGTAAAAAGTGAAGGGGGGTAAACCTCCTTATATAGTTTTTCAGAGGCGGTGGGGTAATAAATGCGATGCACGCATCTCGAGGCCACCCGGATTGCGCCACGTGTCCCCTATTTATGACGGACACATTCTCCCACCATCAATACGATCAAGCACGCGCGTAAACATTCACGTCCCAAAGATGGATCTCCGCACTCCGCACTCCGCACTCCGCACTCCGCACTCCGCACTCGGCATTCAGTCCGAAAAAAACCGTACTGGATATAACGCGTTCTCACAAGACGACAAAAATCAGTCCGGTACGCACCGAACTGGCCGCTAGAAGACAAAATTCAGTCCGGAAAAAACCGTACTGGATATAACGCGTTCTCACAAGACGACAAAAATCAGTCCGGTCCGCACCGAACTGGCCGCTAGAAGACAAAATTCAGTCCGGAAAAAACCGTACTGGATATAACGCGTTCTCACAAGACGACAAAAATCAGTCCGGTCCGCACCGAACTGGCCGCTAGAAGACAAAATTCAGTCCGGAAAAAACCGTACTGGATATAACGCGTTCTCACAAGACGACAAAAATCAGTCCGGTCCGCACCGAACTGGCTGCTAGAAGACAAAATTCAGTCCGGAAAAAACCGTACTGGATATAACGCGTTCTCACAAGACGACAAAAATCAGTCCGGTTGAAGCCGTACTCCGGACTGCGAACTCCCAACTCCGGACTCCGGACTGCGAACTCCGGACTGGATATTTGACTCTGTGTTGCGCCAGGAGCCAGTCCGGTTGAAGCCGTACTCCGGACTGCGAACTCCCAACTCCGGACTCCGGACTGCGAACTCCGGACTGGATATTTGACTCTGTGTTGCGCCAGGAGCCAGTCCGGTTGAAGCCGTACTCCGGACGCCGGACTGCGAACTCCGAACTCCTAAATCCGGACTGCGAACTCCGGACTCCGTGCTAAATTCTTCGATTCACCCCCGAACAACGTCTCCCCATCCAGAAAAACGAGTGATCACACTTTCCCAAGTCCTTCAATGACTTGGAAAACTGGGGGGCAACTGATGGGGTGTGAAAACACCAGCCTCTCACAGGCTGCCACCTGTCCCAGAGTAGGTGAGACTCAGCCTCTCACAGGCTGCCACCTGTTCAGAGTTGGTGAGATCCAGCCTCTCACAGGCTGCCACCTGTCCCAAAGTAGGTGAGACCCAGCCTCTCACAGGCTGCCACCTGTCCCAGAGTAGGTGAGACTCAGCCTCTCACAGGCTGCCACCTGTTCAGAGTAGGTGAGATCCAGCCTCTCACAGGCCGCCACCTGTCCTGGACACCTGTCCAGGACACCTCAACAGATTTTCCCTATAAATAGGGGACTAAAGCTCAGACTAATGAGTAATGCGAAAATCCCTTCTCTCCCTAAACTCTTAAGACATCTCCCCTTCACTCCTGCTCATACTGACTTGAGTGTCGAAGGGCCTGTCCGGAGTAAAACCCGGTCTGGTCTTCTGACCTCGCTTGCCTTGTGCAGGACTAAACACTCACCGCAGGACTCATACTCAACCTCCCTTGTCGCTCGCTCTCAGCTCTTACGCCACTGCTGTACCTGTTACCGATTTTTGGTCTAACACATATCATGAAAACTTCTATAGATCAGAGGGTTGGGATCTTCCTGTGGAAATGATTTTAGGGCACAAACTTATTTACGTGGTGGCCCATCAAATGGACAATGGACGGTTTGGATCATCATATGGTGTAGGCTGTACTGTACTTTTTGAAAAACACTGGACTCTACGGGCTTACACCATCTACAAACTTCCTTTCGGATATTCCTGGTAAGTGTTCAACTGTAGATGTTTTTTTCCTCTTCATTCTAAAGTGCATATCATTAGAGGCCATTTTCTCAAAAGGCTACTGATATTAGCACTAGCATATTTTGATAATTGCACTAACTCATATTGTCTTTTATTATTTAAACAGCTGCCAAAGGTTATTACAGTTCCCAAAAGCTCTCAAATGCAAGTTATAAAGAAAAGACAAGCTGAGTTAGTGCAATTATCAAAACACTAGACTGCCAATACCTGCAGTCTTTCCAAAAAAGTAAAACATAATTGGTAATTGTGGCTTGACATTTTGGAAAAGAATATTATAACCAATGTGAATATGTGATTATCATACAACTGAGAATTTATATGACGGGTGGCCGTGAAAACACTTGAAGTCTAAAAAAAGCAGGTACGGCCCACTTTTTTTTATGATCCAAACCGTTCATCTGTATGGGCACAACGTAAATAGGTTGTGCCCCAAAAATCATTTCCATAGGATGATCCTAACCCTCCAATTTGTAGAAGATTCCATAAATGATTTTTTGGAAATCTCCATTTTCAGATCAGTTCAGATCGGAGGCTTAGGATCATCCTATGGAAATGATTTTAATAGGTTGTGCCCAAACATATGAACGGTTTGGATCATCAAGAAAAGTGGGCCATACCTACTTTTTTAGACTTCACGTGTTTTCACGGCCACCCATCATATACATTCTCCATTCAACTACCAACTGCATGGACAAATTAGTGTTGTTCTCTATTTGGATAGCAAGTCCACGTTTAAGTTATCCTTGGATAAGCTTACTATCCCCATTCACATCAAGAATAGGACCCAATGGGCAATGGATATGATATACCATACACGTAGGGTGGTCGTTCTCATGTTTTTTTTTTTTTGAGGGGCTTGCTAGGGAACATCTCAGAAGGAATTTCGTGAACCAGCTGTTGCATGAAAAAGCAGCCACACAGGATGAATTAAATAAATAAGACAAAAAGTGAGACTATGTGGCTGCTCTCTAGTGCAACAGCCGGCCCCCAAAATGCCTTCTGCCATGGTCCCTGGAAAATCCCTTTTTTTTAATAAACCCATTCAGATAGGTTTATTTAAAATCAATTGTTCAATTAGGGTAGCCAATCCCGAAAACAACTTAATTATTAATATTTTTAGCGGTGGAAACTAGCAACTTCCGGTGATTTTTCCTACAATAATCATTTTTTTCTGGTTATGGCTAGCTTCGATCTCACAAATTTGAATGTATACATCTTTTTTTAATCAAACCCTTCCCATCCATCCCCCCCCCCCCCCAAAAAAAAATAAAATAAAATGCCAGGGCATATCCATTTTCAGTTGTTAGGGTTTCACGTGGGTCAGAAACCCTAATAGCCTAGATTTTCTGTAAGCATATTTTCTCAAGTCTTCTCTTGTGGATTTTTTTTCGGGATTCTCTTCGTTATCGTCTTGGTTGAGAAGCAAGGGAAGGATTCCAAGTTTGTGGGTTTTGTACAATCCATTCTAATATTTGTAATTTTGCTTTATTATTATAGTGGAAGATTGTGTTCTCGCCTGTGGATGTAGGCATCTTAGCTAAACCATATAAATCTTGGCGTTTATCTTGTGGCTTGTGTTTATTCTGCTTTTCCGTTTATTTGTGCACAATTGGATTGGATTTATTATATTCTTCACTTGTGCCCTCTCAATTCTCTCCCCTAGCCTCCCCCTCATCTCCTCTATCACAATTAGACCCAAATAATTATTCAGGCTGCGAAAACGTCTTCTCAGTGTAACACAGATTCATCCAAAAGCATCAACTCAATTTCACTCCCATCCAATAAATATTTGTATCTTTGCTTATTAAATATCTGAGCTTCACTATCAAATCCCACAAGACGATCCATCAACTTTCCCACACACACACACACAAATGTAGAAAAAAAAAAAAAAAACCCCACTCACACCACCACATATATCATATTCTAATGAATATTTTAGCAACATTAAAAAGTAGAAAGCAATCCATTCCTTTCTTCCCCTTCATCTATGACATGTTTTTTTTGCCATAATCTAAAGCCACCAATGGAGAGATAACAATAATTAAAAGAGGACCTCTATGATTATAATAACCATAGTACCTCAATGATAAGGCTCATTTCACATGTGAAGAGATGATTTAGAGTTTACACAGAGTTTAAGTTTCAGCTTATATGGTTGATGGGGAAGATGCTTTTGGGCTTCTTTAGATAATCTAAAAGTTATCTGTGTAAAATATTATATGCGGATTTTTTTTAAGTTAAATACGATTATCTGTAGATAATGATTGTAATGGTGTTATTTTATTTTAATTTTTTTTAATGGTATTGTAATGGTTTTATTAATAAAAAGTTAATGGCTTTTGAACAGGCATCTGAAGAAACAGGGGGGAACTGGAGAACTAGAATATCGCTAAGTAACCCTGCAAAGCTTTGGAAAATCCGATTCTTCGCCGCCATTTATATTGGATTACGAGAGATGTGCGTCTCGTGTCTGGTTTACGAGCATTATCCACTATCATTGGCCTACCAAGTATCAGCCCATATATAAAAAGAGGAAATGGTTTGTGTGCAACTGCACAAATAAGCTTATCTGTGCATGGCTCACAAACCATAGGGGGGGGCACATTTTTTGGGGGATCCAAAGTATTCATTTCGAAGGCCCTTCCATGGATAGGGTGCGTACCAAAAATCAGCCATATAGGATCATCCTAACCCTGCCATTTGTGGAGGGAAAAAATGAGCAGAAACAGTGTCGGTCCATTTCCCCCTCCACCTTTGATTGGGTTAAGATGATCCTATGGGGCTGATTTTTTGTACGCACCCTATCCATGTGAGGACCTTCCAAATGAATGCTTTGGATCCCCCAAAAAATGTGGCTCCCCCTATGGTTTGCGAGCCATGCACTGATAACTTATCTGTGCAGCTGCACACAAACCATTTCCTCATATGAAAAATATTTGAGAATATATTTTGAATAAGTTGATATATCTGATAGGCCGATATATTTGGAATATTTTCAGATTTTTTTTATCATTTCCAAGACATCGGCTGGTATCTCAATATCAGACTAGGTCCGATATGGCTGACCTATCACATATCAGCACCTCAGGAAATAGTTGCCCTTTTTTCTTCCCTATGCCAGCCCAGTTTAGTGTATTTGTGACTACTATTTTACACTAAAGAGGGGTGGCGCTGGGAATAAAAATGGGCAAATATATCATTTCCTATAATTAATTATGTGGACCATCACAACATGACCCACACCTACAGAAATCAATATTTTATCGTACCGATGGAATCTAAACAGGGCCTACAATATCAAGGGCCAGGATCATCCGATCGAGGTGAAGCAAGTGACAATGGGCCGGATTCAAGTTCTCTAGTCAAATCAACGCCTCATATCATAAGCGATGATTTTTGCAGCATTTCATCTAACGGCTGGGATTTCCTTCCCGACTTAGACCTATAATGTTGGTTGGAGGGGATCTCCCATCAGATCAACGGTTCAGATCATCCAATAAATATGTAACATGTACCATAAGATAAGATTACTATAGAAAGGTGGTGGGGAGTCATATTCGAAAATCAATGTAACTAAATTCCAATGAAAAAGAAAATCACGTTTTTCGCACCACTTTCCGGATCACAGAAAAGGACACGAAATCTCAAAGGCGTGTCGATAACGAAAACGACGTTTTTGTTTCCACTCACTTATCACAAACACTCTATGCATATGGTGGGCCCCACACCCGCACTAGAAAAATAATCCCTTTCTCTCTCTCAGTCTCTCTCTTTCGCTCCAATTTCCACGTAGCACGTACACCTTAAATCTCGAGACGCGCTCGTTGTAGAGAGCTTCCTAACAGCCATCATTATTATGCCATTTACGCAACAATAGATAAAGGCCATTTTAAAATGACAAAAATACCCTTTTTAATTTGATACGGTCACAATTGTATTTCGATACCCGTGGCAAATGGCAATAATAGGAGGCCTGTTTGGAAAACTCTCACAGAACCAAGTCTTCATACTATTTCTCTATTTGTAAAAGGGAAATTATGCCATGAGAGCCCTTGAGATTGGAAGCGAATTGAAAAGCCTGTTCCGGGCCCACAACATATTGACATTGGAGAGATCTGGACCGTTCATTTGTAGCTAGTCTTGGAGCTTTAGAAACAATGATCAACGGTTTGCAATCAAAACCAATGATCAAACAGTTGGAAATGTTGCGAAAAGGAGTGATCTTCAAGTTATCTCATCTACAATTCATGAGCCGTCAGATGAACCGCGCTAATCGATTTATTATCTTGAAGAGTGGGCCCAGATGAAGCTTCTTATGGTATAAATTTCTCCCAGTTTTTATAAGGTATGGCCAGATAGTCCAGTAAATTTCAAAGATTATTTAAGGCCAACACCATAGGATGATCCAAAACGTCCATTCTCCCAGTTTTTAAGTTGCGGCCCATCAAATGGACGGTTTAGATCATCTTATGGTACGGCCCTACAACACTTCTTAAAAATAATGTATGAGTTTTTATATGGTGTTAGCCCTTATAGTCACGTATTTTTCATATGGAGCACATCATAAGGTGATCCAAACTGTCCATGTGATTAAATAGTTTGTGCCCCAAAAATCATTTCCATAAGATAATCGTAGCCCCCCCCCCCCCCCCCCCTCTATACAAGTTACCATATTCAGTTCTTCTAAGATCGGAGGGTTGGGATCATCCAATAGAAAAGATTTTTTGGGGCAACCTATTTAAGTTGTGGCCCATCATATGGACAGTTTGGATCATCCTATAGTGTAATCCGCACAGTACTTTTTGAAAAATACGGAAATATAAGGGCTTATACAACATAAAATCTGGTACTATACGGCCACAAACCATATAAACTGACGTCAAAATCACGTTAAACAGTGGGCTCGCGAGGGCGGTGAAAATATCATCGTCCTATTTAAAAAAAGGACAAAAGCCTAGTACAGTTAAAAGTTATAGCGTACAGGGGAAAGTGGAATAGGCAAAACAGCTGGCCCTAAAATTAGACCCGGCAAAAAGTGACAAGCACCTGCGGGTCCACCTGGCCCGTCAAAACTGGGCTGGACCGGGTAAATCTGCAGGTGCCATAGCATAAAAAAAAGCAAAAAATGAAAAATGAAAAAATCAGACTTCTAGAGGTTTTAAGCCGAAAGGCGTTTAGAGACCAAAATGCCCTCATGTAATTCAAGAAACTCCACCTTTAGAGACCAAAATGCCCTCATGTACATCAAGAAACTCCACCATATACATATATAGACAAAAAATGGACAGATTAGTGAAGGTTTTTACACGTCCATTTTTGCCTCTACAAATCGTAGGGTTGGAATGATCCTATGGAGCTGAATTTTTGGCACACCCTATCTATGTGAGGGCCCATCAAACGAATGGTTTGTATCACAAAAACAATGTGGGGTCCATTGTATTTTAAGGTTATCCGTACCCGCGCGGGTGGGGTCTGGGTACATAAAATGACTACCTGTAGAATCGCGAGTATTTTTTACCTGTACCCGCTGGGTCCATACCCGCACGGGTCGTACCCGTACCCGCGCGGGTTACCCGTTTGCCAGGTCTACCTAAAATAAAGAGGAAGCAGGGGTGTGGAAATATCAAACATGTGGTGTAAAAATATCAGACCATGGAATTGATATTGCCACACTCTCTACTTTTAGTGTATTTTAATGCGTTGCGCAGAACCTCCTGCGCAACTTTGCGTAGCCAATTTTTTTTTCGAAAAAAGTAGAAAGAAGAAGAGTAGAAAGCAGAAGAGTCTCTCTCTCTCTCTCTGCAGCAATGTGTTCTCTTTCTACGGCTTTTCTATAAATACACAAAAATCTGCTTCTTTTTTTCTGCTCTCAGAAAGCTATCTCTCTTTCTCTCTCTACGAATATGAACTCTCTCTCTACGGATTTTCTATAAATAAACAGAAATCTCTCTTGTTCTTCTTCTCAAAAAACAAAAAACATACCTCTCTAACTCAATTCCTCTACTCTCTGACTCAACTCTTAGGGTGCTGAACTGCTGATTTACTGAGAGAGAATAAGACAAATGGATGCTTATGCTCTGCATCTAGCCATGGCAGCCTTGTTCGGAGCCTCATTCGTGGCGGTATCAGCTTACTACATGCACAGAAAAACCCTAAATCAGATTCTAGAGCTCGCACTCTCAGTAGAAAGGGACAAAGAAAGTGGAGAGGAAGAAGAAGAGAAAGAGAAAGGGGGATTATTGAATCAGCATTTTAATAATAAGAAATCCGATAAGAAGAAGAATCAACAAAATCTCCGGCGAAAAGCCGCCGGATATTATCGCCGGCACTCCGCTTCCTTGCCGGATGTTTCTACGGCCACGGTGGAAAGAGAGGAGAGGGTGAATGGTCCATTTTCTGTTGAGGATCGGATTCTATCTATTCCTCCTGGTCTTCCTCGGCTTCATACTCTTCATGAAGGTATGCAAAATGCTAGTGAAAAAGTGTTTGCTTTTCTTCTTTTTTTTCCCTGAAAGGATCGGTTTTTTTAGGGTCTGTTTGTTTTAGATTATGACAACCGATTGTGGAATCCGCAACTGATTATTGGACTTAAATTTAGTGAAATTTTCTGCACAATAATCGGTTGGGGACTCCACAATCGGTTGTCATAATCTAAAACAAACAGGGCCTTAGTGGTCTTTGAAAGAATTGGTTTAAGACATTTGTTAGTCATTTTAGTATTTGATACAAGGAGTTACTATCTTGGATTGTAGAATCATGGAATTTATGAGCTGAAATCTTGATTTTATACGATAGAATTTCCATGAAGGTATAGAATTGTTTGAATTTTCGTCCGAATGAAATGTGTTTGCTTTTTTGTTCTTCTCTCTCTCTCTCTTTTTCTATCCCTTTTTGTTGCTTTTTTTTTTGGGAGGATCAGTTTTTTAATGGTCTTTGAAAGAATCAGTTTCAGACATGTCTCATTTTAGCATTTGATACAAGGATTTACAATCCAGTTTTGCAAAATCTTGGATTTTACAGGTTAAAATCAGGATTTTATAAGATAAAACCTGGATTTTACTCCACACACTCCATGAAGGTATGCAACCCGATTGTCTTCCCATAAATATTTTTTGCCTTTTTTCTTGTTTTTTTTCTTCTTCCTTGTTGCTTTTCTTTCTTTCTTGCTTTTTTTAAATGGCCTTTGAAAGAATCTGTTGGGATGCGGGTAGAACTCACCCTTAAAAGAGCCAGCCATCAAGGGGAGGGTGCCCAAGTCCTTATAAGCAAACCACAACACCAACATTTACATGGTTCGACAAGATGCCTACATCCACGGGTGAGAACATGATCTTCCACCGTGAGAAAACAATATACAAGTTTACAATGGATTAACCCAAACCCACAAGCCTGCAATCCTTTCCTTGCCCACTCACACATGATCCTTTCCTTGCCCTCTCACCCAGGTAAAACAACTCTCTTCCTTTTATACTTTGGTTTTCCAAAAACCTAAAATAAGCCTTTTTATCTTTGGCTCCCACTGGAACCGTGGGAAACAAGGCAACTTTCCCAACTATCTCTACCTTGAATTGTTTCCCCGCTACCCGAAGACTTTCTGTTGATTTTGCCACCGGTTCGCTATCGCCCCAAACCACCATTGGCGTTCTGAAGTACCAACTACACACCCTCAAATCATCTTGGTTTTGGCTCTTCCCGACTTGATCAACATGGCCAATGCACATGTGTAGCTGCTAACCTGTTGACTCACCTAGTTAACCCTGGAGAAGGATATCGATCCATCCTCCCCAACGTAGGTACTGACACGGTCTCACCATCGTCTGCAGCCTAGAAATATATCTCTGCACCAACTGTGAAAGAGACCCTACGACTGCACGCACTACCACTACATTTCCAATTGCCTGTCAAGATCTTAGGACACTGGTCACCTTGTCCTCGAACAAACGATATAATCCGCCACACTTCTCTCATTTCATCAGAACCATACATACGCGTGTGATTTTCATGACTGCAGTTGAATACCTACAACCCTTGGAGTCCAACTAGCCAAGTGACACTAGATTCTTCTGCATCTTTGGGACATATGCCATACTACCTAAAGTATGAACCACTCCATCGAACATCTTGATCTTCACCGTTTTAACCCCCGTGACGTCACAAGTATACCTATCACTGAAGAACACTGCACCTGCCCCTATCTCTTGGAATTAGGGGTGCAACTTGGGTTAATTTTTGGGAATTCGGGTTAAGATTTTACCTTAAAATCGGGTCGGTTGATTCCTATTCATTTTTTAGCAAAAGCTCAACTTGACCCGACCCAAGTTGCACCACTACTTGGAATGTATCAAAATATTTCCTCTTGGAGCATACATGAACAGAGCACCTTGAATCTAGACTCCACTCATCATTAGGAGAAGTGTGATTACTTGTGGAAACTGTGAGAACGTCTCCAACCTCTTTGCTATGCTCATTGATTATAGCCACCACCGTATTCGAAGCACCAATGTCTGACTGGGCAGCTTGCTTCGAACAATCCCGCTTGATGTGGCCGTATTCCTTGCAATGGGAACATTGCACGCCCTTTTTGCTGACCCTAGATCTTGAGCGACCTTTTGGCCTTTTCCCATAGAAAATCTTTGACTTTATGGCGGGATATCAGAAGGTTGTCTCATTCTTTCTATGATGGCATAAGAAATAAAGTGTATTCTAGAAATCAGATCAGGTTTTGGCTTGATTCGTGGTGTTCGAGCGATCCTCTTATGGAAAATTTCCCCGACTTGTATGCGGTGGCCTCCCAAAAGGATGCTTTAGTATGCGAATGTTTTGTCAGAGAACGTCTCAAGGTGTCATGGTTTCCGAGGTTTAGAAGGAATTTCTTTGATAGAAAGTGGAATTCATTAGCCCAGCTACTGTTGTTGCTTGAGGGGTGCTATTTAAAGAGATTCGGGTCAGATAAAAGAGTATGGATTTGGGATTCATTTGGTTCCTTCCCGGTCAAATCTGTCTACCGTCATCTAGTGCCCAGCGGTGTGACGTCAATTTCAGCAAAGGTATGGAATTTTCATTGTCCTCCGAGGGTTAGCTTCTTTGGATGGGCAGTGAGTCATGGCCGGATCCAGACTATTGATTTTTTATGGAGGCGGGGCATGTCGCTTGTGGACCATTGTCCCTTGTGTTTGGAAGATGGGGAATCTATCAACCATCTATTCATTCATTGCAAGTTGTCAAGGGAAGTATGGGGTCTTATTCTTGCTAGATTTGGGATTTCTTGGGTGTTTCCGAAATCAATTGGGGAGTTAATCTACAGTTGGGAGCTTGTGCCTTGGAATAGGAAAGGAAAGGTGTTATGGAGGATGTGCTTGCTAGCCACTTGGTGGGTGATTTGGAACGAGAGGAACTCTAGGGTCTTTGATCGGGAGTCTAAAACTCCATATCGGATCTATATAAAATTAGTTTCTTTAATTATAGCTTGGGCAAAATGCCTTCCTATGTTCAGATTTGTTTCGGCATTTGATTTATGGGAGGGGTGGCAAATTGTGTGTATGGAAAAGGAAGTGCTCCCTAAGATTTCTCAGTGATGAGAACCCCCTTCGGATCTTCTCAAGGTAAATTTTGATGAATCGAGTCTGGAAAATCCGGGGCCGGCTAGTATTGGAGGCCCTGCCGGGACTCTCTTGGAGAGGTTTTGTGGTCATTCTCTGGGCCTATGGGGGTTTGCGATTCTAATGAGGCGGAGGTTAGGGCGATGTATATAGGGATTAAAAGAATTGACAAGAATCTCTATGATAAGACCATAGTCGAGGGTGATTCTAAAAATGTGATCAGTTGGTTGGGTTCAGCGGCTCCCCTTTTGGTCTTATTTTGAAGAGATTGCTGATTTAACATTTGGTTCTTCTATTGTTTTTAATCATGTAAGGAGATCTGTTAACTCAGAAGCAGATTCTCTAGCTAGGTCTGGGGTTCAGAGGGAGGCTTTGGAGTGGTTTGAGTTCCTCCCTCCTTGATGAGTTGTTTTTTTATTTCACTTTTGTACTTTTGAGGTCCTTCTCGGTCCTCCTTTTCCTTTAATATTGTTAACTTACCAACTTCTCCAAAAGCTTAAACTATTGGAGAAAGGCGTTATTTATCTTTTATACTTTAACTGCACGTGTGGCCCACTTGGCAAACACGTGGCACATGTGGTCCCACTTTGGGCCGACCATCGCATGTGGATTTTTGCTATCTAGGAGGTTTGAACTCGAGAGTCGAGACCTTTGGCTTTGATACCATGTTAACTTACCAACTTCTCCAAAAGCTTAAGCTATTGGAGAAAGGCGTTATTTATCTTTTATACTCCCATCAAGAACATGTTTCTTTCGCATCTCATTGGATAAGAGCGACGTTGCAATTTCCTCTAACTTCACTGTATCCTTACCATACAATAAAGTTGTCACCATGTTATATGAATCAGGAAGTGAAGTATGAAGTTATAGGGCCTTGTCTTCTTCCTTTTGGTTTTCTTCAATCTTGTGGAGCTGATCTACAAGTCCGTTGAACACAATCATGTGTTTCAGAAGATCTTCGAATTCTTGCATCTTTAGCCCGTAGAATTGCCGCTTTAGATACAATTTGTTGGCCAAACCTTTTTGTCATGTAAAGCTTTTCCAACTTCTTCCATAACGTAGGAGCTTCTTCTTCTTCTTCTTCTTCTATAACATTAAGCATAACGTTATCGGCTAGACATAACCGAATTGTGTTGACCACCTTGACTCAATGTCTTCCCACTCGAGATCCATCATTTTACGGTCGTCTCAGATCACCCTCGATGCGAAGCTCCACCTCGAACCAGAATTTCTTAGATAATCTTTGTACCTCCGTTGATCACTCTAACCGTGGTCCAACAACGATATTCATGATCGCTCCAATTGTGACCCGCCAACGATCGCTCCTACTTGAGCTCTGACACCACTTGTTGGGACCCAGGTAGAACTCACCCTTAAAAGCTAGCCGTTAAGAGGAGGGTGCCCAAGTCCTTATAAGCCCATCCATATCCACTCACTTTTCTGTTGTGGGATCTTTGCTTTTGTTTGGAACCCCAACAATCTCACCCTTCACACGGATGCAACGTGGACAATCTCGCTTCTCCATGCGGGAGCAACGTGGGAACGACGAGATCTTCCCCGAGGGATTTTCTCCATCCTTGAGGGCACACCAGGGTTACTGAGATCTTCCCCAAGGGATTTTTCCGTCCTCGGAGGTACACTGGGGTTACCATTCCCCGGCTCTTATACCGCTTGTTGGGATCTTGGTAGAATTCACCCTTAAAAGCTAGCCATCATTGAGAGGGTGCCCAAGTCCTTATAAGCACATCCACATCTCTCACTTTTCCGATGTGGGATCTTTGCTTTTGCGTGGAACCCCCAACATAATCGGTTTCAAACATGTATTCCTCATTTAGCATTTGATACAAGGATTTACAATCCAGGGACTGTAAAATCCTGGAATTTACAAAAGCTAAAACCTGGATTTTATATGCTAAAAGCTGGATTTTATAAGCTAAAACCTGGATCGTACAAATCCAGCTTTTAACTTACAAAATGCAGATTTTAACTTTGAAAATCCAGGTTTTAGCTTGTAAAATCCAGGATTGTAAAATCTCTGTGTCTAAACGTCCCTTAAGTATTGGGATTTACAATTATGGTTTAAAGTCTTCTGTCATGATGCAAATTGAGAGTCTATCTAATGATTTAACTGGCTAAGTCATGGATTGAAACTATGAAATATGAAATCCTTAAATATGGACAATGCAGTTGGATAGTTACTTTATCACACAAACTTCTTCCTCCAAGTCATTAAGTAATTACACTTGACCTTTATATTTGGGGATCTAATAAAGCTTTATATTGGCTTCATGAGTGTAACAAGTCGCATCTGATTGAGGAAAACATTTGCTGAGTTTTTTTTTTTTTTTTTGAAACTTCTTGTTTGATTACCGAGAGATTGAGTGCCTCCTTTTACGTATGTTGCAACATTCACAGAGCTTCCAGATTGTTGACTGTGGCGCAATAGAAACTGGCTGCCACTGGGTTAAAGGGACAAACCCATATTTCTTCATAAGCAACATTGGCCCTTGTAGTGGATGGGCACAGCATCATCAACTTGAAGGAAATGTTTTCTTTAGCATAGAATTTGCTGTTGGGGTAGGTATCTTGTATTTCACAAGTGGAGTGGGCTTATCTTAATTGACTAGGAGTAAAATTTGCCTCTTGTGCATCCTAGTTGATATCAAAAGGGTTCCTTCATGTGTGAAATACAAAAATACAAATTCTATCTAATGATTTCACTGGGATAAGTCAAAAGTTTGACTAGGACTAAAAAGTTTTCTACTGATGTGAAGTGGGCTTATTCTAACTTGACTAGGAGTAGGAATTACCTCTTGTGCATCCTAGTTGGACTAAGAGAGAGTTAGGTTTCCAAGTTAGTCTTGGGCTAGGTCTAAGCTGGGTGTCTTAGTTGTCTCCTAGTTTGATTCGGAGAGAGAGAGAGAGAGAGAGAGAGAGAGAGAGTTTCTTTATGGGCATTTCTATTATGATGACAATTGTGTGGGTCCTTTTCTCTTTGCGTTTTGTGTATGATCTTGGTTGAGAATAGAGGAAGAGGTTTACCGTTTGTAGGTTGCGAGTTTATCT
The DNA here is from genome assembly GCF_043159265.1 of Tasmannia lanceolata. Classification (NCBI taxonomy): domain Eukaryota; kingdom Viridiplantae; phylum Streptophyta; class Magnoliopsida; order Canellales; family Winteraceae; genus Tasmannia; species Tasmannia lanceolata. Next base: position 44,396,038 of record NW_027518679.1, read on the forward strand.
GTGATAATCATTGTTTATATTTTTCTCATACTGAAGATCGTGATCTCGCCTATGGATGTAGGCTATTTGGCTGAACCACGTAAAACTTGGTATGTGCATCTTGTGTTTTATTTCTTTCTACTCTTTTGTTTCTTTGCGCGCGATTGGATCAAATTTTTTTCCCGTTGGATTTCTCAACAAGTGGTATTAGAGCTGCTTTTGGAGCGATCGTAGGTGTCGTGGCTGGATCATGGTTAGAGTAATCGTCGGAAATGAACATTGGAGGTGGAGCACTGCATCGTAGTATTATTACCTTAACATTCTATAATTTTGGATAGTTATTGAATTGATCTAGGATTTATCAGATTGATCAGTGTGTGGAAAGAGAGTTTCTTATTCGTCTTTCTTAGGTTTTCCACCTTCTGTGGAATGACCGAATTTATATACTGTTGTTTAAAGGTGCGGGGTGATCTGAAAGACAATAAAATCTCGATTCAGATCTCCAGATCCAAAAAACTAATACAAAGAGAGGCACATACCACCTTAATTCCATATTCACAAAACTAATAAAAAAAAATTACATGCTACAAATATTTGGAATGCCCGAAGATTCACATCTCGTGGCACCCCTAGCCAGCTTTGGAAGATCTCTCTATTGCTAGAGAGGCACATGCAAAATTAGCAAGATGATCTGCCACCTAGTTTCCAATAGTACTTTATCGACAGGGGAGGTTCCTTGTTAGTGGAAATTATATCAAGAAGGACCTTATTATCAGATTCCACCAAAAAATTCGAGAAACCGAAGTACTACATTCTAGAAACCCAAGCATTCTGGATATCTTGACAGTATCTTAGGCTATTTTACTCTCCCCAATTCCTCCCTCAAGATTACATTCCCTAACCCAGATTCCCTAACCCAGCATAAATGATTGCTGCTTCATGAGGTAATAACCTGGAGACAGAAGTCGAGAGTGAGGCGGTTAAAGGAATGGGAAAAAAATACGGCTTGTTTCCATGCAATGGCCAGCGCCCGAAGAAGGAGAAATAGGATCGAGTCTCTGGTTGATAACAGAGTTAGCGTGTCGGGGAACGCAGATGTTACTAGTGTGATCTTGGACTATACATCCTTGTATTCGTCTGATTGTATTACTAGACCATCTTCGGAGGACTTGGAGTTTTGTGAGCTGAGTATGGCCCAGAGAAGTACATTGGATAAACCTTTTGAGGAGGAGATCGAAAAATGAGTTTTTTCCATTAGCAGGGACAAGGCCCCTGGTCCTGATGGCTTTTGTTTAGCCCTTTTTCAATCTTGTTGGCAGTATGTGAAAGGGGATATTATGAAATTTTTTGATGAATTCTTTGATGGCTTGGTGCTGGACAAAGGCACTGGGGCCACTTTCATTGCTCTTATTCCAAAAGTTGCGGGTGCTTATCGTCCTATTTGCCTGGTGGGATGTTTATACAAAGTGTTGGCAAAAGTGTTAGCGGATCGCTTAAAGGTGGTGCTTCCATCTATTATATCTGATTGCCAAAGTGCTTTTGTTGCTAATAGGCAGATTTTAGATTGCTCTTTAGTAGCTAACGAGGCCATCGACTCTTATCGTAGACTCGAAGTGGGAGGTATTTTGTGCAAATTGGATATGGAAAAGGCATATGATAGGGTGGAATGAGATTGCTTGGGAGGATGGGATTTGGAAGTAGGTGGAGAGAATGGATTAGGGCTTGTGTCTCTTCTGCGTGGTTCTCCGTTCTGATTAATGGGTCTCCTAAAGGTTTCTTTAAGTCATCACGAGGTCTTTGGTAGGGAGATCCCTTGTCCCCTTTTCTGTTTGTCATTGTGGTAGAGACCCTTAGTCGATTGATGTATAAAGGGAGTGGGATGGGTCTTTTCAACGGTTTTAAAATACGAAGTGAGAAAGTTGAGGTGTCTCATCTTCAATTTGCAGATGATACTCTCCTATTTTGCGAACCGGAAATGAATCAAGTGCCGAATTTGAAATCTTCCCTTAGATGTTATGAGCTGATTACTGGTTAGAGATCCAATTTTCACAAGTCTAGGTTGTATTCTTTAAACATCCTGCAGGAAGAGGCCATTGATCTGGCTAAAATTTTGGGGTGTCAGTTAGATCATTTGCCTTCTACCTATTTGGGTCTTCCTTTGGGGGTTGATAGACCTAATAAAGCTTTGTGGGAACCTGTTGTTGAACGAATTGAAACGAGGTTGGAGATGTGGAAAAGGAATCTTGTTTCTAGAGGGGGAAGACTTGTGTTGGTCAAGGCGGTGTTGGCTAATATTCCCATATATTTCTTGTCATTGTTCAAATGCCCGGTTAGCGTAGTTTTGCGGATTGAACAAATTTAACGTAGGTTTTTATGGGGAGGTAAGGATGAGAATAAGGGTATTCCCTTGGTAAACTGGCAAAAGGTGTGCCTCCCTATTATGAAAGGTGGTTTGGGTATTAGGAGAGTTAAAGAATTTAATCATGCACTGTTGGGAAAGTGGCTAAGGAGGTTTGGAGAGGACCAATCTCAATTGTGGGTTAGGGTCATTGGGAGCAAATATGGTTGCTTGCCGGGAAGGTGGGTTTCTGATAATCGCTTCAAGAAGAAAGGATTGACCTTGTGGCGTGACATTTTGAAAATGTCTCATGCTTTTAACAAGTGTGTTAGGTTTAGAGTTTATTCGGGGGATAGGATTAAATTTTGGTGTGATGTGTGGTGTGAGGATGATCCTCTTATGGTTGTGTTCCCGGATCTATATAGTGTAGCTTCCGATAAAGAGGCTTTTGTTTGTGATTGTTTTTTCCGCGATGGGGGTAGTTTAGTTTGGTCTCCGATCTTCAGGAAGAATTTCTTTGATAGGGAGTTAGAGTCGGTATCCCAATTTCTTAAGCTTCTAGTGGGTGCTATATTAAGAGGACCGGTTTGGATAAAAGAGTATGGACTGCAGAATGCCAGAATCTTCTGGTTTCTTCTCTGTCAAAGCTTTCTATTTATTCTTGATGCCTTGCAATGTATCCTCTATCTTGGCCAAGGTATGGAAATTTTATTGTCCATCTAGAGTTTGTATCTTCGGATTTGTCGCGATCGGATTCAAACGATTAACTTCCTTCGGAAGCGAGGTATGTTGCTTGTGGACCATTGCCCCCTATGCTTGGATGATGGTGAATCTGTTGGTCATCTCTTCATGCATTGTTCCTTTTCTCGTCAGATATAGAGCTATATACTTCTGAGGTTTGGCATATCTTGGGTTTTTTCATTATCTATTCCGGATTTGATGCATCAGTGGGAGTTTGTGCCGTGGAGAAAGAAAGGAAAATGGTTGTGGAAAATTTGTTTGCTTGCAACATGGTGAGTGATTTCGAAAGAGCGAAATTCTAGAGTTTTTGAGGGGGCTGCTAAATCTCTGTATTGGCTGTATATGAAAATTATTGCCCTCTCTATATCGTGGGCGAGATGTCTTCCGGCATTCCGATTCGTTTCGGCCTTTGATTTATGGGAGGGGTGGAGAGAAGTTTGCTTTAGTAGGGAGGCTAGGTCTCAGATTGCTTAGCAGTGGGTGGCTCCTCCTATTGGGATGTTCAAAATTAACTTCGATGGGTCGAGTTTTGGGAACCCGGGCCCAGCCGGGGTAGGCGGGTTGTGTCGAGATCATTGTAGCGAAGTTGTGTGGGCTTATTCTGGCCCTCTTGGGGTATGTGATGCCCTTGGAGGCCGAGGTAAAGGCGGTATATCATGGTATTAAAAGACTTGATAGAGAGAGCATGGATCACATTATTGCGGAGGGTGATTCACTCAATGTAATTCGATGGTGGAAGGGGCCGGTGTTGCCTCCTTGGAGATTTTCGTCTATCTTTGATGAAATAGATGATCTAATCTCGGGCTTTGCTATTGTTTTCAATCATGTGTGGAGATCTGCCAATGGGGAGGCAGATTCTTTGGCTAGGAGTGGGGTTAGTCGTATGACATTGGAGTGGTTTGACTTCCTCCCTCGAGAGTTTTTTGTATCTTTATTTTTATTGTTGTGTTTCCTCTTGTACTTTCGGGGAGTGGTCCTCCTTGGGCCGCTCCCTTATCTAAAGAAATCATTCTACCATTTAAAAAAAAAAAAATCTTAGGCTATCCAGAATGTTTCTTATTTCTGCCTGGATATTTGTCCAAACTCCATGGTAGTGAGAGAAATCAAAGATAATCTTACCTTAAAATTTTCTAATGATTCCACCACTCCCAAATAAACTTGGATTGTCCTTCAATATTTAATATATATAGGAATTGAAAACAAAAATTACAATAATGCCATTAATGTGCACTATCATAACCTATTAAAATAGTCATTAAAACATAAATGTAACCACCACAACCTTTTCTAATATCAACAATCATATATCATGTAACCACTAAAACATATTCTAATATCAACAATCATAAAGCGTTCATTAATTACGAACTACCACGATATGTTTTTCTTGTTTGATTGACATTCTTGGTTTTTGCATGAGAACACATCCTTATATGTCAATCAATTATTCTTTTGTTGGTTTATTGTTCAGAAAGGAAAAATATATATTTTGTTGGTGCCTTACTAGGAGAGAAGATAAGCTTATTCATTTTTGTTGTGAATTATGAAATTACAGAACTTTCTTCAATGTAATGAACCAATCCTGCCAATATTAACACAATCTCAACATTTTCAGGTAACACACAATCTGTTAGCCGTTCAAGTTCAACCAAGAGGGCTGGACATATAATTCGACCACCTTGTCCGAAGTCTCCTGTTGCTAGTGCCAGTGCCTTTGAGAGTCTAGAGGGATTGGATGAAGATGATAATTTGCCGGACGATTCCAAACTAGATAATACATATCTGCATTCTAATGGAAATGTTGTAAGTTTATCATTGACTCGTTTTAATGTGTCTTAATATGCTCATTATTATGTATATGCTCCATATTCGATTGATCAGTTCACTCATGAAAATGGTTGTAGTGATTTTGACCTAGAAGACTGGCAATCTTTTTCTAGGATTTTTCAGTTATCATTATGGCTGAGACCTGCACAAGTTCCTATGCGTTAGCATCAAGTGGTAGTACAAAGCTAGCAAAGCTAGTACCTGCAAAGTTTTATGATTTGGCGAGGAGTATATCTCATTTGATTAACATTTTTATTGGAAACCTTTTTTTTTCAAAGTTGAGTTTTGTGGAAAATAATCAAGACGCTGTAAATAAAAAATAATCAAGATGCTGTAAAAGAAAATCAACCTTAATACCCAACAAGATCAAGAAAGAGAAAACCATATGACTTATGGATCTACTTGATTTGCGTGAGTCCATCTTGGTTGGGATTAACCTGCCCTTGAGTTCTTATAGTTGTATACGGAAATGGCTTTTTCATCATTTCTTTGTAACTCTTCGGTACTGTTCCGATTAGCCCTTTTCAACTGTCGATCACTTTCCTTTTCAGTGCACAAAGTATTGAAGAGTTGTCCAATCATCCGCAAGTATGATCTCCACCTCTTTGTATGGTGTCTTAGGCAAAGTGTCCAAACTCCAAACTTCCATGTGGCTTTATTGCTGGTTTATGCGAGGCCTTTTTGGGGGAAAAATCAGGTCATTTAAGAAATATCCATGTCACATGAGATCATCCCTTGGTCCATGGTATTCATTCGTTGGTTGATCGATGGACCAACTTTGAAATTTCTCTTAGTAAAATGGTCTTTGGTAATGCATGCCTAATTTGTAGCCTTTTGTTTTTGGGCCTTGACTTTTGGGGCTTCTATTTTTCTTCTTTGTATTATCTGTTTTGTTGTCTAATGAAATTTCATTTGTTTAGGCAAAAATTTCATGTCTTTTTGCTGATCTCATAGCCATTGTCACCTAGCTTCGATACTCTATGTGGGGTGGTCTTGTTTCCTTAGATTGTTATATATTCCAAAATAATTTGAAAAAGTTTAGAAGAATGAAATGGAGAAGGAGGGTGGTTTCTAAGATGAGAGACAGGAGAAGTGATGGAGATGTTGGTCATTCCCCTCGCTCAATGATTGTTTTATCACTATTTGAAGGGCATTTGTGTTTCGGTCATGAGAAAAAGGAAACATGCTGAGTTCAGATGGAAATTTTGGTGAAAATCCTGTAAAATCACATAAACGTATGGGAACACATGCAAATTGTGGACATTTAAGTTTAAACTTCAGGAAATGCTTGAATAACACAAATACAAACTCACAAACATCAAATAAGCAATAATGGTGTAATAACATCAAACACCTAATGACATGGTCTGATAATTTAGTACATGCTACATTGCTTATGTAATTCATTTTTTTCTGAATGGTGTTGGATATGTAATTCATAAAAAAGGGGCAACCCAGTGCATAAGGCTCTCGCCATTGCGGGGTCTGGGGAGGGCTAGATGTAATTCATATCTATCTATTATAAAGAGGGATCTGTTTTTTACTGTTCACAGCCACGTGTTGGCTTCTCCTTCCTCCCTCAGACGGTTTTTTGAATTATGTAAATTCCCAAAAAATCCAGAAAAAAACCTGAAAAGGGCGAATAATTCGGAAAAAAACCTATAAACAGGTAAAAAAGTAATAATAATTGCCAGCCCCTCTCTCTTTCTCGCCATAGGTGACGAGATATCTGCTGGCCCAATCATACTTCTCACGATATGGATGGAGAAAATCTCGGCTAGGTGGAGAGATTTTTGTTCCCCCTCGAGACGTGCACCTCTCTCTCTCTCTCTCTCTCTCTCTCTCTCTCTCTCTCTCTATAATCCCTGGATTTTCGCCCACGGATTTTCGTCAAAATCCCAGGATTGTCGGCCAGGGAACATCATCTTCTTCGGCGGAACATAATCTTACCAAATTATCCGTACAAGAGAGAAGGCCCAAACCCTTCACCAATTTTTTTTGGTCTGGGATTTATTTCGATTTGTGGTTGCTCTGTTTTGCAATTTCATTTATTTTTTTGGGCTTTTTTAAGGTTCTTGGATTTTGGCATTGTAGCGTTTTTTTTACTGTGCTGGGATCTTTTCCGGTCGATGTGGTTGCACCCCGGTTGTTCGAGTTAATGCCTCAATGAAGGTTCCTTCAAAGTGGCCATTAGGGATTTGGTAAGAGGATTGCATCTTAGATAAGGGAAAGATTAAATTCTCCGTGCTCTAAACGGCTTCTTAATATCTGCTTCGATCTCTCATCTTTCACAACTCCTCCCTCAAGATGAATAAGCAAAGAAAATTATATTTCACATTGATGATATCCGTACTACTAGATTTTGATAATGGGCATATTGGTTTACAGTTTCTTACTTAGCTTTTAAGGGTTGTTACAATACACAATATCCTATAATCATCTAATCAGAGAAGTGTAAAACAATGTGGGTAGTGTCATTTTCAAAATATGGTGGTGCAAATACCAGCTGCCTATTTCAATCACTGAATACGCTTCAGTATGCTTAAAAAATGGGCTTGCATAAGAATCCAGGGAGCCCAGGATTAAAGAGGAGATAATATGTTAAAATTGCTCCATGTTTTATCTAAATTTGAGCGCAGTTATATGTACTTGGTTTATGCTTTTTTTTAGCTATTTGAAGGTTGTATATGTTGGAGCAAATAAGGTAACATTCCATACTCTCAAGTTAATATGTTGGCTAAGACATGCTGCTCGTGAAAAACTAACCAAAGTGCCAGGTATTTTACCAATTTGAGCTCTGCTTCCACTCTAGGTGTTTGAATTTGATATTACTTACCGGAGTTTGTTGGTAGTGAGAGAGGCAGCCCGAAGTTGAAATAAGTAATTTTAATTTCTGTAGTCTTACTATTCCGTGAGATTTATAGCGACACTGCTGGCCATGGCAATAGATATCCGCAGAACTTATATTGACACTCCCTTTCTTTGATGCTTGAGCTCTTTATTTAACACTTTTTTTATTTTTTATTTATCTAAAATTGATGCATCAATTTCTTTATTCAATCGAAGTTTATGACAAGAGGTATCCTTTTTCTTCCTAATCTTGATATATTGTTATATTTAACTTATTTAGCAGTAGAAATCAGTTTCTATCTTTATCTCCCTCTTCAATGACCCTGCCTAAGTGTAGAATTCATGACATTGCCCAACCCATTTTTTTTGTCCTTTATCAATTTAACCTATTGGAATGGTAGAAATATGTTTTGCTCTTTATCTTCCTCTTACATGTAACATGACACTACCAAAGTCTACAGGTGTGAAACTCATAGCATTCTTCCACTCATATATACTGTTTTTTAATCAACTTTTGTTACCAAAGTGTTGATTAATTATTCTGCTATGTGTTTGTTAGTGCTGAATTTCTTCATGGGCTTGCAATATCCAGTAAATATATCCCTATTATACGAAATGCCAACTTTTTCCCCTATCTCTAAGAAAATTCATAAGATAATATTTGTTTGCACATTGGGGGATTTACTGTGGTTTCTTGAATGCCTTTTTTATTTCGTTTTTTTTCCCTGTTTTGCATCCCCAATCTTGCTGTCGCGAGGCACGTTAAATCTTCTCTGTTGTCACCATAGCTAAATTTTCTCTTTCAATTTTTTCTTTATTTTGTTCCCCACCACAATTCTGTTGTTTATTTTGTTAACTTATCTCTTTAATTTTTTGGTTTCTTTTAGATCTAAAATTTGCACCCGTGCATCGCACGGGTTGTCCCACTAGTAAATATTTATATATAATACATACACCACATTTCACAAGTGGTTCATACCACATTTCACAAGTGGTTAATATAATTATAATTATGTAACACATAATGCTATTGCATAGTATCAATACACTAAATGACAAAGAAATATATTTTTTATTTTTTATTTTTAAAATATTTATTAAAAATTATAACAAAATAGAAAAGAGAAAATACAGCATATATTTTATGTATAACAGGGCATGAATAAATCTGCACATTTTGTTTGTTTTTCTGTAAGTTTAATGATATTTTATTTTTGAATAAACATATAAAAATTAATCATAATATTATAAAATATTTTATATAACACTACAATATTGAAGGAAAATGATATTATTGCTCCAATGTTTTTATATTCACGCTCAAGTTTCTTGTCTTTTAGTATTTAAAGGGCTGTCAAAAGGTTATTACAGTTCCCAAAAAGCTCTCACAAGCCCTTTAAATACTAAAAGACAAGAAACTTGATCGTCAATTATCAAAGCAATGGAGCGCTGACATCATTTCCCTATTATGAATTGTGCTATTTATATATTCTTGTCCATTTTGTTTTTTTTAATGTTTTTAAATATTATTTATTATTGTCTGATATTTTTAATATAAGAAGTTATATTTTCTTATTTTATATAAAATAAATAATTTTTTAGTATTTCCTGAAGTTTCATCTTAAATATTTATCATTTGCATATCCTTTTTTCATTCAAAAAAAAAATTATCATTTGCATATTTTTATATATGTTTTCGTGATTTTGTAGGAATTTTACTGAAATTTCCAACTGAAGTTGACATGTTTTGTAGCTTTGATTAAAACAATGTAATACGGTTTTGTTATCAGTATGCGTTTCTGTGGGTGGGATGGAAATGGAAACACTTCGTTGTTTTTTGTTGGTTTCGGTGGAAATTTAAAATCATGATCACATTCTACACCTAGGGAAATAATTTCAACAATTTCAGATTTGGTTTAGGTTTGTAATAATTGTAGTTGTCATTTGATATGATGAATGACGAGTTTTATTGATGTTTTGTACTAAATTTGATATTAATTAGGGCCCCATCAGGAGCCTTTATGCCTTTGGTAGATGTTTCAAGTAGTAAAATATATCTTTTTGCAAGTTTTGGTTGATGTAATGATTTCTTATATTTTTTGTAAATATTTCTCATTTTTTTATTTTTATAACTGTTTTTAAAAACTTCCCCTGGTATAGAGATTTAAAAAAAATAAAAATCAAAGCGGATTAGGAATTGGTACACGTCATTCCAATGAGTAAAACGAAAGTGGTACGTGCCATTCCAATGAGCAAAACAAAAATGCCCACTGTAACGAAATTAATAACTAAGGATATAACCATCCCTCAGTAAGTTATCACTTTAGAAAACATATATGCACCTATGAAGTGGTTACATGTTTCTTGAAGTAGACGTGGGCTTAAAGTTTCTATGTGGTTTTTTTATATGTTAAATAAACATATTCTTTTGTAACAACTGTGGTTATATGTGTCGTGTGCTTTATTTCTTCTGACTAGGGAATCCGATTGAATCTTAAGTTCTTAACCATTCATGGACAGGGACCCGAGTGTAACAGTATGTTTCAAACTTTGCCCGATCACATTAATGCCAGTGGGGAGCAAAAGCCAATAGCTGCAGCTAGCATGATCCGGTCTCATAGTATATCTGGTGATCTGCATGGTGTCCCACCTGATCCTGTAGCAGCTGATATTCTTAGAAAAGAACCTGAACAGGAAACTTTTGTAAGGCTGAAGATTACACCAACTGGTATTACAACATCACCTTTCTCTTGGCAGTAAATTATATGCATTTTCCCTTTCTCACAATGTTGAAATTTGCAACTTTTTTAATGTAAGCTGTGGTTCATGGTATGATCGTATCAGTTCAGGGGAACTCTACTTTACCTTTCTCTTGGGGGACCTTTTCTTGTTAAATATGGACCAGTGGGACTTGCTGCCCATTTTTTGTTTCTGAAAATTTGTCGTCAGCCCCTTGTTGAATGGTTAGAAACTTAGAATGAGCCCACCAAACGATGTGTCCAAATATTTGCACCTATGGAACTGGCATGTGTATGGTCGAGTCGAGTGTTAAAAAAATAGGGCGGCCCAGTGCGCGAGGCTCCCGCCATTGCGGGGTCTGGGGAGGGCTAGATGTACGCAGCCTTAGGTCTTACCCCTGCTTTGCAGAGAGGCTGTTTCCGTGACTCGAACCCGTGACCACTAGGTCACAATGGAGCAACCTTACCGTTGTGCCAAGGCTCATCCTCAATAGGAATGGTCGAGTCGAGTGTATGGATGAAATTTCTATCAACATACAATGGACATAAAATGACCACGCTTATTAACATAATTGAGACTTGTTTCCGGCCATTCCTATTGAGTGCCCAAAGAATTTCTCCTATCATGAGAAAGAAGCCTCCACAAAAACTTCCCAAGTTTATTAACACATATTTGTAAAGCTGTAAAAGGTTTATGAGTTGGAAAATTAGTCAATCGTAAAGTTTGAATTGTGCCAGCCTGGATGTTTCATACTAAATGGATGATTTATTCATTGAGACCATACAATTAATTTCTACTGTTTTGTCTGTTTTCACCATTAGAGCTACCATCTGCGGATGAATCAGAGGTCTACCTGGTTCTACAAGAATGCCTTGATTTGCGGGAAAGCTATTTGTTCAGGGAAGAGGTTGCTCCTTGGGAGAAAGAAGTTATAACCGACCCCAGTACGCCAAAGCCTAATCCAAACCCATTTGCATATGCAGTTGAGCAGAAAACTGATGTTAGTTTATTCTCTCTGTCTATTGTTTGTGTTATAATTGGTTATTTATGGTACACCCACCTATACAGTTTATTCTTCTGATGTCACTAAGACTTTTCAAATTTTTCTTCAGCATTTTTTTCAGATGGAAGATGGAGTTATTCATGTTTATGAAAATAAGGATGGTAGGGATGGGAATAATGCCATTTTCCTCTTGTAGCTTATTGTTTCATTTTAGCCAGGAAGGTCTTTAATTCATTTGTTTGTATCTTTATGCTGTGTTTGCTTGTAATTATTTCAGCAACAGAAAAACTTTTTCCCGTTGCTGATGCTACGACCTTTTTTACCGACCTGCATCGCATCCTTCGAGTAATTGCAGCTGGGAATATCCGAACTTTATGTTACCATCGTTTGGTTCTTCTTGAGCAAGTAATTGCTTTGCTCTTGATAATGCCACCTTACTTGAAACTTCAAAGAAGCTAGTATATATTTATCATATCAATATTGGTTTTATAAATAAATTAATAAATAATGGTCTGACATTTGATAACTTGATCTTTCGGAGCTTCTTTCAGAAATTCAGTCTTCACTTGATGCTTAATGCGGATAGGGAATTTCTTGCTCAGAAAAGTGCACCACATCGTGACTTTTATAATGTCAGAAAAGTTGATACACATGTTCATCACTCTGCATGTATGAATCAGAAACATCTTTTGAGGTTTATTAAGTCAAAGTTGAGGAAAGAACCCGACGAGGTACTGATCTGAATTTTCTTTTCGATGTTCTTAATGCAGTCTTAATATTGTTCAGCAAGAAGTTAGATCCTGTTATTCCGACCTGATCCAGATTGTTAAACTCTATCTCTATATGTTTTATTCAGGTTGTGATTTTCCGAGATGGGACGTATCTGACTCTCAAAGAAGTTTTTGAGAGCTTGGATTTGACTGGGTAGCATGGATTTTTCTTTTACTTTTAAGCATTTTTTACATTTTATTTTTTTCCTTTTATTGAGATATTACTTATGATTTGATTGCATTTCTTTGTATCAGGGACGACCTTAATGTTGATCTGTTAGATGTTCATGCAGACAAGAGTACATTCCATCGGTTTGACAAGTTCAATCTTAAGTATAATCCTTGTGGTCAAAGTAGGCTTCGGGAGATTTTCTTGAAGCAAGATAATCTGATACAGGGTAAGATGTGTTTGTTGGTCTATATTTCCTTTAATGCTATTAATATTCAGTGTTAACTTACCAACTTCTCCAAAAGCTTAAGCTGTTGGAGAAAGGCGTTATTTATCTTTTATACTTTAATACTCCCCCGCACGTGTGACCCACTTGGCAAACACGTGGCACATGTGGTCCCACTTTGGGCCGACCATCGCATGTGGATTTTTGCTATCCGGGAGGTTTGAACTCGAGACCCTTGGCTTTGATACCATGTTAACTTACCAACTTCTCCAAAAGCTTAAGCTGTTGGAGAAAAGGCGTTATTTATCTTTTATACTTTAACACATAGGATGTAGTGCCTTTTATGTGGCTCGTGTTTCTGTAATTGCTCAAAATGGATGCTTTAAATCAGACCTTGAAACTTTTTGCACAGCTGTAGGATCCAGTCTAGAGTGTCTAGCAAAATTACCTCAGTGGGATAAAATAAAGTGGAAGAGAGGAACAGCACATAAACAATGCGGAAGCCTCACAGAACTTAAATAATCCTCTAAAAAACAACGAAATCCACTCCCAAATTGAGAGAAACATCAATCATATAGTCAAAAGCTTCCCATGTCAATCTTAGGGAAATAAAAATAAAAAATTCACAAACACACACATGCACGCACGTACGCACGGGAAAACTGTTTCTGCGGGCTAGTGCAGATTACTTATCTGCGCTGCCTCTCAAAAAATCATGTGGGCCCACATTGTTTGGATGATCCAAAGCATTCATTTGATAGGCCCTTACATAGATAGGGTGTGCATTAAAAATCAGCTCCATAGGATCTTCCTAACCCTTCCATTTGTGGAGGTTAACAATGGACAGATTTGTGGATGCACACCCTATCTATCTTTGGAACATCCAAATGAATGGTTTGGATCATCCAAACAATGTAGCTCCACATGATTTTTTGAGGGTCAGTGCAGATAAGTTATATATATATAGACACACACACATATACATACACACACATGCATATATACACCTTTGCTAGCCTAAAAGAAGGCTTAAAGGAAAAGTTAGTTATTAATCTTGTGTCGATCGAAGATAATGAGATGTTGGTTATGTATATTTAGTGTGGAGACTACTGAGGAAAGGGGATAGGCCGAAATAGCCTGCAAACTCCTTCATGATTCTAGCCACCATCCTCTATTGATATTGTTGTGATTAGAATGTATTGTTAATAGTTTATTTTATGTTTCAGCATTTCGTTTTATGGGCCATACTGTTGGTTATAATAGGCACATTTTCATTGATGGGATTATTCTAATTTTTATCTCTTCTTCTTTCCTTCTTTTTCTCTCCCCTCTATTCTACATCATGGGTATTCTCAAGGACTAAGCATCGATACTCTAGATATGAGGTTGTGCTTTATGCCATCATTCAGGCTCTTCATCATTGAAGGATTACTTGATTCAATGGAAGTTCATTCTATTTTCAGATCATTATGCCCTAAAGCACATCAACAGTCAATGTAAAAGTTGAGTAGTCTACATGCGAGATGGGTGGCTCAGTTACTTGGAGGAGGTTACCTTTGTCATTCAGCAAAAGGTCCGGAGTCATAATAGAGTGGTTGATGCTTTGAGTAGAAGGGCCATGTTATTGGGCTCTATATATGCCAGGTAGCCATGGGCCAGAGCCAAAATATCAGGTTGTAAATTTCAATGCCAGTGCCACTGGCTCTATGGGTGGACGTTGGCATGGATTTCATTTTGGGTCTCCCACAAACTCAATGAGCTGTGAACTTGATATTTGTGATTGTTGATCGATTTTCTAAAATGACTCATTTTATTTCATGTAAGAGGACAATGAATGCTTCACATTTTGCCAACCCTTACTTTAGGCTGGCGATGAAGTTACAAGAGGTGCTCAAGATGGCCATGTTGGATAGAGACACAGTTTCTCAGTCACTTTTGGATAACTTTTTGAAGGAGGATGGATATGAAGCTGCAATATAACAATTCATAACTCCCTTAGATCGACATACAAACAGAGGGGGTGAGTTATATCCTTGGTAATCTTCTTAGTAGCATCATTGGTACGTGAAGACATTGTTTTAAATTTCGGCGGAAATTTCCACCAAAATTCATTTTTTATTTTTTATTTTCAAAATTTCCACATTTCGCCGAAATTTCGTTTTTTCTTCTTCTAAATTTCGGCCGAAACCGAAAATCGGTTGTGGCCGAAACCAAAATTTCAATTCATGGGTGAAGGAGGGTCATATCTCGCACTACCTCATGCAGAGTTTGCATATAATTCTTTGTACAACAAATCTAAGAGGAAGAGTCCATTTGAGGTAGTCTATGGGAGGAAGTCCTACAGTCTTCATGATGCTGATTATGGGGAGATCAGTGATGTAGAAGAGGTGATGACACGCATTGGGTTGATCTCTGTGCCGCAGCCCAAGAAGCCAGAACCATGCAATTCAAGGCACTAGACTCAGTGGGACAACTAGTGACATCAGGCGTTTTAGGAAGGTGATCTCATCGTGGTTTATTTGCGCAAGGAACCCTTTCTAGCGGATACGTACACCAAGCTCAACAAAAAAAGGCTGGATCATTCATTGTGTTAAAGCAGCTTTGAAGCAACGGTTATGTGATTGACTGTCAGAAGTCATGGAGATTTCCTATGATTTGGCCGACACTTTGAATTTATTGCCGACACGTGTCGTGTCGTGTCGTGTCCGACACGACACCCGTATCCACACGTGTCGACACTCCTTTAGACACTTTTAAGTGGATTGCTAGAAGTGACAATATATATATGCATGTGTTCGAGTGTGACATGATTTTTAGATTTTTAGGGGTTGCCATGTTAGATACCTCATATCCTTCTCGAAACTCGGCACACGAATCTGTGTCCACAAATCATGATTACATGTACTTTTTATTTTAGGTGTGTCCCCGTTTCTAAATTTTGAGAGTTCGCCGTCTCCGACACTCCGTGTCTGTGTCGACACACGACACTCATGTCCGTGTCCACAAATCATAAGAGATTTCCAAAATCTTCATCATTTCATACTTGTACGAGTACCTTGGTGGGGAGATTGGCACCACAGAGCAACTTAACTCGGGGTCAATTTTTTCTGTAATTGGGGGAGAATAATGCATGCGTGGGCCATGATCCACCAAAGATTGCCTTGCATGGGGGCCATGCATCACACGTGCCTTGTGTCACGTGGCCATTTCGTCCAGCGCTGTTCGCATGGCCTATGGCCCGTGACTTGGTCTATCAATGTAATATGTAAGACTCATGCCTATGTACATGTTGTAGTGAGGACGTAGTTGGTATTAAAATCCATCTCGTCTCGTCTCGTTGCGTCTTCAAAAGTCGTTGTTTATAGCACCTTTGGTCGCCACTGGTGGTTAAGGGTGTTGGTAGCTAAAGCTCTTTACCCTGAGATCTTGGTTGGCCATCGAGTAGTGCATTGCTAGTGCATATCCTAGCAGGGATTCCATTCTAGTCAACGGGTGATCGGGGACCCTTAGGAGTTGTAGACCTTTTGGCATGATCTTATTGTAACTTGTTTTGGAATCATCAATAAAGCTTAACATTTGCCTACTCGTGTGCCCTATTGCTTTGTGTGTGTTTGGAAACTTAGCACTCCATTTGTGTTTGTTTTGTAGGTTTGATTCTCATAACCTTGCTAGGCTTACTTGCTTGTTGTGAGGCAACGCAACTGCCGCACGGACCTCAATCCCAAACCAAAGGTCCGTGACAGTTGGTATCAGAGCAGAAGTTCCTACCTACATTCAGAAATGGCGAAGAAGAATGCTACCCAAACACTTCCTCCGGAGTCTAGTCAGGTCCATGATGAGCAAGACCCAATACCGGTGCGAAGTACAAGAGAACGGATTGCTGGTGTTGAGGAAAGGGTGACAGCGGTAGAGCAACAACAGTTCAATCTTGCCGATTGACAGAAGGCCTTGGTGTGGAGACCAAGGGCATGATAGAAGAGGTAGAAGAGCGAGTCCATGCTCTTGCTGAGTTATTGAATCAGGCCGCGATGGAGGATCTTCGAAAGCAAGTTGAGACCCTCACTGGCCAGGTGAATTTACTCATGAGGACCATCGGTAATGGCATAGGTGGTCACGGAGATGGACAGGGTAGCAGGGTTCGAGTGCCTGAACCACGAGGCTACGCCGGTGCCCGTGATGCTAAGGAGTTACAAAACTTCTTGTTCGATATAGAACAATTTTTCCGTGCAACACATCTTGATGAGGAGGCCAAAGTCACTACGGCCAGCATGTACCTCAGTGATGATGCCAAATTGTGGTGGCGAACCCGTTATGAAGAGATTGAAGCGGGACGATGTATTATTGACAGTTGGGAAGACATGAAGCGAGAACTTAAGGCACAATTCATGCCTGAGAATGTGGAGTTTATTGCTCGAAAGAACCTACGGCGCCTTCAACAAACCGGGTCGATTCGAGAATATGTGAAGAAATTTTCGACTCTCATGCTTGATATAAAGAGCATGTCAGAGGAGGACAAGCTATTTCAATTTATGGAGGGACTAAAGCCTTGGTCTCAGACAGAGCTCCGAAGAAGAGGAGTTCAGAACCTTGCCACGGCAATGATCAAAGCAGAAAAGTTGTTTGATCATGTGGGGGATGACGCAACAAACAGGAAGAAAGACTTCAACAACAAGCCATCTAGCAGCTTCAACAGGCCTCCCAGCAACATGAATACCTCTAGTCGGTCTTTTAGTAGCACAAGAGGAAGAATCCAGGGTTCAGGGGGCGATAGGAGAACCTATCACATAGAGGGGTCCAGACAATACAATGAGGCGCCAACTTCTGCGTCACAGGGGCCGTGCTTCATATGCACCGGTCCACATTATACTCGGTTTTGCCCAAAAAAGAGGACTGTCAATGCTTTGCTAGGTTCAGCTTCCTCACCCCACGCTCAGAGCGAAGAGGAAGAAGATGAGGAGGAACCAAAGATGACAGCTCTAAGCCTGTGCAGTGCTATCAAGGGACAAGGTGCCAAGAAAATTCTTTCTAAAGGAGTCCCATCCAAAGGCTTGATGTACATTGAAGCATGCATCAATGGAAAGATGACTCGGGCTATGATCGATACAGGTGCTACACACAACTTTGTCTCAGAACAAGAGGCAAAACGTTTGGCGTTGAAGCTCAAAAAAGATGACTGGAAAATGAAGGCAGTAAACTCAGAGGCCCGCCCCGTCACTGGGAAAGCAAGGAGTGTACCAATCAAGATTGGGGCATGGTCTGGAACAACCAATCTCATGGCAGTACCCTTAGATGATTTTCATATCATCTTGGGGATAGAATTCTTGAACCAGGCCAAAGCAGTCCCAATGCCCTACTTAAACTCCCTATGTATGTTTGGAGAAAAAGCACCTTGTATGATTCCTGCCACTAGACAAGAGAGGAAAGACGTCGAACACTTAACGACCCTTCAGCTGAAGAAGGGTTTAAAGAAAGGGGAACCCACCTTCGTGGCAACCTTAAAAATGGGAGAGGCACTGGTGGGGGAGATCCTCATTCCCCCGAGCATCAAAGATGTTATAGAAGAATTTAAAGATGTCATGTCTGAGAAGCTACCCAAGAAGCTGCCGCCAAGGAGGGCAGTGGACCATAAAATTGAGCTAGAGCCTGGCAGCATACCCCCAGCCCGTGCCCCCTACAGAATGGCCCCTCCGGAGTTAGCAGAGCTTAGGAGACAACTCAATGAGCTACTAGAAGCAGGGTTTCTTAGGCCTTCAAAGGCCCCCTTTGGTGCCCCAGTTCTATTCCAAAAGAAGCATGATGGGAGCCTACGATTGTGTATTGACTACAGGGCCCTCAACAAGCTGACTGTGAAGAATAAGTATCCTATCCCCCTAATTGCTGACTTGTTTGACCAACTGGGAGGAGCCAGATACTTCTCCAAGCTGGATTTGCGATCAGGCTATTACCAAGTGCGAATTGCAGAAGGAGATGAGGCCAAGACAACCTGTGTAACAAGGTACGGTGCCTTTGAATTCTTGGTGATGCCATTTGGCCTTACTAATGCCCCTGCAACCTTTTGTACTTTGATGAATGGGTTGTTTCATGAGTTTCTAGATAAGTTTGTAGTGGTCTACCTCGATGACATTGTAGTATATAGCAACACTCTCGAAGAACACGACGATCATTTAAAGAAGGTCCTTGGGGTACTCAGAAACAACCAACTCTATGTGAAGCTAGAGAAGTGCTCTTTTGCTCAGGAGCGTATTATGTTCTTGGGTCACGAAGTGGGTGGAGGAGAAATTCGCATGGACAATGAGAAGGTCCGTGCCATCCAAGAGTGGCAAATTCCAACCAAGGTGGGAGAACTTCGGTCATTCCTCGGGCTTGTTAACTACTATCGGCGATTCATATCAGGATACTCAAATCGAGCGGCTCCCTTGACAGACTTGTTGAAGAAAGATCGCCCGTGGTCATGGTCCGAAAAATGTAATACTGCCTTTCAGAATCTCAAGGATGTTGTTATGGTGGAGCCAGTGCTACAGCTACCAAACCATTCGTTGCCATTTGAAGTTCAGACTGATGCCTCAGACTATGCTATTGGTGGTGTGCTTATGCAAGAAGGGCACCCGATTGCTTATGAGAGCCGCAAACTCAATGACACTGAACGAAAGTACACCGTGCAAGAAAAGGAGATGACCGCAATAGTACACTGCTTGCGAGTTTGGAGACATTACCTTCTTGGCTCCAGGTTTGTTGTCAAGACCGATAATGTAGCCACAAGCTATTTCCAAACCCAGAGGAAGTTGTCACCAAAACAAGCTCGATGGCAAGATTTCCTTGCAGAATTTGATATGGTTCTAGAATACATGCCGGGCTGATCGAACCATGTAGTCGATGCACTTAGTCGAAAGGCTGAGTTGGCCACCTTGAAATTGGATGAACATGCCTTCATGTGTCAAATAAAGAGCAACCTACAAGACCGTATCCGTGAAGGGCTTGAGAAAGATCCATTTGCCCAAACTATCATGCAGCTTGTGAAGGCGGGGAAATCACGGCATTTTTGGGCCCAAAACGGTCTCCTACTGACCAAGCGGAGTCGAATATACATCCCGCGATCAGGTGACCTAAGGAAGGAACTTTTGAGAGAATGCCATGATACTCTGTGGGCAGGGCACCCTGGGATTCATCGCACTCTCGCCCTGGTCGAACGTAATTACTACTGGCCTCGAATGAGCGATGATGTGGAAGAGTATGTTCGGACGTGCCTCACTTGCCAACAAGATAAGGTGGAAAGGGACAAGCCCTTGGGACTCTTAGACTCGTTGCCAGTGCCGAAAGGACCTTGGGAGAGTATCTCCCTAGACTTTATTGTGAGCTTACCCAAAGTTGGGGAGTTTGGCTCCATCATAGTGGTCGTGGACAGGTTTTCAAAGTATGCAACCTTCATACCAGCGCCATTATATTGCAATGCAGAGGAGGCAGCTAGACTATTCTTCCGCCATGTTGTGAAATATTGGGGCGTTCCTCAGAATATTGTCAGTGACAGGGACCCAAGATTCACAGGCCGCCTGTGGATCGAAGTGTTTAAGTTGTTGGGCACAAAGTTAAACTTCTCCTCCAGCCTACACCCCCAAGCCGACGGACAGACAGAAAGGGTCAATGCCCTACTTGAAGAATACTTGAGGCACTTTGTCAGCGCCAACCAACGAAATTGGGTTCACCTGCTCGATGTAGCGCAGTTTTGCTACAACTTACAAAAGAGCTCTGCATCTAATCAAAGCCCCTTCGAGCTAGCGACTGGCCGGAAACCTTCCACCCCCCATTCCATCGCTGCTGGTTATATCAGCAATAGCCCCCCTGCTTATCATATGACAAAAGAGTGGCACACAAATGTAGACATCGCCAGAGCGTATTTGGAGAAAGCTTCAAGGAGGATGAAGAAGTGGGCGGATCAGGATAGAAGACCAGATGACTTCAAAGTTGGTGACTTGGTGTTAGTCAAATTGAACTCTAGCCAGCTCAAGTTTACCCGCAAAGTGCATAAAGGCTTGGTTCGAAAATATGAAGGACCCCTTCCCATCCTTGAGCGTGTTGGTAACGTCTCCTTCCGGGTCCAACTCCCTTCATGGCTCAGAATCCATCCTGTCTTTCATGCCAGTTGTTTGAAGCCCTATCGAGCCGATAAGGAAGACAACACCAGAAACACATCAGTTCGAGAGGAACCGCACGCAACTTCCTTCACACCTGAAGTTGAGGGTATCATGGCTGAACGCACCAAGCCGCGAGGAACTTCTCGAAGACCGACACTAGAATACCTCATCAAGTGGAAAGGCCTACCAGACTCAGAAGCTAGCTGGGAACCAAGGGAAAAGCTCCACCTCACTGAAGATGAAATACGTACCTACACGGACGCAATGTCGACGAGGGTGTCGACATGATTAGGTGGGGGAGTGTCACGGGGCTGTTCGCATGGCCTATGGCCCGTGACTTGGTCTATCAATGTAATATGTAAGACTCATGCCTATGTACATGTTGTAGTGAGGACGTAGTTGGTATTAAAATCCATCTCGTCTCGTCTCGTTGCGTCTTCAAAAGTCGTTGTTTATAGCACCTTTGGTCGCCACTGGTGGTTAAGGGGGTTGGTAGCTAAAGCTCTTTACCCTGAGATCTTGGTTGGCCATCGAGTGGTGCATTGCTAGTGCATATCCTAGCAGGGATTCCATTCTAGTCAACGGGTGATCGGGGACCCTTAGGAGTTGTAGACCTTTTGGCATGATCCTATTGTAACTTGTTTTGGAATCATCAATAAAGCTTAACATTTGCCTACTCGTGCGCCCTATTGCTTTGTGTGTGTTTGGAAACTTAGCACTCCATTTGTGTTTGTTTTGTAGGTTTGATTCTCATAACCTTGCTAGGCTTACTTGCTTGTTGTGAGGCAACGCAAGTGCCGCACGGACCTCAATCCCAAACCAAAGGTCCGTGACACTTGCTTGCTCGACGCGGATCTCACAAGGTTCCGGGAGCAACAAGTTTGGATGCACTTTAATATCAAGACTTCTAGAGATACATGTGCATGGGAACCCATATGTACCGACACCACAACCTCCAGAAGCCCCCAATATCACTAAACCTGGCTAGATCAGAAAAAAATCCAAATTAGCCAAAATATAAATGTCCAACCTCAGACTACAGACAATGTAATCCATGCACAAGATAACAGAATTTACACTTACAAAATCTTTATTAATATTCTTGGCCTAAGGAATTAAGAGTAAAGTTTATTATGCAAAGTTTCTTGACCTAAAAGTCGACAAACAAAAGGTTGAAATCAAGACACTGGAAATTTCCTGGGTAAAAACTGAAAATCTTGACCAGCTGTATGCAGTTTTGAACATTGTTTAATGTGTGTCTTGCAGTGTGCAGAAATATCGGATTACCTGAAAATGTCAATCTCAACTCTTTACTTGATCAGCTTATCAATAATGTTTTTGCTTGTCTTGGTCACTATTCCTATAAAATCTTCTAAGGGATTTAGTCTCATAGTTCTGAAAAATCTCTTGCTGATATGATTTCATTTCATGTGGGTTATCACTTGAGTATATTGATTCACAAGTACACCCCAATACTTCAAGGACACATGAAGAGAGGTTTTCTTTTGGACTTTTGTTCAATTGTGGGCTCCTTTGTGATTATGGATTTCTCAAGCATTATTTCTGTATTATAATGTACTTTAATTACTGCATTTTGTCGAACAGGTCGTTTCCTTGGCGAGCTGACAAAGCAAGTGTTTTCTGATCTTGGTGCTAGTAAATATCAGGTGCTTTCTCTTTGTACAAATGATCATATGTTTTACATTGCAGCCAATCATGAGTAGAAAAGCACTATGAAAAATAGAGTGGCATCTCTGATGATTTAATTTAATTTTTGAAGTTCTTATCCTGAATAACCAAGGGGATTCCTCTTGCATACAAGGAAGTTCTTGGTTGGAAAAAGGCAATCCGAAAAGGACTTAGTGCTTGATCATAGGAGGCAGGCCGCTGTACCCCATATCATCCTGATGATGTTTATCTTTTTGGAGATTCGTTCATCTAAATAGTCATGTCTGGGGCATCCTCATACATGAAATGGAATTTTTATTTGCGAAAAATCTCAAAATAGAAAATACTAAAGGCACAAATTGCCTGAGAATAACTAAAAGTTGATGACCATTTGTAAGGATGTTTTGTTTTCCCATGGATAAAAATATGGTCTTGGAGATGTTAGTCACTCTATTTCATCAGTCGGTGCTAATATTTATGCACAATATTTGCTACACTAGGATCTCTAGTTTTATGCAAAGAAATATGGAGTAATGTTCAGAACATAATAAATTTCATAGTGTTATGACTTTAATCATATTGCATAATACATGAAGCTAAGTTCTATTACAATTTACAGCTTAGTTTTGTTCCTTGGATTTTCTAAATTTCATAGTGTTATGACTTTAATAATATTGCATAATGCATGAAGCTAAGTTCTATTACAATTTACAACTTAGCATTTTCCCTTGGACTTTCCTGGACCCTTTTAACGTACTAGAATCTATCAGGCCCATATAGCGTAACGAGTAGTGTTCAGAACATAATCAATTCCATAGTGTTATGAATTTTATGATATTTCATAATACATGAAGCTAAATTCTATTACAATTTACAAGTTAGTATTTTTCCTTGGATTTTCCTGGAACCTTCCGGCATACTAGAACCTGTCGGGCCCCTTATAATATTACTCAGCATATAGTTATATGGCATATCAATTATATGTTTGGAAATCATATGTAAATAATAAGTAGTGTCTACTTATGATACTTGTTGTTTAATTAATTGTATGCACCTCTATAATTCAGTTTGATTGTACATCAGAATGTGTCTAATCATTTGGTGTTATTTTTTGGGCCCTTCTTTTTAGTCTCTGTATTTCTCTTCCATATTTGTACTTATATTATTTTACTAAAACTTCATATGTTAAAAAGAACAGAAAAATATTTAGAAAGTCTCCGTTTCTATTTATTTAGGGTCGTTTGGATACGCGGATTTTAGAATCCAGGTTTTAGTTTGAAAACAGTGTAAAAGAGGGTTCATGATCAAGCTGCTGTACGCTTTCCTGACAGCGTTTCTTGGATTTTAAGTGAGAAATCCGGGTTCTAGAAATCTCTTCCCCATCTTGAGATTTCTAAAACCTGGAAACATGGGCGATCTCCTGCTCTCTTGTTGTCCGGAAGAAAGGCGATAAATAAGAAAATGGCGGCTGGTCTCTTCTTCTCTCGTCTCCCATCTACAATTTTGAGGAAATTCAAGATTCTAAAATCTGCATATCCAAACGGCCCCTTAGTGTTGCATTGTATGCAAGTTACAATGAAACTGATGGCAATAGCTTGCAAGTGCACTCATTAGCTACCGTTCTATGGTTCAAGAAGCACTCTTTTCCCTCGTGGAAGTTCCTTCCATCTTCCAAGGATAAGTGGTCATTTGGCTGCACTTAAATCCATTCCAGGGAGAAACTAAATTCAAGGGGAACTGAATCCAGGATGAACCTGCAGGGGAAATCAATTTTCCCATTTTGGATGAATGGTAGCAATCCAAAGAGATAAACAATTGAGTGTGTGGAGGCAGATCAAACGGTTCTCTCGAGAACGAGTTCCCTGCCTCCACACAACCCATGTTAGAGTGGTTGCAGTGAGTCAGGCAATCCAGAGGCAGAGAATGTGTGCAATTAAATAAGATGAGCGTGACAGAGCATCATTGGGATCCCTGCCATTTTTTGGGATCTCAGCTTGATTGGATTCAACGTGGCCGAGGCAGATGTTGAGATCGACAAGGGTGGAGTCAACGATGCTAGATATTCGAGGTGTAGCTGTATACAATAGAGCAGTGTGTGGAGTCAAAGGTGCCACAAAAGTTGAAAAATTGTCCGTTTTCATCTACAGTGGTGGTGAAGGTGGGGATTGGGATGTCAATGGAGGATGAAAGCCGACGAAGCGACGGGGGTGTTGTGTGTGTGTGTGTGTTGAGGGGGGGGGGGGGGGGGCGGAGGTGTGGTTCGGGTCCTAGTGAACGAAAGAGATTGTGTGTGAGAATGAAGTTAATTTCCTTGGAGATCGATTTCAGATGGTTTTGCTCTGAGTACTATTTACTAGGTTTTTCGTAAAACTCTATTCAATAAGATTTAAATCTGAAATAAAATTCATTAACCTAGAGAAGCAAGGAGTTAATTTAGAAGTAGTAGATTTTTCTTCTGGTCCACAACAACATTAATATTACTAGAAATACACCAAGTTCCACTAATTGAGGATCGTTGAGTGTAATTGTCATTACAAAGACTTGCCTCTCGCAAGTCTTGATTACTGTACTCTTTCTGTTTTTGTTTTGTTTTATTTTATCTTGTACTTCCCTCGGGATTTCCTTGGTATCGTTTATTAATATTTATCTATTCGCCCTTTCAAAAAAAAAAAAGACTTGCCTCTCGCAGCCTTTTCATAGGGGCTTAAACTGTTGTCCAAGAGAACATGATACAACATAACTGGACAGAAATTGACTATTTATGTTTAGTAATGTGACCCGAATGATACTTATTGGGTCTCAAAGAATTCATATTCCTTAGGAATTTACCTGGTGAGGTTCCAGGAGTGGAGAATAGTTGCTTTAGATCCCTTGCGAACTGACTTCAGAACATCCAAAGAAATCACCTCCATTCTAGTTTCTTGAATTATGACTGTTAGAAATGAGATTAGGGTTAGAAGAGAGGAAGAATAAGAGGAGTGAAGGATGGAGAGTCTCCACTCGAGAGCTCCTCATGAATATGATGTATATATAGGCCCAAATAGGGCAAGTGAGTACAAAGACTACAATACCCTCTATACTAGAGGTAATGACTAAACTACCCTACAACATGTTATTCAACACTCCCCCTCAAGTTGGAGTGTATATACTAGGGAACTCCAGCTTGGTACAAAGGAGATTACAAAAAACAACTAAAAATAACAAAAAATACAATAACCTCATACACACATCCAGCTTGGTATAACACTCCTCAAGCTGGTATGGTGAATACATAAGGAAAGCATAACAAGAGATAACGACCACCATGAGAGTACGGTCGTTGAGATCTGCGGCCACCAAAAAGTAACAACTCCTCCTGAAGTAGCACTATGGCGAGAGCGGTCGCAACCGGGTCTCCCCCTGAATGAGAACTCGACAATAAGTCTGGAACCACGAAGGATCGAACTGAGGCACCTCGGTAAGGGAATAACAATGATCCATTGAGCAAAAAGGGGTTACACCAAAGGTGCGCACACAAACAATGACGAAGCACCACGAGCGAGAACATCAGCTAAGTAGTCAATGCCAAGAGAAGAAGATAATTGCCGATGGGGAAACCATCGAAGACAAGGTCGACGGGGAAACCGTCACTTGGAGAGAAGAAGAGATAGAGAAGACAACCAAACAACGATGGGGAAACCATCGTCTGGTGACAAGGTCGACGGCATGAAAATCGTCGCCTAAAAATAAGAAGAGGAAGATAACCAACCAACGATGGGGACACCATCGCCTGGAGACAAGGTCGATGGTATGAACATCGTCGCCTGGAAAGAGCCGACCAACGATGGGGAAACCATTGTCCGGAAAAGATAGGTCGACGGGAAAAGATCGTCGCTTGTAAGAGAGTCGACCAACGATGGATATGGAAGCCATCGCCAGGAAAAGGAGGGAGAAGATAACCAACCAACGATGTGGAAACCATCGTCTAGAAAGAAGGTCGACGGCATGAACATCGTCGCCTAATGAGAAGTCGACGGGGAAACCGCCGCCTCAAGATAACAAGATAAAAGAAGAAGATAACCGAACAACGATAGGGAAACCATCGTCTGGAAAGAAGGTTGACGGCATGAACATCGTCGCCTAAGTCTGGAAAGAAGGTTGACGGCATGAACATCGTCGCCTAATGAGAGGTCGACGGAGAAACAGTTTCCTCGAGATAAGAAGAAGACAGGGAAGAAGATAACCGACCAACGACGGGGAAACCATCGCCCGGTGAAGATAAGGCATAAAGCCGGACAACACGAAGAGACATGGAAAACAAGACATGAAAACAAGACAACACTCCCTCAAGAAGACAAAGATAACACTAACAACACTTCCCCTCAAGCAAAGACAACAAAGTGGACAACACTGCTAAGAAAAGACACAAAGAACTACATGAAAACACTCCCCCTCAAGTTGAAGGTCAAATACCTTCTACTTGCAACGAAAAGAAGACAAACAAGGCACTACACCGCTTTCGGATATTTGATCAAACACTTGGTGTGCGCCGTAGAGAAAAAGAAAAAGGAAAGATGACAAACAAGGCACCACACCTCTCTTAGATATTTTATCAAATACTTGGTGCGCGGCTTGAAGAACTACATAAAAGACATAGAAGGTAATAGAAAGAAAGAGATGATAAGAAGACGACAACAAGACCAGCACAAGAGAACAACAAGAAACAATACAAGACAACTCTCCCCCTCAAATTGAGGCCAAAGGCCTTCAACTTGAAACAAAAATAACACTTTCAAGGCACAAAACCCCTTTGAGACATTTCATCAAACACTTATGGTGCACCTTGACGATGAGATGAGAAAGACAAAGGCCATAGGCCAAAAAAGCTATAGAGAAGAGAAAATAAAGAAACCTTTGGAGTGGAGGAGAACCCAAAAATGGGTTTACACAAGTAATACAAACATGAATTTTGTTTTGTTTTGAGATATACGATAGAGGGAAAATGGGTTTGACGAAATGAAAGAGAAAGAGTGAGATTTCTAGGGTATAGAAATTTTTTTTTTTTTTAGTTGGGTATTGTAGCGGGTTACTGCAGCGATTTACTGTAGCGGTGCTATAGCGGGTTACTGTAGCAGTACTGTAGCGGGTTACTGTAACAGTTACTGTAGTGGGTTGCTGTAGCAGGGAATTGAGGGGTTAAGGGAAAGGGAAGAGGGGCAGTGGGGGGAGGAGGAGAAGGGAAGGACACGAGCGCGAGAGAGATTTTCTTCAAAAAAAAAAAAAAAAAGGTTTTAAAGACAAGGAAAGAGAGACACTACGAGAGAGATATTGAGGGATTTGAGATTTGAGGGAGAAACTATAGAGAGATAAAGAGAGGGAAACGAGATACGAGAGAGATACGAGAGAAAGGGATGATGGCATGGAGGGAGAGAGACTCTTCTTTTTTCCTTCTTGAAGGATCAGCCCATTGGCTCTGATACCATGTTAGAAATGAGATTAGGGTTAGAAGAAGAGGAGTGAATGATGGAGAGTCTCCACTCGGGAGCTCCTCATGAATATGATGTATCTATAGGCCCAAATAGGGCAAGTGAGTACAAAAACTACAATACCCTCTATACTAGAGGTAATGACTAAACTACCCTACAACATGTTATTCAACAATGACTAGATATATCTTAATTCTTAATAGATCAGATGAAAATTTTCATGAATTTTTTTCACTCTGGGTCATTCTGCCCTCGAACATTTGATGAAATAATCTTCATGGAGAAAAGGATGAGTTCTCATTCCCTCCAAGATCACTATCACGACTAAGATCTTTACCTGATCTCTGGAGCCTGTCCTAATTGACTAACAAGGATAACTTTGCTAACTCTCTACTATCATTAGCTCTCTTCATATGATCTCTCAATAGGTCATTCTATATCCAAAAACAACAACACCATCCTGGAGGGGAACTTCAGTTATCATTCAAAAAGCTGCACTTAGGTAATATGGTTTGCTTTGCATACATCAGTCAGTAGTTCTCTTGAATTCTAACATGGCTTTTATGCTTTCCTTCTAAAATATGTGGGGTTTACCTATCTGAAAAGTTAATATGGGCCAAATTTTTGAAGGGTGGGCGTGGTAGATTAATTAAAGCTTGCAACAGACCAGATTAAAAGTACTCAAAGTTGCAAGGTGTTAAATATTAGTACGAGGAACCCACTTTATCTTCTTCTGTTTTTTTTTTAATGGTATAAGAACCAACTTTAATTTACTTATCCTATGAATCAAAATTAAATTCCATCAAATCATCGAACTGGAAACCCTACATAAAATTTTCAAATGCATTGTATTTCTTGAAAACAAAATTTGAGGTATTCGGAATGCTATTTTTCAGTGGGCTTACTATTTATTACCTGATCTACATGTACTGATGCATGATATTGTTGTGGCAGATGGCTAAATATAGGGTCTTCGGAATGCTATTTTTACACTGGGCTTGCTATTTATGACATGCTCTATATGTACTGATGCATGATGTTGTTATGGCAGATGGCTGAATATAGGATATCAATATATGGTAGAAAACAAAGTGAATGGGACCAACTTGCAAGTTGGATAGTCAATAATGAATTATACAGTGACAATGTTGTTTGGTTGATTCAGGTATTTCTATATCCTCTTTTAGTTTATCGTCTGATATACTTTTTCATTGATAATATTAATATTCCTTTGCATCATTCAAAAAAAAAAAAAAAAAATCTTTGCATTGCCCAAAGTTTTAAATTTCGGTTTCAGTCGCCACGGAAATGAAAACATTTTGGTTTCGATTGGAAATTTCGGTGGAAATCCTGTAAAATAAAGGAAACATATGGAAACATGCACAAATAATAGAATTTAAAGATGAAACTTTGGGAATTGCTAGAATAAGCACAAATACACGCTTAGAAACCATTACATTAGCTAGACAATCATCCATAATGGTTTTTAAACATCGAATACCTAGTGACATGCACTCTCACCATGTATGATAATTTAGTTCATACCAAATTTCACACGTAATTCATATAAATATTTATGCATAATACATGCACGACATTTTGCATGCAATTCATATAAATATAATTATGTAATACATACTAATATGGGATTTGGTAGGGACCATCGCAGAAGGCATTTCACGGACCGGCTGTTGCATGAGAGAGCAGCTACTTAGGCTCAGATTTTATCTTATTCATTTAATTCGTCTGAAGTGGGTGCTCTCTCATGCAACAGCCGGTCCGCGAAATGCCTTCTGAAATGGTTCCCAGCAAATCCCTCTAACATAGTATATTAGTATTACACACTTACGATTCTGGCTTATGTGTGATTAATTTGCCCCGCTTTTAATCACACATAAGCCAGAATCGTACCATGATTTCTTTTTTCATGTGCTTGATATTTATATTTTTTTATTGTTCTCTAGAAGAAGTGGGCATGTTTATAACGAAGCTTTATATCTAATTTGTGGCAATTCTTTGTGTTTCAGCTTCCACGGTTATACAATGTGTACAAGGAAATGGGAATCGTTACATCTTTCCAGAACATTCTAGACAATATTTTTCTTCCCCTTTTTGAGGTTACTGTTGATCCAGAGTCACACCCACAATTGCATGTGTTTCTAAAACAGGTGCGTCCTTTATCTAAACCCATCTTGCAATGCAGTTTGCCAGTTTCCTTATTCCAGTGTACGCCTGTAAAGTTGAGCTTAAAATGCCCCTGTTAACTCCAACTTCTCCAAAAGCTTAAGCTTTTGGAGAAAGGCGTTATTTATCTTTTATACTTTAACACTCCCCCGCACGTGTGGCCCACTTGGCAAACACGTGGCACATGTGGTCCCACTTCGGGCCGACCATCGCATGTGGATTTTTGCTATCCGGGAGGTTTGAACTCGAGACCTTTGGCTCTGATACCATGTTTAACTTACCAACTTCTCCAAAAGCTTAAAGGCGTTATCTATCTTTTATACTTTAACAGCCCCTTTATGTTTTTATGTCGATCGTTGTTCCGCACTGTAATTTGTGTGAGAAGTTCTATTTTCCATGTTGATGCTTCTTCAACTTATTCATTAACTACAATTTAGTTAGCCTGACTTATAACCAAGGTTTGAAATTTCGGTTTCAGCCGAAATCGAAATTTTGGGGGCAATTTTGGTTTCTGTGGAAATTTTGGTGTAAATCTTATAATTTCTGCCGGAAATTTTAAATTTCAGTGTTTTAAATTTTGTTCCCTACCAAAATCCGGAATTTCAGATTTGGCCAAAATTTAAAACCATGCTTATAACCAATATTGATATACTTCTATGTGTCTGTAGGAATGTTTTAATCCTGTTCGCTTGTGAGTTCTGAGAAACATGTTTGCATTTTGAATGTTCACTTCAACTTGATGTCAATGGGAATGTCAAAACTCTATCACAATTTTGGAAGATTTTCAAACTTGTCGATCTTGTTATCAATGCTAATGTATGATATTATTACATGTAGTGGAGAAATCAAACAGCAATTGCACACAAGTAAAGAAAATAACTAGAAGTAGCATGTACAGCTTCAAATGGGTCAAATTCATATGACTAGGAGCATAAAATTCATGAACTTCAACATAAAATTTTCTGTAAAACACTGCAGAAATTTTGATGGAAACACTTTTTTGAGGTCCCCAAATAGCCCTGAATCTTATTTGTAATTAAAGACACCTAATTTTTCCCACTCTTAATTTCCCAAACAAGCTAAAATGCCTTTTTCAAAGTCCTAGAAGCTTCTCAAGAATAATAGAAAGCAACTTGTGTTCCCCTACAGTCATTTTCTTAGTGCCTTAAGACCTTCTAAAACTAGCCTAAACACCTTTCTTTAATCTCAACCCTTGATCCTAAACTCATCTTGGCCCTTGGACACAATTAAGAAAATCTTTCCTAAATCCAAGTGGTTTACTAAGTAAGAAATAGAAATACAAAACAGTCATCTCATATCCCACCTAATCTAGTCTAAAATTGCAGATACTGAAGTAGAAACGATCCACCCAGTGAATTCTGAGCCCAAACTGAGCTGATTTGGGCTCACTGTTTCCATTATTGGGCTGCCTCAATATGCCACAATTTTATATAAATCACTTAGAGAGACTAAAGAAAATTACATCATATCCCATTGAGGCCATTGCAATGATAGGACCTATCAAAGTATAAATAGACTAAAGAGACACATTGAGACATTTCTAAGAGGGGGCCCATCTCCCACACTCCCCGTCGAGTTAGAGCGTGGATAACTTCATACCCACTTTGAAAAAAAAGAAACTTTCAAACTGACCGATACTTTATTCTCAGTAGATATCATCTGTAGCATTCTCCCCTTGACAAACAACCATTTTCCCTGCCAAAAAATTTACGAACCTTCATAGGAATCCACCCACACTTTAGCAGTTCACACAATCACACCAAGAATGCACGGTAAGATACAACAGTCCACGTAAATGGCGTAACAGCCACACAAATGAAATAACAGTCTCAGTCCGCAAAAAAGGCTTTGCAAGAACCCACTGGAAGGCTTCAGAACCGCCCACAGAAAGGCTCTGCATTACCCCATAGAGAGTCTCCAAAATTGACCACAATAGCCCACATAAGGGCTACACAACAGTTTGAAGTGACCCACACAAAGTAGCAGTTCCACAGGATGTAGCAGGTCCATGAACAAGTATCTCAACAGTCCATAGTCCTTCCACACAACAGTTCACACTGCATGAAAGCAGATCACAGGAACACGCTACACAACAATCCATCCACACTGGACGAAGTTCATGATGTAATAGTCCTCACGCAACAGCAAAGCGTCTATGAGAGAGAGAGGACAATAACCTCACGAACACGTCACAGTCCATAGGCAAGAAGCGCAATAGTCCACAGACAAGGAGCACAAAGGTCCACACTTGAAAATGTCCAATGGTCAACACTATACGAATGTGCAACCGTCCAGTCTTCACAAAAAAACATGCAACAACATCGCCACAACAGGATGGAACGGAGACATTAATCCGTACGAGTAGAGAATTTCATCACCTGTACATCAACATGGCAGTTCATTTTTCACCCGGCACAAGAAATCCAACGAGATAAGCTAGGGCAAAACAGTCCAAGAAGATCCCCACAAGGTGTTTGTGCGCAAAGGGAATAGATGAAGCCCTTGGGTGTCAAAATTAAGGAAGTCAAAGGAATAGAATTAGATTAGCATTTCAAGCAATCTCGACACAAGAATTAAAGTTTCGAAAAGAACTAGTAGTGGGCTGTTCAAAACTGCTAGGGTTAGGATTTTAAAAAACTAGCTTTAAGGGAAGGAATTTATTTAAAGACACTTAGGAATATGTTTTCGATTGATTTTGGAGCACTAGGGTGTAGATCCCTTTGTTTTGTTTGGTACGTAGGGTTTGGATCTTGGGTACTAGGGTTTAGATATAGGGTTATAGAGGTAAACTCTAGAGTATTGGGTTACATAGCACTCAAATTGGAGAACTATGGTTTAGAGATAAACAAAATTTGAACATATCTAGGGCATTTGCGTAGGGATGGGTGATGCAGGACGATCGGAGGACTAATACTTCGCTTTGATACCGAACTGATGTAGGAAGGATCTGTAGAAGGGATGTCTTAGGGAAAAGGATGGGTGAAAATTCGGGCTTTGAATCCTAAAAATGTGTGATTTTTTTTTAAAGTTAGAGGGATTTTTTTTAATCGTAACAATGTGTGATTAGATTAGAAAAATATTTCTACAAGGTTTATGGTAGGTTTAGAAAGGTGCAGACATATTCTGGTAATGTGCAAACATATGTCGGGATGATGCAGACAAGGATTTTTGGCGAGACTAAGAGACACATGGATCAAAGAGTAATATGTAGAGATCAAGAACTGAAAATATAGAGGATTAAAAAAAGAAATTAAAAAGGAAGATCATAATTGCAATCAGTCCAGATCTTGCCGACGCATCACACCCAGGTTTCAAGGCTTTGTACCCTGAAGAAGGTTGTGCTAGAATCCTACTAGAAATCTCGAGGCATCGCACCAAGGGAACCCTAGGCATCACCCTAAACGGTTAAGGCCTCACACCTTGGAAAAGTAGACTTGACATTATTGATTTGAAAGAAAGCAAGAAAAAGTGGATTTGCATTCACTCATCCATATCATACATCATAGAAAAGTGCCTTGAGGCTTACAATATATAAGAAAAAAATAGTGCTAAAAAGTTCTGAAACCTTAAAACAAAAACCCAACATTTTTGGACTAAAATATCCTCTAATGACTTAAAAGACTCTTTCCCTACATGAAATTTTTGTAATACATGTGTGGGGCCTATTTAAAACACTCATAACTCAAGCAATCTTAGTGATTTTTATGGAAAAAGACTACTACCACTCCTATAACATAAG
Organism: Tasmannia lanceolata; assembly: GCF_043159265.1. NCBI lineage: Eukaryota > Viridiplantae > Streptophyta > Magnoliopsida > Canellales > Winteraceae > Tasmannia > Tasmannia lanceolata. The sequence goes on from NW_027518679.1 coordinate 44,429,886, forward strand.
GGACTTAAAAGACCTAGATGATTCATTTAGAATATGAGTCCTAAGATGGTCCCCATCATACTCCTCCACTTGAAAAGATTCGACCCTGTTAAATATAATGGTTGGCATAATGACTGGGAGTTTTTCGCTTCTGGTCCTCGCACAATTTGCAAACAGTTGCCCCTTCCAGCAGACTAAGTATTTCAAACACAATATGTTAGATGGTTGTATCCTTTGGTGTGCACAACAATTTCAATATATTCTTTAAGTTTTACGATAGATTCTTTGGTGTGCATTTAGGCTACATGTTTCCAAACTTAACTCTGATACCAAATCTGTTGTAGGACTATAGAAGGGCTAATACTTTGCTCTGATACGAAATCTGTTGCAGGACTATAGAAGGACTAATACTTTGCTCTGATACCAAACTGATGTAGGACAGCTATAGAAGGGACGTTAGGGATGAAAAGGATGAGTGAAAATTAATGTTTTGGATCCTAAGATATGTGATTAGATTGGAAAAATATTTTTACTAGGTTTAGAAATGTGCAAACATATTTCAGGAATGTGTAAACGTATGCCAAGAAGGTGTTAGAATCTGTCAAGAAGTTGTAGTAAATGGTTTTTGGTGAGACTACGGGGCGGAGATCAAGAACTGAAAATATAAAGAGGATTAAAGCAAGAAATTAAAGAGAAAGATCAGATTTCGAATCACTCCAATTCTTGCTTAGGCATTACACCCTGAAGAAGGTTATGCTAGAATCCCACTAACAATCGGAGAGGCATCGCACCAAGAGAACCCTATGCATCACACTAAGGGGTCAAGGCCTTGCACATTGGAAAAGTAGACTTCACAAAAAATGGATTTTCATTCATCCGTAGCATCCATTATAGAAAAGTACTCTGAGGCTTACAATATATAAGAAAGAGAAAAGAACTAAAAAGTTCTGAAACCCTAAATAAAAAATCTAACACTTTTGGACTAAAACGGATTTTCATTCATTCACCCATTGCATCCATTATTGAACAAGGGTTTAGAAACTTGAAGAAAAAACTCTAGGGTTTCAAGTAGATCTAGGGCTGAATGATAGAAAGATGAGACGAGAAGGCTAGGGTTTCTAATTGATGCCCATACCTTTGGATCTTGATCTACTTTGTTAAGATTTGGAATAAGTTCTAGAATAGTTGCGCTGATACCATGTTGCGGTCGATGATGCGTGCCTACAATAAAGTTCATATCAAGAGGCCAAAAGGTCTGAGAGAATATGTGAGTGGAAGAGAGGAGAAGAAAGGATAAAGTAAAGAGGGAGAAAGAGAACTGTGACAAGTTACTCTCCCACGTCCCATCATATTCATTTAAGTAAGTCACATAAGGAGACTAAAGTAAATTACATCGAATGCTATAAGTTCCATCCCAATGATTGGCGAAGAGGAGAGGAGAGAACGAGCCCTGATAACGCTTACCGCAAAGAACTGTTTTCTTTCTACGAGCTGCCCTACCTATACCGACACCCGGAAAGCAAGCTACGTTAGAGTTGGATTTATCCACTTGCCCTTGAAGCCGAAACTAGCTGTTTTCTTTCTCTTCCCGAGAGTTCCTTTGCTTGGGCTTCTTCCCGTGACGGAAGAAACAAACTAAAGTAGATAAACTAACGAGTCACTAAAACATAACTAAGGTGGGGCCTGTGCTAATTTAACTCCCCAACAAATACAATTAAGTGAAATTATTGAATAAACGCTTTGAATTCTGAATCAAAAGATTTTGACAACCGATAGATAAGTACATGTTTTGCTATTTTGTTTAGATGTTTCCTTGATGCTGTCGTTTCCTGAAATCTTTGAAAAACTTCACTTTCACCACCACTTCATTCAATAAATTCTGGAAATTCTAAGTAACATTGACAAGTTTAAAAAATCATATTTCTTATGTTACTCGGATGTGGATATGGTTGTCCGTTGTCCACTACAGTAAAGGGTCGTGTACTAGGATCCTCTCCTATAAATCATGGGATATAAGTAGGGTTTGGTCGGATATGCATATGTCATATAGGAGTAATTGAAACATAACTTTGATCAAGTCAGACTTGAGTAATTGCACCACATCTTGATCCCGGTAAAAGAATAGAAAATATTATGTGGTTTAAATTACATTTTTTGTAGTTCTTAATATAGTTATTAGATTTATATTAACTTACCCTCAAGTGAAGATGCAGGGCAACGATAATATTCACTTATTTATTCAATGTAACATGTATTCAGGTTAAGGAATGGAACATAAAATGTTTAGATAAATCCAAAAATAGAGAGAGAGAGAGAGAGAGAGAGAGAGAGAGAGAGAGAGAGAGAGAGAGAGAGAGAGAGAGATTAACTCAAGTGAATTTTTTAGTGTGTTAGTTTATTTGTATTGGTTACTACTTAAAGGTCATGGTTTTTCAACTCCCATCAACCTTCCTTTTTTAAGATTTTTTTTCTAGTTATCGCGAAAATTTTGAGTTTAACACAAAACTCACTAGTAATTCAGACAATTGGGGATCTTTTGAAGAAATTGTGAAAATTTCAACTATTTCCAAATTTTTCATGAGCTGCTTCAAAAAATTTGCAGATAAACACAAGGTTTTTGAATTTCTCCCGAGTTTGGTGGCCGCGCTCACAGGCAGTCAGTTACAATAAAAGATTAATGTTGGTTCAGTTTGTTTTTGGTTGCAACATGACTGACCTCTCTCTCTCTCTGTGTTTTTTTTTTTTTTGAATGGTATGGCTGACCTCTCTATGTTTTGACTTTTCAGGTTGTTGGGTTAGATTTGGTGGACGATGAAAGTAAACCTGAAAGGCGGCCGACAAAACATATGCCCACACCAGCTCAGTGGACCAATATTTTTAATCCTGCATTCTCATACTATGTGTACTACTGTTATGCAAACTTATACACGCTAAATAAGGTGCTTTTGCTAATTCAAGGAGCACTTTTGTATTCATGTCGTATCATCTAGTAGGCCTACTAAAAATTGTTATGTACTATCCTCTTCTACAGGCCCTTAACAAATAAATGAGATGTTTCAATTATGCTTCATTTAAAAAAAATTATGCCAGCTTTAAAATGCAATAGAATTCTCAACTGTTTGTTGATTTTTGTCAGCTCCGTGAGTCAAAGGGCATGACAACTATTAAATTCCGTCCACATTCAGGCGAGGTATTTATTGAAACTCTTCTTGATCCTCTGATTTTATCAGTAGGCATCTCACGTTGCCTACTATTTACAGACCGGTGACATTGACCATCTTGCTGCAACATTTCTTGTGGCTCACAATATTGCTCATGGAATCAATCTGAGAAAATCTCCTGTCCTCCAGTACTTGTATTATCTTGCACAGGTAATTAACCCTTTTTTCTAGCTACTGCTATTTGAGTTGGTTGATTTGCTCATTTTCTCCCAATTCTCTTACTCCATTAGATTTTGCACCGTTTTAATGACTTATTAAATATCTCATTCTTGATTGCAATTTACGGGTTTATGTACCAAACTTAATGTCATGATGATAATGTTGCTTGCCAGATCGGCCTGGCCATGTCTCCTCTTAGCAACAACTCCTTATTTCTTGATTATCATCGGAATCCTTTTCCGATATTTTTCTCACGAGGCCTCAATGTTTCTCTCTCTACGGATGACCCTCTACAAATCCACTTAACAAAAGAACCTTTGGTGGAAGAATACAGTATAGCAGCTTCGGTGAGCTTCCATTGGATCATCGCAATATTTCAGTATGAAGGTTGCAAGCATACTAACCCATTCAATTACAGGTATGGAAACTAAGCTCGTGTGATCTATGTGAGATTGCCCGGAACTCAGTGTACCAATCAGGTTTTTCGCATGCTCTCAAGGTACATAAGCTTAGCCTTAAAGTTGCTAAAATATTCTTGTGTTTCAGGAAATCATCAGTAACTTATTTTTATCTCTCTGGCAAAAATTCTCCTGATCTATCTTCACTTTTGTCCTTAAAAATCATGTATCTTGATTTTCATTTTCTTGAAATGTAATTGTTACTATGGTAGTAAATTATATATATAGTATGTTAGTTCCTTCTGAGTGAAGCTAAGATATTGAATCATGGAAATGTCAGTCTCATTGGATTGGGAAAACATACTACAAGAGAGGTCCAGATGGGAATGATATTCATCAGACAAATGTGCCCCACATCCGAGTTGAATTTCGTGACACGGTATGTTGTAAATTATATTTTTCACCACTGCTACAAGTCATTTTATATTTCTATCATTGGAAAGTATGAAACAACCAATTACTCCAAAAGCTTAAGCTGTTAGAGTTGGTGTTATTTAATCATTTAATGGCAATGGGCCCAAGAAGAGTGTCACTCTGTTCAATCCCCCTTGCTGTCTTCAGATTGGGACGCTTGAGAAATAAATAAATTATGGAATGTAATAATTTCTACGAAAAATATGAAAAATCAATTATAATCAATGTTATTGGGAAATACTTTAAAAAGAAATAACTATTCAGAGGAATTTCAAAAGAAAAGAAAAAGAAATAATCAATTGGAACAAATGAGGAGTGTTTATGTAATAACTATTTCAACTAATCATGTCTGTGTATAGCTTGTATGAACATTATACAATGAACATGTACTACTCCCAGGTCCACAAGCGGAATGCAAACCAAAAGTACAGTAAGTATGATTGTCATAATTTCCGCATTCATGTTTATAACAAAAAGAGGGAATTGGTGGTGGGGGGATAGAAATAAACCCTAAGCATGAGAGATCATCTGGGAGGAGTTTCTTAGATGCCAAGAAAGTGTAATCAAGCTTTGCGCAAGTAAAAGGGAAGATCTCCATGGAGGAAAATGTGTAGAGTAGGGGTGTAACAAAATAATTGTAAAAAAAAAAAAAATACAAAAAGGAAACTTTATATAAATAATGATGAATAAAATTGCATCCACATAATTGTGTTTTTTGTGGTTGGTTTCACATGTGGAAGGTATTCCACTTTGCTGGTTTCAATGTTTCTTCGGTGATGTGGTGGAAACGATGGAACACCATTGTGCGAAACTAACCACAAGGAGCACCATTTTGTGAAAGTAATTAGCATTCCATAAATATTTGAAGCGTCACTCGAAAATGTCCAAAATATAAGTTGTCACATAAAGCTTTTCTTTCTAAACTATCAACAGATGATAATAATTGGCCCGGAAAAAAAGGCATTTCATTTCAGTTCTGGCATGCGGCTCTTTGTGAGACGATTCGTGCCAGTATCTTCTTGTGTTGAGGAATATCCAAATGTAAGCATGTCAGGAAACCACAACGGCAAGTGTCGATATAATTGAAAGAATAACACAGAGAATTAACCAACTCCAAAAATCAAATAATAGAAATGAAAGTGGCAAGCTATAGACAAATAAGTTTCATGAAAGAGGAAAAAACAAAGCTTAAAGAATAAACCTGTTAAGCCATTCAAAAAAAAAGAATATACCTGTTAACATAAAATTGTGAAAATCCTAGGAAAAAACAACGTTATTTGGTAAATAAGAACCAAAATCCTAATATGTACCGTAAACAATTTCAATCTTTTATTCTTTCAAATTTATACTACTGAAACTGACCTTAAGACACTTTCCTACAAAGGACTTTGAAGGATAGGAATAGAAGGATATACCTTCAAACCTGCTGCCAACATTTTATTTTCTTGATAGGATCTGCAAAAAAATCCTTAATCTAATCCATGTTTGACTAAAAGTCCTTATAAATAAATAAAAAGAAGCCATTCTCTAGTCAGCGCAAACACAGACATAATGTCTTGTAAAATTTAAATTCCAAAGAAAAACAGTATGCCGGTTACTCAAAATCCACTTAAACCCTTCCTAAGAATCAGTTAAGAATCAATTCAATTTTCTATAAATAAAAACAATAAAAAGCTTGAAATTTGTTTAGACAAAACAAAGCCCTCTTCCCTTCTTTCTCCATTCTTTTACTTATACGTGACAGAAAGGACTAGTAAATGAATTATAACTCTGCAGATATGGAGAGAAGAGATGCATCAAGTTTATTTGGGCAACGCTAATATCCCCGAACATGTGGATAAGTAAACTTCGTGCTATATTTCCTTCTCCTGTCTTGATGATCACTGATGTTTTTCCCTGGTAAGCCTTTCAATATTATATTTGTTCGAAAATTTCCATCCACTTGAAATCACTCTTTGATTACAATAATGAAAATGCTTAGGCCCTGTTCATTTTGGATTTTAAGAATCAATTTTGAGTCCAATAATCAGTTTTGGACTCAAAATCAGTTCTGAAAGGGCCTTGGGAACAAGGTGATCTTTTTACTTCTTATAAACTTGAGCTGGCTTGTATCCGTGTCCTTACTGTAGCTTTTTCTTCCTAATTATCGACTGTTTTCTAGATGTGCAGACGGGAAGGAACCTAAATGTCTAGTTCATCCTTCCACTGTTTGAACGGCTTTTGCGTATTACGCACACTCAAGATGGATAGGGACTTGTTTGGGCTAGGGGAAAGTGAAGCTGGGATGAAGAAGTGGTTGCAGAACACACACGGTAACTGTAAAATAGATCTCCAATTCTCAAAAGAGATTGAGGATGAGATATCTTTACGGATACCAGATAAACTTTGTCAGCGGATATGGTATGGCAGTCCCCTGTTGTAATTTAACCATTTATCTTCATTAATTAATATGTTGTATCTGCTCAGGCTCTTATTTTACAGACCAGAAATAATTTATATATGTTATATATGAATTTTTGGCTCTACACAATGGCTGAATTTTGTGTTTTCCTGCATTCTGAATCTCATGCACCAGCTTGTATAAGATTTCAGACACCTTCTCTAATGTATCAAGAAACCAAGAGAAATTCCTCCTGTGTTTAAAATTTGGAATTCCAGACCTTCAGCCTTGTGACTTGGACTGTATGTTATAAACTAGATTGCCCTGCATTTGCCACTCCTCGTACGACAGTTTCCAAATCCAAAATAAATTGTTTGTCTATGTCGTGTGAGGATTTTGGGAGCGTTCACGCTTTCTTTTTTCTTTTTCTGGGGCAACATTACAATGTAAACTAGTTGTGTTTTTTGTTATGTGAATAAGAATCTGGGAATTTCATTCCCAGATTCTCTGATCATCAGTACATGAAAACTGGGGATTGGGAGGACCACTCCCTCATTTTTCTCGTTTATCTGCTGTTCTTAAGTGAGAATTTCACTAAAGTGGGGTGAGCAGGATTCAGGAGTGAAGTTCACTCTCAAGTCTAATCTGTATGCCAAAGAGCCCTGGAGAGCTGGGGAAAGGAGAATGCTAGGAATGTAAATAGGGGAATGGTAGGAATGTCCATAGGTGATTGGGTACTTAATCAGTTAATCTCCTTAATAGTTAAAAGCACTTTTACACACAGTCTGATCTCTAATTCAAACTAACAAAAAATGTCTGATGTGTTTCTACTCTTAATCACAATCGTTCTTTGATTCTATCTCTTGTATATGCTAGCAAAAATATTATAAGGAGATTTTTCGTATGGAATGCTCTTCAAACAATTGTTCACAACAGTAACCTATCCCAATCTGGTGGCATCTCACTGACAACTCTAATGCAAATATGCAATACTACTGGACTCTTCATCAAGAATTAGTTTTGTCCAGAAAAACCTAACCCTGAAATTAAACAGGACCTTAATTTCATCTCTACAGGTCTGGTAAATTAAATATTTTATATGGAGAATTTATATGGCGTGTGCGCGTAAAGTCCAATATTTTTTTTGAAAAGTACAGTGGGGCCCACTTTAAAGGATGATCCAAAGTTCCAAACCATTCATTTGTTGGGTCACAAATCGAATATGTCGGAGGTTTAGGATCATCCTATCGATATGATCTGTGGAGTACAACCTATTTATGTTGTGGCCCAACAAATGAACAGTTTGGATCATCCGATGAGTATGGGTCCCACTCCTACAATTGGTCTAACTGTTCGTCAAGCACCAATGACATTAAAAACTGCTAAATCACTCTTGGAGCAAGCAAGAAGTTCCATCACGCCCTTATTAGTATAGTAGGCTGTAAGGAGCTTCTTGCTCTAAGCAGTGTGCTTCTACAAAAGATGGGAATTGAGATGTGATTTTCATTTAACATGATGCTTGGACTTGTCATTGGAGCAGTTGCTAGAGAAGAAACAAAAGCATTTTTTCTCTTTTTGGACATGAAGGCGAACAATCAAAGTGGGTAACCCTCACTGTATTTGGAGAGACATCATATTACCTTCTCCCAGCATGAGAAGAAGGGAGTCTGTCCTAACCTTCAAGAATCTAACCACTCCATGTGCTTAAAGATGGTGTTAGTAGAATACCCTTTTGCAATGATAGACATATTCTTTGCTGAAAGATTTTTTAACAATGATTTCTTGGAGAGAGCTGAGAGAAGATACAAAGTGGTTTGAGCCAAGAGAATAAAAGAATAGAAGAGGAGGATGTTGCCAGACAGAGCAAAGAAGGGTCTCTCTCTCTCTCTTTAAATGCACATATCATGACTATCCATGAGAGGGGTCTTGGTGAAATGAATGATGTGGTGTAGTTATGCTTATATTAAGGATGTCATTAGATTTTTGGCGCACTATAATATTAAGGGATTTGCTAGCGTCCATCGCAGAAGGCATTTTCACGGATTGTCTGTTGCATCTCACAGCTGCCACACAGGCTACCTTATCAGCAGATTTTGTCTTCATTCACGAGGTGGCTGCTGTTAGATGCAACAGACCATCCGCGAAATGCCTTCTGCAATGGACGCCAGCCAATCCCATACATTAAAACCAAAGTTAGGAAAAAAGGCCTATTTTCCACTTTTTGAGAACTCGGTATGGCCTGTCAAACATCCGGCATGTTATTGTGATCACGACATTGTGTGCCTTTGGTCCCATTGTGATTGAATGATTTTGAGCCACTCTTGGACACAGCCATTGAGCCAATAATAAGGACTTCGTACATCAAAGGGTATTTTGGTCATTTAATATTCTTAAGAGATGTACCAGAATCACTTATGAAATGATGGGAAGAATGCCAATTTTGTTATAATAGATTATTTTAATAAAGGTGATGATATTTTCACCCCCCGGAGTACGCATACGCCCCCCTTAACTTTTTAATGTCAAATCACGTTAAAAGGGGGGCGAATGCCTATTGCAGGGGGAGTGAAAATATCATCGCCCTTTTAATTATTGGTGATTGGCATAATTAATTATCATAATCACAATTAGTTTTTAATAATCCTGAATGAAAAGGGTCTTAGCGAAAAAGGAAAACAATACGTTTTTAATAGGGGTGTAAACTAGCCGAGCCGAGCCGAGCCAGCCGGCTCGGCTCGGCTCGTTAAGCTCACAAGTGAGGCTCGGGCTCGGCTCGGCTCGGTCAGGCTCGCGAGCCTTTCTAAGCTCGGGTTATATTATGTTCACACCCGTCATCTTCCCTGGACAGCCCTACTAGTGTAATTTGACTACTTTTTTTACACTATAGGGGGTGGTCCTAGTAACAAATGGGGTTCCAAAAATGAAGTGACATATTTTGCCCCCCCCCTTTCACTCCATGGACAACCCTTTTAATGTATATATTAATATATAATATATATATTTAAATATATTAAATTCTTAACGAGCCTTAACGAGCCGAGACGAGCCTGGCCTAACTCGGGCTCGGCTCGTTAAGGATTCGAGCCGAGCTCGAGCGAGCTTCCGAGCCCGAGCCAAAATTGACACCCTTAGTTTTTAATAATCCTGCCAAATTTAGTGAAAACTCCATTTGACTTCTAGACATCAAGGGGACATGATCATGAGCTCTTTTCCTGTGTGATACGTTACTTTTTCGATTGTTCCTTCCTCTCATCTCCCAAGCAGATTTCTTCAAAAAAGTAGGTTTTTGAGTGGAAGAAAAGTAGAATGTTTTTGTATTATTATCTATCTCTCATTTTCCTATCTCTCTCTTCCACTATCTATTTTGATAATGACACCCCTATATTTTCCATACGTCTTTTATGCGCAACCAAACGCTACTACTACTCTTCCCCTATTCTCCCTAGACAACTCTACACATCTTCCATGCTTGTCACCTCCCTTTTGACTACTTATTCCACTACTCTCCTTGCCAAATCAAACAGTGATACCCTCTGTCTCCGTAACAGCACTTAAAAATGCGATCTTATTTTAGTAGGGAGGATAAGGATAATGTGGAAAATGACATAACATCCTTACGTTTGTATTCAATTTAAATAAAAAACAATTTTCATACCCATTTTTAGCGTGACTAATAAAAGGAGAAAAAGACAAAAAAGAAAAGAAAAGAACAACTAATAAAAGCCAGAACTAACCATATCATTAGGAAAATGTTATCAGCACTACTAGCACTACTTATCTTGATGAGGGCACTTCTTACCTATGGTAATGATTTTTGCGGCACAACCTATTTAGGCTGTGGCCCATCTAATGGACGGTTTGGATCATCCTATGGTTCGGGACATACCGCACTTTGAATAAAGTGAGGAGTGCCATTATCAAAATACAATAGTGCTGATAACATTTCCCTATCATTATTCTTCTTTTTCTCATGATGCTACTTATCGGAAACGGCTAAAACGAAGTGAGTGGTGCCGTTATCAAAATAGCGTAGTGTTGATTTTGGCCCTGCAAATGAATATCGTTTGGGAGAAGATAAATTTAAACCCCCATGTAGGATAATTCGCACTATTTATAAAGTGAATTGTGGCAGAACTTTGACGCTTTTTAACGTCAAATCACGTTACCAGGGTGTGAATTATTATTCTACAGGGAGTGCGAATTTATCATCACCCTAACACTTTCCGTTCCGAATAATAACAGCGTACTTGTTCGGAAAACCCAAACCCAAACCCTAGCGAGCTTCTTATCCTTTCTCCTCCCTCGATCAGAGCTTAAAATCTCTGAAAGATCTTTGATTGTTCTCGGATTATTTTTGTCCTCTTTCTCAAGATCTCGATGTTTCGCGGCGAATTTTTTCATTTGTAATTGAAGGTTCTTCCGTTCTAGAACCGGTTTTAGGGTTTGTGCCCGAGATATTCCTTTTTTTTGTGCGGTTTGAAGATTTACGGACTGGTACCTGAAGATTTTGCTGATTTTTGTGGTGTAAAGACTCAATCTCTTCGACTGTCTCGTCGTTCTATTGAATCTGAAGGGATTCTTTGCTTTTTGTTTGGATCTATTGGAAAAGTTGTTTGATTTTTGGCGGATTTTGGAATCGCTCGGTGAAAGGCTGTGATCTTCTCATTGGAGACTTTACCTTCATCGGATTGCTGCAGATTTTTGCGATTTGAAGGATTCTTTCATCAGATCGGTCCGAGAATGATTTGTTCACGAAGTTCATTCAGATCTATGAGATTTTCTCTTTCAGAGGCATTGCTGTTTGAGGATCTCTGATAAATTCGACATTTTTAGCTCGAATTTGGAGCATTATTGAAGATCGTCGTGCGTTCCTTGTTGAAGAAAGGAAAGAAGAGTAACAAAAAGGAGATAATTACTTGTACTCAATCTATTATTATTTTTAGGGCTTAATATCAAGCCTTGTTTGTTTTATCTTTGAATTTTTAGTTGTGCTTATTTTAGGATAATTTCTTTCCTCTTAGTTTCTATTTAGAGTGGAGAAAAAAGGAAAAAAAGAAAGAAAGAGGAATATGGCTGTGTATTATAAGTTTAAAAGTGCAAAAGATTACGACTCTGTACCAATCGATGGTCATTTCATATCAGTTGCGAATTTGAAAGAAAAAATATTCGAATCCAAGCATTTGGGCAGTGGTACTGATTTTGACCTTATGGTCTCCAATGCGCAGACTAATGAAGGTCGGTTCTTGATTTTGTTTTTGAATCATAGATTTTGTTTATTTACCTTATTCGTTGTGTTAAATTTATCAACATTAGGGTAATTAATAAATTATAATCTAATAGATTCGAGTTTGCACACGAATTGCATCCAAAATTCAAGTGGTTGCATACCCAAACTGATAATTACTCAGAGGATATTCAGTTCTTTTTAATGGGGGTTTATAGTTATCCCTCTTTGAGTAGGATAGGGCCCAAGGTTGGTCCTTTTTTCTTTTCTTTTTTCTGATGATTGTCAGTGGATATTTAGTTGTTTCTACTGGGGGTTTATAGTTATACCTCTCTGATTAGGATAGGGCCCAAGGTTTGTTTTGGGGGAATATGGGGATTGGGATTCTTTGAAGCAATTACCCTGGTGGATAAAATATTTAGTTGTTCAATCTCATTGAACTGGGTTGGAATTTTAGGGTTGAATCACTGCCTTGATTGAGGGTACTGGGATTCAGGGTTGTTCTTTGTATCAGATTGCATATTTAGGAATTACTATTTGGGAGATTACTATTTAGGAGATTACTATTTGTGGTTGCATTAGCACCCTGTTGCTCGGGGCATTCACTGTTCGAAACAGTCACATTATAGAGCAGAAACAGGCTGCCTGTGTTAAAGGGAGCGTGGCCGTTTTGAACACTGATGCCCTAGTGACTGGGCTCTTCGGTGACCGCAAACAAAATTATGATTTATCTGGGGAAATGATATTTACACCCCTTTTATCACCAGGGACACCCATTTGCCAGTGTACTTTGCAATCAAAGCCACTGGATTTTTCTGACAAAAAGTACATTAGCCCCTTTTTGCCATAGATACACTGACGGTGGGTGTCCCTAGTGATCAAAAGGGCGTAAATATCACTTCCCTTTATCTGGGTTTATTAAATGGGTGATTCAAATCGCATTTGAAGCATTCTGTATTTGGGTATATGGGTTGGACTAATTCCTCTGCAGTATTTTATATACTTTCTGTGACATGTTGAATTTCAGAGTATTCTGATGAAGCAACACTGATACCAAAAAATACATCTGTATTAGTTCGTCGGGTTCCTGGACGGCCTCGCATGCCCATTGTTACTGAACAAGCCGAGTACTAACTCACACTTTGCTTCTTGCTTGTTTATTGTCTTTTTTGCTTTATTTTTCTCGGAACTCTAGACTCGCAGGTGCCCTTACAGAAAAGGGAGCAAAGGGCTCCCTCAATGGTCAGATTCCATTAAAGATGGCACAGAAAATGATGGTCACAACTGTCTTAAATGGAATCTGACCAATGGGGGCGCCCTTTGCTCCCTTTTTTGCAAGGGCGCCTGTGAATCTAGCATCCCTCTGATTTTTCAACTACGAATTTTGTTTCCGATCTTCTTGTTTAGTGTGGCTTATATTCTTTGAGTTTTTCTGGTATATGAATCTTTGATTCTACTGTAAAATTTTGTACTACCATTACAATAAAATTCGACGCAACTTAAAAGTATATGTTAGTGAGGATATTGAGGATGGGGTCTGTGCTATGTTTGCAGGCCTAAAGTTGTAGAGAATAACATAGAAGTTCCTCAGCCAAAGAGTAGCTTTTCTGCTGCTGATTCGTCTGCTATGAGATTTGTAAGCTTATAAGTCCCTTTAAATTGTTGTGTCGAAAATAGGTTTCTCAGATGCTTGGTCTTTCCATCGTCAGCTGGTCTGGTCCAGTGGTTTCACTGAATTTGGAAGGATACCTAGGCGCTGTAATTGTTAGTGTTGCTAGCAATGGTAAATATGAAATAGTGACACATTTGACTGGAATTTGCAGCCCGAAGAGTCAGAGTGGGATGAATTTGGAAATGACTTGTATGCGTTTCCAGAAGTGATGCCAGTTCAGTTAGGCAATCCAATGCAAGATGCTCCTCCTCCTAATAGGGCTGATGAGGATAGCAAGCTCAAGGCATTAATCGATACTCCTGCTCTGGATTGGAGTCGGTGAGTTTTTTCTCTTTTTGAATGGATGCATGGTGAAATGTTTTTCACATTGAGCTGTCGCATATGGTAATGGGTTTTCTGTTGCCTATATAGATTTTTTTTGTTTGATTTTTTGACTTGCATGTCATGTTCTCATCAGTTTAATTTGGCATTGCAGGCAAGCACCAGAAGCTTTTGGCTTTGGAAGAGGTTTTGGCAGGGGTATGGGTGGTAGAATGATGGCAGGGCGTGGTTTTGGTAATGGTTTCGGTAATTCTTCATTTCATCTGAGTAGTTTTACATCAGGTTTTGATGAAATATTTTCCCAGTATCTTTCCATGTAATTCACATGGTATTATTTTCCATACTTCCTTTTTTGGGTGGTCTTCATATGCGTTGGGTCTTTTTATTTAGGTAGTAGAAGTTGTGCATTCCTTTCTGCAAAACTAGAAAATTTTCCCCTTTCTGGGAGATTTCATATGTTCTCTAAGTTTTTCAATGTGAATCTATTGCATTTGCAATTCCTTTTTTCTTTTTTGGTGTTCTAAAATTTACAATTCTTAATTGCAGGTCGGGGTGGGGGTGGTGTCTTCGAACGAAAGACGCCTCCACAAGGCTATATCTGTCACAGGTGCAAAGTGCCCGGTATGTTTATATTCCTGCTGAGTGCTTACCCACAGGCCACTTTCTGTGAATTAATTATACCTAGATGATACTCATGATTTAAACATTTGCCGTCCAGGGCATTTTATACAGCATTGCCCTACAAATGGTGATCCTAATTATGATATTAGAAGGGTGAAACCTCCAACTGGAATTCCAAAGTCAATGTTAATGGCAACTCCCGATGGTTCCTATGCATTGCCAAGTGGCGCAGTTGCTGTTTTAAGGCCGAATGAGTAAGCTGATACCTTTGTCTCTAGGGTTTGGTTTCTGTGTTGTCATTAGAGGCCTGCTCAGATGTGACATGTCTATTCACTTATTTGTTTTTGAATTTTAAACAGAGCTGCTTTTGAAAAGGAAATCGAGGGCTTACCTTCTACCCGACCTGTCAGTGACCTTCCTCCAGAATTGCGTTGTCCACTGTGTAAAGAAGTAATGAAAGATGCTGTCCTCACCAGCAAGTGCTGTTTCAAAAGCTTTTGCGACAAATGTATGCATTCTATTATTTGGAACTGTATTTTGTGTTGTTTTATTTAGGCTTTGGTTTTCTTAGTGAATTGTTTCATCAAGAGACAGATATTTTATCTCCTTATCTTTCTGTTATGTTTCAAAACAAGAAAAGTCGTATATCTCCGACTTGGACATTTGATGCCTTTATTTTTTGGATTTCAAATTATATTTTTTGACTTTGTGTCTGCCCTGCATATGCTATTTTCTCCTTTTGCAAAAGAAACTCCATTTGTTTTGAAAGCCCAGGTGGCAACCCAAGAAGGGGGGTGGATTGGGTCTTTTAAAAACTTTGGTTAATTAAAAACTATTTTCAATCAAAGTGCAAGAACAGAGTAAAAGTAAAGTACTTGGAAGAAAAATAATGCACAAAAAGACAAGGAGAAAGATATAGAAAGCGTGAACCGGTTTTTATAGTGGTTTGGTCAAATCCCAGCCTACGCTCACTCTCTCAAGGATTCCCCTCCATGAGGCTTCACTAACCCAATCTCCTTGCTGGTGGAGATCAAATTGCTAGAGGCTTTATCCTCAAACTCCGAAGGTTGATCTAGTGCCCTCTCACCAACTCCCAAGCTTTATCCTAAAGCTTAACTTCCTTCGAGGTTGATATGGTGCCTCCCACCAAGCACTACAAGAAAGAAACAAAAAAGACCTTACAAGTCCAAATATACAATTGAAATACTGAAAACAGTTCTCAATAAGAATTTACAAAGAAGGCTATCTAATCCTTTAAAGAACTTGCAAATTATGGCACAGGGGTCTCTAACACTTAGTGTATGTTTCAAATATAACCCCAAGTGTTATTGGATGAATTCTAAGTACCCAAGGGTCCTATTTATAGAGTTTGAAAGAAAAATAGCCATTATAGCACTTCCAACGGCATGATCGGATGAACCGCGGTCAACCGTAGACTTAGTTGCTGGCTAAGTTCCTTGGATGGTCGACCGATCCTACTCACGGTCGACCGTGGGCAGGCGACGATCGTCCGTGTAGGCCTCTTCTACACTTCTTCTAGATTTGTACCACTTATTGTTTGGTCGATTGTGGCACTCGATGGTCAACGGTCCGGAACACTATTTGTTCTGAATGATCGTAAATCCACTCCGGCCTTCCGTACTTGTTTGCGATTGATTTTAAGTTCATTGTAAGTTAGATTAACTTTGTTTAGTGTCATCCTAGTGCCATTACCCACAAGATCATTTGGGGATTAGTTTACATTCTAAATTTGACTAATTAAGACTCTAATCTTCAATCTTGAATGCTTGAGCAAATGTGACTTCATCAAATTTTCTTCATGCTCCATGGATCTTCACTCTTCAATCTTTGGCTCCCATGCTTGATAGGGGTGCAACTTGGGCCGGGTCCAACCTGAAAAAAGTCAAGTCGGGTTGGGTGTCTTTTGGGTTGGGTTTTCCAAACCCAGGCTGAGTGTGGGTCGGGTTCGGGTTTGGGTTGAGGGCTTGGGCAACCTGACCCGAGTGAAGCCCGGCATTTTTTTATCATTTTTTTTTTAGTTTTTAGTAAGCTCAAAAACTCAGGTTGGGTCGGGTCGGGTTGGAACTCGTTCAGGTTGGGAAAAAGGGTTCCTCAGGTTGAACCTCATTGGGTTGGAACTCGGGTCGGGTTTGGGTTTAGTAAATGGTTCCTTGGGTAGGGTTTGGGTTGGCGTCAACCCGACCCAGGTTTGGGTTTGGTAAATGGTTCCTTGCGTAGGGTTTGGGTTGGCCTCAACCCGACCCGTGTTGCACACCAAGTGTTTCAATCCTTTGAAGAACATTCTTAAGCAACATTTTAAACATTAGAATAACAACTAATATAAAACATCATATTGTGTTTTTTTTATTTTTTTGAAATGGCAGAATAATATTATAAATGAAAAAAGGAGGTGGGCCGAGGAGGACCACAACAAGATACAAGAAACACAATAATAAAAAAAACCGAAAAAAGCAATACAACTCTCACGGAGGAAGGAAATCAAACCACTCCAAACCCAAAAGACTGGTTCCCCCCTGTCAACAAATCTGCGTCTACATTAGCCGACCGCCGCACATGATTAAACACTATAGCAGAGCCCGAGATTAGATCTTCTATTTCATCAAAAATAGAAAAGAATCTCCAAGGATGCACCACCGCCCCTCTCAACCACTGAATCACGTTAAGTGAATCCCCCTTGACAATGGTATGATCCATGCATTCTTTATCAAGTCTTTTAATGTCGTAATATACCGCCTTCACTTCGGCCTTTGACACATCACAAATCCCAAGAGGGCCGGAATAAGCCCGCACCACATTACTACAGTCATCACAGCACAAACTGCCAACCCCACCTGGACCCGGGTGACCAAGACTCGACCCATCAAAGTTCATTTTTAGCATCCCAATAGGAGGAGCCTCCCACCTCTGGACAATCCGAGGCCCCCCCTCCATACTAACGCAATCCGACACATCATATTGTGTTTGTTGTCATCAAAACATAACTTAAAAGGGTGACCAAGGTTGAACCCTTGGGCTAAAATGTTTATTTCGAGTTGAATCATTCCGAATTAAGATTTTTGAAAAATGACAAGTAAGCTACATAATGCGAAGGGACACCTGTTTGTTTATTGCATGATTGAAGGATGCTGATTTTGTGAGATTTGATCAAACTACACTGCCTCCACTATATTTTTACTTGTGATGCTCAGGTTTTAAATAATATTATGATGCATAAATTATTGGCCTATTTTCTATTAGATCTATTGAAGTTACTTTCAATTATTCTAATTAGTTTTTGCTCATTTTTTGTTCATTTAAATCTCTAGGCCCTTTTGCATTTTGAGAATCAAAGTCTATAAATTCTCACTAATCTTTTCAATTTCAATCAGGTATCAGGGATCACATAATCTCAAAATCATCATGTGTATGCGGGGCCACAAATATACTTGCCGATGACCTGCTACCAAATAAGACGCTTCGAGAAACCATCAGTCGCATCTTGGAGTCGACAACCAGTAGTGCAGAAAATGCTGGAAGCTTGTTACAAGTTCAAGGTGTGCTTTTTAAACATGTTTATTTTGATTCTTTGGATTCAAATACTTTTATTGCCACTGACTCTATATTTCCTTTCTTCCTTCAGATATGGAGTCAGCACGCTGTCCACCGCCCAAAGCTCCGTCGCCTACTCTGTCTGCATCTGCCGTGGGGGATCACATTCCACCTCCTCCTAAAGAAGATTCTCTGAATATAAAGCAGATTGTGAACGAAACAAATGCTGTCAATGTTCCTCAGCACTCAGAGAAGAGCAGAACTACTAAAAATTTCGATATATCTGAAGCTACGCTTGAGTCAATGAGTGTTAAGGAACCAACATCACAAGGCAGTGCACCACTGGCTGATGAGGAAGTCCAGCAGAGGGTGCCTATTGGTGAGCCAGGTACCATCATTTAATGTGATGATGTTAATCTAGTTTGTTACTCACGCATTATTCTGAAGTTGTCTCCACTGGTCTGGCTACTTTGGGACATAGGAGAGTTGTGTGGGATTAATTCAAGATGGAATGATATTAAAAAAAAACTTGAGAAAATATCATTTACTTCATTTCATTTGTCTAAAAACAAATATTTATTGTTTTCTTCCTTTTTTTTTTAACAGGGAAGAAGAAGAAAAAGAAGAAAACACGCTTGCCTGCCAATGGTTAGTCTGTCACCTTTCATTTTGTTTTGTTTGTGTTAATTGCACCTGTCTCCTTGATTTTAGGAGAAAATACTGAAAAGTGACATGGTTAGTTACCATGTCAAAAAAAGTAACATGGTTAGGTCAGTTGTTTTCAAAATCATAGTTACCGGAAACTTCCTAGCAGGATGGGAAGCTCGCTTCCCCGGAAACTCCCTTCAGAAGCTAAGTTCTTCTTGCTTCCCAAATTTAGGAGAAGCGTGCTTCCCATACGCTTCCCACATGTTTCCTCTTAATTAAGAGTACGCTTCCTATTTAGGTGATTATTTCTTCCTAAATAAATATTTTTTCCTTTTGATAATGGGTGCTGAAGGAGCGTATTTAAAAAAATGCATTTACAACTTGAAAACTGATATTAAGTTTCAAATGAAAATTATTCGGATCATTTTCCAAAAACTCAACAGTAAATATACATGAATTAAACCTATTAATCCTTACCTATATCGACCGCTCCTCCCTAACCTGTTACATGCTTACTCTTTTTTATGTAGTTCTTGTTCACTTCCAATGAAGCTTCTTACAAGCTTCATGCTTCATGTTGACTTTCAATGACTCTTTGCACCCATTATCTCTTTACTTTCTTTAGAGTTTTTTGCTTCCCGCATCGCTTCTGGCACTCGCTTCCCAGTTTGGCAACTATGCTCAAAATAACCAAACATTGTGACATATTTTATATGAATAGATGCATGATGCTTGAGAGGAATAATTTGCACTTGCAATTTCCCATGTATTTTACTAGGATTGTGCTAGTCAGTGCCACTTCACTTCTTTTTTAGTCATAAGCTTAATCTGTTTTGATCTTTTCTATTCTGCAGCTGCAGACTTGCAATGGAAAACCCCTCAAGATCTTGCTGCTGAAAACTATATGTTGCCTTTTGGACCTTCATCCTATAACCCATATTGGGGTGGAATGCAATGGGGAATTGATGGATATATGGCGCCTTACAATGGTATCATGCCTATGGGTTACAACATGGGCCCATTTGATCTTCCCTTTGGAGGGGGTGTTCTACCTCAAGATCCATTTGGAGGACAAAGCTATATGATGCCAGTTGTACCTCCTCAGAGGTATGCTACGCCTGGCTATTATTTATTTATTTTTTGAATGGTTCCTATGCCTGGCTATTATTGTCTTAACAAATTGTATTGACATCCCCAGTCTTGCAAAGAGTAAAGAGGAACGTTGAAAGTAAGAGTATTCAATTTTATCTCATGTTTTATGGAAACGATCTATGCACCTCTTCAATGAAAGGAAATAAAAGATGACTTAACAAGTTGCATACTTTCACTACCTCACATATCAGTTCCGAATCAGACCATGTCTCTAAATCAGTAATCACCCTAGGAATTTTCATTTTGTTTTTTTAACCTAATGGGTAACCACTTAATTATTTGTAGTCAAGGTTTTAAATGTTGGTTTCGGTTTCAGTTTCGGTCGGCATGGAATAAAAACATTTCGGTTTCGGTTGGAAATTTCGGTGGAAATCTTGTAAAATCACAAAAACGTATGGAAATATATGCATAATGGTGCAACTCAGGTCGGGTCGGGGCCAACCCGACCTGAGGAACCCTTTTTCCAACCTGACCCAATTTCCAACGCGACCCAAGGAACCCTTTTTTCCAACCCAAACCCAACCCGATCCGAGTTCAACCCGACCCAACCCAAGTTTTGAAGCTTACAAAAAAAAAATTGATAAAAAATGTCAGGTTTCACTCGGGTCGGGTTGCCGAAACCCTCAAACCAGATCCGACCTGATTTTTTTCGATTCGGGTTGAACCCTACCCGAGTTGCACCCTTAATGCACAGGGGTGGAGCCAAAAAATTTCACGGCCGGGGGGGGGGGAGCACGGCCACCCCCAGGCTATATATGCCTCCGCCCCTGCTAATGCCTATGATGAAATTTTAAGATGAAACTTCGGAATTGCTAGAATAAGTACAAGTATGGAAACGTATGGAAATATATGGATATGATGAAATTTTAAGATGAAACTTCGAGAAATGCTAGAGTAAGCACAAATACATACCTAGAAATCATCACACAGGCATGAAAGTCATCCATAATGGTTTAATCACATTGAACACCTTGTGACATGCGTTGTCGAAGTATGTAAATTATCATTCAAAAAAAAATGTAATGAAGTATAAATTATCTTTCAAAAAAGGACCCCAACTCTTTGTCATTACTATATAGAATTATGACGTGGTATTGGCCCCATGCCGATCTGACACCCATGCATAAGACACGCTTAGTCGCTTACTTCGTTGTGCAGTCGAAGTCCAATAATGTTGCTTACCAAATATCATTCTCTACATTTAATGAAATGAAATGAAATGCAAAATAAAATAGCTTGCCAAAAAAAATAATATTTCCCCTTGGTTTATGCATTTCGGTTGTTTTTACCATTTCAATCGAAATTTTGACGGAAATAATGAAGTGGGACAAATCCGTTTAGATTTCGTTTAAAGTGGGGATGGAAACATAAACATTTCAGTCATTTCGTGTGTGTTCAGTGGAAATTTTAAACCATGTTTGTAATATTATATGAAGCATAATTTGTTGTATTTGAAATTAGTGTTGTTTTGGAATATCTTCTTGAAAGCAAATCCATTTCTTTCTTTCAGCAAATGAAATTTTTGGTGTTTCTTTGCGTGCTCGGTGATGATTTATTGGCATGATGTTTTTTATGGTGTGACCACCAAAACTGATGGAAAATTCAAAATTTCCAGGGATTTATCAGAGCTTGGTATTGGCCCAAACCCACGTCTTCCAATTATGAGCAGAGAAGAGTTTGAGGCTCGGCAAGCTGATCTGAAAAGAAAGCGTGAAATTGAACGACGCAGTGAAAGGTAACTTTAAAAACTTAGTGCATCCCTTTCTACATAGTGATGAAGTGGTTATTTATGACATTTGGTAATGTTGGAATTTGAACTTGTCATTGTTACTTCTCATTCGATTTGTCGCTGATTCCAGTAGACATTAAATATTGGGTAGATTCTATAAGCCATTTCTGGCTCTGATATATTATAGTTCTCTTGTCCGTGGTCGTTTATACGAGGCATTTGGCCATTTGACAAAACCCCGCATAAATATGATTATATGACTTGCAACCTTTTTTCAAATATGATAAATTGAACCGATATTCGACTCCGCTAGAAACCTCTTATCTCCTCTCTTTTTTGTCTTTAAGTTAATCACATCACATTGCTAGTCTTTACATGGTAGCAGACTAGCAGAGTAGGAAGATCAAGATTCAAGAGCTCTCACTCTTTCAAATCTCTCTATCAAGGTTCTTATTCTAATCCATCATCTCTCCCTTGCAGTTTTCTCAATCTCTCTTTCATTTTTTTCTCACCTTCATCACAAAAGAAAATCACCTCTTATTTCATTGTTTTAATCTCTTTTTCTTTGTCCTTACAATTTTTGTCATTTTTCTCACATTCATCAAATCCAATAAAAGGGTTTCCCTTCCAACACCACGAACTTTGTAATATTTTCATCCCTTCTCAATCTTCCTTCTCTTCTCTTTGGTAACTTAAGCATCACATAAATGGCACCACTTTTACAAAACCAAATCCCACGCATTCCCCTTCCCTTCTTCATCAATAATCTCTCTTTTACTTTGTCCTTACATTTTTGTCATTTTTTTCACATTGATCAAATCCCATAGAAGGGTTTCCCTTCCAACACCATGAACTTTGTAATATATTCTTCCCTTTTCTCAATCCTCCTCCTCTTCTCTTCGGTAACTTAAGCATCACATAAATGAGGTGCATGTTAACACCCCAGTTGTCCTTTACATTTTTGTCATTTTTTTCACATTGATCAAATCCAATAGAAGGGTTTCCCTTCAAACACCGTGAACTTTGTAATATTTTCTTCCCTTCTCTCAATCCTCCTTCTCTTCTCTTTGGTAACTTAAGCATCACATAAATGACGTGCATGTTAACACCCCAGTTTAAGCTCATTTTCTCTTCTTAAAACATAAATAAGGCCCACCTTGCTTCACTTAAGTTGGTGCATTTTAGCACATAACTCATAAGAAATTTGATGCAAGGTGGCACCACTTTTACAAAACCAAATCCCACGGATTCCCCTTCCCTTCTTTACCGAAAATTCAAAACCCAGACATCTTCTTGTACTCAATTAGAGTCCCACCACTCCTTTCTTTTCTCTCTCTTTTTTATGAATGGTCTCCCCTTTCTTTCTCTTTTTGCCAACCTTTTGTCCCACCCTATACTTTGAATCCTCTTTTTTTATCACATCTCTAGTCTGAATTCCTTCAATCATAGATTCTTTCTCTTATCCCACATCTTCCTTTCCTTTCCTCTTTTCCTATGCTCTCCCAACTTATCACCATCAAAGTCTCATGGCAATTTCTTACTATGAAAAGGTCAGATCCATCTCGTCATATGTGCTCAAGGGCTTCTTGATTGGCTTGAGGGTCTCGTTATCCCTCTTGAATGAAGTGATGAGGGTAGAGAATACTAAAAGAAAGACTAAAGGAGTTTCTAATGATGATAAAACCTGAGGATTTGGAAGCATAACCCTGAATAGGCTCCTGGTATGCTAAGGTTCAACTGTTCTTGTGTAGATTAATTCCCCCCCTCCTCCTCTCTCTCTCAAAATTCTTGCTCAAGCCTTGGTTTGTTCTCTGCTCGAGAATTGTGGAGACCCTTGCATTCCTTCTACCCCAAGTCATCTGAAGCCAAGATTATGTAGCCTCAGGTCGCACTTCAAAACACCAGAAAGGAAAATCCTCAATTCAAGATTATCGTTCTTGTGTTATGAAAGAGAGATCTTCTCTCAAGTTTAGGGTTGTTTTGCACAAGAGTTGGCATGATTATTTTGAGGGGTGGATCAGGGTTCTGAGATAGAGTTAATGCTCAGTTTCTTTTTGCCTTATTGTGTAGACTGACCCAGCCAAACAAAAATGGTGAAAGTGTGAACCATTTTTTAGGGTGGCAGTGCCTTTCTCCAATTTAGCAACCTATTTAGTTAAGCAGAAATGCATTTAAATCCTTTAATTAGAATTTAAATCAGTGAAGAAAAAAGAACAGTAAATTAAGGTTTTGTATATTAATAAGCATGTCCAACCATTTTGAGAAATCTGAATTTCCACTCCCACTTGATGCAATCAAGATGTGGAGACCTCATCCAGTGGTGTACACAATGCTATTTGTGGGACATATAATTATCAATTGTTTTTTTTTTTTCATGCTGGTGACGGTGTCTGTAATTAACCCAAATCATAATTGTTGTGTAGACCTCTTTTTTAGTTTGCTTGGTAAAACATTTAGCAGCTAACATTTCATCTTAATTCTACATATGTTTTGTTGTGGAGTACACCATGTTGATTGCTTTCTCTTTTGATATTGGTGATAATCTCAGAGCTTTGTTTGATCTATTATTTATCTGGATAAACACATTTCCTCCACGGCTACAGAGTCCGGTGCTTCACGTTCCCAAAATCTTTTCACCTGGTCATACCTTTTTCCTTGGCTGGAGTTGCTTTTGTGATGTTTGTTTTTCCAATGTAAAACTTGGAGGGGTTTTCTGTTTAGCTTTATTTCTGGGCATTGATATTTGTTTCTCAAACACCTCCCCTGAATCCTCCTTAGCTTATCTATAATGACGGTAATAAAGTCGTTTACACTAGACTGTAATTCCTCCATCATATTAAACTTGTAACAGATTATTTTCTCTTTTTTTGTGTGTATTGATATTTAGAAATTTCTCGTTTGTTGCAGGGGATTTTCTAAAGAGAGGGACTGCAGTAGGGAAGTGAGCAGCAGTGCTGACGTTTCTTCGATGAAATCAAAACCCGTATGTATTTTTTGTTGTCTATTTATTTATTTATTTTGTTTCTCTATTTATGTTTTTGTGGGACTATGCCTTTCCCTTCTCTGCCTAATGCCTATTTTCATCGGGCAAGCAAAGGAGCGCACGGGAAAATTGCACTTGGGTATCTTCTTGGGCTGTCATAGGTCCCTCCATTTGCTCCAATGGGAGCTGGAGGACCATATCAGGACCTCCCCTCGGAGAATTGAGAAGGATTTTGAAAACTCTGTTACACCGTATCTTTTTGTGTATATTCTCTTTGCTCTCACTGTATATATGTACTGGGTATAATCCGTTTTAGATGTAACTATTACTAGAAAATAAGAATTATGTTGTATAGTTGGTGACCCTAATGAAAAGATTGAAAAAAAATATCAGAAGTAGATTAGATATGATCCTAATTTCCTGCCAAGTTGGAAAATTCTGTCCATGATTTTCTTGCTCTTTTTTGTGTGTGTTTTAACTAGTAGCGGTTTATTGTTGCAGAGGCCTATTTCCCAAGCTGCCAATGTCCGCCGATCCGAGAGGGGGATTAGCTTGGAGGGCCACATGGAAGCTGACTCAGCTCGGTTGTCCCCTCGCGCCGGGAGACGAAAGTCCGACCATGATGACATACCGCCTGAACTGAAAGGCGATCGGAAGCAAAAAGGGAGCGTCTTCTCTCGGATAAGCTTCCCGGACAATGGGAACAAGAAGAGTAAACCATCTGAGGCTACTAACTTGTATAAGGATCATGAACATTCGGGCCATCTTGATCATTCAGGCCATCGGGCTTCATCAAATGGGCACAGGGAGGAATGGAAACCCGTCAAGGTAGGACCGACAGGTGGTGGGAGGGATATTGGTTATTATGAGAATGAATCGAGCGATGAGGATTACCATTTTAAGAGGCGGAGGCCATCTTCTTCTTCGCGGCATGAGTCTGGTGATTGGGAGGAAGATGGGCGGCCGGCAAGAGGCTCGAGGGAGCGAGAGCGCGTGATTAAGCATCGTTAAATGGTGATTAAGAATTTATTTATCATGGTTTTGTGAGGAAAGAAAGAAAAAAAAGTGTTTAGATCTCTATATAATGAAATGAAATGAATGGTGAAAGGAATGATGCTTTTTATCTATTGTATATTTGATAATTACCCCTTTGATAATAATGAAAGTAATTTTCCATTTGATGTCTTTCTTTCTCTCATGGCTGCCTTGATCTTAACTCTAACCCTACCTGACTATCCAATACCCAATAAAGAGGGAGCATCAATCCTAGTCCTCTTCTTTATTTTAATCAAAGGACTAGGATTCATCCACTCAAAAGACCAAAAGTTCACTCTGGCTTTGGTGGTTCTTCCTCACCCTTGGCCATTCTAATCCAAAAAAAGTCTCCCAAACAGCTATAGAGATCCCTTTACGCATAAGATGCACTAGTTAACTTAGGCTTTAGCTAAAACATCCATGTGTCACTAGGACACTTATGATGCACTGATGACCTTTATACACTTTAATCAATAGTTAAATTCTTTCATGTTACACTTCATTCTTTAGTCTGGACCGTTGATCAAAGATCAATTGTTGCCCTCGTAAGGTCTTACAATTCATAAAGCATAAATGGAACCCACTTCTATACATTTCTGCCTTTGCATACCCTGTAGGCGACAAGATACTGCGAAACAAAGATAAATTCACTTTCTGCCTTCTCTTCCATTCAAATGTCACTTGAGAAACTAACTCAAACTAATAGGATGATTCATTTTGAGTATTTTTGAGTCGCAGTAATAACCTAAGGTAAAAAAAAACAAAAAAGCTTCCTAACCAATAGGTCAAAAGCTCCTGAGCTGATAGATTTACTAGGCAGGCCCCAACTCGGGACTATAACAGCAAGGGGTGTCTTTGCACTCTGTTGAAGCAAGACAATAAGGGTGCAAGTCAGGTCGGTTTGGGTCGGGTTGAGGCCAACCGTAGCCTTACCCCACCCTAATTTTCCAAATCAAGCCTGTTGGGTTAGTCCCATGGTTTCAAATTTCAGTTTCGAAATGCGTTTTGGTCCTCACCGAAACCTAAAATTCGGCGGCAATCTGTTATTACCAATAGGTAGAGATGGGTTTTATGGGAAGAGGACATTGCAGGAAGAAACTTTTTTTTTTTTTTTAATGCAAACTTGAGAGATACTTGTAGGGAAAGGACAGAGTTCCCTTGGAATTTGAAAACAATGAGAGGTAAGTGTGGGGAACGTAATTATAAAAAACTAGTTACTGTCCAATCTCAAACTAGTTATTTCTACCACAACTTCAAAACAGATTTTGACAATGAGAGGCAGAGCTGGTTTTCAAAGACAACGCGAATATGTGAGATGAGCTTGCAGACAACTCGAAAGAGTACAAAAAATTGGTGGAAGAGGATGCAAACCAGCCAACCCAAATGACTCAAGAACAACACTGGAAAAAATAATTAAATAGAAACAACAGATGAACATGGGATAGAAGAGAAGATGCCGGTATGCTGGGCCTAAGGGAGGACGGAGACTCCCTGTATTGTACTCAGGCCCTAGATGGATCTAACGCTCTGATACCATGAAGAAATTAGGATTTTCCACTAATCTCGGTTGATTACAATTAATCTAAAGGCGTGCTTATATTGAGCACATACATGATAAACGTTGAATCAAATATTGATAATTATAGAAAGAGATGAAAATGGAACATTCTATTCTAGTCTAATTTCTAATTCAATCCAGCTGCTTAATTTAGCAAGGCTACCCTATTCAACCCACTTGCCTAATCTACCACTAAGATGATCCAACGGTGATACCTACACCAAATCCAATGGTCGGATCTTACATATTCTAACAAAATCCGACACCATTAAAAATACTATTTAATTTAATACCAGATTTTGGCCGAAATTTCGGTTGAAATATTAAATAATTAAAAAAAATCGAGATTCTTGGTTGAATTTCCTGAAATTTCAGAAAAAATGAAATTAGACCGAAATTTCAACGAAATCCTGTAACGTTTCGGGGAATTGTACATTTCGGTTCCGGGGTTAATTTCGGTAGAAATTTAAAACCATGCCCAGGTAAAAAAATAAGGAAAATTTGTTATGAAAATGCAAAGTTATAGTTATATTGTGAAGTAAGGGTAGAGTTGCCGAATTTGTAAAAGAGGGGTTGTCAGGTTTTTAAAAGACTGAAATACCCCTCTTTAGTTTTACTTTTACTAACCCATTATTTTTACTTTTTAAAAGTCAGGTTTGAGAGGCAGATAAAAGTCTATTTCACACGTACTGTTTCACAAGGCACAACATCACTTCCAATAGATGTTATGAGAAGCGCATTTAAACCTGACTCTGGCCCACCCATGCAACAACAGCATGACCGGGCCTATAATTGACTTTCCGAGGATCATGACCATCCAATTGGTGGCTTGCGAAATCATTGGCTGGGAAAAGAAAGAGCAAAAATTTCTAATGATCAGCAATTTTCTATTAGCGTGATTTTCAGGCTATGTCTACACAATGCCCTTCGTTCCACCAAATGAACGGTTCAGATCATACTATTCTCATGTTGGTGGGGCCGAACTAAACTTCTCATTCATTTTTGCAATGCGGCTCACCCCTTGGATTGCTATTCCCAAAATGCACCTCTCGTTGGATTAAAAGCTTGAAACACATTTTTCACCCCGAAACCATTAGGGAACCACATTTTTCACCCTGCAACCACTAGGGAATCACATTTTATAAGCCGAAACCAGTATGGAACCACATTTTCTATGTCAGAACCATTACAGAACTACATTTTTCACCCCGAAACCATTAGGGAACCACAGTTTTCACCCCATTAGGGAACCACATTTTATACCTCGAACCCATTAGGGAACCACATTTTTCAACCCGGAACCAGTAGGGAACCACATTTTCTAAGCCGAAACCACTACGGAACCACATTTTCTAAGGAGAAACCATTACGGAACCACATTTTTCACCCCGAAACCATTACGAAACCACATTTTTCACAACGGAACCAGTAGGGAACCACATTTTATAAGCCGAAACCACTACGGAACCACATTTTCTAAGGCAGAACCATTACGGAACCACATTTTCCACCCCGAAACCATTACGAAACCACATTTTTCACAACGGAACCAGTAGGGAACCACATTTTATAAGCCGAAACCACTACGGAACCACATTTTATAAGCCGAAACCACTACGGAACCATATTTTCTATGGCGGAACCATTACGGAACCACATTTTTCATCCTGAAATCATTAGGGAACCACATTTTTCACAACGGAACCAATAGGGAACCACATTTTATAAGCCGAAACCAATACGAAACCACATTTTCTACGTCGGAACCATTACAGAACTACATTTTTCACCCCGAAATCATTAGGGAACCACAGTTTTCACCCCGGAACCACTAGGGAACCACATTTTATAAGCCGAAACCAGTACGGAACCACATTTTCTTCGTCGGAACCATTACGGAACCACATTTTTCACCCCGAAACCATTACTGAACCACCTTCTTCACCCCGGAACCCAGAAGGATGCCCATTTTATAAGCCGAAACCACTACGGAACCACATTTTCTACGTCGGAACCATTACGGAAACACATTTTTCACCCCGAAACCATTAGGGAACCACATTTTTCACCCCGCAACCACCAGGGAACCACATTGTATAAGCCGAAACCACTACGGAACCACATTTTCTATGGCAGAACCATTACGGAACCACATTTTATACCTCCAAACCATTAGAGAACCACATTTTTCAACACGGAACCACTAGGGAACCACATTTTATAACCCGAAACCACTACGGAACCACATTTTCTACTGCGGAACCATTACGGAACCACATTTTTCACCCCGAAACCATTAGGGAACCACATTTTTCACAACGGAACCAGTAAGGAACCACATTTTATAACCCGAAACCACTACGGAACCACATTTTCTACGTCGGAACCATTACAGAACCACATTTTTCACCCTGGAACCACTACGGAACCACATTTTCTACCCCGGAACCACTAGGGAACCACATTTTATACTCCGAAAGCACTATGGAACAACATTTTATACCCCTGAATCAATAAAGAACCACATTTTATACCCCATAACTACTAGGGAACCAAATTTTATACCTCAGAACCAATACGGAACCACATTTTAAACCCCGGAACCATTATGGAACCACATCTTCAGCGGTAAAAAATGTCTTCGAACCACTAAATAGTGTTTCCAAGGCCTAAGTAATGGTTCCAATAAGTTTTAAACACAAATGATACGTCCATGATGACTTTTAAAACCACTAAAATATTGTAATAATATATCAAACACTAGTTCGACTATTGGAACTACAATTTTCAGTCTTGGAACCACTATGTAACCTCTCGAAACTACTAAATTGTGGTTCCAAGGCCTATGTAATGGTTCCAATATGTTCCAAACACTAATGATATAGTCATGATCCCTTTCACGACCAATAAAGTAGTCATACAATATACCAACCACTTGGGAACCATAATTTACAGTAATGAAACCACTATTTAACGACCGAGGAACCACTAAATTGTGGTTCCGAAGCCTAACTATTGGTTCCAAGAGTCCAAGTATACATACGAATCCAATCAGGCTTCTCTCTACACACACACACACACAGAGAGAGAGAGAGAGAGTTACAGAGAGAGAGAGAGAGAGAGAGAGAGAGATAAACATGGTAATATCCAAACAAATAAGCTGGTAGACCATGACAACATGAAAAAACCTCACAAATAACATGAAAAAAATGAAAACCCAAGAAATCATGAAAACATGAAAACAAAAGAATATGTAAACCCTTTTCAACTAGAGGAGAATGGCCATACTTGGAGCTATGATTATCAACCAAGAAGAAATAATGGTGTTTTCTTCCCAAACGACTGTCTGTTATTCACGTTGGATGAGCTACCAAGGTATCCAACAATGGTGGTATTTCACGTTGAAAGTTCATTTGGGAAGAAGAAAGAAAAAGAGAAGGTGGTAGGTGAAATAGCATAGGGAAACGAGCTTCTCAAAAGGGTGGGAAAAACCAAGGGGTATATATGTCCTAAAGACCTAATTTCGTACCCTGACACCCCCTTTTCTATAATTTTGAAAACACTACCCTTACTTTACAATATCATGAAATCTTTGCATTTTCCTAACAAATTTTCCAAAAAATAATGATAAAATAATGATAAAATTAGAGGGGCAAGAGTGAAGAGTCCGGTCGAGTGGGGTGGGGTCCTAATCCGATGCGAATGGGTCCCACTCAAGAGCTCATTGTCTTATGTCTATCTTCTCCCACGAGACTCGTCTCACCATATCATTCCCCTTGAGTTCCGAACTAGGGTTTTAAAGTGGTATCCCTGCATCTATATCTCTATTCGATTTCTGGGAAGTATTTCTAAGCAGCAGAGCCATGGCTTCCCGCATCTTGAGAAACGTTTCTCTTCGCTACTTTCGTCGTAATCTCTGTTCATACGCTCAACACTTATGGAGGCCTACGAAGCTATCTCCGCAGTTCGATCCTTCATACAGACTCTCTAGCGTTCTCCGATCCGTCCTCAATTCTTTCTCCCCATCGAAGGTTCGTGTTCTCAGTCTCTCTGTAATCTATAATCAGTTTTGAATGAATTGATTCCGCTTTTTCATTTTGAACTAGATTTTCTAAATTTTTATTTGATAATCTGATCTTTCAATTCCATTTCAGTAGTTTCTCTGCAAGTTCGTGTTTATGTTATTGAGAGCCTTGCCTTCACATTCATGCTGTCAGTCTCTTTGTTTCTTTTTTTGTTCTCGTCCTATGTTGAAGTAGTTTAAATGATTAAATAACACCATCTCTAACAGCTTAAACTTTTGGAGTAATTGGTTGTTTCATAAGTGGTATCAAAGCTGGGGCGTGGTAATTCCGATTTACCCTCGAGGATTGAGAAGAAACTCTCGGGAATAAGATCTCTTAGGTCCCACATTGCTTCCACGTGACGGGGGAGATTGTTGGAGTTCCACGCTGTAGTTAAGATCCCACATCGGAAAATGCAACTCATGTGGAAGGGCTTATAAGAACTTGGGCACCCTCCCCTTAACGGCTAGCTTTTAAGGGTGATTTCTACCCGCATATACCCATGTGAAAAACAACCAATGACTCCAAAAGCTTAAGGTGTTAGAGATGGTGTTATTTGCTAATTTATACTTGAACACTCTCCCTCATGTGTGGCCCCACTTTTTGGGTTGGCTGTACACTTGGCATATGTGATCCCTCTTTTGGGTTGGCCTTACATGTGGATTTTTAATATCAACAGGTTATTGGGCTTTGAACCCAAGACATGCCGTGAGGCAATAGCTCCCATGTGAAACAACCAATTACTCCAAAAGCTTTAGCTGTTGAAGATGCTGTTATTTAATAATTGTTTTTCTAAATGATCGCCAATTATATTGAATGAAGGGACCGAGATGGTCAAAATACTGAAAAGGGAAGAAGCAAAATAGAAGAAAAAAATACAAAATTACAACTGTGAGTCACGGGGAAGCGAGTCAAAAAGAACCAAATACTCTTTCGCCACGCCTAATCTCGCCAAACTATCCCACCTCATTAGCCGAGCGACGAACATGCATAAAGACTATTGAGGAAGCTTCCAAGCAATCGGCCATCTCATCAAAGAATCTATCAATCTTCCAAGGATGCTTTTGAACCCCTTTGAGCCACTTGATGACATTTAAGGAGTCCCCTTCAACCGCCACATTCTTCACTTTATTTGATGCCAAGAGTTTAATACCCTGATGAGCTGCACGAACCTCGGCCTCCGTAGCTTCCGTCTTCCCAATTGGTCCCTCAAATGCCCACACTATTTCCCCTTGGTCATTTCTTAAAACCCCTCCAATTCCGGCCGGGCCAGGATTACCCAAGCTTGACCCATCAAAGTTTAATTTAAGGAAGCTAGAAGGCGGAGGATCCCAACTTTGTACTACTTTATCCTTATTTTCCACACTCCAACATACTTCTTTCCAGCCTTCCCAAAGGTCAAATGCAGATACAAATCTAAAGGATGGAAGTGATTGCACCCAAGAAATTGCAAGGGCAATCACCTTAATGAATAGAAAGGCGGGGTCCCTCCTATATCCTTTGAACAGTCTTGCATTTTTTTCCTTCCACAGGACCTAAATTGATCCACTATTTTGATTCACTATAATAATTTATACTTAAACATCATATATTTTGATCCACTATGTAAATACTTGTCCATGGATTGATGGTTAAGTGGAAGCTTTGAATGCAATGCTTAGTTTGTATAGTTAGACCAATAAAACCTTTGAACAAATGGATACTCTCAGCTGAATATGTAGGTGCTAAAGTTATCCCTTTATCCACCTCTGAGCCAACACTTTTGTATCCCTATTTTAAATTATTTCCATTCATTTTGTAGGGCTTTCATGTAGATTATACAAGCACACCTTCAACGTTATCTTATAGATACCTATCTAGTACTACTGTAGATCCTGGAAATCCCGGCATAAAGAAGTCTGTAGAAGTTTCTTCTAAGGAAGGGGAGGGGATAGATGAGTCACGTCAAAGTGGTCCTTCTAAGGAAGAGGAGAAGGCAGGGGAATCAAATCAAACTGGTCCTTCTAAGAAAGGGGAGAAGGCAGGGGATTCACAGCAGACTCATCCTTCTAAGGAAGGAGAGCAGGCAGGGGAATCACATCAAACTGGCCCTGTTGGGAAGTCTATTCGAGGAGGGGTAAGTTTTATTTGGACCTGCTTTTAAAATGAGTTTCAGTTGTAAATTGATTGACTTTTCTTTTCTCCTAAATCTAATGCTTCTCTACCCGTAGTTTGTTTAATATTCACTTCTTTGCAAGACATCCATTTGTGGAGATGCTAAGTTGTGTGTAGGAACTGAATATTCACATGAAAGAGATGCCCCAAATTTGTCTGTAACATTTCAAGTATTCCACTAAATCTTTGCACCGTACATATAACTGTCTCAGCTCTTGTAGAAGGCATGCTTTGACGAACTGAATGTGGACAACTGAACAGATTTTGGTTATTGTAATTGGAGATCTCATCAACAATTTTAAACTGAAGCTTTGTTGGATCCATGGTATACCGAGAAATTTTCTGAGATTTTAACACATAGAAGCTAAAAATGAATGACTATCAAGCATTGATAACAGTTACAGAACTCATATGATTTTCCAAGTTCGAATTGAGCAACATGCTCAACCACATGCTTGGCTTGGCTTGGGTCTCATCAGATATTAAAATATTCTTTCTCTGCATTTTATATATGATACTTATATGAGATCTTGGTTTGTGCTGTATGGCATATTATTCTACTTAGCTTGCATTGGGAACCTAAAGTTGAAGCATAAAGCATTTTTTCCAAGTTAGAATTGACCAACATGCTTAACCACCAGCTTGGCTTGGTTTGGGTCTCAACAGATATTAAAATGGTCTTTTTATAGGTATTTTATGTTTTATGTTTTTTTCTTTTATTTTTTTTGGAAGAGTAGTCTTTTCTTTTCTTTGATCTTGTTATTTTCTCATGTGATTTCTGAACTTTTCTAGAACTTTCAAATATCTGTATTGTCGAATTCCTTCCCGAATCTGAACTTTGCAACTATGGTATCAATGCCTTGCAGTAGACCTTTGCTTATTGACAGTGTGTGGCCAGGATTGGGTCTCAACAAATGTTAATATGATCTTATATGGATTTTTTATGCTTCTTCTCTTTTTCGTTTATTTTCTCTCTTTTTTTTCTCATGTGATTTCTGAACTTTTCTAGAACTTTCAAATATCTATATTGTCGGATTCTTTCCCGAATCCAAACTTTGCAACTATGTTATCAATGCCTTGCAGTAGAACTCTGCTCATTGACAGTGTTGACATGAATTTTGCATTGCAAGGAATCAAACCCTTGTGTTAGTTTCTTACTCATCCTTCAATTTATTCCGATACATATTAACTGTCTCCTTTTTAGATTTAAGTTCTCATGAGAAGTCGTGCATCATATGGCTCTTTTGTGCTGTTGCATCACATTTGATGGAATTTTCATCCTACCCTTTTTTAGTAGCGGACAAATATATTCAAACAACAGAGAAATACAGTCTACCTTTACTTTTTCCTATCGATTTTTTGTTCCTTGTGAGAATTAATAATTTTTAATGACTCAACTGAGTTGATGTTGCAGCCTGTCTCATGGTTGAGCCTTCTCTTGCTGATCTTGACTGGGGCAGGACTAGTATATTATTATGACCAAGAGAAGAAACGACACATTGAAGGTAGATTACTATGGTGAGTAGGAGTAGGTTGTCTTCTGCATTGGTTTCTTGTGGAATTCTTGTTTTTGTGGTCTCCAAAAGTTTGTTTTTGAAAAATTTAAGTCTTCTTTTTCAACCTAGATGCCTTTCCAAGTATTTCTTGGGACATGCTATACCTAATTCTGCACGTGTTCAATTTGACTTTCAACGTTCACTTTTCCAGCTGATGTTATGTTTCACGATATCCAAAACTTCTTTTACTTTTCATGTCATTGTTTGCGATAACGTTAAAACAACTGAGTTAAAATAGTTGAAGCATTTAATTTTGATCAAAGTCGATTTAGTAATTTGAGGCTTGTTGGTTTCAGAGTAGTGTTCTACTCTCGATGTTTACTTGCTAAGCATCTCGGACTCAATATATTTGGACTAGATACAAGATATTTCAAGGGGTGGAATGATTTGAGGATTGGAAGGGCTGAGTATGGGTGTCTAAGAGTGAACTAGATGGAATCCAGTTTAAGGATTTTAAGATAATTAACTTTGGATTTTCGCAGTTTGAGAAGTAGACTAGACGTAGCAATTGCCCTAATGGATCTTGAAAGATCCGACCATTGGATCTCTTCAAAATTTTAGTATGTGGTAGGAAAATACTATTGGAAGACAATATCAAGAATCAAGATGAAAAAAACAGTCCAACAATAGAAGGTGTTGAAATTAAAGAACAAGAAAGATTGAAGAGTAGAGCTGAATGAATGATTAAAAGTAGAACACGATAAGTGTTTGATGAAGGAAAAGATAGAACTTAGAAAGGATAGGGATTAGGGCATCAGACCACTAATCAACCAATGTCATCACACCACTAATCAACCAATGTCATCACACCAATGGCTCGATTAGGAGAATCACACCCACAATGGCTTAATGGCTCGATTAGGAGAATCACATCCACAATGGCTTAATCTAAGACTTGTTACTTACTAAAAGATGGTTAGTAACTACTACTTTTTGATGTACTTAGATTTTGAAATATAGATGCTGATGGTTAGAAATTACTATATTTTGATGTACTTGAATTTTGAAAGACAAAGAAAATATTGCAAAACGCTCCCATGACGCTCCCAACCTTCGATGGTTAGACCCCACGCTTCCTCGCCCCCGCCTATGCACATGCTTTGTGCTTCTTAGTGCTGAACACCTATAGTTTGTAATGGTACATTTTAAGAATTAAGACTAAATCTAAGTCACTTGGCTTCCCTATCTCTTTAATAATGCTTAATGCGCTCATTCTCTGTGGTCTGATAGCCTGATTTATCGCTGCTTTCTCACTTTTTTCCATATTCTGTTGCGGTTGGTTCAAATGCTTCGGTATTTTTTTTATTTAGTAATATCTAACCACCCGCTGACTGGGATTCAATTCCCAATTACAATATGCTGTTTATTTCCTTGCAAGATATTATTACTATATCTAACTTTGCTTTTGTTCAATACTTATTCTGTTTGTAATTCTTGCAGAACTAAAGACTGCCTCAACTGCAGTGAAGCAGGGGCCATCTGTGGGAAAAGCTGCCATCGGTGGCCCGTTCAAGCTTGTGAACCATGAGGGAAATTCTGTTACTGATCGGGATTTTTTGGGGAAATGGACAGTGATATACTTTGGCTTCACACACTGCCCTGATATTTGTCCCGATGAACTCCAAAAGCTGGCTGCCGCAGTTGACAAAATCAGTTAGTTCTATTTCGTGTTTATGAAATGATTATGAATTCCAAATGCCTATGCTTGTAAAGATTTCATTCTTAAAATTCTTATGCCCTGATTGTAGAATGTGTTAATGAAATGGGTGTGTCTAAAGTCCGATTTGGACACTAGTCAAATTAGAAAGCGAATTTACTTCACACATTGCCCTGATATTTGTCCTAGTGAGCTCCAAAAGTTGGTTTCTACGGTTGAAAAATTAAGTTTCTTTCATGTTTCTTAAATGAATATGAATTCAAGGCATAGAGACATGCCATATTAGTAGCCGTTCGCTGGGGCCTTTAGTAACTCTCATTTGGTTCGTTTTTGAAAGAGAAGAGACAAGGCTCTCTCTCTCTCTCTCTCTCTCTCTCTCCCTTTTGTGCTGTGAACCCTCTCTCTGTCGCAGATCTCTCTGTTTTGGGATTTCAGAGAGAGAACCCAAGTGGTTTTGCACTGGATTTTATGGGTTTTGAATAGATAAGCTATTTTGTGCTTGAAGTTGGTTTTATGTGGTTTTTGGTTTGCTCATTCTCTAACCATTATACTTGGATTTGATGCAGACCCATTCATGCATCATGCGCTCGTCCAATTTTATGGGGTTTGCAAGTGTTTCGAGTGAGCACACCATCTGTTTGATGAAATGCTTGAACCATATGTTGTGGCTTGGACAACTCTCCTTTCTGTGTATGCAAAATTGGGGGCTTTGGGTGTGGCTCTCCAGTTGTTTGATGTTATGCCGGAGAGGATTTTGGTTTCTTGGAGTGCCATGATCGCCAGATTTTTGAGGAGGCCGTTGGGAGGTCGGATTTGGAAGGCCGTCGGCCGGATCTGGAAGGCCATTGAGGTCGTGGGTTGCCGGATCTGGAGGCCGTGGAGATTGTGGGAGGCCGTGGGTTGCCGGATTTGGAAGGCTGCCGATTGGATCTGGAAGGCCGTGGAGGTCATGGGTTGCCGGGCCTAGAGGCCGTGAAGATTGTGGGACGCTGTGGGTTACCGGATATAGCAATGGGGCCGTGGGTTTCTGATTCAAGATCGTGGAAGGTGGCTTGAGGTGAGGGCTTGGTGGCCAACGCTAATGGAGGTCGCCGGATTCAGTGGCGTATGATAGAATAAACGGCTATCGTGCACAGTTACGGGCGCACAATAGCTCTAGATCTTCGGAGTGGCGTATGATAGAATAAACGGCTATCGTGCACAGTTACAGGTGCGCAATAGCTCTAGATCTTCGGCGCTGGCTGGAATGAGGTGGAGAAGTCTGCGTGGCATTGCAGCGCGTATCATGACTTGGCAAGGGCGCGGGGGGGGGGGCTCAAATATGGCACTTTTTGTTGGATTCGATACAATTTAGGCTATTGGGTAATGTAATGGGGAATGGGGATGGATATTATATAACCGATATGTAGGGGGCGGTACTGTTGTAGCATGTTAGGGGACAACTTGTCCCTTATTTGGCACTTTTTGGAATAATAAATGTCAATTTTATAAATAAAAAAGAAGGCATAGAGACATGCCCGCATGATACTTACGGGAAATAATTGTGTGCCTATCCTTGTAATGATGTCATTCTTAAAATTAGCCTTCTTGATTCTAGAATCAGTGTAAAAGAAATAGTTGTGGTTTCTAAAGTCTAATTCGAATACTACTCGAAATTGAAGGTAAATTTGTGATGGGGGAATTTTGAAATAATATAGGGCCCACTTATTTCCCACGGCATATTTAACTGGGGAGAGATTTAAGTCGTGGAGCATTTATGTCCTTTCTTTGAATTCAACTAAATCACTTAAGTGAATTCGAATCAAATAAAAGATGGAACCAATCAAGTACTACAAATTTTTTAAAGGGGGAGAGTTTTAAGTAGTAGGGTGAGAATTGGGTTTTCTACTTTCATAGGGTTTTGTGAGGGGAACACTCTAGAGTTAGGTTTTGTGTCCACAAGGGCTCACATGTTAGGTGTAGGTTGTCTTAAGAGGAGGATCTAGAATCTTGAAGAGGTCCATATATATGTAAGGCATTAGGGCCATTTTGATGAATGTTATGTAATCCATAAAGTGAGCTTTTGCTTGTGAAGAACTTTTCTTCTCTTCTTGATCTTGAAGTGAATTCTTGATTGCCCTTGTGTGTGTGAGGCCTTCGGTTAAGAGGTTTGAATCCCTGGGTTTATCCTCCTTCTTTTTCTCAAGGTAATGTCTATACCATGCACTCTTTTGTTAGAATTTTTTTTTTGTTAGAAATTTTTATCTCTTCTTCTCTTCTTGATCTTGAAGTGATTTCTTGATTTCCCTTGGGTATGTGAGGCCTTCGGTTCAGAGTTTTGAATCCCTGGGTTTAACCTTCTTCTTCTTCTACCCAAGGTAATGTCTCTACCATGCACTCTTTTGTTAGAAATTTTTTATCTCTTTACTTTTCAATTTCGAAGACCGAGTTCTGAATTTATTCCATTGTTCTATTAATATCATTAAGAGAAACAATTTGGATGGATCTGATCTAGGATCTAGCAGCTAGATTGAATTGATCTTAACTTTGATATTTATAGATTAGGTTGATCTAACTATCCAATAGTCAGATTGGATTGATTTCAACGTGATTGGATAAGAATAGCCATAATTGAAGATTTCAAGATCTATATAAGGGTTAGATCTGTAAATGACCCCTATTGGATTATATTTTGATGGATTTTTATGTTTGATTTGGCTTTTTTCTATTAAGTTCTGCATCATATTTGGTATCAGAGCTACAAGAAGTGCAAGAACTGGTATTGGATATTAATTCTGCAAGAACTAGTTTTTTCCCTATTGGTCCTGCATCAATTTACTTTAGTGGAAACAAATTACAAGCGGATCATCCTAATAAGCATTGAGGAATTTCTCATTTGACAGAATTCCTCTTTTCAAGGTCATTACCGGTTAAAAGTTTACCATTTATTCTTAACTGAAGAAACACTAAAGTTAAATTTTGCATTTTCTTTCGTACAATAAAAAAATTAACTTTTGCCTATGTTCTATTTTTTAAGTTTTGCGGTGCCTGTTTCAAACATGCATATCGGTCATTGAAGCAAGTGTTAGGAAAAAAAAGGGCGGTCCTGTGCACCTATGTCACAAATATTGTTCTCGGGAATTTCTCGACAAAGGAAAATCTTGGGATATATTAATTTTTAAAATTTTTCCGGGTTTATATCGGGAAAATATGATAAAGGGAAAATTATTTTAAAAATACAAAGTTTTGCTGAAATTATGAATGAAGGGCAAAGTTTTGAAAATCATGAGAGAGGGGCTATCAGGTACGGTCAGAGTTGTTTTAGGACAAGAATACCCTTCTTGCTTTTCCCTCCACCTTTTGGGCACTGATCCCAATACAATTTCACCTACCCTTTTCACCTTTTATCTTTTTCTTCCCCAAGCCTTCTAAACGGTAAAACTCCATACCCATCGCCATTGCCATTAGAAAAAACTCCATTGCCATTGCTATTTGAAAAAAAACTCTCTCTTTGGGTGATAAACCTATGCTCTGGTAGGTCCATTCTCATCCATTTGCTTAGGTTTTACATGTTCTTTGCTTGTTTTTTCTGTTTACAGTGATATGGTTTATTTTCATCCTCTTTACAGTGCGCTCTCTCTCTCTCTCTCTCTCTCTCTGAGGAAAACCCGAATGGAACTCCTATCTATACAATCAGAACCACTACTTAAAAGTGCTCACAACCAATTTTTAAATCTCGGAACCACTACTTACACCCCGGCACCACTATTTATTCCTCGAAACCAATCAATAGTGGTTCCTAGAGTATACATAGTTGTTCTAAGTGTGTAAATAAACTCATGACCCTATCTAATCAATAAGAGGCACTATTTAAACACTCAAAACATCTATTTATACACTGGGAACCATTTTTTAAACCTCTGAACCACTAAATTATGGTTCCAAGAGTGTAAATAGTGGTTCATACATTGTGATAGTATTTCAATGGTTCTAAACATTATAAAAAAATCAGATGCACTATTTAAACACTCAGAACATCCATGTATACACTTGGAACCTTTATTTAGACCTCGGAATCACAATTTAGTGGTTCTGATAGATTAAATAGTGGTTCATACATTCTAATAGTATTTCATTGGTTCTAAAAGTAATCATGAGTGTATCAATAGTGGTTTAAACACTCATAATCACTATTTAAACACTTGGAACCACTATTTATACGTCGGACCAAGGTTGCCAAAGCGGGAATCGAAGGCTCCCAGGGAAGAATCCTGCTCAAGGTTGCCAGAGCGGGAATTGAAAGCGGGAATTGAAAGCGGGAATCGAAGGCTCCCAGGGAAGAATCCTGCTTCCTTGCGTCGGACCACTAAATAGTGGTTCCGAGAGTGTAATAGTGGTTTATAGCTTATTAGTAGTGGTTTCAACATTCTAAAGTGGGCCTATTTTGTCCCTGGAACCACTATTTTGATATTGGACCCACTAATGTAAATCTAGGAACCACTATTTAATGGGATGCGAATTTTGACTTTCGGACATTCGAAGAAGTTCTTCAGACTTCCGATAGGATTCCATTAGTTTTGTTAAAAACTCCTACAAATTCGGGAGTCCGAAGGAAACCATCAGGCGTTCGAGTCGAACGTCCGAATGTCCCCTTCGGACGTCCGATAGGATTCCAGTAGTTTTATTACAAACTCCTTCACATTCGGGATGTGCTTTCCTGCGAGAGAGACGTGCTTTCTGGCGAGCGACGTTACTTTCCAGCGCGAGGGTAGAAGAAGATAAAAAGGTGAAAAGGGTTGGCAGTGGAGAGAGACGTGTTTTCTTAGGGTTTATTACCCAAAATGAAGAGAACCAATGGAGTTTTTTTTTTCTCTAATGGCAATGGCAATGACAATGGAGTTTTTTTTTCAATGGCAATGGGGAAGAAGAAGATAAAAATGTGACATTGGCATGGGGAAGAAGAAGATAAAAATGTGAAAGGTAGGTGAAAGTGCATTGGGATCCTTGCGTAAAAGGTGGAGGGAAAAGTAAGAAGGGTATTCTTGTCCTAAAACACCTCTGACCGGACCTGACAGCCCCTCTCATGATTTTCAAAACTTTGCCCTTGATTCATAATTTCAGCAACATTTCACATTTTTTTAATAATTTTCCCTATGATAAAAATAAAAATATTTAAAATTATATAAATATATAAAATTTAAGAAAAAATAAAAAATAAAATATCGTAAAATTATCGGGATAATATCGTGATATT
This sequence comes from Tasmannia lanceolata, assembly GCF_043159265.1. Lineage (NCBI taxonomy): Eukaryota > Viridiplantae > Streptophyta > Magnoliopsida > Canellales > Winteraceae > Tasmannia > Tasmannia lanceolata. Next base: position 44,471,653 of record NW_027518679.1, read on the forward strand.
TTTTGATAAAAATGAAAATATCATTGTATTTTTAAAATCTCTGAATTTTGTCGTTTTATCACAATGTCGCATTAAAAACGCGATATTTTGAAAATATAGGAGATATTTGTGACATAGCAGTGCGCGGGGCTCCTTCCATTGCGGGGTCTGGGGAGGGCTAGATGTATGCAGGCTTACTTCTACTTTGCAGAGAGGCTATTTCCATGACTGTACATTATCTTGTCCCCTTCTCTCTCTTTCTCTCTTCCCTTCTCTTTGGGAGGCATTTCTTATGCTACCAATTGTCTAAATCTGTAGAGGAATGCTAGCTGCAAACGCAAGGTCTATAGATGCACTCTAAACATGTGGACATGTTTCCCGAACCTACATTTTAGAATTAAAAATTGGGAACTAATGTTTCCACCCCGTTTTATTTTGTCGTGCTCTCATTTAAATTGTTTTTCTTAAATGACCAAAGTGCCCCTTTAGGGTTTAGCTCTTGTTAAAGAGGGAAGAGAGACAAGGAGAGAGAGAGAGAGAGAGAGAGAGAGAGAGGGAGAAGGGGATATGTGCTTGAGGATAGAGGTATTAGGAGGGTCAAATCATTCTATAATCAATTTGTGCCTTGTTCTGTGGCTTCCATTGAAGCTGAAATGTGGAGGATCCAAGCTCCTCCCAAATTTGTACCTTCAGTTGGACCGCATGCATAGGTTGTATTCGGACGATTGATTTTATTCGGAAGCGGGGATGTGGATTGTGCACCATTGCTCTTGGTGCATAGAAGCAGTGGAATCGATCGATCATCTCTTTATACATTGTAAAGCAGACAGGGAGATATGGAGTGGTATTCAAAGCATTTTGTTTTATAAATTATTTTTCTTTAGAGGAATGCTAGCTGCAAACCCAAGGTCTATAGATGCACTCTAAACATGTGGACATGTATCCCGAACCTACATTTTAGGATTAAAAATTGGGAACTAATGTTTCCACCCCGTTTTATTTTGTCGTGCTCTCATTTAAATTGTTTTTCTTAAATGACCAAAGTGCCCCTTTAGGGTTTAGCTCTTGTTAAAGAGGGAAGAGAGACAAGGAGAGAGAGAGAGAGAGAGAGAGAGAGAGAGAGGGAGAAGGGGATATGTGCTTGAGGATAGAGGTATTAGGAGGGTCAAATCATTCTATAATTAATTTGTGCCTTGTTCTGTGGCTTCCATTGAAGCTGAAGTGTGGAGGATCCAAGCTCCTCCCAAATTTGTACCTTCAGTTGGACCGCATGCATAGGTTGTATTCGGACGATTGATTTTATTCGGAAGCGGGGATGTGGATTGTGCACCATTGCTCTTGGTGCATAGAAGCAGTGGAATCGATCGATCATCTCTTTATACATTGTAAAACAGACAGGGAGATATGGAGTGGTATTCAAAGCATTTTGTTTTATAAATTATTTTTTCAAAAAAATATCTTGGGTCTTTACATCCAAGTTCTTAGATCTTCTAGATGGTTGGGTGGTGGTACATTGGAAGAAAAAAAAGGAAAAGTACTTTGGCATGTTTGCCTCTTTGCAACCCTGTGGGTCCTATGGAAAGAAAGAAACTCTAGAGTTTTTTAAGGTGTTGCTGAATCTCCTCATGGGCAACCTCGGCCCATCAGGCATAGGAGGTGTTCTAAGAGACTCTAGTGGTGTTGTTATTTGGGCCTTTTCAGGTCCTCTTGGGCCAGCAGACGCTAGCGAGGTGGAGGTTAGAGCCGTCCACCAGGGATTAAAGTGTTTGAATAACAATTGTATGGATAAGGTAATAGTGGAGGGAGACTCTTCGAATGATATTCGGTGACTTAGCAGAGCAGTTGTCTTCTGTGGAGATTCGCCCAATTCTTTGATGAGAATCAAGACAGAGTAAGTGGGTCCTCTATCATCTTTAAGCTTAACAAAAGGTCTGCTAATTAGGGGTGGACATGGTTCGGGTCCAACCCGAGGAATCGAACCAAACCGGCCACTTTGGTTCGGTTCAGTTCCAAATTTAAGTGGTTTGGTTTTGGTTCAGTTGTTTGGGAACCGATTGCAATTGGTTTGGTTCTGGGTTTGGGATCCTGGAACCGAGAACCGAGAGTGATGACATCCCCCCCAATGGATAAAATACCCCCCTCCCCATAACGGTTTCGTGAGAATGGTTAACTATTGCTTGAGGATAAATTCACCCCCCTTTAATGTTTTTCTTTGCCTTTTAAACTTGACGTTTTTGGTTGCCTTTTAAACTAAATGTTTTTGGTTGGCTTTTTTAAAGTTAACGATAGTTTTAGACTTAACATTTTTTGGTTGCCAATAAATGGGAAAAAATTTATAAAATAAAGGTTGGGTAAACCCAGAACCGAACCGAACCGATCAAGTTCAGTTCTGGTTCCAAATTCTGGAAACCGATTGCAATTGGTTAGGTTCTAGGTATACCCCAGAATTGAACCGAACGATGTCCACCCCTACCGCTAATGGTGTGGCAGACAGAATCGCTAGGGATGACGTGGGGAAGCACGGGTTGGAGATGTTTGATTTCCTCCCCCATTGATCTTTGCTTTCTTTTTTATTGTAGTTTTTTAATTTGTGGATCCTCTTTGTACTTTCCGGTTGACCATCTCGGTCTTACCTTCTCTTATTGAATGAAATTGCAACCATTCAAAAAAAAGGAGGGTTAGATGATGATCTCTCTCTCTCTCTCTCTCTCTCTCTCTCTCTCTCTCTCTCTCTCTCTCTCTCTCTCTCTCTCTCTCTCTCTCTCTCTCTCTCTCGTGTCCACTGCCATTTCTCCGTTCTTAGTTTGGTCGAGAAAACCAACAAAATGGCATTTTGGTCCATTTATATAAAAACTTTTAAAAAAACGAAAGCTGAAAAAGGATGGAACGGCCACAAAACGAGGTGGCAATATCCATTCCTTTAAAATCGTTCAAAACACCTAAGTCATTTCTCAAGCAGATATGTTTCTACGATTTTGAGGTGCATCAGGTTCCATTGATGGGCTAATTCAGTCCAATCTCGTTTAAATGCCAATTTAAACCAGCTGAACCATGCCATACACATGTTCTTTTAAAGATTTAAATTATTAATAAGATAAAAAATTCAAGAGTAATTGTTATTAATAGTCTTTAGAAAGCGATCAAATTGTTATTAGTAGTCTTAATACTTTGTTTTTTGGTAAGGCAGCTCAACTTTTACTTTCTCTTGATTAAAGCCCACAGGCTATTTCACTTATCTGGACACTTGCCCTCACTTACCAATTCAGTCAACCTCTTCTCTTGATTATTGCACCCCATCAATTGTGTGGCAGAAGGAAAAGGGGAATCTTTTCTTATTTTCTCTTCTGATGCTTGTCCTTGAAATGAATCATGCAAAACCCTAATTTCTAAGTTTCATTTAGCCACTCCAATTGTGTGTTCAAAAGCAGTATCTTGTTCTCATCTGCTCTGAACTTGTTAGTTTGGCATAATGTTTTTGTCCTGTTCAATTTCTTGAGTATGGTGCATCTTGGCAGTTTCTAGATTATGATGCATCCTAACTCTGGGTTAAGTTTTTTTATATAATAGCCCTTTTATGCATTAGGAATGGGTCTTGAATATACCAGAACTGATTGTTGACTTATTGATTATTTTAATTATGTTGGAGGTTTTGTTTCCTATTTTATGTCATTATTTCCTTTGTCTGAGTGATTTTTCAGTAATTTACTATAGATGACCTAATGAGGCTCACCCGGGCAATGGGTCAACTAGTTGCTATTTTACCCTTCTCCTTCTCAAGACTGAACTCACAATTATTTTTTTCTTCCCTTTTCCCACACTAATGTTCGATCAGAGGAGCAGAATGCTTATATCCTGACCAAGGCTGTTGAAAAAGGTTGTTTTCATGGAATTCTTTCTAAACTTTATGAGGACCACGTCTGATTCTATTATACAACGGTCTTTTATTGCATAGAGACTGGGTTTTGGATATCTTCGAATCATTTGGTCACATATATTGATATTTTGATTGATTATGTTAATTATCTGTGCTATTTTGCTGAGGGGCATATAGCCTGATTTTCTTGAACAACGGTCTTTCTCGGCATAAAGAGTGGACTTCCACATTGGAATTTTCTGTTGTAGGAAGCTGATATCTTTAAGGACGCTATGTTATTTTGATCAGGACCAAGATCTGATTTTCTTGCTTTCTCACTGCTTGCAGGGGAAAATGCAGGGCTGGAAATTGTACCTGTTTTCATTTCAGTTGATCCCGAAAGAGATACTGTTGAGCAAGTTAACGAATATGTCAAAGGTGCTTCCTTGTTTAGTTGTATTATTTGAAATCGGTTTCAGATTTTGGACCATCCAGTGCCTATTGCTTCCAAACCCCATTTGATTTGGTCTTTTTCTACACTTTGCACTTATCTTTATATCCCTGTTATGTGTTTATATGGATATATACACATATACATACATACATTTGTGTGTGATTGATAGACTTTATTATTCTCTTTTAACATCCAAAGTTGAAATACTTATATTCTCGTCATTGCGGATGCTATGATACTTTCAACTTGCGTGCATTAATTTTGTTTCCTGTTGCAGAGTTCCACCCACACTTAATTGGGTTGACTGGCAGTCCTGATGAGGTAAGGCAAGTTGCCCGTGCTTATCGAGTTTATTATATGAAGACAGAAGAGGAAGGCTCGGATTACCTTGTTGACCACTCTATTGTCATGTATGTATTACCATCCTAAATATAATTGGTCGATTATTTATTGATGATATGCATTAATGCTTCTTTCTGCAAATAAGTCTCCTAGTTGTGTGATGTGATCACTTTTAAACTGATCATGTTTCCTCGAGTGTTTTTTTTTTTTTGCTACAAAAAAAAAAAATCACAAAAAAATGTTTCCTCGAGTTATAATAGGCAACGCCATCTTTCTCTAATGCGTATTCTTAAATAATCGCACACCTTTGAGAGGGATGAAATCGTCATTCATTCATCCTGGAAGTTGTTCTTAAACTACATGAACCTACACTAGATGCATGAGAACTCAAAATTTGTGTTTGATACTTTGGAATGTGTTTCTGGCTTTTTATAGAACTGAGATCTCTACTTTTTACTTGTGATTTGGATGTCATTTTACTTATATTGCATATGCATCCGCTTAATAAAGTAGGCAATATACTTCACAAAAATGTTACTTCAAAATGATTTAAAAAGTTGATCTACAATGAGAAATAGGTTAGAACAAAGAAGTGGGAGTGGGAAAAAGAGCAAGAGCATGAGCGGAGTTGAGGAATGATAGTTTTTTAGCGGTTCAGATTTGGTTGTGGTCGAGGGAACACCCTGAAAATATATGCACAATAAGAATTTTCTTCTCCCCAAAACCTACTTTTAGTTTCTCTGGGGTGCCCCTTTAGAGCCTAAGAAATAGGCCCTTTTGTTCTCCTAAACTTTCGACGACTCCCATTTTTAAAACTTACAACCAGCTAAAAGTAGCCCCCTACCTTTTAACTGTAGGTCATTTAATTTAAGTGGCTTATAAACATAGGTTAAGTGACTTCAGGGACTTGTGTTTTGGAGATGTTTTCCAAAATGTAAGAGAAGAGGACCTAACAGCTATGGCGGAGGAACAATTTGACATGAACCCGACCAATGAAAATGTGAACAAGATGGTGGAGGCTAAACAAAGACTTAAGACAGCTCTTCTTATGGAGGAAATTTTTACTAGGCAAAAGTCTAGAGAAGTGGCTGAACGAAGGGGACAAGTACACCAAATTTTTTCATGCTTCTGTTAATCGCAGTGGAAAATAGAATTGGATAAAGAGAATCTTGTATAATGACAAGTGGGAGGAAAACTCAGTCAGAGGTTATTCAACAGGCAACGTGTGATTAATTTAGAAACCTATGAACGGGAGAGGGAGTGTATGATGATGATGAGGTATTGGATGTTATTCCGATTGAGATAGGTGAAGAAGACTACGTGATGCTCCTGAGTATTCCAACAGAGGATGTGGTGAAGGCTATTTTTGGCCTTCCTGATGCTCCTGAAATCACACTCCTGGGCCTCATCGATTTCATGGCTTATTTTTTTAGTCATTGTTGGTAGATTATTAAGGAAGATCATGTTATGGCCATTATTGAGTTCTTATAAGATAGAAAAAAAATTGATTTATGATAATCTGAGTGTGATCAGTGCAAATTCTCAGCTCAACCCAGTTAATAATTAGAAAACTTCTGTAGTTTCAAAACTCCCTCCCATCGTAGTCAACTCAGCTGAGTCGATTCCCTTCTACCCTGGCTGCATTCTTGTTCGAGTCCGCATTTTGTCCTGCAAATTAAATTAAAACCACTGTGGCTCCTGAGTTACATCCTAGTTCAACTAAGTAATCCGTTCAAATTCAGCTGAGTCAACTAGAGAAAGCTTTGGCCACTTTTGAGCCCCATCTGCATTTTAAAACATTGGGAAAATTCTTTTCACTCGTTCTCTTTTTCACTCAGCTCTTTCAAAACAATGATCTTCATAAAATATCCATTTCCTCCCGTAGCCCTATCAGGGAAGTATTTATTTCTGGGCAATCATGACTCCGATCTTCTACTCCCTTTATGTCCTTTGAATATCTTGCCAACTGCATTTGTGTTGCCTTGCTAGAGGCTTTTTCTAAACTGAATTATATCTTGTGAGCTAATAAAAGTTTGAAATGCTTAATCTCTTACCTCTAGATGGAAGCCTTCATAATCAAACCGCATCTCTTGATAGTTGATACTGTGCTGATCAATTTGCAGGTACTTGATGGACCCTGACATGGAATTTGTAAAGTTTTATGGGAAGAACTATGACACAGATTCACTTGCAGAAGGCATAATCAAAGAAATAAAGCAGTACAAAAAGCAAAGGAAAGTATAATTTCTTGCTTAGCATTTCCTCATAGTTCATTTACCCTTACAAAATTTTGTAGATTCAGCAATGGAGGATGAGGAAGTTTCTTGCTTAGCATATCCAATTTTGGTTCTTTTTCAGCCATACTGATAATTTGCAGAGAGGATGAGGAAATTTCTGTCCTATTTTGAGGATTATATATTGGAGATGCCCAAAATATTTCAAGCGATAGAACAGTGAAAGTTCTATTTTATTATAGTAGGTCAGTAATAAGGACGATGATATTGTCACCCACCCTGCGTACGCATTCGCCCCCCTTATTAATGCTTTTTGACGTCAAATCAAGCCAAAAGGGGAGCGAATGCGTAATTTAGGGGGGGTGACAATATCATCGCCCAGTAATAATTGTGAAAATGATATTGTATTTGATGAAATGATATTCTTTGTTGTTTAACTGTGTCCATCATACATGTGGCATGTTATTGGCGTGATTCGGACTTTAGATCTTGTAGGCCACCCCCTTTTCTTTCAATAGGGAACATCGGTTCAGTGTGATAATGGACATTCCCCACTCAGAGATTGCCCGATTCAGCTCATCCAGGACCCCGGTACCTTGGATTAAACTCATTCGGACATCCCGTGTACCTAGATTCAGCTCATTCGGGCATCCCGTGTACCTAGATTCAGCTCATTCGGGCACCTCGGGTACCCAAATTCAGCTCATTCGGGGAACTTTGGTACTTGAATTCAGTTCATTTGCACATAGCGTACCTGTATCTGGACTAGCTGGGAATCCAAGTTTAGAATTATTTTAGTTTCTTGTATGCTACTAAAATGATCATCAGATCCAGAAGAAAGAATGCAATCTTGGAAATTGCTCAATATTTCAAGCTATAATCAAGGTCTTGTGAATAGATCCCAACTGATATTTCTTGCTCAATATTTCAAGCTATAATCAAGGTCTTGTGAATAGATCCCAACTGATATTTCTTGATTTATTTTAGGGAAGTGATATCAGCACAACCATGTTTTAATAATTGCAGAGTCCTACCTTATATTTTCTTTTTTAAAATGGCTCGTTAGAGCCTTTTGTGAACTGTGATAACCTTTTGACAGCTCTTTAAATGCTAAAGATAGGATGCATTAATGCAGATAACAAGACATGGTTGTGCTGATATCATTTCCTTTCTTTTAATGTACAAAACACAAGAGGATGCTCATCTAAATTAATTCAATTGGCATCCGCCCATTTCAACTTATATGCACAATTTAGGCTAAATTCAGGGAACTGATATCCTCACTATCATATGTTGGTAATTTGATTTTCATGCCTGCTTCACCAACTCAACATCCCGTCAGAACTTTAGTTACATTATCCAATATGGTAGTGCGGATATCAGTCCCCTAAATATATCATCTAATCTGAGTGTATGCTTGCATGATGTCGAATGAGGATTGGACTGCCCCTTCCTGAACGTCATGCATGATATGGGCCAGACCATGCAGGTGGTCTGACCCACGTGCAAGGCACCCAGTTAGGTGTGTTTGGCTGCACAAAAGCCAGGGAGGTTTGGGGATTTTGCTTGGCATTTGGCTCAGACCACCTGCACGGTCTGGCCGTGTAGTCCACAATTCCAAATGCCAAAAGCCCACAATTCCACAACCCATGTAGTATCTCTCAACACTAACCCTTGATGGGACCCAAGAACTGAAAATATGTGTTCCTACGTGCCGACACTCCCGTGTTACCTTTTTATCTTTTCATAGGCTGTGAAGAGCCCCTGCTCTGTCACTCCCCGAACCCAGGATCCAAGCCCCCGCACACGACAGCGCCGCAAACCTGCGAGGTGAACCCTACAAGCATGCAAGGGATTTGATACCAGATACAATAAGGGTCCGTTTGGATACCCCTTGGATTTGGATTTGGATTTGGACGTGAATTTGGATTTCCAAAATCCATGGATTTGAAATCAAGAATTTTAAAATTCACAAATTTATAAATAATGTCGTTTGGATGACCACGTATAGATTTGGATTTCAAATCTAAATTATTATTATTTTTTGGATGCTCTTTGGATTTGAATTTGAAATCTAACAAAACCAAAAAGCCCTAAAATACTTCATATGGGAGCATTTCAGCCATTTTTCATGATCCAGGGGTATTCTAGTCATTTTACCCTTTATGGGGGTATTTTGATCATTTTTTATGTTTAGTCATTTTTCATGACTCAGGGTATTTGGTCATTTTCACCCGGTATAGGTGTATTCCGGTCATTTTGCATGACCCGGGGGTATTCTAATAATTTTACCTAATATGGCATATTTTTATTATTTTTATCTCATAAAGGGTATTTTTTGTCATTTTAGTCATTTTTCATGAGCCATAGGTCATTTTTACTTGATATAGGAGTATTTCGATAATTTTCCATAATCTTGGGATTTTTAGTCATTTTACCCTATATGAGGTTATTTTGATCATTTTTATGTCATAAGGTATTTTAGTCATTTTGCACGACTCAGGGGTATTTTGTCATTTTTACCTGGTATAGGGTTATTTCTAGTCATTTTACCTAATATGACGTATATTGGGGTATTCTAGTCATTTTACTCTGTATGAGATTATTTTGATCATTTTATGTCATGAGGGTATTTTAGTCATTTTGCACGACTCAGGGTATTTTGTCATTTTTACCTGGTATAGGGGTATTTCGGTCATTTTGCCTGACTAGGGGGTTTTCTAGTCATTTTACCTAATACGATGTATTTTGACCAGTTTTTAATGTCATGTGGGTACTAAGTCATTTAACATTTTTTTGGTATATTTTGGTCATTTTAACCCCTTACGGGTCAGATTTAGATTTATAAATAACCTCTCGCAGAGAGGATTTATAAATCCAAAAAATTACACTAACATGAGGAATTTGTAAATCTTGTGGATTTCACTCAAATCCAAATCCAGATGTCTTAAAGGCTTGCCAAACGCTGAATTTGGATTTAAAAATCCAAATTCACCTCCAAATCCAAATCCAAGGGGAATCCAAACGGGCCCTAAATCCAAATATTTATCAGAGAAACTAACATCCCATAATGATTTAATCATACACTACTCTCGATTTCAGTGAGCTAGTCACTAAAGTCCTTCAAGATAAACATAACGAACAATACTCATGAATAGCCGAATTAGAAGTCTGCACGAACAATACATCTCCAGAACTAAGCTGGGGAATGCTCTCTCAAGTCCATACCGAAATAGTCAAGATCTAAAAATATAAATCACGGGTGAACTAACACTTAGATAAGTAATATGGTTATACTCTAGCAAGGTCTAAGCATGCCAAGGGAACAGAGGTCGAATTGGAACGAGGGTCAAAACGAAATCGTAATGTGAAGTGGACGCAAATTTCAATATGGGATTTGGCGCAATAAATATGAGATAAATCCAAAGCAATCCCAATGAAGTCGTGTAATAAATAATCAGAAGTTCGAATTTGTTAACAGTCAATAGGAGTCATGCTTGGTCAAATACCAAAACGAAATGACATTGAAACACTAGAGGTCCTGCATAACAAATATAATAAGTAGAATCTGAAACTGAAATTGACATTGAAACAGAGGAGTAACCAAAACGGAGACAGAATAGATGCAGAACAGCATTAGAATCATAGTCATGCATATGTTGTGTACTAAAGTAGAAACCAAAGCTGAACTGGAAAAGAAACAGATCAGTAATCAGAGATCATATTGTTAGTGATTTTGGATTTTCAAAATCATGTGTTTTGCATGTTTTAGTGTTTTGGAAAATGTTTTACCAAAAGCGTTTGGGAAAAAGAAAATATTTTCTTGGAAAGATTTGCTTTTACAAAAGGATGTAGAAGTGTAATTGAAAAGATAGTCCCGTATCGGATGAGAGAAAAGAAAGAGAAAAGCTTATAAAGCACTACACTTTTCTATTACTTGTCTGATTGCACATTGGGTTGAACCCATGGTTGGACCCGCGGGACGGTGCAATGCACCGTTCGCACACGCGCGCGCGCGGCGTGGGCAATGGACTATAGGGCGACGTCGCGAGGAGCGGTTGGAGCCTTTAATTTTTCTAGATTTGATCTGCACCGTTGGATCAAGATGAAGGTGGACCGGTCGGATGGATGGGTCAAATGGTTCGTAGGCCCATCAAGCCGAATGGGTTGGGCTTCGGTTCGGGCCTAATGGTTGGCCCAACGGGCCCATAACTCCAACGGTCAAATAGTGTGATCAAATGGGTTGTGTCCATTCCCCCAACGGTCATGTGCCAAGGGGGTGCGATCCACACCATAGATGGTTGATCTAACGATGACTGGGTTGGAGAGAGGTTTTACTCAAACCAACTGTCACATCTAGGATCGATCAGGACCGTTCAATATCAGTGGGTGCGATCTAACGGTCAGATTTCAAACATTCTGGAAAGGTGCCCTGTAGAGGTGTTTTTCACACTGAAAAGACACTAGGTGGTCTACAAAATGTGCAGAATTCAGTCATTTCAACATAGAAAACGAATTGGCAATTCTGACAGACTTTACACTCTCTTCTACACTCCTACAAAAATCCCCAAGTATTTCTGCATACTGTTTTTCTTTTGTTCACTATTCTAGATACTGTTTTTCTGCAGAAACATAATCTAGAGATTTCTCTAAGGCTTGAAATTTCGGAAGGGCATTTCGAATTTGATTCCGCTAGTGCTACGCGTCATCAAACATTAGTAGGGATACTAGGATTCATTGTATCTTGGAGGCAATTCGCGGATCCCCTTTGCACACTACTAGTAGGGGCGAATCTTGTCTTAAGAAAAGTGATATCACGCCTTGAAGCAACAAGTTTCTGTTTTCTATCATCAACAGTACCCTCAACATATTTTCCAACACATATATCATAAATCAAAACCGGTATCAGAAATCTGAAGCCCAAAACACCTCACGGTCATAAGATTAGTCCAAATGGCTCGTTATTGCTAGTCGCCGACGGCCCACGGTTTCGGAACTCGTTCCTGCATAAATGACTGTCGGCAGGGCCAACATATTAACCTCCATTGGCGTGATCCAAATACCAATGTATTTATCCCCATTGGTGAGACCCATAATTTGCCAACGCATTATTGCCCCATTGGTGGGGCGGTCCAGATTTGCCAACATATTAACCCCTATTGGCGGGATTCATATAACCTAAGCCTCGTGAGAAGTGGCAAAAAACGGAACATCACGGGTCCCCTCGGTATCATTAAATTAACCACATTATAAAGTCCTCTTGAAATCATTTATAACATAAAGTAGACATTTCCAGCATATACGCAGATTACAAGAACACTGAAATTGGATGAGAAACGAGTAAATTGTGATTTTTCAAATATTGAGCTGCAGTTGGGAAGAACTGGCTTGCAGATGTATGCAATTTGCCGAATGACCATCTAATATCGAACCCGATCCGAGTTTGATTCGGGCGGATGTCCACCCCCCGAGATTGGGATATTCCCCTGAGAAGCGATTTTTCATTGATTTTGGCATTTTAAAGACTCTAACTCACTCGTTTTACATTAGAATTGGGTGTGGTCGGGCTCATTGGAAAGATAAAGAGCGAAGAGCTTCCAAAGAGGCCAACAAACTTGTCGAAACCCCGCTGCAACTTTGTCGAAAATAGGAATGAAGGAAAAATCCCACGTTTTAAACCCTAATCTTTATGAAATCAAAATAATCAAAGAAGTTAATTCTAAATCCATCATCTAAACATGACTCTTATCATGGATCGATCTCTCCAACCTCCGTAATGATCTCCGGGGATCATAACTCCCTTCGGTTCCATTCTTCTATTTTCTTTCTTTCTTCTTCTTCTTCTCTCTCTCTCTCTCTCTCTCTCTCTCTCTCTCTCTCTCAGGCATTTTGCGAATGATCTGTTGTATGTCAGAGCAGCCACCTCATGGATAAGGACAAAATATGCTGAAAAGTGAGCCTTGGTGGCTGCTCTGACATGCAACAGACCATCAGCGAAATGCCTTTTGCGATGGATGCTAGCAAATCCCTTAAGATAGAAAGAATCTCTCTCTCTCTCCAGCTCTTCTACGGTTTTTTACGAAAATAGCCTTGGCTCACATAGAAATTCCGGATATGGGATGTCTCTCTATCTCAACAAGAACACGGGCCCAACAATTTAATGGCTTATATCTTTGATCAAGGTAGACCACACTGTATTTAAAAAAAAAATGCGGTCATCTACTTGCTGACCCCATCCGAAAGTGTTTTTTTTTAAGTTCACATGGGTCCACCTCGTTGGAAGATCCAAACCGTTCATACACGGGGCCCCTACAAATGAACCGTTTGCCCAAGAAATTTCTAATAAATATGCATTATATTTTTTTAAATAGAGAGTAGGGCCTACTTTATATTTAAGGAAACAACCTCTCTGCAAAGCAGGGGTAAGGCTGCGTACATCTAGCCCTTGTGCACTGGCCCACCCTTTTTACAGAGACCCCAACTAGTTTGGGACAAAGGCTTTGTTGAGTTCAGTTGAGTTGAGAGTAGGGCCACCTTTGTTCGAAAGATCTATGCCATTCAGTTGTGGGCCCCAACATAAATCAATTATATGCTGAAAATCATCTCCGTAGGGAGACCCTAACCTTTCGGTCACTTTGTATTTCTACATGGCGGGGTAGTTTTGTCTGAACCCAGATCAGAGGGTTGGGATGGACCGATGGAGATAATCTATTTACATCGGGGCCCAACAACTAAACCTAGAGTTTTTATATAGAGTCAAGTATTTAGGATGATCCAAACCGTCCACTTGGTAAGATTACCGGTTGCTCACCGTTTAAGGGGGGAGAATGGGTAATTTTCAGGGGCGAATTTATCCCCACTATTAAAAAAAAGAGAAAGAGACCTCTTTTAGGGTTTTACGTTCTCTACGTCCTAAAAAACAAAGTGTGAGAAATGGCGGGAGTTCAAGCGGCAGCCTTGTGAAGCTCTCTCGCTCTCTTCCTCGCTTCTTCAATCACCGTCCTATATTTCCTCTAATCGTTCCAAAAATGCAGATAGGAAATCGCCCTCTTACAGTATTAGGCGAGTTTAAGCCCTTTGGTTTGATCGCTGAAGCTTTGGATGGAAAGCCCGCAGAAAAAACCCTAGAACAGTATGAGTATTTCCTCTTCGATCCAAAGATTACTCGCGAAAGAGAAGATACTTCAGAGTTCGGTCCCTCGGCCTCTGATTCATGTGATCGCAGTGATCACGAGCTCTTCATTAGAGGAAATCGGTAACATTTTCACCTCACCTCACATCATATGATTTTGATTTCGCTATTTCTGGAACAAATTATTACCTATTTGCCTATCTGGTGCTTGTTCGATAGCATTAGTCGGGATAGATTTCCGATTTGCATCATGTGATCTTTAATTTCGACAGCATTAGTTTGGATAGATTTCCAATTCACATCATATGATCTTTAATTTTGCTTCTTCTGGTACAAATTATTATCTCTTTGCTTATTTTGCGTCCGGTTCGGGAAAAAAAAATTGCCTATTTTGCGCTTGTTGGATAGCATTAGTTTGGGATAGCTTTCCATTTCACATCATACGATCTTTAATTTCATTTCTTCTGGAACAAATTTTTATCTATTTGCCTATTTTGTGCTTGTTTGATAGCATTAGTTTGGGATAGATTTCCACTTCACTTCATATGATCTTTAATTTTGCTTCTTCTGGAACAAATTATTGGCTATTTGCCTATTTTGCACTTGTTCGCTAGCAATTTTTGAATAGATTTCCACTTCAAATCGTGTTATCTTTAATTTTGCTTCACCTTTAAAAAAAAAAACTTTAATTTTGCTTCTTCTGGATCAAATTTTCTATTTGCCTATTTTTGTGCTTGTTCAATAGCATGAATTTGGATACATCTCCGCTTCACATCCTATTATCTTTAATTTCTTTTCTTTTGTTAGATCATGTGAGATCTCACTGTTGGATTAGGTTGAGATCTCATCGTTGGATCATCTTGGTGGTAGATTAGAAGAGGAAAGCGCAAAGATTAGTGAAAATCTTCTCTTCAAAATTGATCATCTTCTAGAACAAATTATTATCTTTTTGCCTATTTTGCGCTCGTTCGATAGCATTAGTTTGAATAGATTTCCACTTCACATCATATGATCTTTAATTTTGCTTCGTCTGGAACACATTATTATTTATTTGCCTATTTTGTGATTGTTCGATAGTGTTAGTTTGGATAGATTTCCACTTCACGTCATATGATCTTTAATTTCGCTTCTTCTGGAACAAATTATTATCTATTTGCTTATTTTGCGCTTGTTCACTTGCTTAGTTTGAATGGATTTCCAATTCACGTCATATGATCTTTAATTTCGATTCTTCTTGAACAAATTATTATCTATTTGCCTATTTTGCAGCATTGGTTTGAATAGATTTCCCGTTCACATCATATTATCTTTAATTCTGCTTATTCTGGAACAAATTATCATCTATCTTGTGCTTGTTCGATAGCATTAGTTTGAATACATTTCCTCCTCACATCATATGATCTTTGATTTTTCTTCTTCCGGAACAAATTATAATCTATTTGCCTGTTTTGTGCTTGTTCGATAGCATTAGTTTGGATAGATTTTCATTTCAATTCTTATGATCCTTAATTTCGCTTCTTCTGGAACAAATTATCTATTTGCGTATTTTGCGCTTGTTCGATGGCATTAGTTTGGATAGTTTTGTAAAGAAATGGCTGGGAAGTAAGTTTAAAGGTGCCAGCTCTTTATGTGTGGAAATTAACGTAATTTGACGCTAACCCTTGGTAGAAGACATTGTCTAATTGATGGACAGGTTGAGGAAAATCAAAGCAAACACTGAGAAAATTCAACCAAACGTGAAGGAAAAGGAAATTCTTCTGTTTCTCGATAATTGTAGGCTTAAATCTCAAATATGTGAACCCATTGTTATAGACAACGTTTCAGCGCTCATTTGGTTAAGCTCAATTTTCCTAAGTCGACTTGGTTATGACATACAGGAAAAACCTCTCCGACTAGCCACAGTGAATAAAAAACTCGTCCGGTCACACACTGATTAGCCGAATTAACATAATTTGGCCTCGGGCGAGTTCTTAAATGCTTCCTTCTAAATCACGGTTCTTATAGGAAGTTTCAGTCCCAATCTTCTTGAAAATGAAATTGCAATTCAAATTAGAAACTAAATCAGCTCAAGAGACCTGCTTTAACACATAAACTTCCAGTTATAATGGCACATTGAAAACCTAATACAACACCACCGAATTGGAGGAATTGCCAGATGAGTAGTACGACTAGTTACTAGGTACAATGATTCTAAGACAAAATTCAATGAAACTTCTACAAATTTGATCATATTCCAGTCTTCTTCTTTACTTGATCAAAGACTTGGTCAAACATCTATGCTTGATGGGTGGGACCGCACTGATGGATATAGGGTTAACGGGCAAAACCAATTTGGAGGGACATTATGAAAATAAAGCTCTCATTTCAGAAGGGGATTCAATTCAAAGTGGGGTGTTGGGGATGATATTAAATTATGGCCTGACACTTGGTGTGGCAATAGACCTTTAAAGGATGAGTTCCCTTCGCTTTATCGTGTCGCCTCAGTCAGAGAAAACAGTGTAGCTGATACCTTTCACAGAAATAATGGTGCTGTGGACTAGAACACAGGCTTCTAAAGGATTTTTTTCGATTGGAAAATTGCCTCCGTTGCGAATCTATTAGTCAAAATCAAATCAATTTACGTTAAGAGGGAGGGCGTGGACAAAAGGGTCTTGATATTGATGTCCGGAGGATCCTTCACGGTACGTTCATTTCTCATGCATCTGGCCATAGTTTCGAAACTCCCACTCCCTTGTGTCATCGCAGACTCCCCCTGAGTTGACTCCCTTTTACCTTTTTGCCGTGTCAACTGAGTACTCAGCTACGTCAACCAAGTACTCGATCATGTCATGCCGAGTTGACTGGGATTTACTTTGGCTGTGTTTTGACCTGCATCTGCGTTTTGAAACATAGCATCTGGCTCCCAATAGCTTTCCTTCCACGGTTCGTAAAATCTGGAGATTTCAAGCCCCGACTCGAGTGTTAGTTTTATGTTGGATAGCTTGCAGTAATATGATCCTTATAGTTGACCATTTGCTCCTTAGAGACAAGATTATTGTCATTCACTGTGTGTTATGCTTGGCAGCTGTAGTGTATGTTGATCATCTATTACTTCATTGTAGGTTTCCTGTGCACTCTTGGTTCTTCATCTTTGACCTTTTTGGTGTTAGTTCGGTTCTCCCTTGCCACATTGAGGGATACATGGAGTCTTGAGCTCTTACCCTGTGATCCTTCAGAGGTAAGATTCTTTGGAGTCTTTTTTTTTTTTTGCAGTCCTTTGGTTGGTTTTGAAAGAATAAACGGGAGAGTCTTCAAAGGCACCTCAAGGATTGCTAGCAATATTCAGAGGCAGACTTTCTCGATGGTAGTTTGATGGGCATCAAACCTCTTTTGTTGTAGAGGAGTCTTGATGTTCTCTTTTTGCAGATCTTGGGAGGAGACTAGATTGAGCCGCTGCTACAAGGAAGGCGAGTAGTCCATGTGAGAACAACCCCCTCTAGGGAAAGTGAAGCTAAATTTTGATGGCTTGAGTAGTGGTAACCCCAACTGGCAAGTATTGGCAGCCTTCTGCGATCGGCAGGCACTATTTGGGCTTTCTCTGGCCCACTAGGTTCAAAGATTCTAATGAGGCTGAGGTGCGTGGGATCCTTTATGGTGTAAAACTTCTGGACCAAGCTTTGTTTCAGAAGTTGATCATCGAGTGAGAGTCCCTCAATGTTGTCATATGGCTAAGAGAGGACAGTAGTTATCTGTGGAGATTTATGGATGGAATTGAGGACATTCGGGACAAAGTGGAGGGACATATTGTAGTGATCATTCATACTTGGCGGTCTGTGTAGCAGATGCTATAGTCTGTTTAGGGCTGAGCAGGGAGACGATCCAATTATTAGATCAGGCCAATTGAGATGTAGATTTCCACAACTAGCACTATCCATTTTATCTATTTGTGGTATTTTTCTATCCTTATATTTCTCTTTTCCCTTCCTTTTTTGTTTGTAACTGACCACCCCGGTCATGGGATTTACTCTGCTCATTCATAAAATTTCATCTTTCAAAAAGAAAAAGAAAAAGCAAACTCTTGCAAATAATTAACCCATTTGGCATGTCCTGTGTTTAATTAATGTTGCCAATTCAAATATTTTAGAGCCTCATGATTCGAATGTAGTCAAACTCTCAATCTATCAAATAACGCCTCCAAAAGTTCAAAGCCCTAACAATGACATATAGCTCCAAATCTTAAGTAGAGCAATTAAGTATAATACCACTTAATTTCTCACTAAAATAACCCGCTTGATTTTGGCTTAGGATAGAACCAATACCAATGCGAGAGCCATTACAATCAAGTTCATTCAATTTGTCATAGTCGGGTAGGATTAGACTTGATGCACTCGGAAGCACACCTTGATCTCCTCAAAAGTCTTTTGAGCTTTAGGTGTCCATTCAAAAGCTCCCAACTTCAACAAATTAGTAATAGAAGCTATAATGGTACTAAGTACTAACTCCTCTCGGAAAGATCGTACTCATGTATGTTACTAGGGGTTGGACACTTTTCTATAGCTTGCACTTTTGCTTCGTCCTGCTTGATTCCTTTACCCTACAGATTATAACCTGAAATGATAACCTTAGAAGTCATCAAAATGCACTTCTTAAGATCAGTAGATAGATTTCCTTTCGCAGGATCTCCAATACTTCCCGTAGACGTTGGAGATATGCAGACATGTTCGAGCTGTAAATGGGGATTTTGTTCCAGTAAGCCACCGCAATCCTACCAATGAATGGTCTTAGTTAATATTCATTCATCACCATCGTAAATCTGCTAGGCACATTGGATAGGCTTCATTATTTTCAACCCACTTCTCCATTTGATTGGCTCTGTTATTTGTTTTTTATTATATTATGGTTGCATTTACCTGCATCTCGTTTGTCACAGGATGATATGGAGCACAGGTTCCCGAGTACATAGAAGATACACCACAAGCTGTTCAATCATTATGGTAGTCCGACTTCATATGCTGTGCATTATTTACATTTAGTTTGAATTTTCTAATACTGATAATACAATTTGATATCTTTCCTTTGAAAATTGTTTTGTGGACTCGGCTTGTTGCTTACCATTGCTTACCATCAGAAAGTTAATTAAGTCTTATTCTTTGCCACAAGTTTGTTATTTGGGTTTAGTCATGGATAACACTCATGCTTGCTCTTTTATGGTTCATTATTTTCTTGTTGAATTGAATATCTTTTAGTTTGATCTTATCTTAGAGAACATTCACGATCATGATAGTATGGCATGGGCTCGTCTCGTAAACAACTTCTAATGCTAGGCTTTCTAAAATAACTCACTAACTATTCTAATTACAATAAAGAAAATATCCTACTTTATTGAATCTACTAAATAGAAACAAGAACTCTATTATAACTTTCTAAAAGACTTTAACTTTAAACAGGAAACTAACTTCAAGACTCATTTACTTACTAACACTAAAATCAATTAAAACTTAAATAAAACCCTATGGAAAAGTTTCGAAACCTCTAAATTTTTGTAAAGAGATTTAAACTCCCGAGTGTACCAATTGTACCAAAGTCCACTGAGCAAAATTGCTAAAATTAAAATACCCTCATGGGTTATTTTTGGGAGAATTGAATTGATCTCAATCCCTGATGGACCCCACATCCATCTAAATCCTTCTGAAGCATTTGCGGATGATTTCTTTGCTTGGATTTGGTCATGGAATGTCCCCATCATCTCCCTTGCTGATAATGCTGAAATCTAAAAGCCAACATGCGAGGGACCATCTCATATTCTAATGGAAGGATTATTTTGGCATGTACAAGACCTTGTGGTAGTAGTCATGCAATTGAGGCATAAGTTATGGCAACATGGTGTATATATAGCTGCTAGCATCGATTAGAACCCTTAAGGTTTGGATTGATGGACACCCCCTCAATTCCATGAGATGCTTCAAAGAAGCTTTCCATCCTCTTAGAGATTAGGGAGTTATTTTGGGGGGATGAAAGGATATTCTTTGGAGGAATGAAATGATATTCTTTCTAGTTTTGTGGAGTGTTCATTCACACCAAAGTCACCGTGAAGGGATTTCTAGGGCTGTTTCTCTTGATATTTAGAAGTTACATGTATAGGTTTTTTGGTTTGGCACAGGATGCAAAACTTGTAATGTTGTTGTTTCTTTTCTTTTTTCTCTTCCTCTTTTCTTTGTTGGCTTTTGGTCACTTTTTTTATGTTTCTTCCTTTTAATGTTTTACCTGTTCGAAAAATGTTGAAGATGTGAAGAAAGCGATTTGAGAACTAAGATTTTGAGTATTTGGGATTATTTTAGGGTGAAAAATGGAGAAATGAGGACAGGGATATGAATGAAGTGGATGAGCGTTTGAAAAAAAGCCAAGATGGAGGAGGAAAGTCAGAATCAAAGAGATCTTAGGAAAGAAAAAGTTGTACTTCTTTCTAGCATACGATCCAAGCTCTATATGCTTGGTACTTTAGCTTTGTACCATGTAAAGGGATCTTTAATCATATAATATGAATATAGTGTAAGACTGATGAAGGGAGAGAGGCATTTGTATGG
The DNA here is from genome assembly GCF_043159265.1 of Tasmannia lanceolata. NCBI lineage: Eukaryota > Viridiplantae > Streptophyta > Magnoliopsida > Canellales > Winteraceae > Tasmannia > Tasmannia lanceolata. The sequence goes on from NW_027518679.1 coordinate 44,492,210, forward strand.
AGGAGAGAAATATGTATTCTTTCATTAAGCTTCACAAAGTTACTGCATTGTCTTATGCATAAACAATAGCCAAACGACTAAAATATCCTTAATGAAGGGTAGTTTATATAAACCATTAATACACAATTCTAACAAGAGGACCACGATGTTGCAATCATATAGCGGTCTCCTTTTCCTTTGCTTCACTTGAATTGTTTGGCTCTGTCAACATAGCTTATGCTTGTTGAATTTTATTTTCATTATATGTATCATGGTTGTTAGCCTGTATAATTGTGGTTTAGTCTCTTTATTTTATTTTCACTTATGAGTGGTATTCTTGACAATTCATGATATCTTTTGAATACATAGAGGGAGAAAAGTTGTGACGGGTGTAAGCTCTGTCTTTCAAACCACATGACCTTTCTCTCTTCTATTCAACCTCTCCTCTTTTCTCCTATCACTTTTCCTTTTTCTTCAATTCTTTCCTTAATGAGGGCTCTGTTTGTTCAGTTGTGATTGGATAAACGTGTTTCTCTTTCGTGAGATTAAATGAAAAAGGAAGAATGATGGTGTGTTTGGGCAAGTGTGAGTTGGTCCTTTATGAGGTGCTTTGCAGGTTGTGGATTGATTGCTGGCCGACAACAATGAAAAGAAAAACAACATGGAGAGAAAAGAGAAGCGAAGGAAAGTTAGAAGGAAGAGAAGAGGAGGAAAAGAGAGAAAGGAAGACGAAAGGGGAGGAGAATAGGGAAAAGAGAAGAGGAGGGGGGGGGGGGGGGCGTTGCTTCATCCACGAAAATAATCAACCTTATTTAGGGCTCTCTAAGGGCTTTTATAATAAAAGGTGGGATTTCTTAAGTGGTTGGCCCTATGAGGCCACCAATGAGATAAAACCAAGGTTTTAAATTTTGGTTTCAATACGAAATCTCCGCCGAAATCTTGTAAAATCACGAAAACATTTCGGTACTGTTAGAGTGGAAATGAGAGAATAAGAAGAGTTGGAGACTTTCTCCCCCACACTATGATATTTATAATATAAAGACAAGTATAATGACTATATTGCCCGCAGTCTTATTACATATATATATATCTAACACCCCTCTTAAGCTGGAATGTAGATATTATACATTCCTAGCTTTTTACAAATGTCATTGAGTGTAGCTTTGCTCAAGGACTTGGTAAATACATCCTCTAGCTGATCTACAGATCGAGTGAAAGCAAATTGAACTTCGCCTCTCTGTATCCTTTAGCGAATAAAATGACAGTCTACCTTGATATGCTTGGTCCTCTCATGAAACACGGGATTGGTAGCAACAATGAAGCACGGATACAGGTACGGGGTGCGGGTACGACATGATACGAGTACGTGGATACTTGATTTAAAAAAAATAGGATACAACCATACAGGTATGTTGGGGGTACGTTGAATATAATATATATTTTTATATATTTATAAAAATAAAAAAATTAAATATTTTGTTAAAGAATTCAAACAATTTAATTGAAGAACAATATTACTTCAACAAAATCTAATATTACTTCTAAGTTGTTTGGTTGATACCCGGTACGCATCCGAAGAGTACCCAAGAGCACCCGCACCCGATACGCACTCGACACGGGTACGTGGTCCTCCAGAGAGTACCCGTGCTTCTTAGGGTAGCAATGTAGATGGCAGCTTTATTATCACAATATAGCTGTGCTGGAGATGATGATGGAAACCCAATCTCAGATAGGAGAGATCGTAGCCAGAGAAGTCCACTCGAGTGAGACATAGCTCGATACTCTGCCTTTACAGTAGACTTAGAAACTATATCTTGCTTTTTACTTTTCCACAATACAAGGTTGCCTCCAACGAAGGTACAATAGCCTGTGGTGGATCTCCTATCTGCTGGAGATCCTTCCCAATCTCCATGACAAAATCCTTCTACTCGACTATGTCCATGTTTCTTGAACAGAAGACCTTTCCCTGGTGCCCCCTTTAGATAATGGAGGATCTGAACTATTGCTGCCCAGTGAGAAGTGCGTGGTGCTCATAAACTGACTAACCACACCAATTGCATACGAAATGTCTGGGCAAGTAACAGTGAGGTAGATAAGCTTCCCTACTAGTCGGCGATATCAACCAGGTTCATCCATCAAATCTCCTTCTGCCATACGTTTAGTATTAGGGTCCATAGGTACAGTCGCTGGTTTCATCCCTGTGAAACCAGTCTCCTCCAATAAATCTAGAATATATTTCCTCTCTGAGAGAGATAAACTAGTACCAGAGTATGCAACCTCAATCACCAGAAAGTATCGAAGGTGTCCAAGATCCTTTGTAGCAAACTCTTTTCGTAGGAACACTTTCAACCTATGTATGCCAGCTGTATCACACCCTATAATAATGATATCGTCTATATAAACAATGAGTAGAATATGCCCTGCATCAGAACAACAACTATACACTGAGTGATCCACTGGACACTGTCGCATACCAAATCTGATGATCGCATCACTAAAGCGGCCAAGCTATGCTCTTGGAGATTGTTTTAGTCCATACAAGGACTTATAGAGTCTGCAAATTGAGGAGGACATCTCCCCCTGAGCAACATACCCAAGAGGTTGCTCTATATACACCTCCTCAGTCAACTGCCCATAAAGAAAGGCATTTTTGACATCCAGCTAATACATTGGCCAGCCTCGATTGACAGCGAGGGAGATAAAAACTCCGACAGAGGAAATTTTGGCCACTGGTGAAAAGTTCTCTGTGTAGTTAAGGCCATATGTCTGGTGTAGCCCTTAGCGACAAGGCGCTTTAAGTCGCTCAATAGTTCCATCTGGCAAGTGTTTGATGGTAAATACCCAACGAAAACCAACAGCCTGAGCTCCAAAAGGAAGCGGAACCAAATCCCATGTATGGTTAGATTGAAGGGCCTTCATTTCAGCATCCATAGCAGCACAGCAACCAGGGTGAGCTAGTGCCTCTTGGACATTCCTAGGCAAAGAGACAGAAGACAAGGAAGAGACAAAACTACGAAAACAAGGGGCGTGATGCTCCTGAGAAACAACTGAAGAAATAGGATGATCAGTCTGACGAGATCTCGTACGAGATGCAATAGGTGAATCAACTGAAGTCTATTGAATCAACTGAAGTAACGGGGCTAGAAACAATGGGGCACCTCAGTGGCAGTAGCCGTGATCTCTGTCTGGGAGGAAACCTGCTCAGGCATGACATCAGATGCCTTCTCTTTCGCTCGTCGTTGGTAGACCTTAGTAACATGCGGTGGATGACACGGTGCTTTTGTAGTAGGAGGACTAGAATGATCAACAGGATCGTGAAGAACATGGATAGGAAGAGGAAGCAGCGGCGCTGAAATGACATAAGCATCCCCTGGAGAGGGAGGAAAGAACGGCTCCGACTCTAAGAAGGTGATATCGGCTGAAACAAACATGCCTCTCAACCGTGGGCTATAACAATGATAGCCTTTTTGGATATGAGAGTATCCCAGAAATACACATTTCTCTGCCGTAGGATCCAATTTATCAGCACATGGAGATAGATTATGGACAAAACAGACACATATGAACACTCGCAGATTCAGAGGAAAGTGCTCATCCGTAGGATGAAGAACGAAAAAAAGGGGTAGAGCCATCCAGAACGGAGGATGAAAGAGATTAGCCAAGAAATAGGTAGTGAGTACATCATCACTCCAATAAGACGTAGGAACTTGCATTTGAAAAAGCATAGAGAGAGTGATATCGAGAAGGTAGCATAGCTTGCGCTTAGCCACACCATTTTGTTGTGAAGTATGTGTGCAGGAAGACTGATGCACAATACCACGAGAGGATAAGAAATCTTGAAACTCGGTTAAGAAATTATCCCTAGCGTTGCATTTAATGCTACAATTGTATTGGTTAGCAATCTCTGCATAAAAAGTGCGAAAAACATGAAAATAGGGTTGGCAATGGGGCGGGGCGGAGCCGGATGTTGCATTCCCCTTCCCCGCCTCAAGAAAAATTTCCCGTCCTTGCCTCGGGGATGGTGGGGAATCCCCATCCCCGCCCCACTGGGAATATCTAATCCCCATCCCCGCCCTGCACAGTAAAAACCAAAGGCCAAAGGGTGTATTTGGAATTTTAAAAATATTAATTCTGTTGGTAATACAAATTATGTATTGATAATAACATAATACAAGGTATTAAATCGGGGCGGGTCGGGGCGGGGCGGGCCCAGAGCCATCCTCATCCCCATCCCTGCCCCGTCTCCGCTCCGGGGAATTTTTTAAGTCCCCGTCCCCGTCCCCGTCCCCGTCCCCGTCCCCGACCAAATAGGGGAATCCCCGCCCCGCATCCCCGTATTTACGGGTGAAATTGCTAGCCCTACATGAAAAACCCGAGATCAATCCTTAAGCAAGTATAACCAAGTAACACGAGAATAATCCTTTACTACTAAAAGGGAAAATCCCTCAAAAATCGTCTTCGTCTTTCCTGCTATTTCCTTATGCGTCCCGCCTTAATTTCCATAAAACTCCCAAGTATGTCCTTTTTCACTACTACTTTTACTTCATTTCCGCTTCTCATATGCCCTTCCACAAGAGTTAAAAAAAAGACGCCAGCTGTCCCCTTTTTTGCCTTTTTTGTTCGTAATTGTCATAAATTTTCAATTTTATTTGTAGTTTTGGCCGTAATTGTCATATTTTAGTACCCTCGTTCGGTAATTTTTCATAATTTTTCTGCTTTGCTTCTATTTTCCTGTAATTTTTCATTTAAAACTTAGTACCCGCGCTTGATTATTATTTATTGCTATTATATATTGCTAGCCACCTTTGCACAAACCGTACTTCGCAGCAACGGATGGACGAACAAGCAGAAAAGTGCGCTCGGCAAAGGTGGCTAGCAAATCCCTATAAAAAAAAATCTTAAAAACATACGTCAAAAAACCAATTGACCCGCGGGCCGGGTGCTGGGCCAAGCCCAATGACCCGTAAAATTTCTCGCGTCACTTTGACCCGGCAAGTTTGACCCGTTTCCCCATGATTTAGAGGGAAATGATGTGATTATGAGAGTTTTTATATATAGTGTAAGTCCTTACAGTGAGTATGGTTCTTCAAAAAGCACTGTATGGCTTACATCTTAGGATGATCCAAACCGTCCATTTGATGGGCCACAATGTAAGTAGGTTGTGTGCCAAAATTCATTTCCATAGGATAATTACAACCCTCCAATCAATAAATGTTTCCTAAATATGTCGTTCCTCTATAGACTGCATGGCTAGGATCATCGCATGGAAATGTATTTTTTGGGAACATCCTATTTACGATGTGGCCCATCAATTGGACGGTTTGGATCATCAATTGGACGGTTTGGATCATCCTATGGTGTAAGTTATACAATACTTTTTTTTAATACGGAGTGTAAGAAATATGTTTTTGGTTTGCAAGCTTTGTCACAAAATTCTTGTTACAATATATATGGTGTAAGCCCATGTAGGGAACTATTTTTTAATAACTCGGTAGGGGTCCCCACAAAACCCCAACTTACCTATCAAAAATTGGAGTGAATATTTTACCGCCTACACCATAGGATGATCCAAACCGTCCATTTGATCATTCTGAAATGATGATCGCATCCCTACAATCTATAGATAAATGACATAATTTGGAAACCCCGCAACTGTGTTGGGATCATCCTATGGAAATGATTTTTGGCATACAACCTATGGTGTAAGTCCGTACAATCAAGTATTTTTCAAAAGAATCTACGCCTTGTATCATAGGATGATCCAAACCGTCCATTTAATGGGCCACAGTATAAATTGATTGTTCCCAAAAAATAATTACATATGATAATTCCATGCCCTTCTTTTAGAAAAACGTCCTACTGTATCCTATTAGCTGGGGGCATTTAAGTCATTTTGATGCTAGAAGTTTCTCGGAATGAGAAATGATTTGAGGGTACAATCGTTAATTGCATACGAAAAGTACCGACATATGGTACCTGTCTATGACAATTACGAAAAAAACTACCAAAAAGAGGTATAGACATATGACAATGACGAAAAAACTACCTTAGATGACGCATTCGAGACAAGTTACAAAATATTGACGGATGCCGAGCACCTGAAGAGGAACAACAATTATGGAAACCTCTATCGATTGGAGGGCTACGATCAGCCTATGTAAATGATTTTATGGCCACAACCGAATGATGTTGTGTTCCATCACATGGACGGTTTGGATCAACCTATAACCCTCTATAGATCGGAGGGTTAGGATCAACTTATGAAAATTATTTTTAGGGCACAACCTATTTAGGCAGTGGCCCATCTAATGGAGGTTTGGATCATCCTATGGTACGGGCCATACCGTTCATTTTAACAAAGTGAGGAGTGTGATCATCAAAATACGGTGAGTAGTGCCATTATAAAATATGGCAGTGAGGACATTAGCACTATATATAATTTGAAACCATTGATGTTCTTGGATATTCCCATGCGGGTCGGGTTCAACCCGAATTTGGGTCGGGTCGGGTTAAGATTTTTGCAAATCGGGTTGGGTTGGGTTGGGAAAAATCAACCCGAATTGGAAATCGGGTTGGGTTGTTGGGCAACCCGACCCGACCCGAAACCCGAATTTGGGTTCCATCTGAAGAAGTTCTGTATATGTGTTTTTCTTTTTCAACATTGAAATAGTCTCCACAGTCCACAATGGACGGTTTGGATAATCCTATGGTGCGGGCCATACCATACTTTAATCAAGTGAGGACTGTGATCATCAAAATATAGTACTGCGGATAACATTTCCCTTTGTTAATTGTTAGTCCCTGTTTGATTTGGATTTTGAGAACCGATTGTGAGTTAGAAACTGATTATTGGTGACTCACTATTGGTTCCTAAAATCCAAAACAACCCGGCTTGAGTTGAGGTGGTCAACAATTGGTACCATATCAAATTGGGTCAACCCGACCCAACCCAGCCCGAATTGGAAATCGGGTTGGGTCGGGTTGAACCCAGCCGGGTTGGACACCGGGTCGGGTCGGGTCGGGTTGGGTTGGAAAAATGGGTTCCTTAGGTTGGCCTCAACCCGACCCGAGTTACACCCCTAACGATGACGAAAAAACTACTTTTCCTTATTCACTATGTGAGGGTCAAATTACGGAAAGTTTGATATTACGAATGCAGGACACCTGTAAAAATATTGACGAATTCCGGGCACCTTAAGAGGAACAACAATTTTGGAAACCTCTATAGATTGGAGGGCTAGGATCAGCCTATGGAAATGATTTTACGGGCAGAACCTATTTATGTTGTGTTCCATCACATGGACGGTTTGGATCAACCTATGATGTGGTATGTACAATTCTTTGTCGGCCCGTGCATTGCACGGGGCTCTTGCCTTCAATGCTGCAATGTTCCTGCCATTTCACTAAGTCGGATTTGTCTAGGGTACTTTCGCCATTTCACTGTTGCAATGTCCCTGCCATTTGCCATGTTATTTGTGGGAATTCTTATTTCTATATATATTTTTATTTCTCAGTCGGAAATCCCGATTAGGTGCCTATGGTTTTCAAAAGAAAAAGAAAATCCGTATAGACTGTATAATATCTATTCTAAATTGATTTACATTTTATTTTTATCAATCTCAGTAGGTAAAATTGTTACTAAGAGCCCAGTCTCTCCGATGGATCAAAAGCTTCGGGAAGAGTTGTGCGTGTTCTGCTGATGTTTTGAAATAGGGTTTGGAGATTTTTATCATGCTTTTTGTTCTTTGGTTCTTAGAAACCGCTAGATAGCGAGATCTTGTTCGGTATCTTGTTCGGTGGTGGAAGCTGGCAATTGGAGAATTGCATGTTGATAGGTTGCTGAAATGATAGAATTAGGTTCTGCTGGAACTATCATTATGATTTGATTTTTTACAGATTCGAAACTTGATGCAGATTTGCTTAGGTTTGTGATATGTATATGATACGTTTACAGTCTTATCTCTCTGCCTCTCAAACACTTTCTCCTCCTTGCAAAAAAATATCCCCTTTCTTTCAAGAAGAATGCTGTCATGAATTGAAGGGAGCCTCTGGAAAAACTCAGTTTCAGGCAAACATTCGATCCATGCCACCCCACAACATTTATTTCTTCCTCCAATAAATCTGAGAAGTTTATTTGTTCTTTCAAAGAAATTTTTTCCCTGTTTCTTCTACTAATTGATCATGTTGCCATTTCTTTGATTATTCTAATATATAATTTCTTCTGAAATTAACAATAATTACGTAGTAATATTGAACAATATTTTTAAAAAGTTATACTAATTCATTAATAAATATTGAAATAAACAAATTGTAAAATACCTTAGTGGCACATGCGGTGCACGTGCATATTTTACTAGTCATCCACTAACACAATAAAATATCAGTAACCAGAATGTGACATAATCCGTGAAGGATTCCATACATCTGAATGTACTAAAGCAAAATGACTCATAACATGACTAACGAGTAACGACTCCAGAGGGAAAAGACACACGAAGGTGCTTCCCGAGTTCACAAGACTTGTAATCAAAAGGCTGAATTGTAGACGACACAGCTGACGACTGGCGAAGCTTCTCTAGAGAAGGGTGGCCTAAGCGACAATGCCACAAGTAAGAATCAGTATAGCTCCACAGAATATGACGATGTGGGCTACTGTCTAAGTGGTAGAGTCCATCATGCTCACGGCCCGAGCCAATCATCGTCCCTGTCGAGAGATCCTGAAAGACACATTAAGACGGATAGAATGAGACAACAATTTAAATGTTTTGTAAGCTGACTAACAGAAATGAGAGTAAAAGGGGATTCGGGCACACACAAAACAAAAGATAAAGTAAGCCCATAATGGGGCGAAAGAGTACTAATACCCGAGATAGGGGTGGATGTCCCATCGGCGAGAGTGACCGAGTGGGAATCAGAGGGAAAATGGCAAAAAGAGCTAAAAGAAGAGGAATTACCAGTGAGATGGTTCGAAGGCCCCGGAATCAATGATCCAGGAGCTGGAGCTACTGAGTAAGGATGCCGGAGAACTACCTATCTGGGCAAAACTCGCAGTGGCTGGACGATTGCTTAAGCGAAGACGCTGAAACTCATCATAATCAGTCCATGAAATTGTCAGTGTATCCGTAGCAGGTGTAGGAGCCTAGCCAGATGGAACAAAAGTATCAAGTAGACCGACGACAGTGATATGGGCTGAGCGTGGAGGTCGAAGCTCAAGATGGAGCTGAAAAAAATATCAACATGGTGGGCCTCTCTCTGACAATGGGTACAAAAGGAGCGTCCTCGGCCGCCACCAAGGTGACGACCAACACGGCGTCCACGGCCACGTCCATGACTAAAGGAGGCACCACCACGGCTCGAACAAGAACCGCTATCATATGCTGCTAAAGCCGAGCCATCAACATATACTGCTACTGAGAAGTCACCAGGAGAGCACTGCTGAACACGGGAACAGACCTCCGTGAGTGAAGGAATGGATCCAGATCTAATAATCTGTTGATGAAGATGTGTGTACTCGGGACCCTTACTCTTAAGGTAATGAATCACACGCGTCTGGTCCCTCTGGCGAGCAACAACAGTAAGATCAGACGTGAGAGGCATAAATACATCAAGCTGCTGGCAGAGGGCTACGAACTGACTGTAGTGGGCAGCAATAGACATATCTCCACGGCGAAATCGTATCCACTCAGAGTACGTGGAGCAGATACGGCTGATGTTGGCCACACCAGAATAAAGAAGGGTAGTCTGATCCCTGACCTGCTTCGATGTAGGAAGAAGCATCAAGGGACCAGCAATATGAGAGGCCATACTTTGCAAAAGTAGTGTACGGACTAGGGCATCCTCCCGTTCCCACCTATCATAGGTAGGATCGGTAGTAGGAGAAGGATCACGATGAATGATGTGGGCCTTTCCACGAGCAACGAGATAAGTCTCGACTGCAACCTGTCAAGTCACATAGTTTGTCCCATCTAATTTGATAGTGGTTATTTGTGGGAATGAACCATCCATAGAGACAGAAGAAGAAGCCGAAGGATAGGGTGTCGCACAGACCCCATGGGTCCACCGGTAAATGGATTCTCAATAACAGGTTCCATAACGACAAACAAGAAGAGATAAATGACAACTTGATTATGTGGCTCATAAAACAAAGACAAATGAAAAGAGGGACAAACTAAATGAGGAGGAACACGCTAAATGCGGCTCCGATGAGAACAGACACATGGAGTAAAGCACAATAAGGCATCCATAAGGAACAAATACGAAGCCGCGAACGAGAGAAAAGTAAAAAGGGATAATAGAATGGCAATCTAGTGCATTAGGGCACTAGGAAAAATAGAAAAAGCTGCGAAGGAATAGAAAATAGTACTTCCATGTCTGTTAGCTAGTCCTTGTAATGGTTTTCTAGTTTTTACTCAATCGTACTTCCATGTCTGTTGGCTAGTCCTTGTAATGGTTTTCTAGTTTTTGAGCAACATGCTTGATCTTGTAGTGAATGCTTTTAGTGAGTTCATTTCATTTTTCATTATCCTTTTTCATTGCTCCATATTAGAGCAGGTGTAGCCCTGTTTGTTAATGAGTATGCACACTAGTTTTGGTTGTTTATTTTCTTACTTCTAGCTACATTGTCTATTAGATGTCCTTTGCTCTTTCAGTTCCCGCAGTCTGGACTTGAATTCCTGAGGAAATTCGTACCGATTCTCTTGCTTTCATATGTTCTTGTGTTTATGAGTTTGGGCACAAATTGCAGGCTTGCTGGTGTCGTATGGATTCTATATCAGAGCCTTTTCTTTGTATTTTACAAATCGACAATTTGACAATCTACAACACATCTGGTGAGTGGACTAATACTTAGTTAACTTTTTTTTCCTGTTTTTTTTTTTTTGAAATGGCAGGATAATTTCATTAAGAAAGGAGCGGGCCGAGATTTTTTTTTTTTTTTTCATCTTTTAATGAGAGTTGATTCAGTTTGGATTACTTGTAACCACTGGTTTGATTCTTTTTCTTTCATATTGGATTTACATAGATCTTTTAAGTAGTGTTTATTTGTAATTGTTGTTTCTTTTCGTGTTATGATTCCTGGTATTGTGGAAAAGCACCTGTGTGGCTGTGTTAGAAGAGTGTTTCTTAAACCATGAATTTCTTTTGCCCAAAATTGACGTGTTGATTTATTCTATTATGTATAGGTGAAGTTGTCTGCGTTCCACTCCCTCATGCTATTGCCTCAATCTGGCCACTTCCATTTGGTCTGCTCCTCCAAAATGCAATTGATGGGAACCGTCCACCCTACTTACCATTCTCATCATCTAGTTCGTTGCTAAATGCACGTGATTTTTCACGTCCAAACAGAGAATCTGGGGTGAGCCAATATAATTTCAATGTACAAAATTCAGTTGTTCATAGTACCACATGGGACACATCTTCAATGTCCTCACATTTGATTCTGAAGCACCCCTTGGAAGAACCCCAGGTATGCATGCTGGTTCTCTTTCCATTGCTCAGTTTTGCTTGTCCCTTTCTGACTTTCTGTTATAGTATAAAAGATTAAATACTGCCCTTCTCCAACAGTTTAAGCTTTTGGAGAAGTCGGTAAGTTTCTAACATGGTATCAGAGCCAAAGGTCTTGAGTTTAAACCTCCCCGTTGTCAAAAATAAAATAAAAATCCACATGCAATGGTCAGCCCAAGGTGGGACCACATGTGCCACTTGTTTGCCAAGTGGGCCACACATGAGGGGGACTGTTAAAGTATAAAAGATTAAATACTGCCCTTCTCCAACAGCTTAAGCTTTCGGAGAAGTTGGTAAGTTTCTAACACTTTCTTTTTCTAACAATCTTTTTCCTCATTTTATTTTGTATGCTGCTGACAGATGAGTACATGTTTCCTCATATGTTTATAGGTTCTTTGCTTATTTTATGGTTTTTGGAAATTCTTAATATCTCCAGTTAGAGAACGACTCTAAATTGGTGATTGTTTCCTGTATGCACACATTAGGCTACACGGTCTAAGCTCGTGAACTTGTTTTGTTTTCCAATATTAGCTGTTTTTTACGTTAATTTATTGCTAACGGGCATAAGAACAACAATTATTTTTTTCGAGACTACTTTACAAATTCACCTTTTATTGAGATAGCCATCCATAACATTGAAACTTGGAGACTGCACATGGTCCGTATGGTTATGATTATTACATTGAGATTGTTCGGTATAAACACATTACATTTCAAAATTTCAATTAGACACATATATATATGTGTGTGTGTGTGTATATATATATATATGGTTTGTGAGCAGCTGCTCAGATAAGCTTATCTGAGCAGAGCTCACAAACCATAGGGGGGCCCACATTTTAGGGTGATCCTAAGCATTCATTTGGAAGGCCCCATCATGGATGGGGTGTGTACCAAAAATAAGCTCCATTGCATCATCTTAGGGTGCCCATTTGTGGAGGGAAAAATGGACAGATACCGTTTGTCCGCAAATCTGCCCATTTTCCCCCTCCACAAATGGAAGGGTTAGGATGATCAAATGGAGCAGATTTTTGGTACACACCCCATCCATGATGGGGCCTTCCAAATGAATGCTTAGGATCACCCCTAAAATGTGCCCCCCCTATGGTTTGTGAGCTATGCTCAGATAAACTTATCTGAGCAGCTGCTCACAAACCATTTCCTCATATATAGGAAAACTGTTTGTGAGCTGGAGCTCAACTAGCTTATATGAGCTCGAGTGCCACAAACACATGGGTCCCACATTTTTTTAGGGTGATCCAAAGCATTCATTTGGAAGGCCCTCCCATAGATAGGTGTGTACCAAAACTTAGATCCATAGGATCATCCTAACCCATCCAAAAGTGGAGGGAAATATGGACATACACTGTTTGTCCACAAATCTCCCCATTTTTTCCCTCCACTTTTGGAGCGGTTAGGATGATCCATAGGATCTGATTTTTTGTGGACACCCTATGTACGTAAGGGCATTTCAAATGAATGGTTTGGATCAACACAAAAATGTGGGCCCACCCTGTCTTGTGCACTCGAGTGCACAAACAGTTTTCCCACACACACACACACACACACACACACACATATATATATATATATATATATATAGAGAGAGAGAGAGAGAGAGAGAGAGAGAGAGAGAGAGAGAGAGAGAGGTTCCTGCAAACGTGTGCAGGTAAGCTTACTTGCACACGTTTGCAAAAACAGGGTGGGGGCCCACATTTTTTGGGGGTCCGAAGCATTCATTTGGAATGCCCTTCCATGGATAGGGTGTGGCCCAAAAATCAGCCCCATTGGATCATCCTAAACCTGCCATTTGTGGAGCGGAAAAATGGCAGAAACATGGACACACAGTGTCTGTCCATTCCCCCCCCCTCCCCCCCCCCGCCCACCTTTGATTGCGTCAGGACAATCCAATGGGGCTGATTTTTGGGCCACACCTTATCCATGGAAGGGCCTTCCAAATGAATGGTTTTGATCCCCCAAAAAAAGTTGCCCCCACACTGTTTTTGCAAACGTGTGCAGGTAGCTTACCTGCACACGTTTGCAGGAACCATTTCCTCATATATATATATATATATATATATATATATATATATATATATATATATATAGAGAGAGAGAGAGAGAGAGAGAGAGAGAGAGAGAGAGAGAGAGAGAGAGAGAGAGGAAAAGGATTGTACGCTCGAGCGTACCAAGCTTATGGTACGCTCGAGTGCCCAATCACATATGGGCCCACTTTGTTAGGATGATCCAAAGCATTCGTTTGAAAGGCCCTATCATAGATAGGGTGTGTACCAAAAATCAGCTCCATAGTCCATAGGATAATCCTAACCGATCCATTTGTGGAGGGCAAAATGGACAGACCACAAATCTGCTCATTTTTGCCCTCCACTTTTGGTACACACCCTATTTATAATAAGGCCTTTCAAATGAATGCTTTGGATCACCACAAAAAATGTGGGACCCATGTGATTGAGGCACTTGAGCGTACCATATGCTTGGTATGCTCGAGTGTACAATCCTTTTCCTCATATATATATATATATATGTGTGTATATATATGAGGAAATGAAGTATGTGCAGCTGCACAGATAAGCTATCTGTGCGTGGCTTACAAACCATAGTGGGGGCCACATTTTTGGGGGGATCCAAAGCATTCATTTGGAAGGCCCTTCCATGTATAGGGTGTGTACCAAAAATCAGCCCTTTCGGATCATCCTAACCCTGCCATTTGTGAGGGAAAAAATGGGCAGAAATAGTGTTTGTCCATTTTCCCCTCCAACTTTGAATGGGTTAGGATGATCCTATAGGGCTGATTTTTGGTACACACCCTATCCATGGAAGGGCCTTCCAAATGAATGCTTTGGATCCCCCAAAAATTGTGGCCCCCACTATGGTTTGTGAGTCATGCACAAATAGCTTATCTGTGCAGCTGCACATACTTCATTTCCTCTCTCTCTCTCTCTCTCTCTATATATATATATATATATATATATATATATATAGGGAAATCATATATAGGGAAATCATATCTGCACCAAGGTGTTTCGATAAACAAGCGCTCCACTTATTTGTCGTGTAGTATTTAAAGGGATTTCAGAGGATATTACGGTTTTCAAAAAGCTCTTTAAATACTACACGACAAACAAGTGGAGCGCATGTTTATCGAAACACTTGGGGCATATATCATTTCCCTTTATATATATATATATATATATATGAGGAAAGTGTTGGTGAGCTTAAGCTCACCAAACTTATGGTGAGCTTAAGCGCCCCGATCACATGGGTCCCACATTTTCTGTGGTGATCCAAACCATTCATTTGCAAGGCCCTATCATAGATAGGGTGTGTACCAAAAATCAGCTCCATAGGATCATCCTAACCCCTCCATTTGTGGAGGACAAAAATGGGCAATTTGTGGACAAATAATGTCTGTCCATTTTGACCTCCACAAATGGATGGGTTAGGATGATCCTATGGAGCTGATTTTTGGTACACACCCCATCTATGTAAGGGCCTTTCAAATGAATGCTTTGGATCATCCTAACAAAGTAGGCCCCAATGTGATTGGGCGCTTAAGCTCACCAACACTTTCCTCTCTCTCTCTCTCTCTCTCTCTATATATATATATATATATATATATATATATATATATATATATATATATATATATATATATATATATAGGAATTGCTAGCGTCCATCACAAGAGGCATTTCACGGCTGGGCTGTCGCATGTCAGACCACCCACATCGTGAATGGGGACAAAAGCACTTGTCTTCATTCACGAGGTGGCTGGTCTGACATGCGACAGGCGAGCTGTGAAATGCCTTTTGCGATGGACCCTAGCAAATCCCAATATATATTTAAATGAAATGGCTTATGGAAAAATCCAACTTGAAAGTTGTTAGATGGCGATACGGTGTACAGGGAAAGAGAGAGTTGATGAGAGAGTGACAGAGAAGTGAGAGACAGAGAATGAGTGAGAGACAGAGAATGAGTGAGAGTTAGAGTTAGAGAATGGCGTGGGAGAGTTGTGCACAGTAACTTGCGTACACACGTACACACCTCCCACAATTCAATATATACCTACACAAGTGTGTAGGAAATGTTTTCTCTCTCTCTCTCTCTCTATATATATATATATATATAGAGAGAGAGAGAGAGAGAGAGAGAGAGAGAGAACATTTCCTACACACTTGTGTAGGTAAGTTACCTACACAGTAGCTTAAAATACAGTGGGGGCCCACATTGTTTGGGTGATCCAAACCATTCATTTGAATGGTCCTCACAGAGATAGGGTGTCCACAAAAAATCAGATCCATAGGATCATCCCAACCCTACGATTTGTGGAGGTAAAATGGACGTGTATAAACCTTCACAAATTAGTCCATTTTTTGCCTCCATAGTTTGAATGGTTGGGATGATCCTATGAATCTGATTTTTTGTGGACACCCTATCTATGTGAGGACCATTCAAATGAATGGTTTGGATCACCCAAACAATGTGGCCCCCCACTGTATTTTAAGCTAGTGTGTAGGTAACTTACCTACACAAGTGTGTATGAAATGTTCTCTCTCATATATATATATATATATATATATATATATATATATATATATACACACACACACACACACACACACACACACAGAGAGAGAGAGAGAGAGAGAGAGAGAGAGAGAGAGAGAGAGAAGGGTTTCTGCACTCGAGTGCAGATAAGCTTATCTGCGCTCGAGTGCAGAACAGGGGTGGGCCACATTGGGGGGGGGGGATCCAAAGCATTCATTTGCTGGGCCTTTTCATGGATAGGCTGTCCACCAAAAATCTGCTCCATTGGATCACCATAGGGTGTCCATTTGTGGGGTGAAAAATGGGCAGATTTGTGGACAAACAGTATCTGTCCATTTTCTCCCCCACAAATGGACACCCTAAGATGGTCCAATGGAGCTGATTTTTGGTACACCCCCATCCATGATGGGGCCTGTCAAATGAATGCTTAGAATCACCCCCCAATGTGGCCCTACTCCTGTTTCCAGCACTTGGGCGCAAATAAGCTATCTACGCTCGAGCGTAGGAACCCTTTTCTCATATATACAGACATATATTAATATAATAAAAAAGTCTAAAATGCCCTTTAAGTGGCGTCAATACATTTAACACTCCCCTTCAAGCTGGAACGTATTTATCATACATTCCTAGCTTGTTACAAGCATCCTTTAATTTGGCAGGACCTAATGGTTTAGCGAACACGTCCCTAATGGTTTAGTGAACACATCTGCAAGCTGGTTTGATGATGATTGAGCGAACATAGTGCATATTTCTCCTCTTTAAATTCTCTGACGAATTAAATGGCAATCTACCTCAATGTGTTTGGTTCGTCATGAAAGACTGGGTTGTTGGGAATATGAATCGCAGACTTGATATCACAGTATAACAGTGCTGGCTCTGAAGATGAGAATCCAATCTCGGAGAGCAAGGGGCGTATGCAATATAGTTCTCTACTCGTATATGACATAGCCATGTAATCTTCTTCTGCACTGGATTTGGATACATTGTCTTGCTTCTTATTTCTCCAAGTTACCATATTACCATCAACGAAGGTACAATAACCAGTTGTAGATCTCCTGTCTGCAAGAGACCCTACCTTATCTGCATCAGTGTATCCCTCTACTCTTTCGTTACCATTTTTCCTTAAGCACAACCCTTTTCTTGGGTACCCTTGAAGTACATTATGATCTAAACTACTGCCTTCCAATGAGATGTACGAGAAGAATTCATAAATTGACTGACCACTCCTACATCAAATGAGATATCAAGACGAGTAATTGTCAAATAAATTAGCTTCCCAACTAAACTCCTGTATTATCATCCTGGATTATCCAACATGTCTCCTTTGTTTGGAAGAAGTGACTAGGGCTGCACACGGTTTGGTCTGATTCGGTTTAGGGAGGTTTTTTGAACCGAATCGATCCCATCGGTTTGGAGAAAATCCATACTGTAACCGAACCGATGGTCGATATAATCGAACCAAACCGAACCGATTTTGACCGGTTCGGTTCACTGTTTCTTTTCCGGATTTGGTGGAGGCCGCCGGAATCAATGGAGGCCACCAGAGATGAGGTCACTCCCCTCATTCCCTTCTCTTCTTTCTATTCTGTCTCCCTCAACTCTTAGCTTTCTCTTCTGCTCGTTCTCTCTCACACTCCAACCCTCTCCTCTCTCCGCAATCTGTAGCTTTCTCCTCTAACCCTAGCTCAAAAAAAAAAAAAAAATCCTCCCTCAAATGAGGCTTTTATGTTGCATTTATATCTAAGGTTGATACCCGTAGGGTGACTACAATGATAGAATTACCCCTAGACCACCCCAAATGGTAAAAATGCCCTCTAATAAGAAGACAAAAGAAAGGAGGTGCAATTTTGAGTTTGGGGCCGGGGGGGGGGGGGGGGGTGTGTGCGTGTGTGCGGGGGCGCAAAAATTGGAGTCTACATGGGGTGGCCAAAATGGGGTGTCTACAGTTTCTCATCGGGTCGGTTCATTTTCGGATTAAAACTAAAAAACCGTCAATCGAACTGGTTCGGTAAAAGTCTTAATCGTGATTGAACCAATGCCTAGAAAAACTGAACCGAACTGGGCCGTTTGGCCACGAAACGTGTTTTGAGACGCTCAATCGTCCCATCAGGGAGGTATTTAATACCAAAGACCCATCATCATCGAACAGGCTGTGCCCCAGAGGGAAGAGAAACCAACTGCCATGTTTTATTTGAATGAAGTGTCGCCATCTCAGCATCCATCGCTGCCCGCCAAATATGATGGGCCATGGCATCTGAAACTGTTTTAGGCAAAGAGACAAAAGAAACACTAGAGACAAAGGAACGTAATGAAGGTGTGAGATGCTCATAAGCAACAAATTGTGAAATAGGATGGGCCGTAGTGCGAGTGCGAGAAGCAATAGGCGAATCGGATAAAAGAGAAGAAGTACCTGATTGAGATTGATCTGACTGAGGACTAGGATCTGCTATCTGAGATGGTGGCCTGGCAGTAGGAAGAATAACCTGGCGCTGTCCTCGAGTGTATACTCTAGGCACAGATGGCGATTGCTCCGCAGTAGTCAATTGCATATCCTATTTTTGCGCAGCAGGGTTATGAAAATCCATGAGAAGCAACTGGGCGTATTGTATGTGCCAATTGCCATTTAGCTAATAAACCCGTGGATATTGAGGTACATACGGCAGATATTGTATAATTGTTCGGTTTTCCGCAATTTTTTCCGTCCCTCTGTGTAAATAACCCAATATTAGGTTCACAATCAGCACGTCCTTGTACAATGCTCAAGGCTCTAGACTGAGTAGCCGGAGCAACTTTTAATTTGTTATGAGCCACCACCTTATTTCCTCTATGAGGGAGAAAAAAATTTGATGAATCCGCGGATATTGGAAAAACAACAATTATTGAATTTATAGATGCTAGAGTGGATCCTAAAGAGATACCACTTCTTCATGAGTTTATCTTGAATCAGGATCTTTTGGCTCAACTTTATCCTAGTTTTGCTGAGGGAGCAACCCCATTTTTCACCTTGAATTGGTCAAAATACGCGGAATTTCTTACTTTTCGTGGAAAAAGAATTGACAGCTTGTACTTCTGTCGTATCAATTATCATTTCAACGATCAACTTTTCCCATCATGATATCTATACTTACCTAGTATTGTCATGATATGAATTCCATTGGACCCAGAAATGATACATTGAAAGAATCATTTTGGTCTTCCAATATCAATAGGTTGATTGTTTCGCTCCTATATCTTCCAGGTGAAAGTGAGAAACGAAAGAATGGGCTTTCAATGGTACCATGCCTTGGATTATAATAAGAAGAGAAGAATCACTCGTCACTGGAGAGGTCAGTAAGGGCGTCGACGGAAAGAATAGGTTGGGCCCCTCAATCGTAGCCGGAGACGGATCAGAAAAATAAGAGGTATCCTCAAAGAAGGTGACATCTGCAGAAACAAAGATTTCCGCAGTCGAGGACCGTAACACTTGTATCTCTTTTTAGTATGAGAGTAGCCCAAAAAGATATATTTTTCTGCTCGTGGATCTAGCTTGTCACGAGCAGGAGCTAAGTGATGGACAAAACTTGTACACCCAAATACACGCGCGATCAAAGGAAAAGGATCACCTAATGGATATAAAACAGAAAATGGTGTCTGATTCGACAAGACAGAAGAGGGAAGCCGATTTGCTAAAAAAACACGCCGTGAGAGCAGCGTCTCCCCAATAATTTTTGTGAACGCGCATCTGGAATATGATGGTACGAGTCATATCTAGTAAGTACCTTATCTTCCTCTGTTGCGAAGTGTATGCATAAGAAGATTGATATATGATACCTCGTGAATTAAAAAAATCATTAAAGCCATGGCAATTAGAAAAATATTCTTTTGCATTATTAGTACGCAAATCAGAAATTGAGCATTTAAATTGATTCGCAATTTCAAAGTAAATTTTTTTAAATGCATTAGAAACTTTAGATCTATCTTTTAACAGGAATAACCATGTAGCACGAGAATAATCATTAACAAAGATAACAAAATAACTAAAACCATATAGTGAAACAGTGCTAGAGGGGCCCCAAATATCTGAATGAACAAGCTCAAATGGACGCGACGACCTATGACTACCACGTGAAGGAAAGGACACGTGAGGGTGTTCTCCCAACTCATAAGACTACGACTCAAAGGAACCAGTCAGAAAAGGTGATTTGCGATGCTTTTTTGCAGAAGGATGACCCAAGCGACAGTGCCACTGATAGGCATTAGTAGATGTTCAAAGAGCAACACCAGCAGGGGTCGAATCAAGCTAGTACAAGCCACCAACCTCGTGGCCCCAACCAATGCTTGTCCCAGTCTTCAGATCCTGAAAAATACGATAAGATGGAAAGAAAGAAACAGGATAATTTAGAGATTCAGTTAATTTACGCACATATAACAAATTGACAGGAAATGAAGAAACATACAAAACCGAAGATAAATGAATGCCATTAGAGATGGACACCATGCCAATCCCAGAGACAGGGGATTTGGTTCCATCATCTAATGTAACGGTAGTAGGGATCCTAGAGACATTTGATTGGAAAGAGGAAAGAATATGAGAATTACCAGCCATGTGGTGAGATGCTCTTGAATCAATGAGCCATGATCCAGAGGCAGAACCAGAAAGAAAATAGGATGAGCTACCTGGTTTAGCGATTGTGGCTATAGGCTGCTTGCCTTTATTACGGATGCGCATAAGTTCCTCATAGTCGTTACGACTAACCACCATGGAGTCACTAGAAGGCGATGCAGCGGGAGCAGGCTGGGTAGCATTAGAAGCTACCAAAGCAGCAGAAGTACAGCGACGACGGAGCTCAGGATGTAGATCATAACAATAGTCAATACTGTGGTCATCCATACGACAATGGGTACATTAACGAGACCCACGACCATGACCTCCCACTTAATCACGAACACGACTACGGTCAAAACCATCACGACCATGGCCACGACCACGACCACCACCATCACGACCATGGCCAAATCTACCAAAACTGCACCCGCGATCAACACGAGTATAAGTAGCAAGTATAGACCCATCAATATGCGGAGCACTGATCGGAGTACCCCTCATACGTTGCTCATGAGAGAACGTGTTAGCAAGAGATGTAAAGAGCTAGAGCTGACGATCTGCTGGCGTAGCTGAAGATAGTCGAGGCCCAAAGAGTCAAGATAGCGAACAACACACAAGTCCTGCTGTTGCTTGGCAAGAATGACAGGATCTACTGTGAACGGCCTAAGCCTGTCAAATTGCTGACAAAGAACCACATAAGAACCGTAATGATCTGCAGTGGTCATCTCCCCCCGATGGAAACCAAGCCGTTCAGAGAAAAGATCACACATCCGAGTGACTTTATAGGCACCGGAGTACAGCGTTGCCGCATGGCCCTAAACCTTCTTAGAGGAATCAAGATACATCATATTAGCGGCCACCTGGGGTTCCATAACACTCCACAGAAAACAACGAATCATGACATTCTCCTGTTTCCATCTCGCATAGGAGGGATCTGTGGTGGGTGAGGAGGCACTCTCAATAAAGCGAACGTTACCCCGACCAAGGAGATATGTATGAACTGCCCTCTGCCAAGGAGGATGATTTTGCTCATCAAGCTTATGGAGGTCATATGAAGAGGGCCCTCCACGTAGGAATAACTAGAAGTAGAAGTAGTAACAGAGGAAGGGACCAAATCTATATTTAGGGAGGCCATTTACTGCGAAGATGAATCGACCGGATCCATGCCAACAACCAATAGCAGACGACAACACAACAAGAATGCTGAGAACAACTAGCAGCAAGCAACATCCAATACACACGAAAGTAACACTATCAACGCAACATCAAGCAACTAACAAGAGGAATGTCAGAAATTAGCCGTCAACCACCAACAATAAGAAAAGCCAATCACAAACTCGAGGAGGCGAGCACCACTACCAACGAAGCCAAAGAAAAGCAACTAGGGCACCGCCAAGCCTCAAATAACATCACCAAACACCCAAGAATCATCAATCACAAAACAAAGGCTAACCACCAATTCGCCAACAGTAATGAACAACTCCACTACCACCAACAACCACAAATCCACAGACAACAACCAACCGACGACCAACAAATCCACCAATCAACGACATAACAAATCCACAAGCTCATAGACAACAATAATCACCACTAGCCCACGACAAACAATCACCAACCACGCTACGACCAACAACAACACCAACAATAGTCACCACCAAACACCACCAGCACCAACAATAGTCACCACCAAACACAAATAATTACAAATCCATAAACAAATGTACCAACAATCACTTTCTGAAACATCAATCCAAAGACAAATTCACAGCAAGAACCGATCACCATCAAATCACAAACACATCACCAACAACAACACCCACAGATGCTATCTCACACAGTAACACACGGTTCCGGAATAAAAAGGAGGCGTCAACACCACAAACTTATGCCTCCAATATTAGAAAAAATCACCAAACGGTTGCCCCGAACCAACCACGAGATGATAAATCTCAAAGAATATCAGTTTATACCATGAATACGAAGGGTCTGAAGTAGATTAAAGGTAGTTTAGGGACTGATTTGTAGGAAGTAACGGATTAGGGATATTATTGTAGGGTTTAAAGAAGGATTAATGATGAACAACACTCTTAGAGTAGAAAGGATGGGTTTATAAAAGTCTCCAAAAATTGAGTTTTAGGGTTTGACGGCACTGATTGGATGAATAGGGTGGGGTGCGAATGGCTTGACGGGTGTAAAAATCCACAAAAAAGGGAGTTTTAGTGCTGTACGACACTGATGGAGTAAAAGGGGTGGGGTGCGATTGAGTTTGGGAGTGTAAAAAAAGGTTTTAGGGTTGTACGATACTATGGAAAAAGGAAAGGAGCGGTGTGATTAGGGTTAGTGTGTGAGTAGGAGTATACTTGATAAGGATTAGGTTTAGGGTTAAGGAAGAAGGGCAGGTGCTGTATGGTTAGAGTTTTAGGGTTTCTAGGATTAGGGTTAGGTTTGAGAAGAGGATGATTTCTTCAAGGGAGAGAGACCCAATCTTCAACTTTGAAGCTTTGATACCATGTTAGATGGCTACATGGTGTAGAGAGAGAGAGAGAGAGAGAGAGAGAGAGAGAGAGAGAGAGAGAGAGAGAGAGAGAGAGAGAGAGAGATAGAGAGAGTTAAGAGTTAGAGAATGGCGTGAGATAGTTGCGCACAGTAACTTGCACACACACCTCCCACAATTCAATATATATATATATATATATATATATATATATATATATATATATATGAGGAAAGTGTTCCTAAGTAGGGGTGGTTATTCGGTTAAAACCGAACCGAAAAAACTGAAATGTTAAAACCGAATTTATTTTGGTTTCCCAAAATTCGAACCGAAACCGAAACCGAATTTATGAGAAACCGAACCGAAACCGAACCGATTACAAATTCGGTTATTCGGTTATAACCGAATAACCGAATTGTGAGAGGAAAAGAGGGAAAAAGGTAAAATTTTGGCTTGGATCGGAGGGCTAGGATCATCCGATCAAAATGATTTTTTGAGCACAACCTAATTAAGTTGTGATCAATCAAATGGATGGTTTTGATCATCCCACAGAGTGCACATAAAGCAACTTTTTTTGGAAAAAAAAAATGGTTTCATCCATTATTTCGGTTAACCGATTTTTTTTTTAGATAACCGAAACCGAAACCGAACCGAAATGGATAAAACCGAACCAAACCGACCAAATCGGTTCGGTTCGGTTATTCGGTTATAACCGAATAATGCTCACCCCTATTCCTAAACTATAGCTTAGATAAGCTATAGCTCAAAAACACATGTGGCCCCACATTTTTTGGGGATCCAAAGTATTCATTTGGAAGGCCCTTCCATGGATAGGGTGTGTACCAAAAATCAGCCCTATAGGATCATCCTAACCCTGCCATCTGTTGAGGGAAAAAATGGGCAGAAACATGGACACACGGTGTCTGTCCATTTTCCACTCCACCATTGATTGGGTGAGGATGATCCTATAGGGCTGATTTTTGGTACACACCCTATCCATGGAAGGGCCTTCCAAATGAATGCTTTGGATCCCCCAAAAAATGTGTGGCCACGTGTTTTTGAGCTATAGCTTAGATATAGCTTAGATAAGCTTAGATAAGCTATAGCATATATATTAATATAAGACAAAAGTCTAAAATGCCTTTTAAGTGGCGTCAATACATTTAACAAAAGTAGTTGAATCTAATCCCATTATTATAGTCATATTGAAAGTAATTTCAATTGATTTCAACCTTATGAAATTCTGTTAAAAATACCTAATGCTATATTTTGCCATTGCATTATGGTTTCATGCTTGTTATTTCAACCTGATGATTTTGTTTTTTGCTTAATTTGGATCTTTAGTAAGCACAGGCATTATAGCCTTTTTTCTACGTTTATATTCTTCCATTGTATGAGGTCTTCTATGACATTGTTTGAGTTACTACCTTGGCAGGCAATTTACACCCTAGAAAAGGGCACGCTAAACCCTATAACAGATTTTGATGAAAGAATAATATGGACTAATGATGCGATTCCTCTGGTGGCATCATATCATAAAGGTTCGTTCACACTTATACTATCATTCTTGCATACATTGCCTCTTTTATGCATTCTTCAATTTTTTTTCTTTCTTGGGCAGGAAAGATGCAGCATTCTGTATGGCTCGTTGAAATTGTAAATCCCAATGTTGACACAGTCTTTGCAAGTACAACAGTTGATGCAGTTACTACTGGGGTGCTATCAAAACAGTTCTCTTTGCAAAGGATATGGAAAGAAAAGTGTTCCCAGTTTGCTGCTAGTAAGGTGTTAGTTTGCTCAGTTGACTACTTGTTACATTTTATGCTGTTTTTTTTTTTAAACTTGGAATTTATCTACGAACCCGGGCGGCACCTTAAATTTTTTTGATAATAGGCAAAAGATACAAGAGGAGGAGATGCCACCTTTCCTCAAAACCCAAAAAACAAGAAAGAAAACACTTAGACCAAATATTAGGAATTCCCACTAACGTTTCATGCTGTGCACCATGCAACATATTGCCGAAACTGATTATGTTGTTTACCAATCAAACTTCCCACGATGATTTCATACTCTACTGACTTCTTTTGTTCAAGTTAGACTTGGTAGTTTTGCTTATGCATTCGATATTTTTGGTGGCTTAGTTGGGGTTTAGAGGGATCCGTACCAGACTATTAATAAAAACTAGTTGCAGAACCTTGCGTTGCATGGGAACGAAAAACAAAGAAAAACAAAGAATCAAATGAAGCGAACGAAAAATATATCTTCAAACCAAAAGCATTATAAATTTCCTACATATAAAACCTTCCAAAGCCAAAAATTGAGAAGGAAATACATTAAAGCAAGAAGTTCTCACTGAGAGAGAGAGCCTAAGGTGATTCGGATGGAATCCTTTTTTTGCAATCTGTTTTACGGACCTCAAACCCATAGAAGATTGATAGAACTCAGCCAAAAATTCTGTATTGTAATAAAAAGGGGAGGAAAACGGGATACAGAGGGGTTGCCAGAAACCAACACGATATGACCGAAATGTTGGTTTCAGAAGAAAGAGTGTAAAAAGGGGAGGAAAACGGGAAAAATATAAAAACAGGATACAAAGGGATTGCCACGTGGCGCACTCACAGAGTGCAGGATTCTGTTTTACTTATATATTATTAGATGTTCATTGCAAGTGCTTATATTTTTGACTTGCTTTATTATATTTGATTAACTCGTTGGGATCTACAGTACCTGTAGAGATGTCAATGTCAATATCAATATTACTCATAAAAAAAATAATATGAATATTATTCATAGATGATTTTTTAATAGGAGATCTGAGGTACATTTGCTTCTGTCTAGTCGCGAGGGATCTTTTAAGTATAAGGTTTTTGACAAGGTGATATTATGTTCATACCCATCCTGGCCGACCAAGGGCATGTGCTTCTTAGATGATATGTACTGCAACAGTCAAACTCGAGCCAGTGGATAGAAAAAACCTTTCCTACTGTTATTTGGCTAGTCTAGACAATTGCTTTTAGCTCAAGGGCATAAAATGATGGTCCTTTTCAGTAAGGGGAGAGAAGGGGGCCCGTATTCGTTTCTTTAAATTCCTCTACTGCCTACCTTATCTATTTGTAAGAGACATTCAAATTCACATTAAGCGTTTTCTACTGGAGTACTCCACATGCGGAACTTTTGGAGTACTCCACATGCGGAACTTTTCATCCTTCTTCAATGATTTTAATATGGAAGTTATGTTCATACCCATCCTTCAAAGTCCCTCTACATTTGGAAACTAACTTCTTCATAGTTTATATGAAAGTAGGAGGGACTTTGCCAAACTAAGAATATATAAATTGTATCTAATGGCACGATAAAATGGATTTTATGTGTTTAACATACTTTCTTTTTATATCCATGGCATTTCTTTGTTTTTCCTTTTGTAATCATTATGGAGCCAAGTCAGTACACAACACATTACCAAGTTTTTGGTTCTGGATGACAATTTATTAAGACCCTTAGCCTTCTCCTTGAGGCATATCAAATATGTAATTTTGACGTGGGAAGTTAAGTGTTCGGCACATGTGCATATTCTAGTACCGTTTGTGTGCTCAGATAGTGAATTCATGAGGTCCGTCCTGGGTGCACTGGAGGTATGCCTTTTTGCATGCATTTTTGTTTTTACAGTTTCTTGTGGGAAATAAGGATATAACTTTTCTTTATTACATTTATGAATGCTTTGTTCTTGCTGTTCAGTGTCGTTGATAGTGCTAATGACTGTCTCTTATTCTTCTATCCTGTTTCAGGTGTTTCTGGCGACCGATGATGATGGGGTGCCTATTATTTGTTTTCTGCTCCAAGAACAGAAAAAATTACTCTCTGTACGACTTCAGACGGATGAAAGAAATACTGAGATTCTTGACATTGAATCACATATGGGCTGGAATATGCCTGCAGTTACTGCTGCACCTGTGATTGTGACACGTCCAAGGTGGTGGTACTTCATTTTTTGTTTCCTAATTTCATTTGTATACCAAGCATGGATTTAAATTTCGGTTTCGGTTTCGGACATAGCCGAAACCGAAATTTCGGCCGAAATACCAAAATTTCAGCCAAAATTCGGTAAAAAATCAAAGAAAATTTCATTATTGTACCGAAATTTCTGCCAAAATTACCAGCAGTTCTGAAATTTGGTAGCCGAAATTGCGGGTTTGGGTGATTTCGGTTTCGGTCCCAACTGAAATCCGAAATTTCGGTATTTCGGCCGAAATTTAAAACCATGATACTAAGGACATAAATTTCTCCTCTTGGCTTCTTTACTGCAGAATGAAAGTTGGGCTGCTACCAGTTGCTGACATCGTCGTCTTAGATACCGAAAACAACCTTCTTCTTTATGTAAGCTCTACCTATGTTGCTGCTTATGGTATGCTGTATTTGTCTTTGGAAATTTTGTTACCCTTCTCTGCCTGAGTACATTTGACATTTTGTAGATACCTTGTGAATGTTTCAAGAAATTCTCTCAATTGCCCGGATCTTTTAGTGGGTATCATATGTTAATTACTTTGAAGACAGATGGTAATTTTGCTTATAAAATAATGACTTGAAGATTATATTGCTTTATTATTGATTTTCATAATTGGGATTTATAATCCAACTTGTATTCCGAACAGTTGGCTGGCTATTTTTGTGAGCAGGTCATATCCCTCTAGCTGTTATGTTCTACTCATATGAGTGTCAAATTGTCAAAACCTCTGAAGTATTCATTGCAATTATTTTTTTATTGGGCTTAGGTCATTGCACCTGGGTTGGCCACATAAACGAATACTGGATATTGTGCTTTTATGCCTTGGATCTAATTGTAAGAAACTGTAGCAGCGATGCATCTTATGGAGATCATTGACTTAATGCAAATTTTAACACTAGCTGAAAATGCTCAGAAATTAAGCATTTGGCTCATTAAATATTTGTCATAAGGTCTACCCTACTCCATGGTTTTAAATTTCCACCAAAACCAACACGATATGACCAAAATGTTTCTATTTCCCCTGAAACGGAACGAAATGACCAAAATATTTCTATTTCTATCCTCACTGAAATACCTATCAAAACCAAAACACATATTAAACCAAAAGCGTAAGTGTATTAGTTGTATACTATACTGGTATATGCAACATAATTATATTTATATGAATTGCAGCGAAGGACGTGGGTTGGAGCCTTGCCGGGACCATTGGCTCCAATTTAAGAAGGATGTAAAATGTGGTATATGTATTATTTATGCATACTTATATGAATTACATGTGAAATGTGATATGTACTGAATTTTCCGACATGCGTAACAACTCATGTCACTAGTTGTCCGTCATTTGTATATGTTTCCTCATGTTTCCGTGATTTTATAGGATTTTCATAGAAATTTCCATCCAAAATCGACATGTTTCCATTTCCATTTCCATCACGACTGAAACGCTTACCGAAATCAGTACCTGAAACCTTAACCTACTCTGCTTCATTTGATCACTTGCACCCTTTTCTTTTTTCACATCCACTAACCTGCATTGCTTTGTATTACAAGATGAATGCCATGTGAAAATTTCTAAGGGATGTCTTTTGTACTTTGCTAAACATTGAGGAATATATGTTTTTGAATTGATGAAGGGTTTTAGACAGATGACTAAAAACTTTAGGAACATGACTATAAGTCCTCATTCTGGATCGGCAGACAGGGTTTTCGTGCACAAGTAGTTGTGGTTCCACCAGTTGCAGCTGATGATTTAGTTTCGAAGGGAAAACTCATTTGATGGATTCTAACCAGGTACACACGTCTCTCTAGCCCTAGGTCCGAGTGAAATCGTAGAAAAATCAAGAGGCAAGAATACTGCAGACGTAGAGGTTAAATACTAGGGAGATAAGGAGGATGTTGTTCTCACAAATTGTGTTGTAGATCCAAAATTTGAGATCATGCACGAAAGAATGACAAACCAGTTTAGGGTTTTAGGGAACAAAAGAAACCCTAATTCTAGCCCAAAGATGTTTTTTGATGGATTCTAAACGTCCCATTCGATTATGAGGTGTGATATACTTTAAAGGCCCCTCAACAACCACAAAAATGGAAGACAGATGGAAAATGAAATTTTTTTTTGAAATATGTTTGTTAGTTTCAGATGGAACATGGTTTTCTGAGTGGACTTTTTGAAACATTATTTCCAGTTAGAATTTTCTGTGATTTTTTTCAAATTATAACCATAATTCAACCTCTGTTTAGGGTTTTAGGGAACAAAAGAAACCCTAATTCTAGCCCAAAGAGGTTTTTTGATGGATTCTAACCACCCCATTCGATTATGAGTGGTGATATACTTGAAAGGCCCTTCAACAACCATGAAAAAAAAAGACAGATGGAAAATGAAAAAAAAAACTTTTGAAATGTGTTGTTGTTTTCAGACCGAACATGGTTTTTTGCGTGGAATTTGGGAGATGATTTTTTCAACACCCCCCCCCCCCCCCCCGGCCCCCCGTGTAGGTTATGCGCTTTTAACATGATTTGACGTCAGAAAAGTGTTGAAGTCTGCCCACAATTTCTTGAGGGGGGGGGAGCTCATCTCCCTTTGAAACACTATTTCTATTTAGAATTTCTGTAATTTTTTCAAATTATAACCATAATCTTTCATTCATGTATCTATCTGGAAATTTCCAGAATGGAAGAGTTCAAATCCGTAGAGATTTTCACTTCAATTGCATGAGACCCACCCATCAAAATTCATATTAAGTCCCTCGTATTCATTTCCCCAAACCTACAACTGGTTGCCGTGAAATTTGATTTTAACTAGCTAACATCTGGAGAATTTCAAATATCAGGGCTTCTTTGGGTTAAATGTTGTTGTTGTTGTTGTTATTATGATTATGATGATGACGATGATATGCAACATCATCTATTTTCTATGATTCCATTTGAATTTTTGAATCAAGATATTGTTGGTACCTCCTCACAGTCACAACCTTATTTGATTTGTAGTTTAGGCTCACACACAGATATATATATATATATATATATATATATATATATATATATATATATATATATATATATATGAAGAATTGGTTTGTGAGCAGCTGCTCAGATTAGCTTATCTGAGCAGGAGCTCACAAACACATGTGGCCCCACATTTTTGGGGGATCCAAAGCATTCATTTGGAAGGCCCTTCCATGGATAGGGTGTGTACCAAAAATCAGCCCTATAGGATCATCCTAACCCTGCCATTTGTGGAGGGAAAAAATGGGCTGAAATAGTGTCTCTCCATCCCCCCCCCACCTTTGATTGGGTTAGGATGATCCTATAGGGCTAATTTTTGGTACACACCCTATCCATGGAAGGGCCTTTCAAATGAATGCTTTGGATCACCCCAAAAATGTGGGCCACATGAGTTTTTGAAGCAGCTGCTCAGATAAGCTATCTGAGCAGCTGCTCACAAACCATATTCTCTCTCTCTCTCTCTATATATATATATATATATGTGTGTGTGTGTGTGTGTGTGTGTGTGTGTGCGCGCGCGCGTTTCTACGTGTTGATCAACAATTTCCATTTCTAATTGTTGAAGCAACACATTACTTTTGCCTTGCTTAAACTAATTTTTTATTTTGGTATTTCCATACACGGATTGCATGCTTATTTAATAATACCTTGTTGTAACTAAGTATGATTTTTTCTATTGGTTCAGACTTTTATGGGTTTGTTTGATAATTTGCAGTCAGGAAAGCAATGCCTATGTAGATATTATTTGCCTTCTTCTCTAGGGAAAGGTTTAGTTACAAATACTGGGGAGCCTTTAGAATTAGCAAGCAGTTCCCTTGACATGAAGATTAGAGGAATAGCAGATGCTGTTGATGGAAGAATTAATGTAATTGTCAATAATGGCCAGGTACGCCATTCTTCCTTACAGTTTGATGCAAACTAATTTGCTAATGTTATACCATTCATTTTTTTTTGCTAATGTTACAACGTACGATATATATATATATATATATATATATATATATATATATATATATATATATATATATATATAATCACTCTTTGATGATGATTGCTTTCATATTCTGTATTATATATTTTTTCCAATTGGATGAGTTTAGACAGTGTCTCCATTCATTACTTTTCAGATACAGATGTGTCTTGATCACCTCAAAATCCTACACATCTCGCCATTGTGGGATACACTTTTCAATATCCATGTGACACATCAGAGACATTGGAAGAAAATATAAGAAATCATGAAAAAAACAGTAGCAAATTGTGATAACCTATTTTGATAAGATCTATAACATATATTTACTTGGAACGATGGTTGATCATCTTACTCTTACTTGTTTGGCTATTGAATGCTACTATATATATATATATATATATATATAATCACTTTTTGATGATTGCTTTCATATTCTGTATTTTCAATTGGATGAGTTTAGACAGTGTCTCCATTCATTACTTTTAAGATACAGATGTGTCTTGATCACCTCAAAATCCGACAAATCTCGCCATTGTGGGATACACTTTTCAATATCCATGACACACATCAGAGACATTGGAAGAAAATATAAGAAATCATGAAAAAAATAGTAGCAAATTGTGATAACCTATTTTGATATGATCTATAACATATATTTACTTAACTTGGAACGATGCTTGATCATCTGACTCTTACTTGTTTGGCTATTGAAGGCTATAAATTGTCTATTTTTGTTTACTTTTTTTTCTCCACAATTCTGACGTATATTCAAATGTTTCAAAATTTGTATTGACTTCTGAGTTCATTAGAATCAACTTGCTTTTATAGTTCTATGATATATGAATAATAATAATAATTAGGGAAGGACAACTTGCTAACAATCCATCATTCAGGGGATATATTACAAACTTAAAGCATTCAGTAATGGCTCATGACAAAGATATTTTTTTTTTCAAACTCGTAATTTTTGTAGGAACCTGGGCCGGCACCTTAAATTTTATTAGTATGGTACAAAGAGGGGGACATGCCACCTTACCTTTAGATCAACAAAACTCATAGAATGAACCTGTTACCTTAGGAATGCTTGGAATGCCAGGGAGTCGCATCTCGCGGCACCCTTACCTACCTTTGGAAGATCTCTCCACACTGAGAATACTTATTATTCTTCCTTCACTAAACTGATCTGACAAATTAAGCTTCAAGTGATGGTGAAGTGGTCTAAGTTCCTGGCAGTAATACTTTATAGACCTTGAGGGGGCGGTCCTTGTTAGTGGAAATCATATCAATGAGGTCCTTACTATTAGTCTATTAGATTCCACTTAAACATTTGAGAAACCAAAGGCTTTACAATATCTTAGGCCATCTTGAATACTTATTTCCGCCTAGATATTGGTCCCTACTTCTCCTGAATAGTGAGAGAAACCAAATATAGTGTCACCTTCAAAATTTCTAATGATTCCACCACCCCTAGGTAAACCTGGATTGTCCTTAGACGCCCCATCAATATTTACTTTAAGATCTGATATCTTTGGCTTTTCCCAACACACGGCGATAACCCTTTGCCTTAGTTATCGATGTTGTTTTATTCATCGTTTCGTTTTGGCCAGTGGAACGGAATACTTCGGCGTTTTGGCATTTCATTTAGGAAAAGACACTACGACAACTGGAGTTTTTTTTAATAGTTAAAAATTTGAAAAAATCCCAAAAATTTGAAATTGTTTAAAAATATACGAGCCAAATATTTTAAAAACCTCTTTATTGCTTAAAAATTAAATTTAGTGTAATACATCGAAAAAATTACAAAATACAAGTCCAAATCAAATCTCATCGCTCAATCGGTCAACCGTCTTCTCCTGAATCCTCCTAAGGGTTCTCGCAAGAGGGATCATCATACCCAATGGAGTGGTTGTCCTCATTGTCCTCCCAATATAACTTTATCACAGAGAGCGCAAATTGGTTTGTTTCGTTGAGCCGGCAATACTATTCCGTAAGCCTATCCCAGGTCATCTGATCTAGTGAATGCGGAACCAATAAAGGAGGCTCCTGTGGAAGGTCCCGAACTCATTGTTTTTAAAATTCAATTCAAATTAAATAGGAATAAAAGGAAGGTATACCGGGGATCTATTTTGAGTATGTAAATGTTGTGAAGAAATGGAGTAGAAGCCTTCACTTCACTTGAAGCCTTTGGAGTTGAAGAAAGTAGTAAAGAGTAGTATAGAGGTTATCTATACCAAGGTTGCCAGAGCGAGAATCAAAAAGCGGGAATCAAAAGCGGGAATCAAAGGCTCCGGGAATGGTCGGAAGCGGGAATCGTGAAGCCGCCGGAGAGTGTCGCCCAGGAGTCACCTGTAAGATACCCCAATTTTCCATGTCATCTAACCAGCATTTTTACCGCTTGCAACTACTGTAAATAATTTGGTCCATTCAATTTAACTAGGACCATAGGCACCGATATGTTATTTAGGGGGCATCACTCTATTCATAGCCATTCTGAAACTTCTGGTGTTGGTAGAATTGGTATCAGTGCTGTTGTTCGACATTTCTCTTCATGCCAGCAATAGTAATCAAATAATATTTTGAAACAACATTGATAATTTAGGGTTCCGGCACATACTATGAGGCCGAGAAAACACAAAATGGATTACTTATACACTAAACAATCGAAGGGAAAACCTGACCTATTGTAGATTTACACAAAGGCTGGCCAAAATTGGATTCCAGGCATGCTAGGAATTCTGAAAAAACGCCCAACGAAAAAATCGCCCCTATAGAGTTGATATCTGAAGCCAAAACTCCAAGGCTTTATGCTCATGATATGGGATATCCATGGTTAAAATTTCAGCAAAAAAGGGCAACGATTGATAGGGTAAATAAAAATCACAAAATATGTTGAAACTCGGAAAAACCCAACGAAAAATCTCACCCTCCCCCCCTTAGGATCTTAATCTAGGTATAAAACTTTAGGGGCCGTTTGGATACGAGGATTTTAGAATTCTGGATTTCTTCAAAATTGTAGCTAGGACATAAGAGAAGAAGCGGACCAGCTGTCGTTTTTTACTCGTTTTTGACTTCTCACCCTTCTTTCCGTCGGCAGGAGAGTAGCAGATCCTCCCATATTTCCAGGTTTTAGAAATTTAGGATGCGGGAGAGATTTTTAAAACATGAATTTCTCACTTAAAGTCCAAGAATCGCTGTTGGGACAGCGTACAACAGCTTGGTCATGAACCCTCTTTTACACTGTTTTCAAACTAAAAACCTGGATTCTAAAACCCGTGTATCCAAACGACTCCTTATGGTTTTGTTATACATGGGAAAGGAACCTCTTGGTCAAAAGCACATGAACAAAGAACAACTCTTAGTACAGAAAATAGAAAACCCTAAACATACCCTGAAATAAACCACCAAATTTCGTGAACACATACCGCTTTGATTCGCTTGACAAGACGTATAGGGCCTCAAAATATGTCCATCAACCAACTGCTTCTTGTGACAATCAATGGATCAGTACCTTACATGGTGGTTCCGAACCACGAAGAAAATAAGAGATCTACCAAATATTAGTGGGCTGAGGAAAAAATGTGGTTGAATCGGGCGGAGGATTGGTGATCCCCACAATGTCATTACCATAATTTTGGATGGAGGAATAGATGCAGAAGGTGTCAGCAATCTAGATCGAATCTGACCCCCTCACCAAGTATACCTCGGGGAGGAGGGGAGAAACCCACAGTGAATCTCTGGCATGACCAACGTAATAGACAACAAACCTGGTTTTGCTCTCCCTGTCAATGTCTTAATTTCAGATGGCGGGAGAAATGTCGCTGGTGTCACCGGGCCAGCATCCCCCTAAAGTGGGTTCCTCGTACTAGCTCATCTTCTAGGGAAGTTCTCGATGGTGGTGAGGATGACCCTTGGCCTGATTCGGGTAAAATCCTCCGTTATAACAATTCAGGGTTTCCATCTTTATCTATCGCGGGTAGGGAAGTGGAGAAACGTATGGGCTCCTTAGAGCTTGCCTGATAGGGAGAACGAAGAATCCTAATGAGACCTTGCAGGAGCTCTGGAATTGGGCACAAGCGTCCTGGGAAATCCCATCTTTACATTGCCCCTCTATATTGGCGACAAATGAAGTTCTCTTTATGTTTGAATCTGAGTCTCAAGCATTACAGATTCTTGCTAAGGGATCTGAGGCCTTGGACAATCACTTGCTCTCCCTCTCACCATGGAAAAAAAAATTCATTCAGGCTGAGGAGGCTCTTTGGGTTTGCTTTTTCGGTATCCCATTGCACGCCTGGGTTGTCTCAACGGTGGAGGCGCCAGGTGCCCTCTTTCGTAAGGTTGTAGAAACCAAGATGGAAGGTAACCATCAAAACTGCATGAGTTATGTCTCGGCCAAAATTGTAGCTCCCCGCTGGCACTTTCTTACTTCTTGTGTTAAGCTCAAAATTTCAGACCAGACCTATACCGTTGGGGTTGAGCTTTCGCAGGAAACCCCCGCTCCAGCTATTCCTGGATTGGGTTCTTGTTCGTCGGAGGAACTACCTCTGGCGAGGAAAGGGTGTTTGCCTGGCGAGCCATTGAACCCCGTAGGGATTTCAAATTTCAAATCTACCCAATCAAATCTTCAGGTCGGTGCGCCCAAGAAAGCCCATTTGGCTCAACCCGAAAATCTGTCGGTAAGTCCCAAGATACCTAAACCTAGAAACTCTACCCCTGGGCGGAAAATTGATTGCTTGGACACGAATACCAAGCCAGCTGGCCTGCACTTAAGAGTCAGAAAAAGCTTTGACTATCGAGCCACTGGAGGTGTCTATGATAGTTCTAATCCAGTAGCCAAGGGGCCAAGCTCTCAAGGAATTATGAAAATACTGGAGAATACCTTGGCTTCGAAATCAGGATCAAGGAAGATAAATAACAGATTGTTCAAGCTCCTAAAATCTTTTTCTAAATTTGGTAGGTTAGGTCCCATATGCAGCTAATTTCATAGTTTTGGGCCCTGAATGGATTCCCCTAGTTTCGGGTCTATACCCTGGCACTGGATAGGGGGTGGGTCCAGGATTGGACTATTACTAAATTTCTTTCTTAGTTAGTTTTGAGTCAAAGGTGAGGTGGGCGGGGGAATATGCAAGCGACCATCAAATCTCTGATCTATGCAACTGCTTTCAACTCTCACCTTGGGAAGGTGAGCAGGGTCCTTTGGATGGGATGGCTCTCTTAAAGTAAAAACTGAGCAGAATTTGCAAGGTTTTATGGGCATCCTTCATATCTAAGCAAGTAAAGATGGAAGAACAATATCCCTTCCGCCATGAATCATCTGCATGTCCAGGAGGCTTCAGTAGGAAGCTGCTCATGGAGATTATGGTGTTGGAAAAAATCCTTCACAAGATGAGAAGAATGACTTATGATGAAAGGATAGCCTCCATCAACGCCCCCTCATTTCATGAGATCTCTGGAGATCTACCAGAAGATAGGAGCCGCCGGAGGAGATTATGGGACCTTTCGAAGGAGGTAGCTATTTCCTATCTGGAGGAAGAAATTGAGACTCGATCAAGCCTTGGCTTTTTGGAAAGAAATCCAGAAGAGGTTGACATGGGTTTGCCGACTTCCCACCTCCAAAGCCTTCTGGACGAGCTTGGGAAATGCTCCTCTTAGTTGAACTCGGCGGGGTTGGGATGGCTTTGAGTCTTGAACAAATTCCTGAAATTTTGATGGTTGTTGGTGGAGGGAGATGCTGGATGAAGGGTGAAAAGACTGTAGGATAGGGTGTTTGCCTCGGTATGGTCGGGGTAAGCTTCTTATGGTAAGGACTGTGAGCAATGCATTCGATATGTTTTATTTACCCTTTTTGGCTCAAGGTATGCCCTGGCCAGTTTTATTTGATGCTATATATTGCCAGGTGGGACTCCTGGTCCCCATTGTAATTTTCTATAGTATCAATGAAAATATGTCATCTTTCAAAAAAAAAAAAACCAAATATTAGTGGGCTGTGATCAGGGCCTTACAGGATTGAGAGTACTTTAGTTCTTGCTCTGATACCAAGCATAAATTGTGAGATGGATGACAGGAAAGAGAAACAAGATGGAAGAAAAGGAGGAAGAGATGGAAGACTTGGGAGAAAACGTGTGAGAGAATTAGATTGATGTGGTCGACCAGTCTATCCCTTCCTTACTGATTAATAACACAATTTTGCCATTTGTAACTGCAAAAGAGAAAATTACACTCATACCCCTCTAAAGAAGAAGTAACCCCATAATAACCCCTATATCTACATAAATTGAAGCATTCTTAATGAAAAGTTTCTAAAGAAAAAGAATAAGGTTACGACTTATGAATAGAATAGATGCAGCACATTGCATAGATCTAGCATAATAACACACCACAAACACATGGATCTAGCATAATAACACACCACAAACACATTGCTGTACTTATATAAGCAGTCGAAACAAAGGTAAGAGAAATTCTCATGTATTATTTTTCCTGTGAGTGTCTCTGATAGTTCTGCTATCTGCGGTTGGTGTTTACAAATATTTGGCGCCCTGTATTCAAGGGTTATTTGGTGGAAACTGGAAAGACTTCTTTGAACTCATCTCTCAAACGTAAGACCTGTGCAGTCAGGCAGAGGACATCAAATCCAAGATATTTATTTGAATGCTTAAATTCAAGTCTCAAGCCATCTTGTCCAGGAGTTAGCTTCACTATGCACATAGACAAGGCACCAAGGAGATTATATTCCAGACAAAAGCAATATAATGTCCATGCAATTTGGATTTTGAGTGTTTTGTAACTTTTTTACGCATGGTTTCTGGGATTGTTTCACTTAGACAACACCATATGTACTATCTAGGAATTGATCTTCTTGCATTATTCTATTTAGGGATTGATTTTTGGTGTTCCATTTGTTACTTTCGGCCTGTGTAATGGCATTGCTATGTTTGATGTTTCTGCAGATGTTTAGATGTGCATTGCGACGCAGCCCGTCATCAACTCTGGCAAATGACTGCATCACAGCAATGGCTGAGGGGCTACATCCATCTTTATACAATCACTTTGTTTCCCTTCTCTGGGGAGATAATGCTTCCGCCTATTTGTCTAATGCTGATTCTGGTGTTGATGCAGAATGGGATTCTTTTGTCAGTGTTGTGATGCATCTATGCAGGAATTCTTGTTTAATTCCTCAAAAACAATCCAATATGATTCCTGGTTCAACTTGGGAGTTTCTAATCAACAGCAAGTTTCACATGAATTACTGCAAATTTGCCTCTATTACTGGAATTTCTTTTCCTTGTGCACCTGTCTCGTTCAATTCTGATCGCTCTGGTTCATACATACTGGATGAACATGCCCGAGAGAAGTCATTCTATGCCCAGCTTTTGGTGGAGACACTGGATTCCCTTCATGCACTCTATGAGAATTTGAAGCTTGATAACCTTCGGAAGCAGTATGACCCCTTTCATTATATGTTTTCATATGTGTTATTGATGTCTGGTTTTGATTTATGACTGCATTATGAAGTGCTTCATATGGTAGTTTGCATGTGCAAATTTAGCAATTGTATTGAGCTTTAGATTGTTCATATGTTTGCATGGCATCTTATCAGCCCTGAAGGTTTATACTTCTTAAATGTAACATCGGCGGTTGTATCCGCCAATGCAACACGAATTCCTATTTCCTCCCTTTTCTTTTTAGCATTTAATTTAGTTTCAATTGCTTTTGC
This sequence comes from Tasmannia lanceolata, assembly GCF_043159265.1. Classification (NCBI taxonomy): domain Eukaryota; kingdom Viridiplantae; phylum Streptophyta; class Magnoliopsida; order Canellales; family Winteraceae; genus Tasmannia; species Tasmannia lanceolata. Next base: position 44,531,038 of record NW_027518679.1, read on the forward strand.
CGGAATTAAGGGTTGTATACCAAATCCCACCAAAATATACTTGAATAAAGCTTAAAAAGACCAAATCGAAGCATGAATTGACTTATCGAATGCAAATTTGTTGAAGTGGGGGCTTTTTTCTATTTGAGGTAAAAGGCCTAATGTTCTCTCTACTTTATATGTGGATTAGCTATAGAGCATATAAAATATGAATTATATCTTCTCTGTATTTTTCTAATCTTTCATTTTTAGTATACGATTTGTTTTGTATTCATTTTTTGATGTTTTACTTGTATTTTCGGTGTAGGGTTCTAATATGATGCATGGACATTTTTTTAAAGTTTGAAGTACAAGTGGGGCACATGTTCAATGATCCAAACCATTTATCTATTAGAGCATGCATAAAAATCCACTCCCCTCGAATGATTTTAACCCTCCAATTTGTGGCTGTGAATATAAAGAGGGTTACAATCGTCTAGTGGGATTGGATTTTGATGAATCCGTAGCAAGGCCGAGGAAATAAATGGTTTGGATCATTGAGTAAGTCGGCCCCTTGTACTTTTGCCGGCTGATAATTTCCTTGAAAAATATACGCATCTGTTGTATTAGAACTCTTTGTAGGCTTTATCTATGAAGTTATGCATCTATTTTCTTATTTTACATTTGCTTATTTTTTTTATCGTTCTTTCTATTGCAATTTTATTTCATATATAATATACTACTTGTAGTACCTTTCCTTACAACCTTGTGTTGTGTGGTTGCATACATACTTAGACTGTTCATTTCACCCCTTCCGGGTAAACACCCATTACGGGCGAAATACCAGCGGCTGGAGGAGCAGCTGGACCTATGGAATAGCCCACATCTCTTTGTTTGTGGTTTAGATCATTGAGCTAGTATCCCCCACTTGTACTTTTGCCTGCTGATATTTTTCAACACATCCATCATATAACAACCCTTTTTAGGCGTTATCTTCGATGTTGTGCATCTATTTTCTTATTTTTTATCGTTTTTTGCAATTTTATTTTATATATAGTATACTATTTGTACCACCTTTCCTTATAACATTGTGTTACTTTTGTAGTTGCATACATACTACTTTGTTCATTTCTCTAGTGGTTCACTTGTTTTTACACTTTTAATTTATTGAAGATAAAAAAAATGATAGACAAAGAGATACTATTAGGAATAAGAGGCTCGTTGTACGCTAGAAACATTATATATCATATTTTGATTATATATATTTGTTATAAAGCTGTGCAGAAAATTATTTAAAATTAAACAAGAATATGTAGTGCGAGACCACAAGCCGAAACCACAATGATATGCACACTTTGAGCTTAGTTTTTCTGGCAGTGATATAACACCCTGACAAAGGCATGTTGCCGAACCACCAAAATCTTGCATTTCTTACTTTGTGTGATTGCATTTCTTGCATCTCTTCTTGTTGCTTTTGCTGCAAAGCGTGTTTGATCCTCTTTTGAGAGATTAGAAATATGATGCTTTCTACAGAGTAGTATCAGATCCACCGGGTTTTGTGATTGCAGCGATGACGAGCACCAAGTTCGAGATGGAGAAATTCAATGGGACATGCAACTTCATCCTATGACGAAGTTGCATCAAGGTCTGGTGAAGGGTTTATTAGGGCTAAGGTAAGAAACCAGAAAAGATGAGCGACGTCGATTTGGAAGAGCTTATATGCAGGCAATTAGTGTAATTCGCATGCGTTTGGCGGATGAGTTTATTTACCACATAATCGGCGAAGAGAAGGCTACTGAGATTTGATGCAAGCTCGAGTCTCTACGGGGTGAAATTGCTAACCAAAAAATTGTTTCTCAAGAAGTAACCATATGCTCTTCGGATGGAAGAAAACTCAAGCTTGTTAGGACTTCTCAATACTTTCAACATGAAGGTCTCAGAACTCTTGGCATCTCTACGATTCTCCGACGACCACTTCGTCACTACCCTCTCTTTGGGAAGGATACGTTGCTCACAATCATAGTTTTATATTTCGGCAGAAATATTTCAGTGTCGGTTTGGACCGAAACGGAAACTACATTGAATCGTAAAAATACAGGATTCCGAAATTTCTTTTTTCACCCCTTTTTACAAAATTTCCACTGAAATGTTGAAGATTTCCCCCGAAATTTAAAAAATTACCCCTGAAATATTAAGATTTCCACTGATATCCGAAATTTCCACCTAATCAATTGATCTTTTCATTCTCTCCGTTGTTCAGATGCTTGAAGAAATCATGTTTTATTCCTTTTTCTTTTCTTGTTTTTTCATATTGATCTTGATTTCTGATTTTCCCCTCTTTTCTCTCCCACATTAGTTTTGTTTTTATACAATGATGTCTCTTCCACGGTTGTTTGTGGCCTTCCAGATTTGCCAAGCAAAACGATGCATTACTTTTATTTTGCTATAAGCCTGTTGGCTGCATACATGCCTCCCTTTCCTTTTTTCTGTAGAATATAGAAATGACCAAATTTTCCGTCAATTTCACTTTTGTCTTTATTTTAAAGATGAAATCCCAATTTTGTAGTGTTTTCTTTAAGAATATAATATGGCAGCATATGACTTGTTCTCTTCCAGCTCACATTGAAGTTGAGGATACTAAACAAGATGGGGTAGATAATCGAGATGCATAATACTTTGATAAAAATTACAATTTAGTATGGCTTTTTATCTAGGCTCATGAACAATTGTTATGTTTAAGTCAATGTTTTTCTAAAAATTTTGGTGTTAACTTTTACATGTAGAGAGATATTTTTAGGATTTTGATGTTACCTGTACATGTATAAAGATACGCAAGCACGTGCAAACATACCCTTTTTTAATCCGTTTTTCATTTTTTTGTAACGCCCTGACACAACCGTGTAGATATTGTCCAGTTCTAGGCCGCAGCCCTCCCCGGTTTTGTTCTTCCCGCAGGAAAACACGTCTTCACAGGGAATGGGGGTCTACGACATATAACCTAGAAACTTTCTCTCTCCGCTTCCGATGTGTGACTAATACAATCCACCCCCCTTAAAGGGTCCAACGTCCTCGTTGGCTCATCGTGCTAGAGGAGGTACGGCTCTGATACCATATTTGTAACTCCCCGACACAACCGTGTAGATATTGTCCGGTTCTAGGCCGCAGCCCTCCCCTGTTTTGTTCTTCCCGCAGGAAAACGCGTCTTCACAGGGAATGGGGGTCTACAACATATAACCCTGGAACTTTCTCTCTCCGCTTCCGATGTGGGACTATTACATTTTTTAAAAACCAAAACTTATTAAATCTGGATTTTTCCTCCCGTTTTTTTTGCCTTATCACGTTTTGTTAACTATGTTCAGGACAACAATGTACACCACAGTGAAGGTATACATGACTGTTCCCTTGGATGTTTTGGGCCCATTACTAGTGAGATCAGGAGGTGATATGGAGCGTGGTTTTAAATTTCGACTGAAACGTTTCGTCTCGGTCGAAATGTTTCGGTTTCGGCACAAACTGAAACAAAATTCACATGAAGTCGTTTCTTTACAAGATTTCGCCGAAAATTTACCGAAATTTCACCGAAATGTTGCCGGAATTTCTGTGGAAATTTCATTTTTTGACTTTTTACAAAATTTCCACCGAAATTTTAAGAATGTACACCGAAATGTTATAATTTTCACCGAAGTTTATGAAATTTCAATCGAAATTGACGCCGAAATTTTAAAAAAATAAACGAAATTATAATCATATTTTTACATGATTTCAGCCAAAATTTCGGCCCGAAACTGACACCGAAACCAAAATTTAAAACCTTGATATGGAGTACTTTATTACCTTAATTGGTGACTACTTGAGGAAGATATGTGCATAGTTTTAAATTTCGGCGGATATCCTAAATTTTGGCCGAAATATTTCGGTGTTGGTTTGGACCAAAATTGAAAGTACATTGATCGAAAAAATACAGGATTTCAGTGAAATTTCGCCTAAATTCTGAAATTTCATTTTTCACCTTTATTTATAAAATCTCCACCAAAATGTTAAAGATTACCACCAAAATTACCGAAATTTCCACCGGAATCTTGTACATTTTGGTTGAGTTTTTTTTTTTTTTTTTTTTTTTTTTTTTTTTTTTTTTTTTTTTTTAAAAACAAAAAATTTCTCAAGGTTTTACATGATTTCGGCCGAAATTTCCACCTAAACTTTTCGGTTTCGGTGGGGCGGGAACTGACATTTAAATCCTTGGGTATGTGTGCATTTCATGAAAAGAAAGTTTGACGTCTTATCTAAATTCAAGCATTGGTTGGCAGAAGTTGAGAATCATATGGAAAAGCGACTGAAATATCTACGGACTTGTAATGGAACGGAATACAATGATGGTGATTTCTTAGCCTTCAACAAAGACCAAGGAATCAAGATTACTTCACTAACCTAGGTACTCTGTAACGGAGCGGTATAGCTAAACGGGTGAATTTGCCCCTTCTTGAAAGAGCTAGGGCTATGAGACTATTCAAATTTATCAAAGATATTTTGGACGGGTGCAATGTGTATGACATGCTATGTGATAAACAAATCTCCATCTACAACAATTCACTTAGATTTATGGTCTAGAAAGTCTATTGATTTCTCTGTATTCCGTATAGTTGGATGCCTAGCTTATGTGCATATTCGGAGTGCAGAAAGGAGCAAGCTAGATGTTAAGACCCAACAATGTGTATTTCTCTGTTTTTAGAAAAGGATGAAAGGATATAAGCTATGGGATCTTACTATGAAAAAGATGGTGATTAGCCGGGATGTGATATTCGATAAGACTATTATGTTGAAAACTAGTGGGCCGATAGAAGAATCATGGGATGTAGATGTTGAAGAAAAACATGATACAACACAATTCAATATTGATGATTGAAGATTATCCGATAGTAAGAATGACATGATGAAATCTTCTAGGGAAGAACCATCATGTAGCAGTCATGATGTCGTCACATAGCATAACACGATCAAAGCCAAACTGGAATACTAAGCAACCAGTCAGGTATGGTTTTGGTGATTTTGTTTCTTTTGCTTTATTTATTGCTAGCGAAGAAAGTCAGTGTTTTTAGGATGCTATGAGTGGCAGGGAAAGTCATAAGTGGGTTGTAGCTATGATAGAAAAGATGGAGTCACTCCATCGAAATCATACTTGGGATCTTGTGCAGCTTCTCAAGGAAAACAAGACAATTGGATGGAAGTTGATATATAGGAAGAATGAGGCATTTTGTGATACAAGTGGAGAAAGGTACAAGACCCGTCTAGTCGTGAAAGGATATGGCCAGAAAGAGGGCATTGTTTAAAACGAGATATTCTCACAGGTGGTAAAGCACACCTCGATTCGGGTATTGTTGAGTCCAGTCATAGGGCATACTTTAGAGCTAGACCAGATGGATGTTAAAACAATATTCCTTCGTGTCGACTTGGAGGAGCAATTCCGTATGGAACAACTATAGGGATTTGTTGAAAAAGGCAAAGAGGATCACATGTCTCTATTAAAGTGGTTTCTCTACGGGTTGAAGTAGTCACCTAGTTTGATGTTCGATTCATTTATGACGCCGATTGGGTACAAATGAAGTAACTTTGATTGTTGTGTTTATTATTGTGCTATTGATGATAATTCATACATATATTTTCTTCTATATGTTAAGGATATGCTAGTTGCTACTTACACTAGGCAAGAAGTCGATAGGTTAAAATCTATTTAAGTCAAAAATTCGACATGAAGGATATAGGTTCTACTATGATCCTTGGGATGGAAATTAGATGGGACAAGAAAAAGAGAGTGCTTTTGCTTTGCAGGCCAAGTACATTGAACACGTGTTACAGAGGTTCAACATGAAAAATGCAAAACCAGTCAGTATTGCTTTGGCGTTGGTGTGTCACTTCAAGCTGGGTAAGCACTCATGCCCATCTTTGGATGAGGAACGAGCATGCATGTCTAACATCCCTTATGGTAGTGCCATTGGTTGTCTAATAATGCTAAGGTCTATACAAGGCCAGATATGACACAAGTTCTGTGTAGTAAGTAGATATTTGTCGAATCCGAAAAAGGAGCATTGTAATGCAGCTAAGTGGATTTTCAGATACTTACAGGAACTAGATGATTTGGCCTGTTCTTTGGATCGGTAAAATTCAAGATGAATGACATGCTATTTAGATTCAGACCATGCAGGAGACTTGGATGAGAGGAAATCCACTACATGCTATATGTTCACATTAACAGGCGAGCCCAAGGTTTGAAATTTCGGTTTCAGTTTCGGTTGAGTCCGAAACCGAAATTTCGGTGATTTCGGTGTAAAGCTTAAAATGTCGGCCGGAATTTTTAAAATTTAGGTATAAATGTCAGTTTTGGTCCAGGCCGAAATCCGAAATTTAACCATGGGCGAGTCTATTTCTTGGCAGGCTTCTCTTCAGTTTAAGATTGCCTTGTCTACGATAGAGGCATAGTACATGGAAGTAGGAGAGGCTGCCACAGAGGCTATTTGGCTAGCTTGATTGGTTCATGATACTGTCTGAAGCAGGGAGAAGTCTTGTAGCACTGTGACAATCAAAGTGCCATACATCTGGCGAATAATATAGTGTGTAATAGGGCTATACACATCCATGTGAGACATCACAAATTAACAGAGTGGGTGGCCAATCGAATTATTTACTTGAGGAAAATACATACAAATGACATTGCAATGGATATGTTTGCAAAGTCAGCTACAACAACTAAATTCAAGCACTTCTTGGCCTTGGCCAATATCAGTAGTTGTTGATGATTGATGGGGCAACCCTTGGAATGGGGTGGGCACCTCATGTGCAGGAGGTGTATAGCTGTGTTCTAGAGAGTACACAATGGAGTTGATCTTTAGGTAGTTGAAGAATTCAAGGCAAGGTGGAGATTGTTGTTTTCCTTGTATTTTGGCGGGGATACAACACCCTAGTGAACTACTATGCGTGACGAACACTTATCTCGAGCTAAAGGGTATTTCGGTAATATCTTTATGTAGTGTCATAACGCTAAGTCACCTTTTAGGGTTATGAGTTGTGAGGATCTGTGAGTTTTTCTTGTCCGAGAGTAAAGGAGAGTTTTGCTATCATAAACTGAAATAGTGGAACTTTTTTCCCGTAGATGTAAGCACGCTCTCGAACCACTCAAATCTTGTGTTCTTGCATTGTGTGACTGTGTTTCTTGCATCTCTTCTTGCCGGGTTTTGCTCCACATCATGTTTGATCATATTTTGAAAATTAGAGATCTCTCGGTTTTGTACAGTTTCATTATAGTGTATACTATTTTGTTGCTTTTAGTGCGAAACCAATAGCCGAAACTTGTCCTTTTAGGTTTCCTCCTTCAATTTGATTCAACTTCTATGACTCACTTAACTGAAGAAAAGATTTTGCTGTATCCTATATGTTATGATGATGACATGTGAAACTCTGCTTAGCATGTTGGACCATAGCAGCAGGAAACTCCTTGGCAGGTGGGAAACTCGTTTACCCTAAAATGTATTTTGGAAAGGTGGGAAACTCGTTTCTCCTAAAAGGTGGGAAACTCATTTCCGAAATGCCCGAGTCGTTTTCCCTAAAAGGTGGGAATCTCGTTTCCGAAATGCATGAGAAGCATATAAGAAACTTATATGAAACACGTGAGAAACATATGAAAAACCGGTAGAAAATGTATGTGAAATGTGTGGGAAATATGTCCGAAACTTGTGAAAATCATTTAAAAAAAACACACAAAAAAATTGTGGAATAGATATTAAAAAGGAAAACAACAACGTATACCGTAATAAAAACTAAAAGTAAGAAATATCCAAAAAGAAATTTGAACTTAACAAAATTTAAATCTATATAACCATATATTTCATGTTTTCCTTTGTGTTTCACATGCGTTTTCATTAACATTTCTCTATCATTTCTGAAACTTTTCTAATGTGTTTCCTAAGACATTTCGGGTATGATTTTTTTTATTGTTTCCCCGTTTCTCGTTTCCCCTCTATTTTTTTCTTGCGTTTCTCATTTTCCTTCCCATATCCGTTTCCCACGCCGACAACTATGTGTTGGACACATGATAAAGCTATCTTTTAGTATTTCCTTTCAATTTATCAATGGAGGAAAGAAGGGCTAAATCCTTAGGCTAAACATTATCGCTGGATAGAATGTTGACTAGGGTGAGAAAGAACAAGAGATTATGGTACTGAATTACCCATAATGCCATAAGAATTGGATCTGCTACACGCATGTGTAGCTATAGGGTGCATCAGAGACTCTACATAAGATGCTATTGCATGCTTGTATCTCTTTGAAATATAGCATTTTCTAATGGCAGTGGCTTGGAGAACTCATTGGCACTATTCTCTTTGGCAATAAATTTTCATAAGATGCTAAAAATGGTTATGTTAATATATTTTGACAGGTATGTCATTCTAAAATTAACTGCAAAAATAGATATACTCATGGTTTTAAATTTCCACCAAAACCTAAACGAAACGATCAAAATGTTTCCATTTCTATCGCCAATGAAATGCATACTGTTACCCAAATGCATCTTGAAACCAAAATTATGATACATGCACAACAACGCATGTCACTAGGTGTTTGATGTTGTTCAACCATTATGGATGTCGTGTCGTTCATGTTACTAGGTGTTTGATGTTGTGTATTTTGTGCTTATTCACGCATTTCCTAAAGTTTCACCTCAAATGTCTATCATTTGCATATGTTTCGATACGTTTTCATAATTTTATAGGACTTCCCTCGAAATTTTCATCCAAAACCGACATGTTTCCATTTCCGTCACGACCGGAACACATACGAGAAGGTGTTAAAGGATTGTAGCATTTTGCTTGTATGAGACTATGAGAGTTGTGTGAACCAAGAAATTCATTTTAAAGTATTTTACTAGCTGTGTATAGGAAGGAGACCTTTACTATAGTAGCTAGGAGATGTACATCCAGTGATAGAACTCAAAACTCATTAATCATATATGCCACGCAAGGGCTTTGGTTTTTGGGAAGGAGAAAGATATAGAGGATTTGATGTTGTTCCTGGTCACATTTTTTTATGAATGACCATGTTTAACTGTCACATCAGATCAATTCTTGTGGCATCTGTATGATATCATTTTGGTGGATTTTGTTTTCTTCTTGGCTGATTTTATTTCTTTGATGAGGGACATAGCAGTTTTTTAGATAGAGCTATAGTGTAGTGTTTCTTTTGGCCTGATTTGTTCAGCAACTGTGCGAAACAGATTTTGTGCTTTATTTTATTTTTATTTCTTTCCACTCTTTCTTCTTTGATGCATTTTTTGGTAGGTAAGCTGGGATTGAACCTCCGACCTCTAGGTTGAAGAACAAAGCCTTGACCATTGAGCTAGAGGCTCAATCCCTTATTCTTTGATGCATTGTAACAGTAACGCCAAATATTTGTGCTTACAGGGACATAAGACTTCTTGTTATTCTTGTATCCAATATTGCCAGTTACCTGGGTGAGATGAATTTTGTGGACCATTATCTTCGTGATTTCCCTTATCTCTCACCGGAAGTTGGGATTTTTCCTTCTTCTTTTGTTCCGAAAATCCCACCATCATTATTTAGATGGCTTGAAAGCTGTTTGCAGTATGGTTGCCATTCACCTAATATTAATGACCTTCCACCTCTAATATATAAAGATGGAATTTATGTCGTTAGCCTGGCACGGAAAATAGTGTCTTTCTACAGTATATTATTGGGATCAGAAAGGACTGGAAGGAAACTTTCTACGGGAGTATATTGTAATATTGCTAGTGGATCATCCCGTAACTCTGAGGAACTTACTGTCTTGGCAATGGTTGCCGAAAGATTTGGCCATCAGCAACTGGACTTACTACCTGCTGGAGTATCTCTTCCTCTGAGACATGTGAGTTCTTTTTCCCTGATATTTCCTAGTGTCTGATGGGCTAGTAGATATTTTCAATTTTTGCCTGCAAATAGAATCCAGTGTTAAAGAAACTAATGAATATTTGAAAACATTTTTGTGGAAAAGTATTACGCTCTAAGAAAATAGTAATATTGTGTGCTAATTATTGGAAGAGGAATTCTAGACTCACTAGAGCCCTTGCAAAAAAGGGAGCAAAGGGCGCCCTCATTGGTCAGATTCCATTTAAGATGGCATAGAAAATGATGATCACAACTGTCTTGAATGGGATCTTACCAATGGGGGCGCTCTTTGCTCCTTTTTTTGCAAGGGCGCCTTTGAGTCTAGTATCCCTCTTATTAGAATGATATTAAAAGGTTATGTTTCATTCTTGTACTGTGCATCTTCTATTTTATCAACTTCTTAAGTTGAAATGCTTGTCTTTTTCTGGACTTCATAGGCATTGGACAAATGCCGCGAGTGTCCTCCCACTGATTGGCCTGCGTCTGCGTATGTTCTTGTTGGTCGAGAGGATTTAGCCTTGACATGTTTAGGACAGTCAAGAAAAGTAAAAGAGAACGATTCACATACGGGCGTGAATTTGATCTCTATATCTGCTCCCTACATGCTACATTTGCATCCAGTATCTATCCCTTCATCAATTTCTGATATGGCTGGATTGGATGCTGTCATGGCCGAGGACACGGATTGTCCTGATGGTTCTGTAGCAGATGGTATGGAGCATATGTTCAACTCCAGCACTCAATTACGGTACGGCCGTGATCTGCGATTGAATGAGGTCTGTTTCTACTATATTATTTAACCTGTCATTTTTTCTTCACAAGCATGGGTACCAATGTTTGAGCGTGTCATTTGATGGCAAATTTGTGCTAAACAATTCATCATCATTATTGAGCATAGTATGCCACTAATTGTGCATCATTTTGGTGTCGAACATACTAAACAGCTATTATTCCTTTTTATACGGCTTATCCTGTTGTAGATGATATTTTAAGGGCACTATCGTTTCCCCCCTTGTATGGAGTAACCAGTTTTAGGGGCATTTTGTCATTATATCATGTAATAGTGTGATTTATAGAAGTCTTAGGGTGCTTGATCGTCCCAAAGTTTTACCTAAATTACCATATAATTTCTATCCTTAAAAAATACTAGAATAAGCACAAATACACACTTATACATTATCCCATAACCAAGACAACAATCTATAATGGATTAAAAACATCGAATTCATTGTGACATGCACTGTCACACATGTCTGATAATTTAGTACATACCGAATTTCATATGTAACTCATATAAATATTTATAAATAATGCATGCACCACATTTTGCATTCAATTCATATAACTATAATTATATAACACATACTGATATAGCATACCACTATTACGCTTATGAGTTTGGTTCATGCATTTCAGTCGTTTCGTTTTCGGTTTCGGTGGGCATGGAGACACAAACATTTCAGTCGTTATGGGTAGGTTTCGGCGGAAATTTAAAACCATTCTGATACCACAAGGCTTGATTGAACCGGTTAGGATTGATAGAAAATAGAGATGAAGATGAGAAGAGGAGAGGATGTGACAGAGAGGATAGAAAGATAAGAGTGAAAGAGCAGGAGCGAAAGAGCCTTGCCTTTAGATTAACAAACACATCTAGTATTGCTACAATGACTAAAATACACTAAATAAGGGACAAAGAACAGAACTAACATTTATACTCCACTCTATATATACTCATAACGACAATTTTTAGTAGGTATATTGGGGTAGAACTTGTTACCTCATGTTTGGATTGAAGGAGATTTTCTTTCAACTGTCAAACATACTAAAAGTTCTCTTCGGTGTTATTGCTTACTGTTTAGGGAATTTGTGGATATGTTGATGTGATTTTATGATTTCAGTGCTGATATTCATAGAGGAAATTTGAAAACAGATACACTTGCAAATTATTGTGTTTTTTGTATGGAACTATTTTGTTGGCAGAGGCCTTCTTTTTTGCCTCTCTACTCTTGTTTTTGGCTAAAGTTACCTTCTTACTGATTTTTTGTTCTCCTTCTAAATTGCCCTCCTTCGAATTGTTTTCTTTTTCTTCCTTTTATCCTTTTAAAGAAACTAGTTGGCTCTTGTTTTTGACATTGAACGCCTTCCAATCGCGAACAGGCCCAATCCCAAAATAAGTTAGTTGGTACTTTTTACATTAAACCTGAGACAGAATGTATAACTGATTGATATGTTGCTTCCATCTCTTGACAAGGGATTACTGCGATTTCTCCTCAGACTCTGTCTTCTATGTTTCCTAGTTTCCTTTCAACTCAATTTTTTATTAGCAGTCTGGGTCTCAATTGTATTATGGTGATCTTTTCCCTCCTATTGTGTATTTGAGGACGTGGTGTAATTATATTATGCATTTTACCACATAATTTAATGCTCTAGAATCACTTTGTCGTGTAGTTTTTTTTTTTATAATAATTTTGGATTGTTGTTTGTCCTTTTTAAGGTTTGTTATTGGTTGCGGATATTTGCATTTGCTACTATGTAGTTTTTCTTGCATAGCACCGTTGATCTGGACACATAATTGCTTTGGAACTATTTCCTTCTATTTCAAATGAATTATCTGTATGTTTACAGCTAGTTTTCTTTTACACTAGGTCAGACGCCTCTTATGCTCGGCGAGACCTGTTGCAGTTCAAACATCTGTTAATCCAAGTGCCTCTGATCAGGACCTCCAGCAGGTGCTTTTTTTTTGCTTGTTAACTGCACTACTGTTAAATTGCTACATTAAGGATGATTAGTAGTGGAATGTCTATATTGTCAAATGATGAAGGGTTCTGATTGAAATGTATGCTATGGTTTTTAAAATGGATTATCAGCAGTTGGGAGCTTATGCTTGATGGACTAATGTGAGCGACGTGCATGCGCGTCGAGCTTGCAGGCAAGGTTTTAAATTTCAGTTTCGATTTCGGTTTCGGTTGGCACGGCAATGGAAACACTTCGGTTTCGGTGGAAATCTTATAAAATGACGAAAGCATATGGAAACACGTGCAAATCATGAAATTTTTTAATCTTTTAAAAAACATATGCAAATGATGGAATTTTAAGATGAAACTTTTGGAAATGCTAGAATAAGCACCAAGGTTTTAAATTTCGACCGAAATCCGAAATTTCGGGTTTCGGTCAACCTCGAAACCGAAATTGGAGATACTTGAAACGTTACAATATTCGTCTGAAATTTGGATTGAAATTTTGTTTTTACCATAATTTCGGCTGAAATTGAAGGAATTTCACCCAAAAATCCAGATTTTTCTAATTATTTATTACTTTTCCGAAATTTCCGCCAAGTTACCGAAATTTTGTATGAAATAAAATATTATTTTCTTTGGTCTGAAATTTTGAAATTTTTGTCGGAAATTTCGGTTTTGGTGAGGACCGAAACGCTTTACGAAACCGAAATTTGGAACCTTGATAAGCACAAATACATACTTAGAAACCATCACATAAGCAAGAAAGCCATGAATAATGGGTTAATCACATCAAACATCCAGTGACATGCATTGTAACACATGTCTAGACTCTAGAACTGTAAAATCAATAAAAAATTACAATGTAATAAAGTATAAGAAAGTACAATGACCGGTATCCCTTCTAAGAACCCCAACATAAGATACGGTGGCTCTGATAGAAATAGAACTTAAAAAATAATTATTTTGATTCAACCCTCTCTTTCTCGACTCGACTACTTTAATCGGTTACTATTTCTGAATCTCAAAAAAGAGATCAAAATCACTGGGGATATTATGTGATTACTTGTCGTTCCGACCATTTCGGTCGAATTTCCTGAAGCCCAGTCAAAATTCCGGGGAAATAATGACGTACAAGTAAATAATGCAGGCTTTTCAAGTTGCTTTCCTTGGATCGGAAACCTTGAGAAATTGACGTGCCAAAAAAGAAACTCAAAGAAAAGTATAAACGAATAAAAAATAGAAAAAATAAAAAAGGTGAAAAGAAATCTTTAAAGTCATTCGTATCCCTGTAATATTTTAAAGGCATTCGTATCCCTTCCCCTTCTTCTTCCTCGCAATGCGATTATATTCTTTGTAACTTTTTTCCGTGGAGCACGACGATGGAGAAGGGGGCGGCGCCCTCCCCAAACCGCAACCTAGCTCCTTATCAATGCTCCCTCAGATTTTGAAAGGTTTCCATTATTTCAGATTTCGAAAGGATTCCAAATCTGAAATAAGGCTAGGGTTCCATTATTTCAGATTTCCAAACTAAAAAGCCCTTTAAACCCTTCCCGAACCAGAGAGAGAGAGAGAGAGAGAGAGAGAGAGAGAGAGAGAGAGAGAGAGATTAGTCGCACATGGTTTCCTCTTATGAGAGACGGATTAGGAGAGAAATGAAACCAAGAGAAACTTTTGTTGACGTGAGATATTAATTTAACACATCGGTATATCACATTTAACACGCCTTGTTTTTTTAGAAAAAAGTTCCCTAGAAAACTAGTGAACAGTCAAATTTGTTCTCTCGACAGAAAACTAAGGTTCGTTTCTTTTCCATGTCCTGGAAAGCAATTGAACAGAGCTGTAGATTTCGTTTTTGTGGGGATGTGAATGGAAACATTTTGGTCCTTTCGAGGAAGTTTAAAACCATGCTTGCCGGGGCGGTTCGCCCCTGCTGTGGTTTACTTGCCAGCTCTCTTGAAGGAAAATCCAATTTTCGATTTATTTCGTAATGGTATGTTGGTAATTGTAGTGGCATTAATATGTAATCCGCATATTAGGGTTAGCCTTCTTGGGCGTATTGTTGGCTAAGAGAAAAAGAGGGTTTGTAATCCTAATTGAGGTGGTAAAAACTCTCATCTCTTTTGGAAGTAGGCACACTACCTAACCACGCAAATCTTGTGTTTCTTACATCTCAGATTGACGCTTGCTGCACATCGCGTTTGATTCTATTTTGAAAGATAGAGATCTCTCAGTTTTCAACTAATAAGTATTGTCGGTGCTTTTTTTTTTTTTTTTGAGGATTATAGAAAGGCCTTTGAGCTGTTGATTTAAGCATGCAGATTAGCATAAAAGTTAATTGTTGTGTAAGGGGTAATATAAAATAATAGAGTTCTACGTTTGCTATTCTTGCCGTGTGGTGGGAGGGGTTCTTTCATACCAACGTTTTGATTCATGTTAGGAAATATAGTAGCTTTAAATGAGCTAGTTGAGTATGTTAAGATTACTTCATCGTAATAAAGTTCACACGAATGCTTGTTTTTAATTGTAATGGAGGAAACTGATTGTGATTCCAGAGTTTATATTGGTTTTCTTATTCTCAGTTAGTGGAGATTGGGTCAGCTTTGGAAGCCTCTGATCTGCCATTCGTTTGAGTGATTAGAGATAACCAGGATGAGAATTTGTTGAATGGTTGTCTGATGGAAAGAGAGATTGAATGAAAAGGGCTTTATTATAATTGGGTTATGCCTCGCGGATTCTCATTCTGAACCATCCCGTGCGGCTTGAATTCAATGTTAGATGGTGTTTGCACTGGCCAACCAATGGTTATGTGGCCGGTGTCTGCAGAGCAGCTCTACAACTGGAAACTTGTGATGAAAGTTTTGAAGATTGGGATCGAAGTTAGTTGTGGGGTCCAAGTTTTACGGGTGGTAGAGAACAAGGTGTTGATAGTTGAGGAGGAAATAAAGAATGCGATAAGAGGAATTTTTGGACAAGGAGCATACGGGGAGGCGATGAGGAAATGGGCGAGGAGTTGGGGGAAATGGCGACTATGGTATATTGTATTTACTTTCTATTTGGTTGAAGGGTGTGGTTGGTTTGTATTTACATCATTCACATGAGATCTTAATATTATTGACCTTAATATGGCATGAGGTCTTAATATTATTGACCTTAATATACTTTTGGCATGAGGTTTTCTTATTTGTTGCGGATCTGTTGTGTGATATCATCATATTTAGTTTAATTATTAATTATTAATTCTTTATTTTCTGTATTCTTTAATGCAGGCCCAGCTATGGCAGCTTGCACAACGCACTACTGCTCTTCCTCTTGGCCGAGGCGCATTTACTCTTGCTACCAGCTCCACTCTATTGACTGAGGTACTTTCCCCTTTTTTGTGAAACCCTCAACATTTCTTTTTTCTTCTTCTTTGTGGTGTGTAACTGCTGCCAATTTTCTTCTATTTTAGCTCATTTATTACATTTCAAGGTTATGTTATATGGTGTGCTTGTATCTACACTGTAATTTCTTATAGTTGCTATGGCAATTTTGTAGGCACTTACAGTTCCAAAGCTTGTTCTGGGCGGTCGCTTACCCGCGCAACAAAATGCTACTGTAAATTCTCAAATAATTTTGGAAATGATGTTTATACTTTGCATGGTCTTTTTATGATTTTTTGTCACAATTTTTTATGTTACTTTGTTTCTTTCACTTTATGGGATCTGTTCCTCTGGTTGATCGTTATGGGTGCGATATATACTTTTTTATTGCAATCTCTTTGATTTATAATGGCTGGTCATTTGGTCAATCATAGTTTAGTTCTCATGTGGCATTCTTATGATTCATTTCTTTTCATTGAAAATGTTTCCTGATATCCTTGCTTATATAGATTTCATCTTTCCTCATAAATTCCTTAACTCTTAAGAATTATCTTGAATAGGTCAATCTAGACCCAAATATTCGGAATATGCCGGAACTTAGATCTTGGCCAGAGTTTCACAATGGTGTTGCTGTTGGATTAAGACTGGCTCCTTCTCAGGTTTATCTTTGCGAGTCTCAAGACTTACAAAATATTACTCTTTTTGCTTAATCGTTCTACATTTAATGTTTACAAGGACCTCCATTGTACCTAGGGCATTTGTTATAATGATTTTGTTGTATTCCGCTGCATAGTTGGCCAGTATCAATTTAGATGTTTTGTCATGTTTAGCTGTTTGTCTTGAACTTAGTAATTTTAACATGGTGGTTTGTTGCATGTCAGGGGAAAATGTCAAGAACATGGATAGGGTATAATAAACCTGAGGAGCCAAATGTTACGCATGCAGGACTCCTCCTTGCATTAGGATTGCATGGACATTTGCGTGTTTTGACAGTCACTGATGTGTATCAGTATCTCTCTCAGGTATAATATGCTATTGGTGTTCAAATTTTTTGGTTCAGTTTGGATCCTCTTTTTTATCATGTCATTTCTTATTTTATTAGGCGCAGTTCATATTGTATTTCACTTGGAGCTGTTAAGTAAAAAATAAGTAGAAGAAATCTTAGCAATGATCAATCAAGTTGTCATTTCTTATTTTATTAGACGCAGTTCATATTTGTATTTAGTGCAGATATTATCCATGCCCAGCTTGAAACAAATTATGCAGAACTGATTTCATGCCTTTCTAAAAATGTTTGCCAACAGATCCTTGGACCTCACACATGGAGTGAATATTTACTCGGCACTTGTTAGTAACTATTTCACGAAAAAATCGACAGTATGCTTAAATGTGCTTTAATTGACAATGTACTTCTTCTTCTTTTTCCGCTCATGGAACATTGGGTTACTGGCTATATATTTTGCTGCCTAATTGTCACAAAACATTTCCATTAACTTGTCAATCACGAAACCCATCCCTTCCATAAATCTTCAACCACAACAACTCACTTGCATCGCACGATATTTGGCCTCCAGATTAGAGCAAGTGACCACATTTCGCTTCTTGCTTCTTTGCCTCACAAGTTTTCTTCCAACAAAGGTGCACTATCCAGTTAATTTTTTGATATAGGGGATCTTCCTCAATCACCACACAAAAAATTTCAACTCTCAAGTGGTTATTTCTCTTAAAGTTAATTCCCCATTTCTCTATCTTAATTAACGGTGATTCTGTTGGTTATTTCCGCGGCTGCCAGTAAACCCCACTGTTCCTTTTTCTTTTTGAACGTATTGGAGAGGCATTAACTTAGTTGATTTCTAATCCAAAGGAGAGGGGGACTCATCAATGGTATAACAATTGCACCTAACATCTCTATTACACATCTCCAATATGTGGACACTGCGATTATCTTATGATTCGTTGCCAACAACAGCGATGAATAACATCACAATGTGTGGGCCGCCCTCAGTTGGTTCAAAGCGGTATCTGGATTGCGAATCAACCTCTCTGAAAGCTCTTCTGTTGGCATTTATATTGAAGTTCCATATGTTCCGAGCTTTCTAATGTTCTTGGATGCATGGTGGACTGTTTGCCAATCCATTACCTCAGTCTCCCTATTGGGGGTTGGCAATCCTTCCAAAAATCTTTGGGCTGTCGTGGTGGAAAGAGTGGAGAGAAATTGGCATCTTGAAAAAAGGTTATTATCTCATTTGGTGTGAAGACCACACATTCACGTTAATAAAAGTAGCTCTAGCTAACCTATCGATTACTATATGTCAATTGTGATTCTAAATGTCATCCGAAACTAGGGGTGCAACTCGGGTCTGGTTGGGTCAGGTTGAGGCCAACCCGAACCCGACCCGAGGAACCCTTTACTCAACCCGAACCTGACCCGACACGAGTTTCAACCCGATGAGGCTCAACCAAACCCGACCCGACCCGAGGAACCTTTTTTTTCCCCAACCCGAACCCGTCCGTACCCGAGTTCAACCTGACTTTTTAAGCTTACTAAAAAAATGATATAAAATGTCAGTTTCACTTGGTCGGGTTGCCCAAGCCCTCAACCCGAACTCAACCCGGTTTGAGAAAACACAACCCGACCCCGAACAGAAGGATAGCCAACCCGACCCGACTTTTTTTTCCGGGTTGAACCCAACCCGAACCGAAGGATAGCCAACCCAAACGAAATGATATACACCAAAGCTCTAAATTTACGGTGTAAATACACCCTGGAACAAATGATATATCAATAAAGCTCTAAATTCACACTTACGGTTCATTCTCTATCCGTTTCGGTGTTGATCAAACTGGGTAATTTATACTGTTAGGACTTAGGAATGCTTGTACTGTTTGTCTTATCTCTCCATGCCTATATTTGGTTGTCTTGATTGTTGTGAATTTAGACTTAATATGGCACAATTTCTTTAAGAATGTGTTATTTCAGTGATTGACTTTTCTACATTGTGCACCAACATATTCTTGGCTGAAACCAAAGCTAATCCTTGATTTGTGAACTAGTTATTGTGATCGAAACTGCTGTATGTCTGATTTATCAAACTTCTTGCATTTCGTGTGGAATCACTTTAATCTTGCACATATATAATAAATTTTTTATTATTTTAAATATGCACATATATAATATTAAAGCTGCACTTGGATTTTACTCTATAATCAACTTTATCAAACCCATGATCTCACCTTTGCAACATAGAAATCCTACTCCTTTATAACATTAGTTATATCCTATCATGTTGTTTTCCAGGTGTAAACTAGTTATATCCTTTATAACATTAATTATAAGATAGAAATCCCACTTTATCTGCTGATAATTGAATAACGACTAGCATCCCAGCAAGGAGATTCATTTGCAAATGGTGATAATCTAGTTGAAAACTGCTCGAAAGGAGATTGAGGATATGATGATAATTATTCATTCCTATGATGTTTTTTTTAATGGTTGCAAACTTCATTAATAAATAAGGAGAACCGAGGTGGTCCACCAAAGGATACATTTATTCCTATAGTGTTGTAAAGAGTTATTTGATAATCCTAATAAAGCATATCATACTGTATATGTATGATTGGGTTTAAATATTCTTTTGTTACTTGCATCCGTTAATTTCAAAAATTTGTTAGGCTGTAATCCTCAATCTTGAATGACGTGGCATATAGATTGAATAATGTTTGTTACTTGTTTTTCTGCCTTTGAGTCTTCAACTCCATTAATTTCACTTTTATCATGTTCTGTAAACTTTCAGTTTGGAATTTTTCTTTTCTGTTTTTCATTACTTAAGTGTTGTTGTAATAGGAACATGAAGTCACGACAGTCGGAATATTGCTTGGCATTGCAGCATCTCATAGGGGAACCATGCAGCCTGCAATATCAAAGGTAAAGTCATGCGTTGTCCTGTCACATTTTGTATATGATCTAATTATATTAGCAACAAGTTATCAATCTCAGCGTGTATGATGCCCTGATGCTGTCATCGAAAGCTCGGCGGAAGAGCGCGGAGAATAAAATAAGTTTGAGGCGAGAAAGCAAGTCCATCAAAAGAAGTCCATTCCATATTTTTACTTTGCCAAATTTTATTGGTGTTCTTATTGTTGATAGCCATTTCATTGCTAGGTTTTCTAAATTATGAGTCATTCCGTTATTTGTATGTCACTTAATGGACACGTTGTTTGAAAAAGTAATTGTTTTTTACAATTTTGACTTGAACACCTTGTGACTCATATTTTTTTATTCAATCTTGCTAAAATATTGGGCTGTAAAGATCCAACGCTTCCTACTTTGTAAAGCACCATAATCCTATGCTAAGTACATCTCACCTCCATAGAGACTGCTGTGTCCTGATGTTATTGATAGAGCCTAGTGATAATATTCTTTTTTTTGGGATATGTTTATCTTCGATATTTTAGGTTGCTTTTAATAGAAGGAACAAAAAGTTATCCATAATCAATTGTTGCATTGCGGGTGCCAATCAAGACATTATAAAATTTGAGAAAATCTCATGCAATTGATTGAGAAAATCTCAAAATATCTTCCCTACCATTTCATCTTAATATATAATTTATTGAAAAGAATTGATGAGTTGACTTTGTTGCTGAGGTGGTACGGTCCGCTCTAAACTCTAAATCACTAATAGGGTTACTTTCAATGCTCAGTACAATTGGGGTTTGTGTGTGGGTGTGCGTGTGTGGAGAGAGGAGGGGGGGGGGGGGGGGGGTTAACGAAGATGATTTTGTTTAGGTACTGATCACTTAGAAGGCTAAGTAATGATCTTTGGTTTAAAATTATAGAAATGAAATTGAAAGTATATACAAAAATATTGTCTTGAATCCAAAAATTTCATTTTTGGCTTTTCAACAATAACTTGCTGATCCGTGTTTTTCGATTTATGTATTTTTGTGAAGATATTTTTGACTTGACAAATTATAATGGTGCCTTGCAGTTGATTTATCTGCATATTTCTTCTCGGCATCCACCTAGCTTCCCAGAGTTGGAGTTGCCAACACTTTTGCAGGTATTGGCCATTGTTTTTCTTTTTTGAAGGCATCTTTTTGCCTCATATCTTTAGTACGTTGAATCTCATTCATCGTTAATCATGCTATGAAATTTGAACATGCTGACTTTTTGTAATATTTCACTCCTTCCAAACACATTTGATGAACTTAAGCATCTGGGTGGCAGTTATTTATCTTTTCTCAGTTTAGATGTTCGGATTGTATGTCATTAATGTGGGGGGCATCTGGGTGGCAGTTTTTTTGTTATGCACACAAAATCAGTTTAGAGGGCGAGCCTTGGTGCAACGGTAAGGTTGCTCCATTTTAACCTGGTGGTCATGGGTCCGAGTATTGGAAACAGCCTCTCTTCAAAGCAGGGGTAAGGCTGCGTACATCCAGCGCCCCCCCCCTCGCAATGGCGGGAGCCTCGTGCACTGGGCCGCCCTTTTTTTGCACAAAATCACAAACAACCAGTCCATATGCTTGAACTTTAAAGTACAAGATTTGTTGTTAATAACAAAGCTTATGCTTGCTGTTTCTTTCTCTCATTGTTTAACACTTATCCACAACAAACCTTCGGTGGGAATTTGTTCTCTTTTTCTTACTTCACCAAGTATACAAGGCTTGGCGAGAATTTGGATATGATGTTGCCGCTTTATGATAATGTTGCAACTTCCAAATTTCACTTTGGTTTCAGTTAATATTTTGAGTGTTTAACAAGGTCGCTTTCTTACCCTACATACAATCAGCATATCATAGCCTACTTTTATTTTACGTTTTCGATTATTGATGTGCACCAGTGTCTTATGTTTTATGCTTTGGTGTTTCCCCTTATGTAAGGGAGATTGGCTTTCTCTCCTTTATGTAGTACTTACTGCCACTTGAACTTGCCTACATCTAAAGATACAACAACGTTATAGGGTGTTTTTTCCATTTATGTTCGAAGTTGCATGGTTAAAAGGTAAGAAGTCCAATACCCGCTCGTATATTGAAGAGTAGTTAACTAATTCAAATTAGCTGATTTGACTAATAATTTTACATTGCTGCTGATTTTTGCTGATCCGAGTTTTTGAAGTTTTAGTTTTTGTTTTTCATGTTTTGCAATATAGAAATTGGCCGATCCGATCTAGTTTGTTAGCATTTGTATCTCCTGGAAAATAGAGTAAGCGACTGATTCAAAGCTTGGCTAATTTAAATTATAACTTTTTATTGTAGCTAATCCTTTCTGATATGAAATCTTCACTTTTCTCTGTTTTTGTGAAACTACCTATTACTCCAAAAGCTTAAGCTGTTAAGCTGTTGGAGAAGGTGTCGTTTAATCTTTTATACTTTAACACTTCCCCTCACGTGTGGCCCCTCTTTTTGAGGGTTGCCCTATACTTGGCACATGTGGCCCCTCTTTTGGGTTGGCCATTACATGTGCATTTTTAATAACAAGGAATTGTGAGTTTTGAACCCCGAACCTGTTGCTCTGATACCATTTAAAACAACCAATCACTCCAAAAGCTTAAGCTGTTAGAGAAGGCGTCATTTAATCTTTTATACTTCAACATTTTATTTTATTTTTTGTATTTTTTCTGTTTCAACCTGATTGCAATTGTGAAATTGGTCATTGTGATCTGATTTGTTTTCCTAACTGTGATTTGCTATTTAGAGTTTGTAATATATTACAGACAAATCTAATATCTTGATGTAGATAATGAGATTTGTAAATTCATAAACAATATTACATAAGCTGCATCCATTTGTTACTTTTTTTGAATGGTGCATCCATTTGTACTTATAGCCCTTAATTTTCTTTGTTGAATTTTCAGTCAGCTGCACTCATGGCTGTTGGGCTTCTTTATGAAGGATCAGCACACCAGCTGACTATGAAAATCCTCTTGGTATATTGTTTCCTTTTTTTTCTTGCATGATTCTAAATAGTTTTCATATGTCAAACAAATATCATTGTGATGCCTCACGCATATCATTAAAATGCACTATCATTAACCTAGTGAAACAATTAGTTGTTGAATTTTCTAGATTATTTGAAGCTGAATGCCTATTATTTTCTTGTAGATTTGTTGCAGTTTGGGTATATCAGCTTTTTTGCTACTAGCATTTATTATGGGTGAAAATTATGTCATGATTATCAAACTGTTAGAATGAAGGATAACATCTTGCTATTCTTTTTCAAATGGGTTGTTGCAAAAATTGAATCGAGTTGCTGAATTCTGTCTTGGCTATATGAGTTGAGTCAAGTAGATATGAATTGTCTTTTTAGCCACATTGAGAAAAGTCGGAAATGTTGAAAGGACTGAAACAAAAATCCGGAAAAACAGAAAGAAATGTTACAAGCCTCACTATCAATATAACTTTCTGTATATGTTTATATGATCCGGTCTGTTGTTTTGTTTGTACCATAGTAGCCAAAAACTCCTTGGGCGGATGGAAAACTCGTTTCCCTAAAACGGATTTCGGAAACGTTTCCAAAACGTGATAAAAGAAATACATGGGAAACATATGTGAAATTTATGTGAAACACGTGCGAAACGTGTGAGAAATGTATGGAAAACTCGTAGAAAATGTATGTGAAACATATGGGGAACATGTGTGAAACGTACGAAAATTGTTTTGTAAAAATACCAAAAAATTGTGAAATCGATAATAATACGGAAAACAATAGCATATTGTAATAATAAAAAAGAAAGAAGAAACATTCAAATAGATATTTGAAATTAAAAAAAATTTAAATCTACAAAACCATATTTCGTGTTTTCCTTGTGTTTCATATGCGTTTTTATTAATGTTTCTGTATCGTGTATGAAATGTTTCTGATGCGTTTCTTCGGTTTCTTGTTTCCCCTCTATTTTTTCATATTTTTCCCATTTGTGTTTCACGTTTCGCTTCTTGAATTCGTTTCCCAGCCTGGTAAATATGGTTTGTACTACACATTTGAATTATTTTTTGGTCACATACTGCTTGACAAATTATTGCAAGATCGTTTGAATTGGCCTGTCTAAACTAAATTTTGATGGGGGGTATTATAGAGATTTCATGTGTGGAACATAATTCTAAATATTTTTCCTATTGTGGCTCAAGACATTTTTCTCGGTTGATTTGTTATACCCATCCCCTGATCAATATTCAGAACATGGGCTAATTTATGAATTGTCCCTGATTCAATTATACATCTTATCTCGACTCGAGAGCATGGATTTCTTATCCTCTCTCTTTTCCTTCCCAGGCCTTGCATCTTTAGTTTTAGCTTTTGTCTTCAAGTTCTCAGAACATGGGCTAATTTATGACTTGTACCTGATTCAATTATACATCTGAATTTAACCTGACTCGAGAGCATGGATTTCTAATCTTTTCTCTTTTCCTTCCCAGGCCTAGCATCTTTAGTTTTAGCTTTTGTCTTGAAGCTCTCAACAATTAAATCTCTTGGATTTTAACATCATAGTTCCTATGCATGATTCTATCTAAGTGCAACCATTTCTTCATCCATATCTTTCCTCCTTCAATGGTGAGAGAGAACCTCTTGGCATGTTTTAGGTAAAGAAACAGAAGAAAGAGACAATGCAAAACTTTGATAGGAAATAGGCAAATTATGAAACAAAACCACATTAGCAATTGGATGATAAGTACAAGCTCTTTTACCTTTATGAACAACTATTAGAACTTAGAAGATCTGAAGCAGAAGATTCTAACACCAGATCTACAGACACAGATGATGACTAGTCGACAGATTGAGTTGTATCTATTACTTTAGTTCTCAGATATACCTGTAATTACTGCTCGTGAGGTACACTACATGAAGGCAAAGAATGCGAGTTAACAAAACTGGACAAGGGAATTTTAATTGGAATAGGAAGAGTATGAAAGGGGTTCTGTCAAGAAACATGAAAGAACTCTGGTTTCTGTATAGTCTTTCTACTAGAAAATAGAAGTACTTTCTATTTTTAATATCAAGGAGTTTTGAACCGAGGATCTTTGCTCTGATACCATGTGAAACAACCAGTTACTCCATAAGCTTAAGCTGTTGGAGATGGCGTTATTTAATCTTTTATACTTTAACAATTAAGATCTAGCCCTTGGCTGTCACTTGAGCTCCTTACAATGCAATTGATTCTTTTTG
Source organism: Tasmannia lanceolata (assembly GCF_043159265.1). Classification (NCBI taxonomy): domain Eukaryota; kingdom Viridiplantae; phylum Streptophyta; class Magnoliopsida; order Canellales; family Winteraceae; genus Tasmannia; species Tasmannia lanceolata. The sequence goes on from NW_027518679.1 coordinate 44,556,182, forward strand.
TTCTTATTATCTTCACGTAGGCTCCATGAGATAGTGTACTCATCCTGCCTGGGTTTTGGTAATCTGTAGCATATATATATTTTTAATTATTCCTGGAAGAGGAGTGTCAACATTTTGTTATTTTAGATGCTTAGGTGTTGGTCATTAGAGGTATTTACGAAAAATGTTCGCCGGTAAGTCTTTATCCTTTACATCGATAGAATGGTTCCTATGCTTAGAAGTTAGAACTTATTCCCTAAGTCTAATCAGAGTGGCCTTGATAAATTTGTTCAAGTAACAAGAATATTTCTTTGTATGGTACCATTATTTCCAAAGTTAGGTAATAGCATTTATTTTGCTCATAACCATTCAAAAAAATCATTTATTTTGCTAAAAAATGTGGAGGTTTTAATATTTTCCCACAGGACCGTGTTGGTTGATCAATAAAATTTCTGAGGTTATTTAGAATGGACTTTTACTTGTAAATTTTGTTATTACCACTAAAGTGGCATGCTCGTAATTGGGAATGTATATTGACATTACTTCTAAACAGGGATGTGTTATTACCACCAGATTAATGACAACATCTGCTAGAAGTCTTTGCCACGTCCCTGGTTAGAAATGTTGGGATTATCTGTTAGAGTGTATGCCCTAAAAGCCAGTAATTATCATATAGAAACTATAATTTATTTACACGTGACATCTATTAGGTATTTACGACAGTGTGTGATGTGCGTCTAGACACATGTTTGTCCTTAGGTAGCATTGTAGGATGAGTCATGCACATAGATATTGTGTGACAGAGAGATAAGATTAGACATCTCGTACCTGTACACAACCAGCATCGATCCTGCCTCCATACACTCATTAGGGTGGTCTATCTCGGTCACCGGGGTAGTTGAGCCAAACCAGGTGGAATGGGTTCAATGATTGGCTCGCGCACTGAACGAATCACTTTCCAGAATAACTTGTGGACAAGGATTTGGATAAGGTTATTCTGTCAGACAGGACCCTTGGAAATATCCTTTAGACCAGAGAGGGTCTGTGGGCGCACCTTATGGCTTTGGTTTAACTAATTGTAGTCCAAATAAGATTACCAGAGGTTAGTACTGGGTCATCAGCAAACACATGGGATCAATAGTGGTGCCCAATAAGGAATCCTCCACCTCTCTTGTAAAGGAAGTTCATTTACAGTTTCGATCTCAACTAGGCCCATTAAAGAATTTCTGGTCAGACGGATTTGATAAATTGTTTATCAAAGGTTTTCGAAAAACATTGTTTGTAAAAAGGATATGCAAATGCATTTGTATAAATTTTAGGATGGGTGTGGATGTTTTCAACACACAAAATTGTATAAATTTTCTTCTCTAAAATTCGTCCAACCCTCTGCCTCTAGTTTTCTTTGTTTTCTCCCTCTTCTTCTCTCTCTCTGTCTCTTCTAGTTCTTGCTTCTAGTTCTTGTAAGAACAAGGAAGCGATGTGGATTTCAGTTTTTATGCTGGGATTGGATCCCACAAAGAACATCTCTACTTCCTCCTTCAAACCACGTGATGAGAGGAGCTACTACTTGGACTTCCGAGGCGGCTTGGGTTTGCGAAACGCCGAGCACCTAGCGGGGACTAGATCAAGCAGTGATTGGCAGTAATCATCAATAGGGCTGCAAATGAACCGAGCCGGATCACGAACATGTTTGGGTTCGGCTCATTAAAAGCTCGGCTAGGGCTCGTTCGTTTACTAAATGAGCCGAACCCAAGCCCAAAAATTAGGCTCGTCAAATAAACGAGCCGAACTCGAGCATTGTATAGTTCGGCTTGGGCAAGCTCATGAACTTTTTAGGCTCGGTTCATAAAGCCGAGCCGAGCTTTAAAGCACCGATTATATATATGAGGAAAAAGATTATGCGCTAGAGCGCACCTACACTAATGCGCTAGAGTTCAAAAGTCGCTTCCCATTGGCTGATTAGGTGTGGCCACGATACGTTAACACAAGGGCAAAAATATGGGTTTTCGACATGTTCCTTCCGTTAACACAAGGGAGAAAAGTAAGGGTTTTCGTAGTGCTCCTCGTGCAAACGAACCAGAAGCTTTTTTTCCTTCAAAAGGTTGTTCCTTCCGTCTGAAAAAAAGGACGAGGGTTTCGAAGAAGAAGCCATATACCCTCGAGCTATTTCGCCAGTGCTCTCTTCCTTCAATCAGCTTCCATTCAACGATTCAAAGGACTCCAGGTTAGTGTTGTATTTTCTATTTTTTTGGTGAAACCCTAAATCTACCAAAAATGCTAGGCTTGAGGGTTTTTTTTTATCCTTGTTTTATAGCTATTTAAGGGTTTCTTTTCAAGGGTTTCAACGATCTAGGGTTTAGGGTTTATTTTTTTTAGAATTAAAAATCTAGGGGTTTCTTTTCAAGGGTTTCAACGATCTAGGATTTAGGGTTTATTTTTTGAGATTTAAAAATCTAGGGTTTCTGATTTCTTTCAAATATCTTTTTTTTGAGATGGACTCTTTCTTTCATATATCTATGTTTAGGGTTTCTGATTTTTGTGAATAAATGATTTGGGTATGCTTTTTTTTGGGAAACTGATTGAAGGAAGAGGGTTTTCATGATAATTTCTACCATGGCACAAATGTAGCTTGCTGATTTGGGCATGATTTCAACAAATTTTTCGTGAATAAATTGTTTAGAATCGGGAGAATAGTGCTGATTTGGGTTTTCGTTCGTTTACTAAACGAGCCGAGCCGGGCTCGAGCTTTGTTGAATTTTGGCGACCCAAACACGAGCCCTTAGTATAAAGCTCGTCACAAACACGAGCCGACGCTCAAACTAAGCGAGCCGAGCGCGAACACCCCAAAGTTCGGCTCAGCTCAGCTCATTTGCAGCCCTAATCATCAATCGATTTGGTATGTTTTATATTCTTGTATTTCAATTCATCACCTCGGGTTTATCTAGTAACTAGGATCTTGGTTTGGTCGGTGGAAACGAAAATTTTTTGTTTTTTGCGCAATCTCGCTTCCGCTGCACATCGATTCCACCGCCGAATTTCATTATCGTCTCAAGGCCATTATCCAAAGTCTTTTAAACACTGGGATTGCTAATAATAAATCCTCTTCAATCAATTTGTTTGGAAGAAAGATATGGCCTAGAAGCAAGACTGAAGGTAGTACGAGAAGAGAAGAAGAAAGGATATGAAAGAAAAAGAAAATTCGTGGAGATTGAACTCCAATCCACGAGCTCATACTTTATATGGATATATGAAGTTCAACTATTTACATAAGTTGCCATATAGGTTCGATTTGCCCCATCCTACTGGTGTAAACTAATTATAAGCTTAAGGGTTTACTCATAAATAATGATGTAAATCTAACTGAACTTTATAAATTCTTAACGACTGGCAAAGAAACTATATTCGAGGTCTTCAATATTTTTCATGGGAGAGTGCTGGTTTAAGTAACATGAATATTTCTTTCTTTGGTATCGGCCCCATACTACTAATGTAAACTAATCATAAGCTTAAGGAATTACACATAAACAATGATGTGCCCCATGCTAACATTTGCATTTATTTTAAACTCATAATATATATTTTAAAAAATGATAAAAAACAAGAAATTGGAAGAAGTTTATTGGATGAAAGACAGTCTTGATGGAATCATGGATATTTGAGAAATGATAAAAACAAAAACTTGGAAGAAGTTAATTGGATGAAATAAGATCTTGATTTAAGGATCACTAGCAAAAGTTTGGAACTCAGAGTGGACCTTTGGTATAAATCCCTTGATTTGTGTTACAAAAATTGACTTTATATTTCCTGATGTGCTTTTGATTCTAAAAGATTATTCATAGACACAGTACTTTGAATGATGCATACATAATCTTTAAACTTTTAAGCCTATAGTATGCACTGTGCGGTTACAATTTTTTTCTGTCCTCGATCACTATCCCCACTCTGGAATATCTTTAATTTTCACGTGCCAATTTTTTTGTGAATTTATCACTTCAAAGTTTCATTTTCTACCAGACCGGATTTACTATTTACTACACATTAAGTTAGGCGGTATCATATTTTTGCCAACTTTCTTTACAGGGTGAGATAGGTCGTAGAAGTGGTGGTGATAATGTACTTGAGAGAGAAGGTTATGCTGTTGCTGCAGGTTCTGCATTGGGTCTTGTAGCTTTAGGTATGTCTTTTGCCCTATAAATAATTGAATAATTATTGTGTGAAGCTTTACAATTGTAAACTTAATTAAACTTTAATTGAAGGTCAAGGCAGAGATGCATTTGGTTTCATGGACACTTTGGTGGATCGGCTTTTCCAGTATATTGGTGGCAAAGAATTTCATCATGTACGCTGTTTTAAATTATATAACTCCACATTTTTTTCTTGTCTTTTTAATATTCTTCCTTTTCATGGTACGCAACCTGTCATTTAACTGTTCATTATACCTGTTTTCTGACCATTATGGAAAAGGCTCATCCTAACCCCAAGGGGCCGTTTGGATACGCGGATTTTTGAATCCAGGTTTTTAGTTTGAAAACAGTGTAAAAGATGGTTCATGATCAAGCTGCTGCATGCTGTCGTGGCAGCGTTTCTTGGATTTTAAGTAAGAAAACCAGGTTTTAGAAACCGCTCCCCCATCATGAGATTTCTATAACCTGGGTTTCTTACTTAAAATCCAAGAAACGCTGCCAGGACCGCACACAGCAGCCAGTTCATGAACCCTGTTTTACACTGTTTTCATACTAAAAACCTGGATTCAAAATCCGCGTTTCCAAACGACCCTCAAGTATCTTCTGATATATCTCATAATGAAATTTGTGTATTTGTTTCCCCTTCATAGGATAAATCCTTGAAAATGGTGCAAACGATAGATGATCAGAATCGCACAACTGGGCAGGTATCTGAATTACTAATTAAGATCTTGGTTATTTTTTCTATACAGATTTTCCCTTGCTTTAGTAGTTAACTGAATACAGTTTTTCTCTGACTCAATTACTCAAACATCTATATTTTCCATGCCATTGTTGATGTGTTGATTATGTTGCCTGACCCCGGATTGCTTAGATGATGGATGGAACACTTGTTAATGTTGACGTGACTGCGCCTGGAGCTACAATTGCACTAGCTCTAATGTTTTTGAAGGTAAAGTTTATCCTAAGCAAGTGGTTCTGAAATTTTCTGTTGTTGGGATTTTTAGAGTCGATAGAACGAATGTTTTTCCAAAAGTTTTAAATGCAAATACTATTAAAACACCGATTCTATTCATTCATTCACTAGAACACTAGATTGACCATGTTACTTATTGCAGACAGAATCAGAGGTCGTGGCATCTAGGCTTTCTATTCCTCACACTCATTTTGCTTTGCATACCGTGAGGCCTGACTTTATAATGCTTCGTGTCATTGCCCGGAATATGATAATGTGGAGTAGGTAATTTCATAACTATACACGTCCTATAACTCACCTTATGATAATGATATGCATTGGCTGATATTAATCTCTTATTTTTAAATTTTGCAGAGTTTACCCTTCTAGAGATTGGATTGAAAATCAGATCCCTGAAATTGTTAAGATGGGTGTCATGGGGCTTGGAGATGAAAGTGACAATGATGAAGTGGATACAGAAGCTCTAGTTCAGGCATTTGTCAATATAGTGGCAGGGGCATGCATTTCACTAGGTAATTGTTCTATTGTGATTATTATTTTCATGCCCATCTGAAACATCTGTAGTATTTTTACTTTTATTTTTATTTTTTGAATGGAAACATCTGTAGTATTTCTTGTATCTTATATTTTGTTTCATTATCTTGCCAATTCCTTTTATTTGATTGTTCCTGATGAAAATCGCTCAAATTAGTGATTCATTTTTCTTCTTCAGAACTTATCGTCACACTTTCTTTTCATATTGTATTTTGTAAAGTGGTGTATGCGATACATTGGCAGGGTTAAGGTATGCCGGTACCAGAAATGGTGATGCGCAGGAATTGCTTTACAACTATGCTATCTACTTTCTGAATGAGGTACAACATTTTGTTTTGATGATTTTTTACGTATCTTGGACGGTTAGAAGTTAAAATCATTTCCTTCAACATTTGTAGATCAAGCCTGTCCCTGTTACAAGTGGCAATGCCCTCCCAAAGGGGTTATCACAGTATGTGGATCGTTGTACACTAGAGACATGCCTACATCTCATTGTCCTTTCCCTTTCCGTGGTAAGTGAGTTAGGTTTTCTTTTTTCTACGTTTTTCTTCTAGTTCCAAATCACCAGCTTATCATTTTTATCTTTTTATAGGTTTAAAATTTAACAGTAAGTTAACTAAAATAGAAGGTAGGACTTTTTACATATGTCATTCCTCAGTTGGTTGAATTTAGGGCAGTTCATCTTATCACTTGGAGCAAGCAAGCAATGGCATGTTCATTTGCTACTTGTTAAAAATGCAGCTTTGTATTTAAATCTTAGGGGGTCGATAGTTTGGTGCATTTTTTAAATTGTTAGGGTAAGTCATGGAAAGTATTATATGTGCTAAGTCAACCGCCTAAAGCATGCATTGGATCAACGGAGCCTTGCTTGGTATTAGCTATGGAAAGAACATCATCGATCCCTACCTGCTCATCGAAAGGACTGAATTGCCAGTCTAATTGGGTGTTCATATTATCTTAAAAACTGAACTTTGGGATATTTCAAAGTTAGTCATTTTAGTAATTTCTTCTAATATAAAGAATTTTTTGGCCTTGTGTCACTTCGTTGCAATCATGGTTGTTTAATCCATGTAAGGGATCTTTATCTCAACAGAGGTATGAAAATCAGCATTGAGAATGAGAATAGAGAAATTGGGCAGAGCTGTGCTACACTGCTCTTGAGCTAAATCATTTATAAGCTCTGATTGTGGATTGCTTCTCAGTGATTAAATTATTTGAAATTGGCTCTAATATTGATAGAACTCATGATTATCAGACCATATTCAACTCTTATAGTCTTATGTTACATTATCCCTACCTTTCCTAGATGCACGATGTAAAATTTTTGAGAACCATCACTACATCGCTATGCCCAAACTAGTTCCTGTTGCGTTTAACTATGGAACTCGTTTACATGGTTTTAAATTTCCTCCGAAATTGACAGGAAACAACCAAAATATTTATGTTTCCATCCACACCGGAACAATATTGAAATTGAAATCCATACCAAAACCAAAATTGTAAGTGCATTAGTCGTATACTATACCAGTATGTTTTACATAATTGTATTTATATGAATTGCATGTGAAAGGTTTCACCTTAAATTTTATCAATTGCATATGTCTCCATGCATTTCCATGATTTAACAGGATTTCCGTTTCCTTGGTGACCGAAATCGAAACTGAAACCAAAATTTAAAGCCTTGCTCCTTTATACCTACCCATTTATAATTGTGGACTTCTTTCAGTAATGAACTGAAGCAGATCAATTCCATAGTTCCGTTGATAATCTTATCTGCCCATTTACAGTGATGGAAACAACGTGACCCATAACTTCAGGGTTCCTGTACCATTACGTGGTTGGGGAACTTCCATGACTTCCACCTATCGTAGTGAGGAACTTTAGTATGTAATATCTCAATGTTTGTTATATTTTTGACTTCAGGTGATTCACTTATGTGTAAATTTGTTTTAAATTTGCAATGTTGGTTGAATTCTTCATTATGTTTTTTTATATGTTATGCAATTACGTTTTATGATTGCATTGCTCTTTTCGGACAGGTGATGGCAGGCTCTGGGCATTTACAGACATTTCGGTTGTTGAGATATCTTCGCAGTCGAAACTCTGCAGACGGGCATGCTAGTTATGGAATCCAAATGGCTGTAAGTTAGCATACTATTAAATTTTATTATAATGCTAGTCTGTAGTTCATCTTAATGAGAATGATTTACTTTGTAGTTTATGATTAGGGAAATGATATCACCACAACCATGTTTCGTTATATGCACCAAGGAATCTTGTCTTCTAGTATTTAAAGAGCCGTCAAAAGGTTATTACTGTTCCCAAAAAGCTCTCACAAGCCAATTAAAAAAGAAAAAACAAGCTAGGTCCGTGCATATAACAAAATTTGGTTGTGCTGATATCATTTCCCTATGATTATATGTAGGGGAAATCAAGGTGGATTTCTTGATATGATGTGCCATATATTCGTATAAATTTTGAAACAATCAAAGCGATAAACTGATTGATAGATGTTTCCCTAGTTTTGACTGCATACTAATTCCTCCAAAAGGCAGATTCTTCAAAGATGTGGTCTACTGATCCAATGCGAGAAACAAATAATAATATATTTAAAATGTGTCTTATGAAAGAAACACTAATTCTCAGAGAAAAAATTTGCATTAATTTTTTTGAATGGTAATATGGAACATGTTTTCTTATCATTATTTTGGATATATTCCATCAGGCGTGCCAAATGAAAACTTATAAGTTTTAAAATTTGAAAATTTGAATTTCTGAAATTAGTATCAGGAAGGAAAAGGTGAATCTTTGATCTAATTGACCAGGGTCTTTGAGATTTTGTAACGACCCGATTTCCGTCGTGTCGCTACGAGCAAAAGAAAGTAAAAATCATGGAAATATTTTTTTTTTTTTTTTTATACAAGCATCAACGACGATCCCGATAGAATCTTATTACAACTTAAAAATGATACATGACGTAAGACGTCAAAATGCAAGGACTCCAGGAACGAACTCTCTGATCACACAGTCCCTTATCCCATGGTTCCTTCATTTGCAAATGCTCCGCCATCTAATGCCTCAACCCCTGTGGTGGAGGAATCAACGTCAAAGCAGGGTCATCCAAAGACCGAGCAAAGTAAAAGAGACAATAATAACAGTGCATACAATAAAATCCACATTTCAATAATGTCTAGAATAAAGATTACAATGCCCATGGCAATATAAATCAAAGGAGTGACAATAATTTCAATGTATGCTATGTATGCATGTATGCAACAATTTTATAAAATGAGACAGCACATTCCCCAGGTACATCCGGCTTTTCCCCCATTTATTTTTCTGTCAGTTCTTTTCTGACTTTTTCATTTTCTTTTATTTTTTTTTGCCGGTGTCCTTGCCGCACGGCTAACCACTACCCCTGTCTGAAGGTAGTGACGTTATGGACTTGGATTACGGTCTCGCATTTGCCGAGCCGGGGATACTATCCCTCGGGGATACTTTCCCTTTTTGGTTGGTTTGCCAACGAAAGGCAGTACACGCTTCTCGCGTTGGCCTTTGGACCTTAGGTCCCAGGATGATTCCACCACACCCTTAAGTTCCCCTTCACTTTCCCCCATGTATGCAACATGTATGCAATTACTTACCTTTGCCTTTCTTCCTGCATTCATTTCAATTCATTTGATTCCAGCATTCATTTCAATTCATTTGATTCCAGGCAAGCGAGTATAAATTCACTAAGCAGGTATTTATCAGGCAATTTATAAGCAGAGCTACATTGCATAGACAATTATATTGAACACCATTACAAGACAAGGTCTAGCTGTCACCTGCCTTTTCTTATAGTCGCAGTAGGACGAGATGGCTCCTGTAGGCAAATAAGTGAAATAGGTCAACTTATTTTAGTCTAGGTCCTTTTAATATCACACAGACAACACTTGTCCTTTTTGTGTCCATTTATGTCCTAAAATAAGGTTCCCTGTGTTCACTATTCATGTGGGCCCCACATGCTACTATTCATGTGGGCCCCATCATGTCACTATTTATGTGGGCCCCGCATGTCACTATTTATGTGGGCCCCATCATGTCACTATTTATGTGGGCCCCATCATGTCACTATTCATTTCACCATAAGTTGATAAAGTTTACTTTACGGTTACTATGCTAGTATTTCACCGTTAAGTATATAGGTGGTAGAACCAACCATTACTTTATCCATATAGGTGGTAAAACCAACCATTACTTCAAATAAAATATAGGTAGGTGGTAGAACCAACCATGAAAGAGATCATTAAATAATTTAGGTGGTAGAACCAACCATTGAAAGAGATCATTGCTTTCAAATAATTTTAGGTGGTAGAACCAACCATGAAAGAGAGACTATTATAAAAGACTTACTTGGTAGTGGATTTTCTTTTTCCTTCTTCTCTCTCTCTTCCTCTTTCTCTTTCTTCTCTTCTCTTCCTCTCTCTCTCTCTCTCTCTTCTCTTCTCTTCTCTTCTCTTCTCTTCTCCTTTTCTTCTCCTCCTCCTCCTCTATTTATAGACATTTTTTTGCATAGTACTTTTTGCATAGTAAAGACTATTTACTATTTTAAATTATTATTTCTGTCGGTCAATAGTATTTTTGCATAGTACTTTTGCATAGTAAAAACTATTTACTATTTTAAATTATTATTTTCGTCGGTTAACAGTATTTTGCATAGTTAATAATATTTTTTTATTATTAATTTTGTCGGTCAATAGTATTTTTGCATTTTTTTATTATTATTTTCGTCGGTGCGATGATATTTTCGTTTCCACTAGGGATGGGTCCCGCTGGTGGTAGGACCCGCTGGTCGTGGGGCCCGCTCGTGTGGGACCCGCTGATGTGGGACCCACTGGTGTTGGATCCGCTTATGTGGGGCCTGCTTGTATGGGGCCCGCTGATGTGGGACCCGCTTATGAATAGTACTCGGTGGGTCCTACTGTGAATAATACTTTTAAATAGTGTATCTCAATAGTGAACTTGCATAGTATTTCTGCATAGTAATCTCGCATAGTGACTATTGTGAATAGTAATTGTGAATAGTGACTATTGGAAATTTTTAACATATATATATATCTATTCCGTTTTTGTTGACATCTGGGGCGGTGGCTTAGTGGTAGGAAGCCGTTCAATCTTAGCTTAGACTTGGGTTCGAATCGTGTACGCCCCATTATGCCAGATGTCCTCATGCCCGATTAACTTGGGGAAAATGAGTAATGGCCGATGATTACCCACCTATGAGGCCATTTTTATATTTATATATATATATATTTTACCGGTTCTTACATTCTACCCCCCTTAAAAAAATTTCGTCCCCGAAATTCCTACGCCCATAACCTAGATATCTTGATAATCAGAATCTCGACACATGATAATTTAAGATCATCTCCTTTACTTTGTAAATCTTAATTTTGATTAGAAATTAACGTCTTGTGAAATCCATCATAATCTGCACTGTCTCTTAAATACTACTAATCTTCTATTCTAGGCAGACATTTTACTCCTATGAATTCCCTTGTTTCCCATAATCCAAAATTTATAAATAAGTTTTCTGACCTTCTGTTGCCCCATCCTGTACCTCGTTGTCATCGTTGATTAGGCCCCATCCTGTACCTCGTTGATTAGGGCGAAGAAACGCTTTTCAGTTCCTGGCTGTGCGTTCTTATCTTGGGTCAGAGGGCGGTACTGATTTCTTCTTCCCTGGTTCTGCTGATTGTTTGCACCGGTTGATATTGTGGCGGAGGTGGGCGGTTTTGGATGAAGGCTGGTGCCTTAGGGCAATCCCTTCTTCTCCAGCATTGCCCAACGTGAATCCTTCCACAGTGGGGGCACAAGTTCTTTGATGGTGGACCACTATCAATTTTTTTTTTTTTTTCCAGTTTACCCTTGAAATGTGACACATCATATGTCACCTATTAGCTATCTAACCCTACTTAACGACACAACCCACAAGCACCAGGGTTTCCGTAAACCCGGGCTCTGATACCACAACTGTAACGACCCGATTTCCGTCGTGTCGCTACGAGCAAAAGAAAGTAAAAATCATGGAAATATTTTTTTTTTTTTTTTTTATACAAGCATCAACGACGATCCCGATAGAATCTTATTACAACTTAAAAATGATACATGACGTAAGACGTCAAAATGCAAGGACTCCAGGAACGAACTCTCTGATCACACAGTCCCTTATCCCATGGTTCCTTCATTTGCAAATGCTCCGCCATCTAATGCCTCAACCCCTGTGGTGGAGGAATCAACGTCAAAGCAGGGTCATCCAAAGACCGAGCAAAGTAAAAGAGACAATAATAACAGTGCATACAATAAAATCCACATTTCAATAATGTCTAGAATAAAGATTACAATGCCCATGGCAATATAAATCAAAGGAGTGACAATAATTTCAATGTATGCTATGTATGCATGTATGCAACAATTTTATAAAATGAGACAGCACATTCCCCAGGTACATCCGGCTTTTCCCCCATTTATTTTTCTGTCAGTTCTTTTCTGACTTTTTCATTTTCTTTTATTTTTTTTTGCCGGTGTCCTTGCCGCACGGCTAACCACTACCCCTGTCTGAAGGTAGTGACGTTATGGACTTGGATTACGGTCTCGCATTTGCCGAGCCGGGGATACTATCCCTCGGGGATACTTTCCCTTTTTGGTTGGTTTGCCAACGAAAGGCAGTACACGCTTCTCGCGTTGGCCTTTGGACCTTAGGTCCCAGGATGATTCCACCACACCCTTAAGTTCCCCTTCACTTTCCCCCATGTATGCAACATGTATGCAATTACTTACCTTTGCCTTTCTTCCTGCATTCATTTCAATTCATTTGATTCCAGCATTCATTTCAATTCATTTGATTCCAGGCAAGCGAGTATAAATTCACTAAGCAGGTATTTATCAGGCAATTTATAAGCAGAGCTACATTGCATAGACAATTATATTGAACACCATTACAAGACAAGGTCTAGCTGTCACCTGCCTTTTCTTATAGTCGCAGTAGGACGAGATGGCTCCTGTAGGCAAATAAGTGAAATAGGTCAACTTATTTTAGTCTAGGTCCTTTTAATATCACACAGACAACACTTGTCCTTTTTGTGTCCATTTATGTCCTAAAATAAGGTTCCCTGTGTTCACTATTCATGTGGGCCCCACATGCTACTATTCATGTGGGCCCCATCATGTCACTATTTATGTGGGCCCCGCATGTCACTATTTATGTGGGCCCCATCATGTCACTATTTATGTGGGCCCCATCATGTCACTATTCATTTCACCATAAGTTGATAAAGTTTACTTTACGGTTACTATGCTAGTATTTCACCGTTAAGTATATAGGTGGTAGAACCAACCATTACTTTATCCATATAGGTGGTAAAACCAACCATTACTTCAAATAAAATATAGGTAGGTGGTAGAACCAACCATGAAAGAGATCATTAAATAATTTAGGTGGTAGAACCAACCATTGAAAGAGATCATTGCTTTCAAATAATTTTAGGTGGTAGAACCAACCATGAAAGAGAGACTATTATAAAAGACTTACTTGGTAGTGGATTTTCTTTTTCCTTCTTCTCTCTCTCTTCCTCTTTCTCTTTCTTCTCTTCTCTTCCTCTCTCTCTCTCTCTCTCTTCTCTTCTCTTCTCTTCTCTTCTCTTCTCCTTTTCTTCTCCTCCTCCTCCTCTATTTATAGACATTTTTTTGCATAGTACTTTTTGCATAGTAAAGACTATTTACTATTTTAAATTATTATTTCTGTCGGTCAATAGTATTTTTGCATAGTACTTTTGCATAGTAAAAACTATTTACTATTTTAAATTATTATTTTCGTCGGTTAACAGTATTTTGCATAGTTAATAATATTTTTTTATTATTAATTTTGTCGGTCAATAGTATTTTTGCATTTTTTTATTATTATTTTCGTCGGTGCGATGATATTTTCGTTTCCACTAGGGATGGGTCCCGCTGGTGGTAGGACCCGCTGGTCGTGGGGCCCGCTCGTGTGGGACCCGCTGATGTGGGACCCACTGGTGTTGGATCCGCTTATGTGGGGCCTGCTTGTATGGGGCCCGCTGATGTGGGACCCGCTTATGAATAGTACTCGGTGGGTCCTACTGTGAATAATACTTTTAAATAGTGTATCTCAATAGTGAACTTGCATAGTATTTCTGCATAGTAATCTCGCATAGTGACTATTGTGAATAGTAATTGTGAATAGTGACTATTGGAAATTTTTAACATATATATATATCTATTCCGTTTTTGTTGACATCTGGGGCGGTGGCTTAGTGGTAGGAAGCCGTTCAATCTTAGCTTAGACTTGGGTTCGAATCGTGTACGCCCCATTATGCCAGATGTCCTCATGCCCGATTAACTTGGGGAAAATGAGTAATGGCCGATGATTACCCACCTATGAGGCCATTTTTATATTTATATATATATATATTTTACCGGTTCTTACAGATTTAGATTGAAATCCAACAGTACAGTTCAAATTTAGATGGGATCAATATTTTACTTCGGGCGAGGCTATACAAGGTCTGGAATTTAAAGCTAACAGCTTATGCGTAGGGCTTGGATTGTATTGCTTGATGCAAATGAGTTCAAGGGTTAAGTTACTATCCTCTTGTGGAGAGCTTGGTTGACCGGCGATGTGCGGCACATAGCGATTTTTCTTTTGCTGTCTTAGCAGGCTTCTCGATTCGTGATATGGAGAGCAATTAGTCTTGGCCAATGATTTGACTTATGTATGTTAAATGGGTCGAGCTGCTATTATAGCGAGCTTTATTTTGTTAAATTGCGAAAATGTGAAGGCGTATTTAGCTTGACTAACAAGCTGTGAGGTCGATGCAAGGATCCACAACTATTGAGAGCTGAATATCTTCAAGTAAAATGTTGAGATAGACAAACACAATAATATGATAAAAGAACTAATTTCTATATGAGCCAGCAACTAAAGTGGGCTGTAATGTTTCAAATAACTGATGTGAGATAGATCAAAGCACAATGGCACGATCAAGAAACCATATTCTATAACAGATAGAGATAGATATAAAATTCAGGTTCAAGTAAATAACAAATGTAAGAAAATGAAATTGATTTTACCAAGTAATGTTTACAGACAAGTGGTGAAGTTTTAAAGGCTATGCGAATGTTTCAAAAGTTAGCTTTCAAGGCGGATTGACCAACAAGTTTAATAACAGATTACAAGGCGCAATTTTTTTTTAGAAGCTGTAATATTGATATCAAGATAAAGGATAAGCAGACTTTAGCTCCTCTTTTGAAGCATAGGCAGCTCCACTAAACTGAACAGAACGTAATTACTAGGTGAGTATGGTTCAATGGATCAGATGAAGCAGGTATTGTCTAATTATTTTTTTGCAAACATAATTCATACAAAATTTCCAGTAATGAGTATATAGGGTGCACTCAACCTGGAGTCTAGAGATGAAATAAAAATAACTTGAGGGATCGGTTATAACAAGATTTATGTGAATATGCAATGTATGATTTGGGTCTTAAATAAATGAGTTTAAGAGACTAAATGCTATGACAAACCAAGATATATAATAATAAATTAGGTGAATGAACTGATCTTTAAATTTAGCGTGACAGTATCATACAAATGCACATGTACGCTCAAAGTGATTACTCTCACTGGTTAACAAAGAAAGGCAGAGCAATCCATAAGATAATTTAAATAAGTTTCAAGGTATTGTGTGTAAGCAGTGAGTTGAGCAGTGGAGCAAAATAACAAGATACTAGAAGTTCTGATAAAGCCTTATTTTCGAGAGTGTGAATGGCAAGGGTTGTCCAACATATAGCTTACATACAATTTAAGTCTTCATAGGAAATTAACAATTTATAAGATCAATTGAAGGCAAAATGTAATTTCAGAGTAGTGCAAAATAAATATATGTTTTGTGAAATTTGGAAAGCTAAATAGCTTGAACTACTATAGATAAAAGATCTATGTTAATGGACTGAATGACCAAGAGCGTAATCTGGGTTCAAGTAATGACTTTCAAGTAGAAGTAGTTTAGATTAGTTGCAAAATAAGAGAGTAATTCAGTGAGTTGGTTAAGAGATGTGTTTCGAAATAGAAAACTTAAATAATGATATGAGTTTAAAATTCTAGGACCAGAATGAATAGGTTATAATTGAGATAGATTCTACTAAAATGAAAGGGGAAGATCCACAGGAACTTATGTGATAACCGGTTAGTACTAACAGAGATAAAACAAAATGATAAATCAAATAATACCATGAAAGAACTTGTTTTGAGTCTAAATGATTTATTATGCCAAAGTTTACAAGAATTTTACCTGTAAGATTTGAATGATTGATTTATAGGGAATATTAGCCTATCTTATAATGTATTGATATAAAAAAATTTGTTAAAAGCAAATCTCAAAGAAGGCTCTTTGAAACAGGGAATGCCTGACAATACTCAACTCAACTAAGCCTTTGTCCCAAACTAGTTGGGGTCGGCTAATGAATCCTTTAGGGTCTGTTCACTTGTTTTCTAGGGAAAGGAAAGGAAAGGAAAGGAAAGGAAAGGAAAGGACTCTGACGTGGCAGAAAGGAAAGGAAAGGAAAAGAAACTGTGCAGGAAAAGGAATCCTGTGCCTGTTCACTTGCGCAGGAAAATCTGAGAAATCCAGAGAAAAGGTTTCCTAAGCCTGTTCACTTGCCAAGTAAACTGTATTGGGAAAACTAAACAGAAAAGTTACATTAAACCATATTTCATAGTCTGACATACTTACAGGCCTACAAATTGAAAAGTATAAACAGAAATACTACAATAAAACCTAATTGGAAGAGGAACTCGTCACAGAAGAGCTTGTTGAAGCTTGGGGAGTAGGAATGTTGGTCTCTTCTTTCCTATCTTTGTTGGGCCCACTAATGCCATGTAAAAACACAGCAAGTTCAGCTTCTGCCTCCTCCCTACTCCCATACGAACGGAAGCACGCTCCACTAAACCGTTAACTTGAAGATGACAGTATTGCCAACTGTCATATACGCCCACCTGCCTTCCCTTAAAAACCACATAAAACTTGTTTTTTGCCATTAACCTACAGAAATGCAAATAAAAAAAGTAACAACATAAAGTATTAAAAAGTAACAACATATACAAGTCCAACAAAATAATTCCAAGAAACAAGAAACATCTCATTGAGACTAGTCCAGCAACATAAACCAAATCAACATAAGAACTCCTCCAAAATAAGTCCAACAACATAAACCAAATGACCAAAAAAGTCGGACAAACACGTAGGATAAGCGGTCCAACAAAGTAAACAACATTACAATAAAGCCCAAGAACATAAACCACATCAAAACAAGTCCAACAACAACATAACAAGTCCTCCAAAATAAGTCCAAAATAAAGATGCAGAAAACTAGCAAAGTCATACTACAATCATATAATACGATCGTATGATTCCCAAAAAAAGGTCCCCAAACCATAGCAACCTACGCCAAACGCGCCACAATATCGCCCATCACAGCCACTCGCTCTTCCTTGGAAAGGGAAAGGAAGACTTCAGCATCCTTGTGATTTTTGTGCAGGTACGTATAGGCCCTAAGCAGCTCCAACATGGTGAAACCAGAGGTGCTCATCATAGCGGCTTTTAATTCAGCAAGGCTATGGACCTCACCAGTCGTAATGATAGCCTCAGCAACCATCCTAACACTAGCTGACAAGTAAGTCATATCAGATGAAAGTTGTCCACCACTTGTTCGCCTCTTCCTCTTCCCCTTACTACCTGATGCTGGGGCTTTCAGTGGTGATGAGTTACTATAGCCCATGCCGGTGTCTCTGACTGGGGATGAATGACGTGATCTGGAAGCACGAGGAGCTGGGGGAAGAGTAAAAGCAGGGGTCGAACCGTCAAACATGTCATCGAGCCCTACTGCCTGGCTCGATGAGAAAAGCCCCTCCACATCCTCTGTGTCCTGAGAAGGGGCATGTCTGTCCCTAGCGAACTCTCCAGTGGCATAATCTTCCCCAAACACTTCTTTCATCTCCTCATATAGCTCCCAACAGTTATTAAAGAAGCGAATATGATCACGATTCCTCTGAAAACAAAACGAGGCATTGTAAGGATTATGACCAAATTGTGATGAAAATAATGAAGGAATTATGATAACTTATAATTACCGCCAAATAGTCATTCTTCACTTGGTCTTCAACGAATATTTTTTTCAGCTGTGGATCCCAGCCAAATCCGCTCAGGTTGACGATAGTGTTAAGTTGCCTAAAGTTGGCTTTCATCGTCTTCATACGGTTCTTAACATGCTCCTTTGTGATATGCTTTTTAAGGACAGTAGTAAGCTCCACCGCTTCGCCACTATACGCAGCCTCTCTAAAACCGTTGGGGGCCTTTTGCCATTCAGCAATCTGATGCTGTATGGCTACTATCAGATGCCTATCCACCTCCTCGTTCCAGGAGATATTTTTCTTCCTCTTATCTATTGAAGCTGATTACATTATATCTGCAACATTGTGAAACATAGTAGAAAAATTTTCAAATCATCACTGACAACAATATATCATCAAATAGAGTATGATGAAACATATTACTATTACAACCCAAAATTATTCCAAATCCTGATACAATCAAACAACATATGATGAAACGAAGTTGCAGAAGTCTAATCGAAATAGTCATAAAATTATTGCAAGCCAAAAACATGTCATCCTAATGATGACCATGTCGTTGTGCTTGAAAATCATTCCACATATGATTCATTATTCTTGTTCGAAGTAGACCGCCCGCTCTCACATCTTCAGCCCTAGTAATAAAACGATCTTCTTCTTCTTCTTCCTCCTCCGCTACAATTAGCCCCAACTCATTATCTACAATCGAAATGAATGCATCGTTTGGCATCTCCCTCCTTATGTGATTGTGGACGCAGCAACAGGCTAACACTATGTCGACCTGTCGTGGGAATGGGTACATGGGTGGCGTATTTATTATGTTGAACCGCTTCTTCAAGACATCGAAAGTTCGCTCGATTACATTCCTTGCTGATGAATGCCTTTGGTTATACAACTCCTCTGCAGTTCGAGGTCTGCGCCCTCTAACGTTGTTTAGGTGGTAAGCAATGCCTCGGATAGGAGTTATGAAATTTCTCAGGCATGGGTACCCACCATTAGCAAGGTAAAATTTCGCTACAGACATATATATATATATATATATATATATATATATATATATAATTTTAATAACCGAGACCAACAACAACGGTACGGAGAAAAAGACAAACTCAGTACTACCTGGTAAACAAGGAATGCCGTTCGGCTTTGATAAAGCAGATGCTAAGACTTTAGAGTCTGATGCGGACCCTTCCCACCCAGCTAAAACGTAAGTAAACTTCAGGTCGAAGTCACATACAGCTGGTACATTTTGAGAGGGCCATCCCTTACGACATATAAATCTAGGTTTCATATCCTCGGGTACTGTTGCTTGAATGTGTGTCCAATCAATTGCACCAATGCAATCCTACAATATGGACATTCAAAATGTCAACCATCAATGCTAAAATATGAGTCACTTGCTATGCAACTTACATGCCACTACATAGGTAATAAACGGTACCTTATAGTACGGCATAAAATTCGGGTTGTCAGCAATGTGACGTGGTGTGTCCCTTGATGGAGGTAATATGAATAACTCTTGAAGTTTGAGCACATCACATAGAACCTTGTTAAAATACTTCGAAACAGTAGCCCCTGACCGTCTAATGGATGCCCTAATAGTATGGTTCCTTTGGCTGTGGGCAATTACTTGTAAGAAAATCGTCACTTGTTCCTCAACACAACAGTGTATTGTGTCTTCAAGCAGGGCCATGTTTCTAAATATCGTGACAAAGCTGCGGAAGCACCGCACATCCATTTGCAGAAGCGCAATACAATGGTTCTCTGCATTTGTAATACGTGTAACAAATGTCTTACGAGTTTCGTACCCACTTTCATAAGGGGCTCTTTGCATATTTTCTTCAACGTAAAGTCTAACCCTAGCCGTCACTGTAGCTACCGCAGCCATTACTAGAGCTTCAGCTCGAATGATCAATGTCGTCCTTCTTGCTGGTTCTTGACGCATGATGATTGATGGTAGCCCTACATGGAGATATTTCAGTTCCAGTCCATTAAAAACCATACTTTGAAACCTAAATACTAGCAACACCGAACCACCAAAACATTATATCGGAAACAACGACATATCTTCAACTCCGAACCACCAAGGCATTATATCAGAAACACCCTCGTATCATCAACACCCAACCATTCATTATGATAAACATAGCAAAAAAACATTACCAATCACACAAGAAAAAAAGCTCTAGAAAACACGCTGTAAAAGATCAAATTAGTACCCTTAACCAACAAAACAAGCTAGGGTTTTCGATGAACACCCATCCACCCACATATCATCAACACCCATCCACCAACATGTCATCAAAACCCACATATCATCAACATCCATCCACCCACATATCATCCACACCCAACAACGAAGCTATTATATCAGAACCACCAATGCAGAAAACAAGAATCTTAAAAATCAGTCCAGTAACCCATAAGCTGCAATTCCATTGCAAAAACATAACAATCCGAACCCTACTGTAAAAAAAAGAGCAAAAAAAGTTGAAAAATAGTGAAAAAATCGAAAATCATGAACCCCTACTGTACAACAAAAACCCAAAAAAGTTCAAAATCAGTGAAATCTACAACCCCATTGGAAATACCCCAAAATTCATAACCCAAATGTAAAAAAGACAAGAAATTACAAATCAATGATATAACACATAATCTGAAACTACATTGCAAAAAACAAAACAATATGAACCCCTACTCCACAAAAAACACCAAAAAAAATCAAAATCAGTGAAAAGAAACCCAAAATCTACAATCCCATTGCAAATACCCCAATATTCAGAACCCAAATGTACACAAAGGCCCATAATCTGCAACTCCATTGAAAAAAAACCCAATAATCCGAACCCAGATCTGCAACCCCATTGCAAAATCAGTGTAGAAATCCAAAATCTGCAACCCTATTACAAAAACCCCATAAATCCGAACCCAAATTTGTTAAATGTGTGAAAAACCCCCAAAAAAAACCCTAGATCTGGAAAAAAATCACAAAAAGGAGGGACAGAGAGAGAGAGAAGAGGGAGTGGGGTACCTTGCCGGAGAGGAGGCGGAGAGGAGCCGGGGAAGGAGCCAGAGAGGAGCCGGAAAAGATGCTTCAAAAGGAAAAAAAATAACCTAGCAAATCAGGTAGAGGGAAGAGAGAGGAGAGAGAGAGAGAGAGAGAGAGAGAGAGACGGACGTACCGATCGGAGAGGAGCCGGAGAAGAAAAACCTCACCGTTTTGGTCGTCTGCTTCGTCGAGAGAGAGGGAGTGACGAAAAAACAAAACTCGAAGTTTTATTTTCCCGTGGGAAAAGGAAAACAGATCCCGCCGATTTGGGCGGAAATAGAACCCCATGAGCGCGAGAAAATCGTATTTTCCTCCTCATTTTTTAGATTTCCACGTATTATAAAGTCGGTTTCTCGTCAAAGCAACAGAACACATTAAAATGAGTTTCTCGGGAAAAAAGACGCGACTTTCCTTTCTCACAATAGCGCGGTAAGGCAAGCGAACACAGCCTTAGAAAATTTTCGTGAAGGAAGTGAAAGGATCTACCCGGGCTCAAATTGACTAAGTCTAATCCTGACACTAGTTGCGTTCGTCTACATGGATCATTTTCTTCCATTCTATCCTGTCCAAGGTCATGTTCTCTGTTATGTTCGTAGCCCTCAAGTCTTTCCTCACTGTTTCTACCCAAGTTGTTTTCGGTCTGCCCTTACCTCCTCTTACTCAATCAACTTGGCACGAGTCATTTCTTCTCACTGGAGCATCCAAAGGCCTATGTTGGATATGACCAAACCATCTTAAGCGGTGCTCTCTCATCTTTTCTTCAATTGATGCCACTACCGCCGTTTGACAGATGTCTTCATTTTTAATTCGGTCTAACCTTGTGTGGCCGCACATCCATCTAAGCATTCGCATCTCCGCTACACTCATCTTATGCACATGCTGCTGCTTGGTGGCCCAACATTTTGAGCCGTACAACATGGCTGGCCTCGCAGCTGTCTTAATAAACTTTCCCTTCAACTTGGTAAGTATTTTACGGTCGCACAAAACTCCTAAAGCATGCTTCTACGTCTACCAACCTGCTCTTATTCTGTGGTTAACATCCTCTTCAATATCTCCTTCCTTTTGTAGGATTGAACCAAGATAGCGAAAGATATCCCTCTTAGGTACCTCCTGTCCAGTCATATTTACTACATCCTTGTGTCGCCTCTTAGGGAATGCCTGACAATAGCAGAAGAAATCTTCGAAGGTTAAAGACTAGATCTATAATCAATTGGCAGAATAAGAGGGTTATGCATGAATGATTTATTAACTGATGAAGCAAATGAGGCTACGAAACCTTACAGTGAATAGGTTCTCAAATAAGATGGTCTAATCAAAAGGTATTAAATTGATACAATTTATAAAGTATAACCCAAGATAAAGTCAGAACAGAGATTAATTTAAGCTCTTTTGATAATCCTTTCTTAAGGAGCAAAATCATAAGCTTATAGGTCTAACAGCTCTGTAGGATAGCTTATAAAATCTGAAAACAAGCATATAAGAAAAGATTAAAATTCTAAGCATGAAAGAATAAAGTTTAGGCCTTGCCTTTGCAAAAGACCTTGTAGTGTCGGTGTTGGAGATCATGTAGATTGTTCGGGGATGTTTGAAGACTTCAGGGATAAAGTCCAAGCCGCTGTCCCGTGTGATAAATGGTGGAAAACAGCAAAATAAAGAAAGATGAAGAAAATGTGAATTGCTTGAAAAGAGAAGAGAGCTTGAAAGAGGGGGAGAGAGCTTTGAAGCTTGTAGAGACTTTTTCCTTTTTGATTTTTCGTGCTTCAGAGGGTTGCAGAGATGGGGTATTTATTGTTGAAAAGGGGAAAATTTGCTTTTTATAGGGTGTCAATTAGGGTTTTCTTGAAATTCGATTTGATTGGATTTTGGAAGAAGAAAATGGTTTGAAAATAGAGCAATGTTCAAATTTTGCATGATTTGGGTGGAATTTGGCATTTAGGGTAAGGAAGTGTTGATTTTTTTGGTTTGAAATCGAATTTTGTGCTTTGAAGTTTTGCAAAATTGGTATGTTTTAGAGATTTGATGTTATTTGATTGGAATCATACAATTTTAGGACAAGAGGATGTTCCCCAATTTGGAAGATATCCATTTCTGAAGAGCAAAGGCAATAGGATGAATCAAAAGAGAAAAAAGATGGGATTCTGTATATTTTTGGAAGAAAATGGGCAAAATATCAGTTTTAGGGATGGAATGCATTTGGGAAGACAAAGCTTGTATTTTAGGAGTCAATGGCAAACTTTTATAAATTTGATGGGTTTTGTGGGTTGTTATATACTTAAAAGGAAAGGGCCATGGTTTGTAAATATTGGTAAGGTCAAGGGAATTTTGGGCTTTGTTCTAAAAGAGTAGTTTAAACTTTAAAAACCATGTTCTTACATTTGCCCCTCTTTGTCACTTGTTGTGTGCAATAAGTGACAAAAAAGTGAAGTTACGAAATGGGGTTCCTAGTTTTAGGTTTTAAGTTAAAAATGAGTTTATCTGAGGTGCCCCTCTTGGGTGCCCCATGTAAAGACATGGGGTAGCCAAGAAAGAGATAAGCATGAGGTAAGAAAATGAGGCAAAAATAAAAGAGGCAAAAATAAAAGAGGCAAAATAAATAAAGAAATAAGGTAAAAGCAGAGATAAATAGCAGAACAATACTGGATAGCGACGTCGTCGAGATGGTCTTCATGTTGATTTTGTCAAAAAGGATAAGTGAGGGCAGCTAAAGAGCAATTTCAAGCTAATCCTATTCACCATGTATGATTATCGAGGCAACATAGAGTCGAACGAGACCATAACACGGTAGTTTAGAGTCATTTCGAACTATAAGTGGAGGTTTGAAGGCTCTCCGAACAGTTTATCAAGGCAACATTATATCCGAGGCAACATTGTATACGAGACGACGTTATATCCGAGGCAGCATTGTGTCAGAGGCTACATTGTATTTGCGGCGTCATTGAAGCCAACATAGTATCCGAAGCGACATTATATTCGAGGCGATATTGTATTCGAGGCGACATTGTATCCGAGGCGACATTGTATCTGAAGGCATCTTGGTATCCGAAGGCAATATTGGATCTGAAGGCAACTGTGTGTAATGCAATTTATGGGATTTTTTTTATGGAAGCTGGGATTAGGTGGATCTTTTAACAGTATATTTATGTGTAAAATTTCTTTAAGTGTTGAATATTAACAGGCTCGTGTATAATGTGTCCATCAGCGTTTGTGAGACGATAAATTGTTTATGAGTATGCAATAGCAATGGTGTAAGGACTTCCCAATTTAGGTGAAATTTACCTTGTTTGTGGAAGCATTGTCGGAGTACTAAGTCACCGGGTCGAGAGCAGTTAAGCGTTGTTCGTCTAAGAGATCTAGTCGGTTTAACCGAGCTTGGCAAAGTTCGTCATTAGATGTTAGACCATGAAGAGAAATTCTAAGTGATTTGAGTTCGGTATGTTAGGAGAGCTGGAAAGAGTTTAGTGGGCCAATCTCGGCCAAATTCATTGACGATCTTAGTAAGAATACTGGTTATTAATTTATTAGATATTTCGGCTTGACCATTGCCTTGAGGGTAGTGTATTGTCGAATAGTGATGATGAATTTAGTAGTAAGTCATCCATATTCATTGCACGATCATATAACAAAAGTGTCAAACCGAGACTCTTCCGACCCACTGACTTATTACTCCGACAATGCTTCCACAAACAAGGTAAATTTCACTCAAATTGGGAACGGTCCTTACATCATTGCTATCGCATACTCACAAACAATTTATCATCTCGTAAATGCTGATGGATACATCCTACAAGAGCCTGTTACTATTCAACAATTAAAGAAATTCTACCCATAAATATATTGTTAAAAGATCCACCTAATCCCAGCTTACCAAAAAAAATCCCATAAATTGCATTGCATACTATTGCCTTCAGATCCAATATTGCATTCGGATACCACAATGCCTTCGGATATTATGTCGCCTTGAACACAATGTCGCCTCGGATACTATGTTGCATTCAATGTCGCCTTGGATACAATGTTGCCTTGGATACGATGTCGCCTCATATATAATGCTGCCTCAAATACAATGTTGCCTTGATAAACGGTTCGGGGGATCCTTCAAACCTCCACTTATAGTCTGGAATGACTCTTAACTACTATGTTTATAGTCTCGTGCGACTCTAATGCACATCATATGCCGTAAAACGATTGCCTTCGATAATATGTTGCCTCGATCATCATCAATGGCGAATATGATAGCTTGAGATTGCTCTTTAGCTGCCCTCACTTATCATCTTTGCCAAAATCAACATGAAGACCATCTGGACAACGTCGCTATCCGCTGCCGCCCTGCTATTCTATCTTCTGCTTTTACCTTATTTATTTATTTATTTTACCTATTATTTTCACCTCATTTTCTTACCTCGTGCCTATCTCCTTCTTAGCTATCACATGCACCCATTTTTAACTTAAAACCTAAAACTAGGAACCCCATTTCGTAGCTTCACTTCTTTTTCACTTATTGCACACAACAGGTGGCAAAGTGGGGCAAATGTAATGACGTGGGTTTTAAACCATTCTTTTAGAACAAAGCTCAAAATGCCTTTGACCTTACCAATATTTACTAGCCATGCCCCTTTCTTTTTAAATATACAACAACCCACTTTTGCCATTGACTCCTAAAATACAAGCTCTCTCTCTCTTCTCAAACGCATTTTCATCCCGAAAACTGATATTTTGCCCATTGTCTTCCAAAAATATACTGAATCCCATCTTTTTTCCCCAAATCTTGCCATTAAATTGTCTGATTCCAATCAAACAGCCTTAACTTAATAAAAAATACCAATTTTGCAAAACTTCCAAGCATAAAATTCGATTTCAAACAAAAAATCAACACTTTCTTACCCTAAATGCCAAATTCCCCCCAAATCATGCAACATCCTAACTTTGTTTTATTTTTCATACCATTTTCTTCTTCCAAAATCCAATCAAATCGGATTTCAAGAAAACCATAATTGACACCATAAAAATAAAAATAAAATTCCCCTTTCAACTATAAATACCCCATCCTTGCAACCCTCTAAAGCACGAAAAATCACAAAGGCAAAATCCTCTTTTCAAGCTTCGAAGCCGTCACCCCCTCTCTCAAGCTCTCTTCTCTTTTCAAGCAATTCACATTTTCTTCATTTTTCTTTATTTTGTTGTTTTTCCACCATTTATCTCACGGGGCAGCAGCTTGGACTTCGTTCCCAAAGTCTTCAAACATCCCCAAACAATCTACACGATCTTCATCACCGACGCTACAAGGTCTTTTGCAAAGGGATGGCCTAAACTTTATTCTTTCATGTTTACAATTTCAATCTTTTCTTATATGCATGCTTTCTGATTTTATAAACTATCCTACAGAGTTGTTAGACCTATAAGCTTCTGATTTTGCTCCTTAAACAAGGATAATCAAAAGGGCTTAAACTCATTTCTTTTCTGACTTTATCTTGGGTTATACTTTATAAATTGTATCAATTTAATACTTATTTGAGAAACTATTCAATGTAAGGTTTCGTAGCCTCATTTGCTTAATTATTTAATAAATTATTCATTCATAACCCTCTTATTCTGCCCATTGATTATAGATCTAGTCTTTAACCTTGAAGATTTCTTGTGCAATTGTCAAGCATTCCCTGTTTCAAAGAGCCTTATATCAATATATTATCGGATAGGCTAATATTTCTTATAAATCAACCCTTCTAATTTTCCAGGTATAATTCTTGTAAACGTTTGCATAATAATTCATTTAGACTAAAAATCAATTCTATATTGGTATTATTTGATTTATCATTTTGTCTGATCTCTGTTAGTACTAACCGGTTATCACACAAGTTCTTATGGATATTTCCCTTTAATTTTAGTAGAATCTATCCCAATTATAACTTATTCATTCTGGTCTTAGAATTTTAAATTCATATCACTGTTGAAGTTTTCTATTTCGAAACACATCACTTCACAATTAGAAGAAGAAACCCAAAGGGATTCTTTCTTAACCTACTCACTGAGTTACTCTCTCATTTTGCAACTAATCTAAAGTAATTCTACCTGAAAGACATTACTTGAACCCTGATTACGCTCTTGGTCATTCAATCCATAAACATAGATCTTTTATCTTTAATAGTCCACAAAACATACGTTTATTTTGCACTACTCTGAAATTATATTTTGCCTTGGATTGAACTTATAAACTGTATAATTTTCTATGAAGACTTAAATTGTAAGGTATATGTTGAACAGCCCTTGGCGCAACTCAATCGTTGTTTTGTTTTGCAAGTTTCTAATGGATCCCCTTCTCTCTTTTTTTGAATCTAAGTATCTCAATAATAAGAAATTCGCTCCCAATCCAATAAAATACTTATTAATATGAGGTCCCGGTGTGATCCGTTTGACATAGATCCAATTTTTTAATTTTTTCGATTCCTTAGAATTTTTTTTCCCGTTCCTGGTTCACACTCTTGAAAATAAAGATTTATCAGAACTTCTAATATCTTGTTACTTGGCTCTACTGCTCCACTACTTACACACAATACCTTGAAACTTATTTAAATTGCTTGTGAATTGAATTGTCTTTCTTTGTTAATCAGTGAGAGTAATCACTTTGAGCCTACATGTGCATTTGTATGATAGTGTCATCCCAAATTTAAATACCATTTTATTCACTTAATTTATTATCATATATCTTGGTTTATCATAGCGTTTAGTCTCCTAACTCATTTATTTAAGACCCAAATCATACATTGCATCTTCACATAAATCTTGTTATAACTGATCCCTCAAGTTATTTTTATTTCATCTCTAGACTCAAGGTTGAGTACACCTTGTATACTCATTACTGGAAATTTTGTATGAATTATGTTTGCAAAAAAACAATTAGACAACACCCGCTTCATCTAATCCATTGAACCATATTCACCTAGTAATTAGGTTCTGTTCAGTTTAGTGAAGCTGCCTATGCTTCAAAAGAGGAGCTAAACTCTGCTTATCCTTTATCTTGACATCAATCTTAATGCTTCTAAAAGAAATTGCAACTTGCAATGTGTTATTCAACTTGTTGGTCAATCTGCCTTGAAAGCTAAGTTTTGAAACATTCACATTGCCTTTAAAACTTCACCACTTGTCTGTAAACATTACTTGGTAAAATGAAAACTACTTGATTTTAAAGCTTTCGAATATTTGAATTTGAAATTTAGTAATGGGAGGTGAGTCTAAAATTTGGACTTGAATCTAGTTAAAGAGAGAAGTTTGAGGCTTGAATTGAGTCTAATGGTTGATTTAGGGTCTAATTAGTCCTACTTTGGGTGTTGGGATGTTAACCAAGGTTTAGGTTGGGCAGCCTGCTGATATGTTTCGGATTATTTTGAGAACAAGATCTAAGGTTCCAGTTACTGACCTGTTATGGAGAGCTTGACCTGACTTGTCGAGTGGCGAGACTGACATGGCAGCAGGGTGACTTAGGGTTGAGAAGGGAAATAGAAGAAGAAGAAAGAAGAAGAAGCGAAGAGATGGAAGTAGAGGAGAAGAATTTAGGGAGAAGTAGAAGAACTCAATTAGGGAAAAGAAATCTCACTCAATTTATCAATAATTCATCAAAGGTAATAAAAGAGCTGTAGCTTTGCCTATAAATAGGCAATTAATAATCCTAAAAGAATGAAACCTGCTAAATTAAGAATCCCTAAAAGATTAAAACACCCTAAAGACTAAAATAACCCTAATAAAAGAAAATATGTCCTAAAATATCCATAATAACAATAAAATAACAAAAAAAATCCCTAAGGGCACAAATATCAATAAAAAAGATCTCTATAGGGCTCCTCGAGGGCGGCCCCGACGAGAATAAACTCGCAATGGACGTCAATCCCCATCATTTCCCCCTGTTGAAAAGAATTTTCCTCCGGAGAGTGAAGAGTCTGGTATTGCTCCAAGATATCAGGGTCCAAACGACGAAGCTCCGCCTTTGTAAGCCAAGTAGCGTCGAAATCTGGTCAACGACTCCACTTGACAAGATAGGGTTGAAAACCACCATCTGGTCGGCAGGAAGTGGTGGAACTGGCGGAACCACTGGTAAGAGGGCTGTAGCAGAAGAGCTGGCAGTCTGACCTGTAGAAACATCTGTCGGCATAGTAGGAGGCTCGAAGGTACCTCGATATGTGATAAGATCTTCAATATTGAATACGGGACTAATATTCATATCAGATGGTAAGTCTATTATATACGCATCAAGGCCATACTTACGAAGGATGCGAAAAGGTCCAATCGCTCGAGCATGCAACTTTTGAAAGAATGGCAGGGGTAACGCTCAAGACGAATACGAACCATAGAATAGTCGCCTTCATTTAATTCAAGGTTCCGAATATTTTCCAAAGTGTCCTCTAAAAATAACTAATGAATTTCACATCCTAGACACAATGGAAATAGGTAGCAAGTTTGACAACCTCCTTAAAGAACAGCTTAGCAACCTCCACGGCGACAGCTGTCTTGCTACACGGAATAAAGTGAGCCATCCGTGATAATCGATCTACCATAACTAGGATGGAATCATGTCCTCTAGTTGTCCTAGGCAGTCCAAGGACAAAGTCCATGCTGACATCTTGCCATGGAGAATGAGGAATAGGCAATGGCGTGTATAATCCAGTGTTTTATTTCTTAGCCTTTCTCAATTGGCTGGTGCGACATTGGGACACAATTCGTGCTATGTCTTTCTTTAAAGATGGCCAGTAAAACCGATCCTCGACTAACGCGATTGTCTTATCCCTGCCAAAGTGGCGTGCTAGGCCGCCAGCATGCAATTCCCAAACTAAGAAATCTCGAAGTGAAGTTCGGGGAATGTACAGCCTAGATCCTCGAAATAGATAAGCGTCTCGTATTAAGAAATGAGCATGGCCTCGACGGTTACCATCATGGACATTTTTGAAAAATAATGCCAAAATCGGGATATGTGACATACTCATCTTTCAGCCTATCAAATCCTATGACCTTGATACTCATGGGGTGTAAGACCATAACGACACAACTTAAGGCGTCATCAACTTTATTTTCGACTTTGGCCCGATGATTGAGGACGAATGTATATTCTTGTAGAAATTCTATCCACTTAGCCTGCCTTTAATTTAATTTCTTTTGTGAATGAAGGTATTTCAACGCTTCGTGGTCAGAATACATGACAAACTCCTTAGGTAATAAGTAATACCTCCAATGAAACAACGCCTGTATAACAACGTACATCTCCTTATCATATAATATCGTTGTTTAGCCTCATTAAGTTTCTCGCTAAAATGGGCTACATGGTGTCCTTCTTGACTTAATAAACCTATCCCCACTCTTGGCGCATCACAGGAAACCTCAAAGACTTTATCAGGATGAACTAGGACAGGAGCCTCAATCATCTTCTGCTTGATATCCTGGAAAGCTCGATGGCAGCAGGGGTTCAACAAAACTCTCCTTTTTTCATGCATTCCATTATTGGAGCCATAAGTGTGCTGAAGCCCTTAACAAATCTTCGATAAAAGGTGACCAATCTATGAAAACTTCGAACCTCTAAAAGCGTCTTAGGAATCAGTCACTCATCAATTGCCTTTACTTTTTCAAGGTCTGCAGAAACACCCTTTTCCGAGACAATGAAATTAAGGAATATCAGCTGGGCTCCAGACAGGCCAACCAGGTAGTGCTCTTGGACATCCTGTCGGGCCAGGCGGCATCCTCCCTTCCCCTCAGAGACCTCGTCCCATCACTCTGATACCAAATTTGATGTAGGGTAGAGAAGGGAAATAGTAGAAGAAGAAGAAGAAGAGGAGATGGAGGTAGAGGAGAAGAATTTAGGGAGAAGTAGAAGAAGAACTCAAGTAGGGGAAAGAAATCTCACTCAATTAATCAATAATTCATCAAAGGTAACAAAAGAGTTGTAGCTTTGCCTATAAATCGGCAATTAACAATCCTAAAAGAAAGAAACTTGCTAAATTAAGAATCACTAAAAGATTAGAACACCCTAAAGACTAAAATAATCCTAATAAAAGGAAATGTCCTAAAATATCCCTAATAACAAGTAAATAACCTCCTTTGTAATTGATTTTACTGTTGGGGCTGCATCTCTACTCCATTTTTGTTGTGGTTGTTTCTCTCTCTCTCTCTCTCTCTCTCTCTATATATATATATATATATATATATATATATATATATATATATATATAGAGAGAGAGAGAGAGAGAGAGAGATATATATATATATATATATATATATATAGAGAGAGAGAGAGAGAGAGAGAGAGAGAGAAACGGTTTCTACACAAAAGTGTAGATAAGTTATCTACACACTAGCTTAAAATACAGTGGAGGGCATATTGTTTGGGTGATCCAAACCATTCATTTGATTGGCCCTCACATAGATAGGGTGTGCACAAAAAATCAGCTCCATAGGATCATCCCAACCCTACGATTTGTGGAGGTAAAATGGACGTGTATAAACCTTCACAAATATGTCCATTTTTTGCCTCCACGGTTCGAAGGGTTAGGATGATCCTATGAAGCTGATTTTTTGGGCACACCCTATCTATGTGAGGGCCCATCAAATGAATGCTTTGGATCACCCAAAGAATGTGGGCCCCCACTGTATTTTAAACTAGTGTGTAGAAACCGTTTTCTCATATATATATATATATATATATATATATATATATATATATATATATATATATATAGACACACACACACACACACACTCATTTACCTTTCAAAAAAAAAAAAACATTCTTGCTAGAGAACAAGCTACATCCCAAGTGTCATTTTTATGCAGTGCATCCACCTTTTTCGTGGCACCAACCCATTTCTCACTCATCATAGCTTCTGTAGATTTAGATGCCTAAACTAATGAAACAAATTTGATGTTCAAGGCCTTCTTGTGTATGTGCTGATGACATTAGTATTCCTCATACGGTTGCATAATGCCTGTATTGCCATTTGTTTCAACAGAAGACTAGTAGGAATAGAAGACAACTAATGAAACAAATTGTTGCATAGTGCCTGTATTTCAATCTGTTCAGCATATGCGTTCTTCCCTTTAGCCGCATCCTTTTCTTTTGTTTTTTTCTAGGTGAGCTTGGCTATTGGTTTCTTGTTTCTTGGGGGAGGAATGCGGACCTTTTCAACTGGAAACAGTGCAATTGCTGCTTTGCTAATCGCTCTTTATCCACGCTTTCCAACTGGACCAAATGACAACCGTTGCCACCTTCAGGTTTATCATACTCTTGTCCTAACGTATGAAAGGTGTTTGTCTTTCGTATCATATTTGCTAAAAGAGGTGTCTTTTCCAGGCACTGAGGCACTTGTATGTACTTTCCACAGAAGCTCGGTGGGTGCAAACAGTTGATGTTGACACAGGTCTTCCAGTTTATGCTCCCCTTGAAGTGACTATCAAAGAAACAGAACATCATGGAGAGACAAGCTTTTGTGAAATCACCCCTTGCATTCTGCCTGAACGTGCTATTGTATGTAGCATTCAACTATTAACAATATGAGCACTGCTAGAACAATCAATACTACTACATTCAATGAACTCCATTTAGGGATAAGTTCTTGCACGATCAATTTTTATGAAATTGAAGCATGACCGAAGGAATTGGCTGAACAGGTTCGCTTTGCACACACCAGTTAGCTGTCCTTGTCTAATTCAAAGACTTTGGGACATCAGCAGAGTTGGTCAAGCACCCTAAATTTGATTCTGAGTAGAGTTCTATTTTGAAACAATTTGAGTTTTAAGGGAAATTGTTAAAGATTTTTTAACTAAGGTGGTTGGAATTATTCTTATTGGGCTTAGTACTATGGAATCCATTCAGGAGATACTCCATAAATCAGTGTTGCTAAGCATACCTGGTTGTGTTTCTATGCATTAACTAATGAATTTAAGGGGAATGATAGAATGAAGGGCGCCCTTGCAAAAATCAGGTCCAAGGGCGCCTCTATTGGTTGATTTATGCAAAGTCAACACGCTTTCCACTTTTTTAGGTGCATTTCCACTTTTTTAGGAGCATTCCACTTTTTTAGGCGCATCCCACTTTTTAAGGCGTTGCTCTTTGCATTAATCAACCAATAGGGGCGCGCGCATTTCCACTTTTTTGGCGCATTCCGCTTTTTTAGGCGCTGCACTTTGCATAAATCAACCAATAGGGGCGTCCTTGGAACTGATTTTGTATCATTGCTCTGAATTTAAAAGTAAATAGATTCACGGTTAAAATGTTTATTCTTGTTGCAGATGAAGACTGTTCGAGTTTGTGGGCCTAGGTATTGGCCTCAAGTTATAGAGCTTGTGCCTGAAGGTTGTGGAATGATTTCCCCCACCACGGTTCTTTCTTTTTTTTTGAGCTCTTTATACATTTTAATCCAAAAATGTTGCAGTTTGTAATTATTTTATCTCTCTCTGATACATTCCTTGAGCAGATAAACCCTGGTGGAGATCTGGGGACACAAATGATCCTTTTAATGGTGGTATTCTTTATGTCAAGCGTAAAGTTGGGGCATGTTCGTATGTGGATGACCCAATTGGATGCCAGTCTTTACTGTCAAGAGCAATGCACAAGGTTGGAACCTACTAAATCCAGTATTCTATGACATCCAGATATCACATGAGTACAGCTTTATGTATGGTTATAAATTTCGGATTTCGGCTGGGACCTAAATTTAAATCCGAAATCGAAATTTAAAAATTCAGGTTGAAATTGTAGGATTTACACCGAAACTGAAATTGCCACCGAAATTTCATTTTCGGCTGTGATTTCAAACTTTGGCTTTATGCTGCATATTGAAGTATCAAACATAAATACTCTACATATACATTAGCTACATTTAATCATCTGATTATAGCCTATGTTGCATGGGCATAGCTGAGCGTTGGAAACCATTGATGGTGCGGATTGCTGATCTCAGCATACAAGAAGATAGGGGTCATGGATTCTAAGTATGCATTATCTTATTTAGAAATTTAATGCCTTTATACAGTGAAAGGGTTGTGCCTATAACAGGTTATATAATGTGAAACTTAAAAAGGTAAGGAAAGTTAATGGTAATAGAAATCTTTTTCATATAAAAAAGCTCACTATTAGGATGGATAGAATTCAAAGTCTTTGGTAAATGTAAATTTATGTTAATGGAATTTAGAGAAAATGTGGAAAAGAAAGATAGATGTGTCACAGATGTATTTGTGTAGTGTTGGAATCCAACACATGGCCAGAATGGTACTTTTCTCGTCTAAAAGAATATGTGTAACATATGCTATAATAACTGATGGTGTATCCCTTTTACTTCACATATCATGATATAGCACAAATTCTTGCATGGGTAAGAATATTGGAAACAAATATTGCTTCACAGAATAGCTACTTATGGGAAACTCCCTAGTTGGCTCGAAAGTGGGCTCCGAACGGTAAAATTCTTTTTGCTACCCAAGGTTAGAGGAAGGGCACTTCCAGCACGATTCCTCTTAATTGTGAGTATGCTTCCTGTTTAGGAGAATAACTTTTCTAATAAGAGTGTTTTCCTCTTTTGGTAATGCTAAACGAGTGTATTTAGAAGGGGAGTGTATCTAAAACTTGAAAAACTCATCTTAAGTTGCAGATAAAATTCAAATAAAACTTATTTGATTTTATTTTGAAAAAAATTTAGTCTTAATGAATAAAACATCAAGCTTCTTTCTAAATTCATAAAGCCCTAAGATTTGTAATTCTAATCAACCAAAGTCATCTTTAACTACTTTTACGGTTTTACCCCTAACATACGTTAACCATTCCTCTCTAACCTACTATAACCCTATTGCGTGCAATTCCTCTTTACTTTCCCATTTGCTTCCATCTTGCTTTCACGCGTCCCACATCTTTGCTTTTTTAGACCCCACGCATCCTACTTTCACCTCCACATCGCTTCCCACTCTGGCAACTATGGTTCGAAGTATCAAACTAAGCAAACCAAAGTATACATTAACTAATTTAAAATTTTAATATTTTAAGTAGTATTGGGGCTGTAACGAGTTACACATTTAATCCATTATGTGCATGTGAATGCCATATTTTATTTCCATATAAAATCTATCTATCATGCTGGATAGAATTTGCAGCTTCAAGTAAATGTAAATGTATGTTTGTGAAATTTAGGGAAAATAGGAAAACAAAAGGTACAAGTGTCACACCTGTATCCGTTATGTGTTTGCATCCAACACGTGGCTGACATGATACTTTATTCATCTAGAAGATTCTGTGCAAAATAGGTTACAACAATTTTTGGGAAGTGATATATTCGCCTCCTTTTGTTCACTGGGCCACCCCCTCTAATGTATTTATGATTACTCTCTTTACACTCAATGGGGTGGCCTAGGGAAGAAAATGGGGTGAATATATCATTTCCCTAATTTTTGTATCCATTTTCCTTCATATATCATGATAAAGCACAAAACATTTTTTATGACGGTTTGTGATGTTTTGATGGCAGGTGTGTGATACGACAAGCCTCCGGGATTCTTCCCCTAGTAGTAATGGGAATGGGACCAATGGTCCCGATTCATTTAAGGTTGATCAGTTGATAAGTACCTTTTCAGCCGATCCAAGCTTAATTGCATTTGCACAACTGTGTTGTGACTCTTCTTGGTGCAATAGGCAAGCACCCTTAGTCCTTGCAACCTTCAAATGTTTTGATATTGTGAAGTATATGTTATCTTAATTATTTAAGATTTTCTAATAGGGCTTGCATTGTTTCACATGACTATTACTTCATATCATCCCATCATCTTCAACCTGCACAGGAACTGTATTGACTTTACATAATTCAACTACTTTTTAATACATGCACACTAATCACATCACGGGGCTATTGCAAGAAAGTGAGAAACAAATTAAACCCTTAGAAGCACGAAGCGGGTGCGGGGGCGGGAGCGGGGGTGGGGAAGCGTGGGGTCTAGAAGAGTTTAAGTTTGGGAGCGCTATGGAAGCATGTATGTAATATTTTCTTCATATATCTTTCAAAATTCAAGTACATCAAAAAATAATAGTTTCTAATCATTTTCATATGTATCTTTCAAAATTTAAGTAAATCTAAAAGCTAATTTCTAACCATCTTCATTTGTGTGCACTCGTTCCTCGTGCCTTCTGAAGACACACACGCCTTTGTGCTTGCTCCAATGAAGTACTTTGAAGAGTTGGAGGAGTTTGATGTAAGGAATTTGGTGATGGTGGGACTTATAGAGTAATAGAAGCAGGCTGGGAGCGTTATTCGAGCGGTTCCCGTCTCTCTGGGGTCGCGCTCCCTGGAAGCTCCTTCCTAAGGAGCGCCGAATCGAGGTTCTGAGGTGGGAGCGGCACCCCGAGAGAAGGTTCCTGCTTCTAAGATTAAACCACGACATTTTTTAGATTATTCTGAGTCTTTTTTTTAGAGGGCGAGCCTTGGCGCAACAGTAAGGTTGTTCCATTGTGACCTGGTGGTCACGGGTTCGAGTCACGGAAACAGTGCCTCTGCAAAGCAGGGGTAAGGCTGCGTACGTCTAGCCCTCCCCAGACCCCGCAATGGTGGGAGCCTCGTGCACTGGGCCGCCCTTTTTCTCAGTTTTTTTTCCATTGACTTCGGCAATTTATTGTTGGTATGGTTTCTATAGTTTTATTGACTTGAAATCCAAATTCTCAACTCAACAAAGCCTTTGTCCCAAACTAGTTGGGGTCGGCTAAATGAATCCTTTAGAAAAATTTCATGAAGAAGGTGAAAGGATCATTTTAGAAAAAAATTTATTGACCTGGCTCTAATCCTGGCTCTAGTTGGGTTCTTCTACGTGGATCATTTCTTCCATTCTATCCTATATTCCTATCCAAGGTCATGTTTTCTGTTATGTTCCTAGCTATCAAATCTTTCCTCACTGTTTCTACCCAAGTTGTTTTCGGTCTACCCCTACCTCTTTTTACTCCATCAATTTGGCACGAGTTGCCTCTTCTCACTGGAGCATCCAAAGGCCTACGTTGGATATGTCCAAACCATGCTCTCTCATCTTTTCCTCAATTGGTGCCACCCCCACATTTTTACGAATGTCTTCATTTTTAATTCTTTCTAACCTTGTGTGGCCGCACATCCTTCTAAGCATTCGCATCTCCGCTACACTCATCTTATGCACATGTTGCTTCTTGGTGGCCCAATATTCTAAGCAGTACAGCATGGGTGGCCTTACAGCTGTCTTATAAAAGTTTCCCTTCAACTTGGTGGGGATTTTACGGTCACACAGAACTCCTGAGGCATGCTTTCACTTCAACCAACCTGCTCTTATTCTATGGTTAACATCAATCTCTCCTTATGAAATCCAAATCATTCAACAACAAAAAAAACGGACTTCAAATCCAATATCCTTTTATGTCTGACCTGTACTAGGGTTACTTCTGTATTTTCTTTTAAATTATTCCTTACGTCAAAGGGTGCATTTGGAGCTCTCTGAATGAAATGCTAACCATCTCATGACCTTGAAATAGCACCTATATATTCAAGACTTGCATAACAGGACAATCAATTTAAAATTACGCTGCTAACTAGTTGAACTTGATCCTACTTCGCTCAATGTTATACAATGCTGAAATCCGAGAATGATATGATTGTAGTCTCTTTGTTGTCACTTTGTGAATTTTACCAGAACAACCCTCTTGTGAATCTTCTCCTCTTTCCACATACTATGTTTCTTGATGTCACATTCTTCCACATTCAGTCTTCTTCTGACCATTTATCTGAAATACAAAATAAATGAATGGACATGCTGAGAAAAATGATATGTTAAAATAAAGAGATATTCAAGATGGAGAACTGGAATCTCTTCTTGTAGATAATGGCAATGCTTGTGGTTTTTGCTAGGGTTGGAACTTTATTCTGCTATAATTATGGCTTTATCTATTGTGCGGAATTCAAATGTGATGTAGGAAAAGGAGTAGCGTATGATTTTGATGATACTCTCTCCATCAAATCCTATGCAACGAGTGAACTTGACAATTGACCTATCTATCCTTTCATCACCCCTTCACATTCATGTGGATTGGGCCCATAGAAGCAGGAATCGTGCCTCATGGTTGCCGCTCCCACTCCCGCACCGCGATTTAGACCTTCTTAGGAAGGAGCGACCAAGGAGCTTGTCAAAACCTACTGATGATGCCATTCTCTCCACAGAACCTGCTCCTTTTATTTCCATGCCTTGTTCTTTTGATAATGATGCATGAGGTACATGCAATGGGAATTTTCTTAGGAGATTCATCCCACCTTGAGGGAAACATGAAAATATTTGATTTACATCAAATGTTATGTTTGGTGTAGTATATGTCAAATATTGGGGAGCTCCCACCAACCTAATGTACTGTAACTGGTCTTATGTTGGTCCTCCTTTAAGCCATGTATTCATAGCAACAGGTTATCAATGTATAAGATGCATACTTTTGTTGATTCAACACCATGCAATTGTGGTGTTCTCTTCACTTCTATTTCCAAAGTAATTGTTAAAGAACTCGCGCTCCTTTCATAGCCATGTTTCAAATTCGTTTTGATGCTTTAATTTCATCATTATCACTTCTAGTGACAGCGAACATAAAGTTGGATTAGAACCATACCACATTTTGGTTTGTTCACAAATTATTTGAGAAACACCTTTTACGGCCATGTCTTCACGCATGCCTTCCAAAGCTTTATGAAATCTTTAATTATAACCAGACCACATTTTGGTTTGTTCACGGATTGTTTGAGAAACACCTTTTGCACCAATGTCTTCACACATTGCCTTCCAAAGCTTTGTGAAATCTTTAAAATCATGCCCTTTGAGATTGCTTCACTTGGTATATTACCTTCTTCAATTTGTTGGCATATTTATTAGTTCCTGCTCACCATTCAAAAAAAGTTATTACTTCCTGCTGTTTGGGATCTAGGTTATTGCTGTATAAACACATCTTCCCTTCAACTTCCCATCTACGGAAGCATTCTCATGCTCACTTCATAAAGAGGCCAATTATGACTGTCCGCAAAAGCTAGAATGAACCAAAAAGTGCTAATTTTGACCACAGGATTGAATGTTTCACCATAGTTCAGTCCATGATTTAGATAAAACCCCTTTTCCAGAACGCAATCTTTATAACACAGCTGTTCCGTAGTTCTGTATTTAACCATGCAAATCCTTTTGCAATCAAAAGCAGTTCCTATTTTCTTGTCGAGCGTACTGAGAAAGACAATCAACTGGAACTTTCTTTTTATGCTGCCCTCGCAAATATCTTATGTTTGGAGTAACTTGTTGATTTGAAAATGGAATTTACTACATGGCCGCTGGACACACAATAAATTTGCATGCATCTGATGCTTAAAGATATCTGATGACCCAGATATGGAATTTATGCTTGTGAAAAGAAACACCAAAAATGTAATTCTTATTACACATAGTTTATTAGATTTGGCTTGCTATAATTGATAAGTGTGTTCATGTATCAGAGTGAGATAATAAATGCCTGAACAACTTTGGAGAATTTTTCAGCATTGAGTAGCTTTAGAAAATCTTTAAACGTTGCCTGAACAACTAAATGTCTAAATCCATGAGTAACTTTACAAAATCAACCTTCGAGAATTTTTAAACATTGAACCTGTTATTAAAAAAAAATTAAAGGCCACCCAGTCAGGCTGGACACTTCAATGTTAGCCTTGCCAAGTCAACCACGCAATATATGCTTGTATTTTTGTCGTTAAAAATACCTCAAATCTGTGGGTTAACTTTTTTCTGGTTCTCTCGAGTATATTCTGCAGAATATCTTGATGTTTTTCCGACCCAAACTCAGCATAGGGAGGACAAGCCCTTTCTCCCATCGACTTGTCTGCAATCTTTTTACTCGGGTCCATGGATTTAATTTTCTGTTTCGATCCCTACCTAAACCGATTTTTTTTTTTTAAATTTCGGTCATTTCGGCTGAAATTTGTACAATTTTGGTCAAAATGACCACATTTCGGCCGAAATCCGAAATTTTGTTGATTGCAGACCCAAAAAGGGCGGCCCAGAGCATGAGGCTCCTGCCATTGATGGGTCTGGGGAGGGCTAGATGTAAAACGATGCTTGGGTCATGGTTGCCGGACACTGATTTTGGCAATGATTGATGTTTGAAATTTGAACATAAAGATGCATCATAGGCGTTATTTCTTGCAAATAGGAACCTTAAATTATGATTTTGCAGATCTGACGTCGATTTCAAGGAATTCTGCTTGCAAGTGTTGTTTGAGTGTGTGAGCAAGGACAGACCAGCTCTCTTACAGGTACATTAATTGTTATGACCCATTTTTTTGTGTTGGTTTCCTTCTATCTCTCGTCTTCCACCCCTCCGTCATCCATTTATTTATGCGACTGGGCCGACATTGATGCAGGTCTATCTCTCTTTTTTTAAAATGGTTGCAGGTCTATCTCTCATTGTACACTTCTATTGGATCAATGACTGAGCAGGTGACTGGCATTGATGTTTTTGGTGACTCGCTTTTTCTTTCTAGTTTAAAGGTGATCCCTGGATGTCCCTGATATTTCTGTTCTTTCTTATCATATTCATTTCCATTTTTTTTTTACTGCTCCTAAAAGTAAAAATATAAGCTTGAACAATCTAAATTGATGGCGCTGTCTTATAAATCATATTTACCTAATTAGTTCTCTCGGTAACTAAAAGGGTTTCCCAGCAGGTAATTTACAGACAAGCTCTGAAATCTCTTGGTAAAATTTGTGCTTGTGTTTTATCATGCTAATCTTCTGGTCAACGCTACCATCCTTGGTCTCTCTTTATGATGATCGTCCGTTCTGTAAGGATATCAAATTTTGAATATTCGCACCTCGCATTGAATGGCTGTGGTTCTACAAGTTATTGCAAGTTGTCACAAATACTTCCATCTTTATGCTTTATGCTTTTAGCTTTGTGATTTTGTTAGTTTCTAGAAGCATTCTTAATTGTTTACAAAAATATAGAAGAGAAAAAACAATATTAATTCATTCATAAATTTCTCTAGTTAACCATCCTCTTTTTTTCATTTTCTAAATTACAATAGCTGCTACATACACAAATTGCCTTGTACAACTGACCAAAAAAATAAACAACGCAATAATCAAAAGGATTCAGTATCTATGTTTTCACCTGCAGCTCGCAGTAGCGTATAATGAGGCTCTGGTTGGTGGCAAATTGATCAGTGCAAGAGGCGGCATTGTCCAGACTACATTCATCGCATCTATCAGGAAACGCGCGGAAGAGCTTCTGAATTTTTCTGAGGAGAGAAGAGATGATTTTGACAATTACTTAAACGAGGGAAAGTGGCCGCGTGAGCAATTGGGTGGAGATAAGAAGGGTTCAATGCTTCTTTCAT
Source organism: Tasmannia lanceolata (assembly GCF_043159265.1). Classification (NCBI taxonomy): domain Eukaryota; kingdom Viridiplantae; phylum Streptophyta; class Magnoliopsida; order Canellales; family Winteraceae; genus Tasmannia; species Tasmannia lanceolata. Next base: position 44,597,466 of record NW_027518679.1, read on the forward strand.
GGTATCTTCAGTGGTTTAATGTCCCATCACCCTATGTCGTGAAGTCAGCAGTGGAGAAGATGGAGCCCATTGTTCCAATCACCTCCTCTTCACTTCCTCTTCTGCGTTTGTTACTGCCAACAACCCACATTAATGCACTCGTTGAGATTGATAGACGGCGCCTCTTCCAGAAATAGTGGCTAAAACTTATGCTTCTGGGTTTTCAAGGAATGTAAAACGGTGCACGCACGAAAAAATAAGGTGTGTTACCTTCCCATATATGCACCTTTCTCCATTTCAATCATGGCCACTTTCTCCTGCCCTACAACACCAGCTAGTTGACTTATCAACTTTGATATTTTGGCCTAAATCAATGTTGCCCTACTGTTAAAGCTCAATCTTCACAAGTTGTACTCAGTTCTAGAAATCCTTTCTCATGTATGCGGGAGAATGAGTTTCATATCATATTAAGAAGAGTCAGTTTTCGTTTCCTGACCTGCCCTGTTTTCCGTGGCTGCCAGTCGGCCAATTTGAGGTTTTAGTGAAGGGAAAGAATGTATACGTGGTCTCACTCGAATCGAGTGGGGGTGTGTCATAACCTACTCTGAAGAGCTGGAGGTGTTGAAATTAGCTTGCGAGAATCTGTTGTACACTGCATATAATTTGAACTCTTATTATTATATTATTGCCTTGACATGTAAATTGTTTCTGAACATTTCAACATTCAGAATTTAGGTGATTAGTACTGAACATTTCGGCCCTGTTCGTTTTAGATTGTGATGTTGATAGAAGCATTCAGGTAAAACTTTCATTCTTTGATATTTTGATCATAAAGAAAGACAGCAGAAACAAAAGAAAAGGGTAGCAGCCAACCAAATATCCCACTACAGTAATTGACAGAAAGTACTGTGTATGACAATAACCCTACCTAATTTTTTTTATAATGGCTTATAATTAGGTTTTAAAGTCCCAAAAAAATAGAAAATAAAAAGAAAGTTTTTGAAGTCATTAAGAAAAGAAACCTGTTGTAACACTAATATGGTAATTTAGGGCCCGTTTGGATGCCTCAGATTTTGTATTTGGTTTTGGAATTGAGTTTTCATTATAAAATGAATAGATCTGCCGGCTCATGTTGAGGGAGACAGAGAGGGAAGGGGGTAAGTCCTGCTGCAGGGGAGAGGTTGAGGAGCCAAGAGGGTGAAGGAAACTGCCAGATCAGTGGATTTCCAATTTCTTATTTCCACAGCTTATTTGGAAATATGTTTTTTTTCACTGCCAGTCGCTAAATTGGAAATTCAAGGATTTGATCCGGATCCAAATGTCAACACAAAAAGGGCTGCAAATGTGAGAATTCCAAATCAAAATCTTCTCGGCATCCAAACGGGCCCTTACATTATTTATACTGTATTCTGTAGTATATACATGAGGAACACCCAAGTTATTTAAAACCTTATAAATGTAATATTCCAAATCTTAAAATATATTTTCATTAAACATGAGGAATCATGATTTTGCAGGAAATAGTAACTGTTTCAAAAATATTTGCAATAAGTCCCTAAATACTACTTATCATAATATAAGACTAATTAAAAAACATTTTCATGTGAGCAGAAAAAAGAAAAGTAACATGATTTTAATTTTAAATGAAATGAAGAATTATAAGATTGTAAACAAAGAGCAACAATTTTCCAATTGTTTAAAGAAAATGAAATCATAAATTAATATGATAATGTACTACATTTATCTTTGGAGAGAAATATTTTTAATATTGCAAGGGATTTGCTAGGCTATTTTGTGGAAAGCCATTTCGCAGCTCAGTTTTGGAGGAAAGAACAGCCACACAGACTTACTTTTTGGCAGATTTTGTCTTATTTAATTCTTCTTCATGTGGCTGTTCTGTCCTGCAAAAGTGAGCTGCGAAATGGCTTTCGGTGAAATTGCTTAGCAAATCCCATATTGCAAATATCAATATATTATTAGTTTTTCAATAGAGATGATCCTTGTGAGATGATATAATTAGAAACAGAGAAGAGGTGACGTCAAGGCTCTGTTCGTTTTAGATTTTATGAATTGATTTTAGTCCAAAATTGATTATTGGAATCAAAATTTTGCTTAGTATTGAATCCAATAATCAATTTGGACTCAAAATCAATTCTCAGAATCCAAATCGAACAGGGCTTAGAACCGTAACTGGGACTAGTAGGTTGTGTTGAGAGAGAGAGAGAGAGAGAGAGAGAGAGAGAGAGAGAGATTTGGTTTAGTCAAAGTAGGGTAGAGAGAGATGAGGTGGAGCCACTTATCCAATGATCCAAACCATATATTTCCTGGGAGGAGCAAATTTCATCCCCATCGAACGATCATAGCCCTTTAATTTGTGATCTTTAATTCATCTTAAAAAAAGCCTCTCCAGGGCCAGTTGGGTACAAGGATTTTTAGAATTCAGGATTGTAAAATCCTGGACTATAAAAGCTTAAACTTGGATTTTATAAGCTAGAACCCGAATTTTACAATCCTGAAAATGTACACTCCAGGTTTTAGCTTATGAAGTCCAGGTTTTAGCGAGTTCAAATCCCCTCGGGCTTACTCAATTTACGTGGTTTACGGGTCATTGCGCGCATCGGCAGGGGAATTGTTCCGCCGTAAAAATTCGAAAGTCCAGGTTTTAGTTCGTAAAGTCCATGGTTTTACAATCTTGAATTGTAAAATCCTTGTATCCAAATGGCCCATACTACACGAATTGGAAGCTGAGCATAGTAAAAGAGGAGTGGATTTGATGCATGGCAAGACCAAGAAAAATTTGGATCGTTGATCAAGTGGGTCCTATTTGGATCAATGGCCCGTATAAAAGAGATATGAATCCATTCTGATCATTGATTACGATCACCTACACAACAAACCTGCTCCCATTGAAAGCAATCTGACCAGTCAATTTGTGGGACCAAACAATTTAGTGTCCACAAGATCATTAAATCTTTCAACTGATCGTTGAAAAATCCACTGTTATTGCTTTCTTAACTAGTGATATATTCGCCACCATTTTCTTCCCTGGGACAGCCGGTGAAACCCCTCTTTTATGATTGCCCTTTTAGACTGCAAGGGGCTGTCCCCGGGAAGAAAACGGGGGGAATATATCATTTCCCCCTAAGAAAGTGATCAAAAGGTGGGACCCAGAATTTATTGCCATTAACTAATTAATTTAACTGTCCATCCGTCCAATAATAAAGGGCAGTAGCTACATAAGTGCATGTCCTTTCAAGGAGGAATGCTCCGAGGTGCTACCTTATTGGTGCAGCACTAGGGCATAGTGGTCCCACCTTTGATTGAACCAAGGCCTTCGTATGAGAGGCTTAAGGCCTCTATGGCCCAAAACAAAGGCCTTTCATATGAACGGCTTGGTACAATCAAAGGTGGGACCCACTATGCCCTTGTGAGTTGTGTCGCACCACATTGGAGCGCCCTCATGAAGCATTCCTTCCTGAAAGGAATGTAGTCTTGGTTTGGATCAATCTTGTAATCATAATGCATCATGCCTGACTATATGTATATACATGTGTACACATCGAACAAACCCTAGACCAAAATGTGTGTTTAAATTTTTGCAACGGAACCCTAAACGAGGCTTAATGGATCAAGGACTATGAATCCCAGTTAAGCAACCGCGGGGGAATTGGTTGACTTCTAAAAATTTGAACTTAAACTTTAGATTTCAATCACTAGCTAATTTATAGTTACTTAATAAAGGTAAATTGATTGGTTCAAAATGATAACAGCAATAGGCACTATAGAATGCAAGATAAGATAAAAATTATAACCACAGCATAGAATCACAAGTAAAGAAATAGAGAGGAGTGCACCAAGATTTATAGTGGTTTGGTCTTAAACCAAGACCTAATCCACTCTTCGCAAGTTTGTTTGCTTGAGGCAATCCACTAATCATGATCCTCCTGTGCAGCTAGATCCGAGCGAATACAATCTCTCTTTGTAGCCGAGATGGGAGCCAATACAGCAAGCTTCAATGCTCTTTCCACCTTTTACAATGAAGAATGGATGAATATGTGAATGCCTTCTATATAGGCTGATGCACCTCTCAATACAAAGCTTCCTCTCCAATAATGAACGTACAAGTAAAGACTAGGGAGATCTTCTTCAAGTTGATTGCAAAATGAAAACTTGGGAAAAAGAGAACAATGAAAAACTTGGGGATTTGTTGAATGCAAGTAAACCTGAATTTCCAAGTATTAAAAAGTCATTAAGCGCCTCATTTATGTTGATATTTATGGGCAAAACCAAGATATGACTGTTGGAGGGCATGTTGGGCATTTTTTAATTGAAAAACATAAAAAATAAAACTAGGTATTACATATAAGATAAAACTGGTTCGCAATGGCAGATACCAGTAATCGGAACCATAATCATGCTAAATGAGCTTGTAAAGCACTGATAGAAACTAACCGATCCGTAAAAAGATCACATCTTTAAAACTTGGAGGCCAGGGTTTGGAAAAGCTTTGCATTTCTTTTGAGCAACTTTCAAGTATGAGTTTATGTGCACGTCAAAAGCACCTTGAAAGCTTTGAAAACATTTTGGTTCAATAACTTTGAGAAGTTTAAAATGATTTATAAAGTAGCTTTGAAATGCAAACCAAAATGAAAAATATCTCCATGCAATTTAGAAGATATATAATGAACTGTTTTCCTTGGCTTTGCTTGATCTTCCATCTCCTCCAACTTGGTTTTTGTTCTTGATACCATCCAAATGATAAGTATCATCACCTTGCTCAGGGAATATGTCATCATCCAAGGTTGATCCTCAAGCTTGGGCTTTAGTACAATGCAATTTTGGGCTTTTAATACCTTTATTAGGTAATTACAAGTGTCCAAAAATAGCCCTGATATTAATACAACTATTTTCTTACTATAGAAAACACTTATAAAATATATGGATCCTGAGCCATCCGACTCACATTAACAATGTGTGGTCCCCATTTCTGGTTAGAGCAATAAAACAAGCCAACTCGTACAATGAGTTTCAGTACTGTTTCACAGACCAAATCCAAAGAACCACAGATAAGAAGGAAGAAAAAGGTGGAAATGACCCAAAAACAAGGGCTGTTGAATTTTCCCCATATAGGTGTAATGAGGATATTTTCTATGGTGTAAGCCCTTATAGTCCCGTATTTTTCAAGAAGTTGAGAGGGTTGGGATCATCATCATCCTATAGAAAATGATTTTTTGGGCATAACCTATTTACATTGTGGGCCACCACATGGATGGTTTGGATCTTCCTACAGTGTGGTCCGTACCATACTTTTTGAAAAAATACAGGACTGTAAGGGCTTACACCATATAAGATATCGGGTAATGAGAACTGAAGAACTGAAAAAGCAGAGATAGCCCATGTGAGAATTGAATGAAATTTGTTAGAATGTATTATCGTTGGATCATTAGTGTGATAGATTAGGCTACTTAAGAGTTAGTTTTTAGTTATTATCAGTTGTGTAATTTGAATTTGAAAGGAAGTAGTTTAGGTAGTTATGCACATGTATTCACATATTTCATGAAAAGTTACTTATAAAACTCTCTATAAATATAGTGACAAGGGCACCCTAGAAGCATTGGGTTTTCTCCACATTTTCATCATCTTCTAAACAGGACGAGATCTCGAACACGCCCGGGTCCTAGCAGGGACACGTGTCTCTCCATTATTGCAAGATGGGGAGTTACAAGATCTGCATGTGCTTCACGAGAAAATTCCGGTGGAATGAAGCTCAACCTCCGGCCGACGTGAAACAAGCTTTCGAGTCATTTTCCGGCGGTGCTGATCTTATGACGTCCGATCAGCTCCTCCGGTTCCTCGTAGAGTGGCAGGGAGATGCCGGCGCCATGATCTCCGACGCCGACTCCGTGATCCAGCATATCTGGCTTCGTCGCCACTTCGGCAAGTTCTGGAAGCCCCTCCTTACCCTCCAAGATTTCCACCATTATCTTTTTTGCACCGATCTCAACCCTCCGATCAAATCTCAGGTCAGCATTTTTCTAAATATTGGGTTGGCCGTAGATTTAATTAATATCAAGGATTTATTGGGTTTTTTTAATAGCTCTGATACTATATGAAACAACCAATTACTTCAAAAGCTTAAGTTGTTTGAGTTGGTGTTATTTAATCATTTTTACTTCAACATGTGGATTTTTAGGTCACAATTGGCTACCATGATTTTATTTTTCCGGGGGAATATTTGCTTATCTAAGGCACAATGGGAGAGGGACTGAGTAAGGAGAGGGCAAGAACAGCCTAAAAAACCAAGAAACAAAAAGCTCCACTCAAAATCTAATCGACTTTTTCCTAATTTTTATCTCTCCCTCGATTCTTTGGTGCCCTCTCAAATCTCTCATTTGAGTTGTTGGGTTTTGAACTCAGGACCTGCCACGAGGCAATAACTCTAATACCATGTGAAGCAACCACCAACTCTAAAAGCTTAAGCTGTTAGAGTTGCTGTTATATGCTGTTAAAGTGGGTGTTATTTAATTATTTATACTTCAAGAGATCCTACACATATGTAGGTTAGAAAAAAGAAAAGAAAAAAAAAAGCTAGTCAGATAATCAGAGCAGAAATTTTATGCATTTTTTTAAGTTTTAACAAGTTTGTGTATCTCTGTGAGTGGATTTCTAGGAAGAAAAATTAAACTTTTGAAATGCAACATAGAGATCTGGTTCTTTTTGTAGCTCAGGTGAGGCATGTCCATTTCATAGATGAGATGTTCCTGGGTTAGGTCCGAATGAATCATAGACTTGGGGGCTTAGGTTACGAGATTTTAGTATTTTACATGGTGTAAGCCTGTATAGTCTAGAATTTTTCAAAAGGTAATGTAAGGCATACGCCATAGGATGATCCATTTGACGGGCCAAGATGGAAATACTTGGTACCCCAAAAATCATTTAGGAAATGATTTTTGGGGCACAACCATCAAATGGACAGTTTGGACCATCCAATGGTGTAAGCCGTACAGTATTTTTTGAAAAATACTCTACTATATAGGCTTCCACCATATAAAAACTAGTGGTGAGCCCGGAATTGGGCCCACTTTTGTAAACGGGTACGTAAAACGACAAAGCTAGAGCTGCACGGATGAAAAAAGAAATATCATAATAATGTTTTAGTGACCCAAGTGAGTCACGTGCGTCTACAGGGTGGTGGCACAGATGGTAATGTCGGTTGCCGATGGCAATGACCTGCAGCTGTTGGTTGGCTCTGGGGAATAGTGTGCGGTCGACTAGTAATCTGCCCATTTTTGCCCTCCACTTTTGAACAATGGACTTGATTTTTGGTACACACCCTATATATCGATGATGATGGGGCCTTGCAAATGAATGGTTTGGATCACCACAAAAAAGGTGGGAACCATGTGTTTTGGCACTCAAGCTCATATAAGCTTATATGAGCTCAAGCTCACAAACAGTTTTCCCAACGGCCACGGACATTATAGGGTTGATCTGGGGTGTCTATGCCTTAGAAATACGCTAAAAAGTGAGTTTGTGTGGCTGTTCTCTCCTGAAAAATGTACCGCTAAATGGCCTAGCAAGTCCTATTTTATAATGGGCAATTATAAATTCGCACCCTCTATATGATAATTCGCACCCCTTTAAAGGAGGGTATGATGTAGACTTTGACACTTTTTAACGTCAAGTCAGGTTAATGGTGCGAATTATCCTACAGGTGTGCGTGAATTTATCATTGCCCTTTATAATTTGATTAAGATTCAAAAAGGGGGAATGATATCAGCATAACCATATTTTGATATTTTCCCTAACCCACTTGTCTTTTAGTATTTATAGAGCTATCAAAAGGTTATTACAGTTCCCAGAAAGCTCGCACGAGTTAATTAAAGAAGAAAAGATTGCTTGGTTGTGCAAATATCAAAATACAGTTCTCAAAATATGGTTGTGCTCATAAACATTTCCCTTCAAAAAAAAAATTATGAATATATAATAAAGAGGGATTTACTAAGCTCCATCGCAAAAGGCTTTTTGTGGCTGGTCTGTCGCAATTCAGACCAGCCACCTCATGAATGGAGACAAAAGCGGGTGTGTGGAATTGCGACAGACCCGCTTTTGTCTCCATTCACGAGGTGGCTGGTCTGAATTGCGACAGACCAGCCGCGAAAAGCCTCTTGCGATGGACGCTAGCAATTCCCTAATAAAGAACCACATAGATGTACAAATCCGGTTAACGTTTAACAAGTTATAAAATGCACCTTTCCTTAAAAAGTTAGTAAGAATTGGTAAAAAAAAAGAAGGGCATTTTAGTAATTTTGTAAAGATGTAAGAACCCAAATATTTGGATTTTGATTTGAATCTGTAAATCGAAAATATGTGGATTTGAAATCCAAAATTTAAAATTCACACCTAATAGTTTTTTATTTTGTTGCTGGATCAAATAATGTCTCACGGACCATGGATAGTCCGATCCCGAATCGATATGCATTCCAAAAGGTCCGGATCATGAATATGACTTGGGTGGGTCCGATTACATACACGTGGCGTGCAGGGCGTTGGGCCCACTTTGTTCAAGGATACATAATAAAACGACGAAACCGGTACGCCGAGTTGTACGGACAAAACGAAAAGAAAGATCGGAAAATTAAAAAAAAAAACAGACACTGGAAATGACCGCACGTGAGTGACGCGTGTCCAAGTGTTCCTGGGAAAATTAAAAAAGGGCAGTCTATATTCGCCCCCTCTTCTTACTGGGGACAACTCCCTGTACTTTTACACTAGAGCCAGAGGAGGCTGTCCCAAGTAAGAAAAAGGGGCAAATAGATCAGGTTCTTTCTCTTTCCCTCTCCCATTTTCAAGAGTTTCTTGGGAATCATCATCGATGGCACTCCTCACTTTAGTAAAAGTACAATTTGGCACGCACCATAGGATGATCCAAACCGTCCATTATATGTATATGGCCACAGCCTAAATAGGTTGTGCCCCAAAAATCATTTCCATAGGTTTGGATCCCCCTCTAAGATTATCCAAACCATTACCCAAAAATCATTATCCAAACCGTCAATTATATGTTAGGATCCACCCTCTAAGATTCAGTCCCTCTATAGATCGGAGGGTTAGGATCAACATATGAAAATGATTTTTGGGGCACAACCTATTTAGGCTGTGGCCCATCTAATGGACGATTTGGGTCATCCTATGGTGCAGGCCATACCTTACTTTTTAACAAAGCGAGTGCGATCGTCAAAATATGGTAGTGTTCTGCTTTTTGTTGGTCATGTTTTGTTTTAGTTTCTGAAATCTTGGATCTGTTTCTTCTTGATAAATACATGTTTCAGATGCTTTTACAATTGCGTGCTTATATAGAGCACTTAACCCCCGGTTGTGAGCGATTATTAGACTCAAATTGAAGCCGGCCTTAGATGATAAACTTAATGTTGAGAAAATCCCCCGGGCAAATCCGATCCCATCGTGCACAAATTAAATGGAAAAGTAAAACAATAAAACAACCCACAAGATGGGCACCAAGATTTTACTTCGGCCAAACGGGTGAGAAACACGATCTTCCACTCTGAGAAAAACAATATGCAAGGATTACAATGGATTAAAACCAAAACCCACAAGCCAGAACCCTTTCCTTGCTTCTCTCAAACCAAGATCGTACACAAGAGTGTTATCCGAGAAAAAACAAGCAAGAGTAAACCCCAAGAGGAACCAAGAAGAAACCAAAGGAGAAACCCACTTTCTCCTTCTCTCTTTTCTCTCTCCCCTTGGGCAAGCCCCCATTAAAATTTGAAGCCTACCCCCCTTATGTGTAAATACTTGCTCCGCCACTGTTTACTGCCCCAAGAGAAATCACGTTCTCTAACTTTTATATCTTAGGTTTTCAAAAATCCAAAATCTCAAAGTTTCTAAATGTATCTCTTTCCTATTTTGCCTTCTTGCCTTCCCATCGAAGAAAATCCACAACCTGAAAACTTGTCTCTTTACCAACTGAGAAAGAGACCCTATGCGTGTGCCATTACCCTATTTCCACCTAGCCATCGAGATCTTAGGAACACTAGTCACCGTGTTCGCAACCAGACGATATAATCCGCCACACTTCTCTTCTTTTTTCAGAACCATACAGTTGCGTGTGATTTTCATAGCTCCACCTGCAACTCTGGAGTCCAACTGACCAAGTGTCATTAGATTCTTTCGCATCTTTAGGACATACGCCACATCACCCAAAGTACGAAGCACTCCATCTTGATCTTGATCTTGACCGTTCCAACTCCCATGGCATCACAAGTAGACACGTCACCCAAAGACACTACACCTGCCTTTGTCTCCTGAAACATATCAAAATATTCCCTCATGGAGCATAGAGCACCCTGAATCTGAAATCCACTCATTATGAGGAGAAATGCGATTAGCTAAGGAGACTGTGAGACGTCTCCAACGTCTTCGCTTTGCTCATCTATTACAGCCACTGCAGTATTCGTAGCACTATTATGGGCCTGGTCAGCTCGCTTCGGACAATCCCGCTTGATGTGGTCATATTCCTTGCAACGGTAATATTGCACGCCTTTTCCGTTGACCCTAGATCTTGACATGCCTTTTCCTTATCCCCTATCAGACGACCTTTCTCTTTAATTCCCACCATGAACAACCAACCCATGCTCTTCACTTCCACCAAGAACAAGTTTCTTCCACATCTCATTTGATAAAAGTGACGTCGTGACTTCCTCCAACTTTATCATATCCTTACCATGCAGTAAATATGTCACCAAGTTGTCATACGAATTAGGAAGCGAAGTAAGAAGCAAAAGGGCCTTATCTTCTTCCGTCAATTTTTCTTCAACCTTGTGGAGCTTATCCACAAAGCTGTTGAACACCGTAATGTGTTCCAGAAGATTTCTGCCATCCTACATCTTCATCTTCTTCCATAATGTTAAACATCATGTTATCTGCCAAACATAGCCGAATCGTGTTGTCTGCCTTCGACTCTATGTCTTCCCACTTGGCATCTGTCATCTTCTCCGGCTTGCCATCATTTCCCTTCAACGCTTTAGCCAATCCTTGGTGAACTAGGATGTCCTTCACCCTCATCTGCCACAGGGTGAAACTGCCATTTACATCAAATCTGTCGATGTTGAACTAGGTAGAACTTGATTTTACCGTCATCTCATATTACTTCGCATTTCTCAGTGTAATGCTCTACCTAGAACAAGAATCTTTCTTGGACAATCTTTCCACTCCCAAAGATCACTCTAGCCGAGATCCAACCACAACACGCACGATCACTCCACCCGGCCTCGACGATAGCTCCAACCACAGCTCTGATACCACTTGTTGAGAAAATCCTCCGGGCAAATCCCATCTGATCATGCACAAATTAATCTGAAAAGTAAAACACTAAAACAAGCCATAAGATGAACACCAAGATTTTACGTGGTTCGGCCATGCCTACGTCCACGGGCAAGAAACACGGTCTTCCACTGTGAGAAAAACAATATACAAGGATTATAATGGATTAAAACCAAAACCTGCAACCCATTCCTTGCTTCTCTCAAACCAAGATCGCACACAAGAGTGTAACCAGAGAGAAAACACCCAAGAGGAAACCCCAAGAAGAAACATGATGCGGATGAATCAAAACCCCAAGAGGAACCAAGTAGAAACCAAAGGTGTGTAAACACCCAAGAGAAAACCCCAAAAAGAAGCCCACTTTCTCTCTTTCTCTGTTTGCGACGACTTTCATTTAGACTCCAATGAGCAGTAGCAAGAGCCATAGTAGGTGTGTAAAGAATCTCGCACCGGAAGCTGGGATCGCCGCCGCGGAAGAAGTGGTGGACGAGCATCAAAGCCTTGAGGGTAACGATCCAATTGCATCTTGCCAAGGCGCTTCAAGAAAGTGGCAATAAAGGCAGTGACGTAGCTGTGTGTTGGTGTTTGCTTTTGGGTCTAAAGGATATTGAATATGCAACAGTGTAGGGGGAAGCTAGGTGCAATGCCCAGCGGACGGCTAGATCGGTCTTCCGTAGGGAAATAGAATTGATGTAATTGTAATCAGCCCAAAAGGATCGGGTGCTTTGATACCATGATAAATTATAGAAATTTCACTAATAATGATGCTTTTACAAGAGAATCATTAAGTGCTTATATAGAGCACTTAGATGATATGCAAAGAAAGATGTTACGATAAACCGGAAAGAGATACGAATAGAATATTCTAATCTAACCTAACTATGAATATAATCTAGCTAGGCTGCCTCATTTAACCAACTTGCCTAATATACCACCATGATGATCCAACTGTGAGATCTCATCAGATCTTACGACTTTCAGATCTTACATGCCAAATGTAGATCGGAAACAAATCAATTAGAGAGACAGCCTTGCTACTTGTACTCAAAATGATTTGAGTAGATCAGAATCCTACTCAAAAAATAAAATTATTGTGAAATTTGAATCCCTAATGAGGGAGATTAACAGCAAGGAACTTTCTTCTTTATTTAAATAATCTGAATAACAGCAAATGAGTCTAAAGAACAGTAACTGCGCCCTGAATGTGGTATCATAACAAAATTGCAGCACATAGGCATGGTTCTTTTGCATATTGCATTCTAGATATGCATTTCAATTTGTAGGCAAGATTTTCTAGGAAGTTGGAAACGAGAATCGGATTAGAAACTTTGAGATCTTCAGTTGGATTTGAAATTTGTAATATTTCAAATATCTGATATTTGTAGAGCATAGTATCTTTGCCTTCTCTATGGCCAAGATAAATTTTCTTTACTTTATGGGGTCACCTTCCTCATAGTCTCTGTATCTCTCAATTGGCTTTGTCAATTTGGGTTGGAATCATATAAGATATTTCTTCTTCATATACACTGATCATGGAGAATCTTTTGTTGTCGGTTTTCAATAAAGTTTCATTATCCAACATTTTTCTGATATCTTTTAATTCTTTTTTTTTTTCTGGATCTTGTGTTATTCTACAATACTAAATTTGATTTTCTGTGTCCATCATTTGGCCAGAGGAAGCTCCTACATAGCCTTTTGAATATTTTGCATTCAGAACTCAGTATACTATTTAGAATATATTTGTTATTTTACACTGCCTAAAATCAAATAAACTTAGATTTCCATCCAACAATCAATGTATAGGAAACTGAATTTCACCCTTGTTGGTTTTCTAAATCTATCAAAATCTTTGTTAGATTTGATTTGATCTCCCAAAATGAGTGCACTTTCAATGCAGACTCCTCACCAATACTAGTATGTGAAGAAGAGGTTGAAAACCCAATGCCCTAGCAACATGAGTAAAGGCTTTTTTTTTTTTTTTTTTTTAATTGACAGATTTCATTAATATTAAGATAGCAGATGGGACCAGTAGTCCCAAACAGCATTACAAAATATTAAAGTGGACTGGGTCGACATGCCGGCCCCAGTCCAAAGGAAAAGCAAAACATTGATATGGTTTATATATCCACATAGTATGTGCACACCTTTTGTAAAAAACCACCACTTACTACCGGCCAACTATCTAGAGAATGCCTCCTCTTACAATTCTGGAGGATTAAATGAGATTGCCCCTTTTAACTCAACACATACAAACTTCTGATACCCTTGGAAAGACCCAGCTAGAATATCCAGACAGAACAAGGCGAGAGAACGAAACCCTCAAAGAGGGGAGGTCTCTGCTATCCAAGATCTGTCAGCGAACAGAATGATACTCTTGATCTCAACACAGTCAGGAGAGAAATTTAGCCACCTTAAACTCTTGCATTGCTCTTCATTAGCCTCGGTTCATATGTAAATCAAACAAAACTTACTCAACTCCTGACACTCTTCCAGACTATGGTACTTGTATCAAACACTTACAAAGTGATAGTTGGTGATAGTCTACCTCTTAGGCATAAGACAAATTTCACCATGAGATAGGATTGGGTAACAGTTCTGATGTCTTCATACACCATCTCATAATGAGGTAGCTGAAAGAAATCATGAGCACATTATGGAAACTGGTTTGTATATTATGTTACACAGTCGAACCATCTTTAAAGAGCATTTCATACTTCTGCTCGTACTACCAATATGCTTTTTCTTTTTTGAATATTTGGGGAATACAAAATGCATCCGCGCCTACGTGGACCACAACAAAAGAAAAAGAAAAACAACAAAAGAAAAACCAGACTACAAGTCATGCATCTCATGCCAGACCAGACCCTCAGACTCTAACAGAGCAGAACAAAGTTAGCCATTCGATCAACTCAAGTGACAAGGAACACCCAACAAGCCTCAATATATAAAAAAGCTCTCTAAGCAAAAGTCTATATCTCCAAGGAGTGGGGTGATCCCTCCTAAGCTATGTTGCTTCAGTACGGGTAAATCAAGGACTTACTATCTTTGGGATCTGATGCTACACTGCTGCTCAATACCTTAGTAGATCGACTCTATTACATAAGTTGATTCATAACTTTTATCTCATGACATAAGTAAGTAGTTCTTATTGTATCGGCCCCAAAACCTCGCTCTGCTATTCTGCCCAAGCCTGGCTGAGGAAGAGTTACAGGAAGTAAAACACAAATATGCCTAATTCGGACCAGGCATACTATATTGAATGATGGAATCATTCACGATAAATAAAAAGAAAAAGTAAGGCCACACACACACACACCGGGTTGGATTCTCCCAACCAAAGGCTCAATTAAGCTAAATTTTGATGGAAGCATCAAACTCCTCACTCATAATGGATCTTCCATCCATAAAGAATGATTTTCCCTAGGCAACCAAGTTTATTACTACTATTTTACACCACCCATTCCATAATGGTTTGATAGATGAAGCCCATTGACTCTAAGTCTAAGGTGCATGTTGAACAGACCAAAGAAAAAACTCCATACCTGAATTGCTGTAGGACACTGAATGAACAAGTCAGTGGGGGGGCTACAATGGGATTCCACAATGAATACAATCCCTAGCCTCACAAATGTGCCTTTTCACCGGTTGGTCCCCCAGTCAGGATTTTCCCATGAATCACACTGATGGAATTGAGAACTATGAACGGTAAGAAAGTAAGTTATACATAAGATTTTCTACTTTGAATTTTTTTACTTTAAGATCTTCGTTATTTATCTATTAATCTTTTGACTTTCTTCATGATCAATTTGAAAGGCAACTCATTGAGCTACGCAATTTTCTAAATCATACCATTCCTTAATCATGCCTATTTAGTCTTGACATTCTCTTCTATTTAATCTTCACTTCTGTAAGATAAAGTTTTTGTGGATGCCAGATTATAAATGGTCGGTATAGTGACTAAATACTTGATGCTATGCCTTCATTCCAGGTTCACCAAGATATGACTGCTCCATTGTCCCATTATTACATATATACAGGCCATAATTCCTATTTGACTGGAAACCAACTCATCAGTAACTGCAGTGATGCCCCAATCATAAAGGCACTGAAGAGAGGTGTAAGGGCAATTGAACTGGATATGTGGCCAAATTCTGCAAAAGATGATATAGATATTCTCCATGGAAGGTACCGAGTTATAACGCGAAGCCAATCAATTTAGACAGAGTGCTGTCTCAATCTTGTTGAATTTTGTTGTGACTAAGTTGCATGAGGAACATGCTTTTGCAAATGAATGTAGTATTTATATTATTTTATATCTTGTATTAGAGGTGGGTAGGCAAGAATCCCAGGAAAATGATAATATCAATGTTGAAATGCTTAAACTCTAGGGAGGCAGCCCTGATGAGGAGCCCTTACATGACCAATGTCATTAGAAATTTGATGCAAATCTGCGTCTAAGTACAATAGAACTGCATATTTGAACCTGAAAGGAAATGTCATGCAATCAATTGGATATTATATGTAGCTTTCTCTGTTCTCAATTATTCCAATGTGCCACTTTACAAATTATATATCATTTGATAACCAAGTCTGCAATAATTGATTTTTTGGTCTTCCTTTTCATTGGAGCATATAAAAAATTATTTGAAATTGTGTGATAGAATTTTCATTGTCTGTAATTTTAACTTTTGAATGGGTTAATTATAAAAGAACTCTATTATTGTAAATATTGCCCCAATTAAGTAATTATCAATTGAAAGGGCATTTATGCTAAGAAAGTGTCTTCACATAAACAATGCAAATACCACATTCAACCCATAAGATTCCAGAATACCATTCCACAATTCAGGACTTCCTTCTTGGAGAAACAGTAACTTTCTTATTCTTAGAGTGCCCTAGGTAACTACCTAAGCTTGCGAAAAGATAAACTCCTACCTGCAAAAACAACCCTTAAACTCAAAACTTCCCCTATAACGATAACTTTTGAAAATGACCAAACTAACCACAAAGTTGCCAGAGTGGGGAGCGAGTGTGAGAAGCGATGTGGGAAGCAGAAACGAGAAGCAAGGGTTTTAGAAAGAGAAATTACAAGAAGAGAAATACTCTAAAGAAAGTAAAGAGTAAATGTGTGAGAAGCATCACTGAAAGTCACTATGAAGCATGTAATAAACCTCATTGGAAGCAAAAAAGAAGTGTATAGAAAGAGTAGGGTTATAATGGGTTAAGGTGGAATATTTAATGTAGGTAAGGATTACAAGGAGTAAGAAGAGCCATTAGAATTACAATTTTTAGGGATTTATATTTTCACATGCTATATTCATGTAGATTTAATATTCATTTCATTAAAAAAAGATCCACATAAGTTTCATTCAATTAAGAGCCCCTCTTTCTCTGTTTCTCTCTCTCATGCCAACACCATAAACATTCAATTAAGAATCCTTCGTCCAGTTGATGTTGAGATTTTAAAATCATATCTTTCCTCAAGATCAAGGGACTTTTATCATATACATTTTTGCATCACTAGCTATGATAGCATTCACAATATCTTGAATCTTGAAGGGAACTTGGCTTATTTGAGACCAATAGCCTACTATATCTTATCATTTGGTATCTTAAAGTGATAAATTCCATACGTTTAAATATCGTTCTGAACATGATCTACTATTATTTTTCATATATCTGATATGCATAACATGGAGAGGTAACATGTTATTCCAACCTATTTTGTTCAAGTATCATAGTTGCCTGCATTAAATTTGCACATAATATCTTACCACCATATAAAATAAATTTGAACCAAAAAAAATTACTGTTTAGCGCATATTTTTCTTGGTAAATCCTTAAAATATTCTCGTGATTGCAGAAGTTTGTACCTGGTTTATAAGCTAATCAGTTAATGGACTGCTGTCCAAGTATGGACTTTGGAACCATGGATTAGTCTCTGTTGGTTTGTACAAATTATAAAATCATACTCTCTAGAGTAATTATATCTCATTTCCTCATTTCTGTTTGAAGTGACTTGGATTTCTGCAAAACTGTAGGACTCTTACCACTCCAGTGAAACTCATAAAATGTTTGACATCCATCAAAGAACATGCTTTTTCTGCATCTCCATATCCTGTTGTAATAACCCTTGAAGACCACCTTACTCCAGATCTTCAGGCTAAAGTAGCTGAGGTGAAAATTTTATTTTATTTTCATCTTGGGTGATTTTACTGCTATTTTCTATTCGAATTCCCCATTTTAATGCTCTTAAATTAATTTGTTTTTAGATGGTCACTCAAACATTTGGAGAAATGTTGTTTATCCCTGAGGCCGAATGTTTGGAGGAATTCCCTTCACCAGAAGCTTTGAAAAAGCGGATTATTATTTCAACTAAACCACCTAAAGAATACCTTGGATCACGCAAGGAAAAGGATTCAACTGAGGAAGAAGCATGGGGTAAAGAGGTTCCAGGCCTTAGAGCTCAACTAGAAAATGATGATAAGGTGCGATCAGGAACAACTTTTGCGGCATTGTTCTGTTGATTTTATTGATCAATTACTGATCTCGAAATGGTCCACTAATTCAAAATTTGCAACATTTGCTAGCAGAATGAGAATGATAGGAGTGAACACGGTCGGGATGAGGATGATCCAAATGATTTTGACCGGAAATTTCGTCAGGACTCGGCACCTCAATACAAGCGTCTAATCTCGGTTAAGGCTGGGAAACTGAAGGGTGGGTTAGCAGAGTCACTAAAGGTGGATCCTAATCAAGTTAGGCGACTTAGCTTGAGTGAACAAGAACTTGGGAAGGCAGCGAATTCTCATGGAACTGGTCTAGTGAGGTATTGCTTTTGTTTTCTGTTATGGTCCTGAGTGGGGGCCATCCTAGGTACGGGACTAGGTGGGACCCAACCTGATATGGGACAGGTTTAAAGGGCCTAACCTAACATGTTCCATCACGGAAAGGGCGACCTATGGAGAGGACTACGTAGAAAGGGCTACCTGGTAAAATACAGGCAACCTGTGGAAAGGGCACCTAGAAAAAATGTCAAGACTGAAAGCCGTCACACAATGGGCCGCCTAGGTATGGGACTAGGTGGGATCCAGCCTGGTATGGGACAGGTTTATAGGGCCTAGTCTAACGCGTTCCATTCTGGAGCTTTTGGTGTATTGGTTAGGTACCTAACATTTTCTCATAAAGATTCATTTCACAGAGATTTTTGTGTTGGTTAACCAAAATTGTTAAATTATCTAATTTCATAGAAAGAAGAGGTCTTTTTTTAACGGTACCATCCAAACTAATAAGATACTCTTCAATCATGATGATGATTGTCTTGCTAGTCGTTCGCTACTAAAAATAAGGGCATCAATCTTGTGAAGGTAAATTAAAAAATAGTTAGGACAACTCCACTCTTTGTGAAGGTTCATTAAAAAATAGTTAGGACAACTCCAGGGAGTTTCTTTTCCTGTAGTATTTAGTCTAGATTTTCATGGCAATGAATGTTTCAGCTCCTACATGCATCTCATAAGTGGACTATATGAACATGCTTGGCGTTTTATGTATTTCTTTCTTACTCATGGAAATAATGTTTGCTAACTGCTTGATCTGATTATTGTCATTTGTTTAGGTTTACCCAGAAGAATTTGCTGAGGATATACCCAAAAGGTATACGCATTGACTCTTCAAACTACAACCCATTGATTGGGTGGATGCATGGAGCTCAGATGGTTGCATTTAATATGCAGGTTGGCTCTGTGTTTCATATATGATTTGGAATATAAATTGATTATTTTGCAGTAATCATTATGATGATACCAACAATCCTTATATTTCTATAATAGCACCCAGCTATACTACAAAATGACTCATGATTAGGCAAAAGATTTTTTTTTGAACTGGATTAGGCAAAAGATATTCAGACAGTATAATCCTAGAGTACTTAGACAACACCCCCAAACTGTTACATAAATAGTATCAGCATCACAAAGTTGGGATTTTTACATACATTTTGTTTCTTTTATTGAATAGTTTGTGTATTTCTACAAACATAGTCCTCTACATTGATGCCATTATACTTTCAGATGTGACCAAATTAATAGGTTACCAGGAATGCTTCTTCTAATGAATTTTGCACTCATTAAACTCCAAGCCGGCTTTCCTACAACAGGGATATGGAAGGTCACTCTGGTTGATGCATGGAATGTTCAGAGCCAATGGAAGTTGTGGTTACATTAAAAAACCTGAATTTCTTATGAAGATTGGTCCATATAATCAGGTCTTTGATCCTAGAGCAAATTTCCCAGTGAAGACAACTTTGAAGGTGAATATTTACCCACATTCTGCAGTTATTTTCTTTCCCGGTTTAATCCTGATTTTCAGTTCTGTGCTATAAACAGGTGAATGTGTATATGGGTGATGGATGGCGTATGGATTTCCGCCAGACACACTTTGATACATGCTCCCCGCCAGACTTTTATACAAGGGTAAGATGACAGGAATTAATATTGCAATGTAGAATCTGGTCCTTTCCCCACCTTCATGAATGCTTTCTAAATCTTCTTCTTCTTCTTTTTTTAAATTGACATTTATTATCCAAAAAAGTGCCAAATAAGGAACAAGCTGTCCCCTAATAGGCTACAACAGTACCGCCCCTACATATAGTAGGATTAGCATACATATCCGATATATGCAATCCATCCTCATTTCCTGTTACATTACCCAATAGCCTAAATTGTATCGAATCCAACCAGAAGTGTCATATTTGAGGGCTTCACCAAAGTCATGATGCGCACCACCATGCCATGCAGACTAGTTGTAATCCTGCACTCCCGATTTTCCGTGAGGAAACCGAATGGTGTTGAAATCTCCACCAAAGTATCCAAGGCTCAGTCCAAAGAGCAGATCATTCATGGGTCCTTATCATATGACGCGTCATCCCACTGTCCATCTTTCATCTTCTTCATTGCACCACCCTGTGCCCGATCGTTTCTGAAAATACCCCCTCTGCCTCCGATGACCTCCTACGCCATGATTTTTTTACTATTTTTGTCCCCGCATTCTCTTCCTATCCATCCTTTTTCTTGTGAACGCAACAGAGTTTCCTTCGCTCTTTCTCCTCTTCCAAGCACTTGAGAGTGGCTTCGTACTTGGCACCTCTGTCGGGCAATTTAGAAACAACCATGGCTTTATTACATTGCATTCTCGCAGTCTTTTCTTCAAGCTGAAGATCGGAAAGATCATTGACATTGTCTCTCTGGGAAGATCTGCAGGAGGATCGTCTTCCTCCATCCGTCCGACGCCCGTCGACGACCTTAACCCCCAATCAACCAATGCTCTCTAAATCTATACATACTAAGATGTGTTAAAAGTATAAAAGATTACATAACGCCTTCTCCAACAGCTTAAGCGCTTTGGAGTTACTGGTTGTTTCACAAGATGGGACAAGGGTAAAGTTGCAAAACCATAAACATGTATAAATGAAAATTTTGTAGCCATTGATTAATCTATCACACAGGTTGGTATAGCCGGAGTCCCAGCTGATGCGGTAATGAAGAAGACGAGAACAATCGCGGACGATTGGGCACCAGTTTGGAACGAAGAGTTTTTGTTTCCATTGTCAGTTCCAGAACTGGCTTTGCTTAGGATTGAAGTCCACGAGAAGGATGGCTTTGGGGGGCAAACATGTTTGCCTATATCACAGTTGAGAAGGGGATTCCGATCTGTTGCTCTTTTCGATCGCAAGGGAGAGAAGTTCAAGTCTGTTAGGCTTCTTGTGCGGTTCGAATTTGTTTCAGATTGCTGCTAATCCCTGCTAAGTTTCTTGTTCATGTCAAATATAGTGTATCTGTCCTGACTCCTGAGTAGAAATTTGGGGGAATATATCATTTCACTTTGAGAATTGATTAAATTATTTTGGTGAATCCATGAGTATTTCTTTCTGAGGTTGGTGAACATAACTATACTATCTATAGGGCGCGTGGTTCGTGAGCATGAGCTCACCGTGAGCTAGAGTCCACAAACCACTTCTCCCATAGTTGTTTGACTCATCCAATACAGGACCTCACATAGATAGCATCTTCCTAGGAAACCATCTCAATACCATAATCCTAACCATTCAATCTATAGGAGCATAATTTCTAGCCATCCATTTTAAACCTCCACTAATCATAACCCTAACCATAACCCATAATCCTAACTATAACCTATAAAACTAATGGGTTGGATGAGTCAACCAACTATGGGAAATGGTGTTTGTGAGCTCTAGCTCACAAACAATATATCCCTATATTATTATGTAAAACAATAAAAGTTGAGAATTCATTAAATTAAAAACGATGAGAAATTTTTTTACCTGGAAGGCTGGAACTTTCCTCGTAGAATACTGCTAAGTAGTGTTTGGTTGTCAACCTCGTGTAAGGGGCCGGTTTCATTACCAGTACAGAGAGAGAGAGAGAGAGAGAGAGAGAGAGAGAGAGAGAGAGAGAGAGAGAGAGAGAGAGAGAGAGAGACCATTATTCCCAAGAAATCCAAGCAAAAAACTACCTTTTGTGGTTTTTGGCTTGGATTTTGTTAGGAGGATAAAAGGGGTGACACATCAACGGACGAGCAGGAGACAACCAAGGGACATGGCATCCTAAAGTCAAGCAAAACACTTAAGACATCCCAACTTTTGTGCAATCAAACAGACCCACAGTTCCTCTTTCCATGGATTATTTAGCATGGTGGTATTTCTTTCAAGGTTTTTTCCATGGAAAATGAAAATTTTGGAGTTTAGAAAACTCATTTTTAATGGATATTTTTACCAAAATCGAAAATTTTCTTTTTTTGGAAAATTGCCAACCTGCCCTAGAATTTTTCTTTCCAAGGAATATTTAGTAGAATCTTACACAATAATAATGTATACGTGGATTTTAGAATCCAAGTTTTAGTTTGAAAGGGATGTAAAATTCTGGAATTTACAATCCATTATCCTGGATTTTAAGTAAGAATTCTAGGTTTTAGAAATCTCTCCCCCATCTTGAGATTTCTAAAACCTGAATTTAGGACAATCTCCTACTCTCTCGCTTGACAAAAAGAGGGGTGAGAAATCAGAAAATGACGGGACAGTATCCTTCTTCCCTTGTTTGCCATCCAGGTTTTTGAGGAAATTCAAGCAATTGGCCGATCCCGTGATGGCCAACATGTGGCATCAGGCCCATATCCTGATCCTAAACCTCCAATCTGTAGAGATTACTATAATGTGACATTTACATACAGATTAGAGGGTTAGGATCATCCCATGAAAATAATTTTCGAGTCATTGGGCTCGAACAAATGAATGGTTTGGATCTTTAAATAATATGGGCCCCACCATATTTTTTGAAAATGCGGCATATTCACCCATTTGAAAAAATCCTCGCCCTAAAAAATGGGTAAAACAAACTTAGTGTCATTATCAAACTAATGTACTATGGATATCGGTCTACTTATATGTAGACTATACGTAGAGGGAACACGGAATATTCAATGAATTTTTTCCCTGGAATATTAACTTACCCAATGCGGAGGGAGGATGGGAAAGGTAAAGACACGAGAGGGTCTGAGTGAGTGAGAGGGTAAGAAAAGCCTGAAGAATAAGGAAACACAAAACTCCACCCAAATATGATTGATTTTTCCTTGTTTCTTAGCCACTTCTCACTCACCCCCGGCTCATTTGTGCCCTCTCCCCACCTAAAAAAGCTCACCCTCACGGGATCACGACCCATTGTCCCGGCCATTGTTAGCACGCATGTCGTCCGAGCATAAGGGGCATGATGACTTGACGTCATCCCCACCTTCCTCCGACGGAATCCATTATAAATTGCCAAACACGACCTAATTTATTATGAAAAAAATTTCATGGTTGCCAAACATAGCCGAAGTGTATTTTTTCAGCTGGATATCATAAACAAATGTCTAATGGTAAAAGCATCTTACAAGCATAAATTTGGGAACTTGGCCCATCCACGGTGGGGTTTACCTGTTGATCTTTTTTTCTTTTTTTTTTCTTTTTTGCTTTTTCATTTTTTCTCAATGGCACCTGTAGATCTGTTTCCACCACTATAAATGTTAGGGGTGCAACTTGGGTTGTTTTTTGGGAATTCGGGTTGAGTTTTTACCATAAAATAGGGTCGGCTTTGGGTTGATTCCAATTCATTTTTTAAGCGAAGCTCAACCCGACCTGACCCGAATTACACAGCTAATTGTAATGGTAGACAAGGCAGCAAACTGGACATCATAAATTCATTCAAGCAAAAACTTAAGGAGGTGAAAGGGTCTGGTCTTGATCAATGCATTACAATTGGCTATGAGGGTTAAGAGAGCAATCAATTGAGGATTGCAAGTACAATTGGATGCTGCTAGTGAAGACATGAAGAGCACATTGAAGACTATTTGTGCAGATTGAACTTTGGGCAGATATCATAACCCGAACCTCGTCACTACGACATCATAAAATGCAAAGGATTTTCTCCTTGGATTGTTCAATACTTTCTGATACACGTATCTTCTGGTGTATATGAGGTACTCACAATGTAACTATCATACGTGTACATGTTTTAGGGTTGTTGGTGTGAGTTGTTAATGATGTGAGTGTGCAAATAGATTGGTGATACAGCACTACTTTTGTGCTTGTATTTAAGTAGTTGTATTACAATGGAAATGTAGAGAATTTTGCAACCAAGAAAGAGAAACTTTGTTTTTTTCAAGTCATAGTTCCTCTCGAATTGAACCATTAGGAGATGATCTGGTAGCCTCGAGTCAACCTTTCTCCTCTTCTTTTTCTATCTTCTTTGCTTATTTGTGTTACAGCCAATTAGGAACGTAACATTTTCATGTAAAGCAATCCAATGATATGGAGATGTCAATCGGAAGAATGAATCTAAGGGATGATGATAAACTGCGAAAGGATGCCCAAAAGTAGTAGACACCATTTGTTCATGGGAAGACTTGAAGAGAGATGAAGGCTTAGTTTGTTCAAGAAATGTGGAATTTTCTGGTGATTAGTCTTATGATGACTCCCACAAATTGGGACAGTGCAAGAGCATGTAAGGAAGTTCTCATCAATTGGAATTTCAGTTTTGGCCCGAGCAAAGTTGCAAAGAAGGGGACCATTGGAATTTGAATTGGGGGGTCACAGGAGTTGTGCGCTTGATGGATTATAATCCTAATGGGGGAAGTCAAAGTGATGGTGGATGGCTCATATAGTGGAGCAGATTGTACATTTTATGAGGATAAGACAGCTTCTTCTGATGAGTTCGAGAAGGAGAAGAATTGAATATGTTCGAGATTTTCTACGAGAAAACATGTAGGACTAAAAAAGAAGCTACCACTAAAATTGCCATACGATCCATCCTACATCAAGGTGTCTAAGCGATCTGAGGTTGATTGCAGTACCAGAAGGGCCTTGTATTAGGTAGTTAGCTCACTGACATTGGGGTATGTTAGATTTCAGAATGGGATGAAAAAAAGTTGCCTAGTGACAGCATGCACTCCAAAGAGCACAAGTTGCATACAAACAGTGAAGTCTAGAGATCTCAGTTCAGTACATGTCAATGAATTTATTTCCAAACAATGAAATGATAATACACACAAAATGAAGATTATCAAAATTCATGTGGAAGATTGTCAAAATTCAATTCCCGATGACTAGACAACATTGATACACAATGATCAAATCTTCCTTTGTACACTGATGATTGGAGCTACATTTTAGCCAATGCTACAGATTATATAAAAAGAGGAATGCCTGATTCATCTGAAGAGGGCTGTACAGCACGCATTTTGACATTGTACTTCCTGCAAACAGAGATCCCATCGTTCGAACTCAAGTCTGAGTTGTTTGTTACAGAGGGAGAGGTAGAAGTTTTCTCTTCATAAGCATAACCAATATGGTTCCCACATTTACCGCAGAGGAGTTTAATTCTCGGCCGGAAAAGGCCCCAAGTATTCTTGGATATGAAATAGGGTAGACATCGAAACTCATCAATCTGAGTGAACCGGCTCTTATCGATGGAAAGGAATGATATAACCCCCTTCTTTAAGGAGTTTCCATATTTAGAATCGATGTTAGAGGTATTCCGATTCGAAGAGCTTAAGTTTAGTGCATAGCCACAAGAACCACAACTGCATTGCAGATGAGCATATGTGTTACAACAAATATGTGTGTGGTAGTCAAAATGAGCTACCCAAATTAAATAAAAGAAAAAACAAAAACAAAAGCAGCAGCAGCAAATTCACGCAGATGGGGAGTTGTTTCAAGATTTAGACCCACTTTGGATACCACCAAAATTAGTCCTCATTTCCTCAGTTTGGTTGCAGGTCTTTACCTTGTAGAGTAGTAGTGTAAGTAGTCAACTGGGAAGAGACAAGCATTGGATTTCCTTGGAACTTACCTCATAGAATAGTGAGTAGTGTTTGGTTGTCAACATCGTAGAGTAGTGGTACAGTGTCATTACCAGTAGAGAGAGATAGGGAGAAAAGCACCATTCCCAAGGGTGACACATCAGCAAACAAGCAATGATTAACCAGAAGACATCCCTGGTAGTTTCCAAGGATTTCAATGCTATATTGGCAACCAAACAAGGGGTTTCGCTGATGTGGCACCATAATGCCAAGCAAAACCCCTAAGCCATCCCAACTTTTGTGCAACCAAACAGAAGGCCACTTTGGGAGCCATTAACTAAGTCAGATATAAAAGCATCATTAGCGCTTTGGAAGCCATTAACTACGTTACAAGATTATCAGAACAAAATGTTTAAGGGTACCCAAAGAGGACTTTAACTTCTTTATGGGACAAACAGTAGAACATGCTTTCATGTTTAAAATAGAGCATTGAGTCCAGTTACAACCCGTTTTCTAAATGGCAAGCAGAAGCTTGGGAATTGAACTAATCCCAGAAATTGAACAAACAATTAGAAAAAAGAGAAGGTACCAAACATATCTCATAGTATGGAATCTGATAGAAAGACAAGATTTTAAAGGGAGAAGAGGTATTGGGTTTTGCACTTCAAAATTGCATACAAAATTGTCTGGTTTGATCATAAGGGCTGTCCACATATGGCGGGAACAGATAAGTTAGGAATATTTCACTAATCTCAGATGATCTTCATTAACAATAATCAGTGCTTATAATCAGCACTTACAGATAAACAAGACAACGATAAGGATACACATGACAGTCCTAATCTAAACCATTTGCCTAATATAGTTCTAACTACCTCTCATCTTTAATCTATTACTTGATGATCCAATGGTCAGATCTGATCTACTCTTAACAGGCAGCAGACCATTGAGACAATCATAACCATCTGATCTCTTAGCTTTGATGGGACAGTTCAAAGCAAAATGGAACTACTTAGGCCCTGTTTGTTTTGGATTTTGATAACTGTTGAGTACGAAAAACGATTATTAAATTTGAGTCCAATAATCAGTTTTGGATTCACAATCGGTTCTCACAATCTAAAATAATAATGGGTCTGATAATAAATCAATGAATAGATCAAGGAAAATTCAGATACAGTCAAAATAAATAGATAGGCATACAGAAAAAGAGAAGCAATAAACAGATTTGGTGTTGGGTTTTTACTTAAAATTAGAGAATATGAGAAGGAGAGCCCATAGTAGCTTGCCTGTATGTGACATGTCTCTGAGATGACGAGGAGGTGACAACATCATAGTCCTCGTGGAGGAACATGGTTCTTCTTCTGCTGCGAAAAGGGAGTGGCCGAGGGAAGAAGAGGGGGCCAATTTATAAAAACTAGAGAGGAATTCAGTGGGGAGCGTTACACAGAGATCCGGTGTAGGAAACAACGGCTTCATATTGTACTTTTTGCGTGTCCTTTGACTTCTTCAATCTAAGCCGTTCACGTGCCGCTATGTAAGACATCCTAGCCGTCCACGTGTATCGACTAGTCAATGGACAAATGTCTTCCACATGTACGGTATGGATGATCTGGCTTCCACTCGTGTGGGCCCAACATGACAACTAGTAATTCCATTTTAAGCAAATAAAATTTAGTATAATATAAGAGTGAGGGATCAATCCTAACCATCAATTTTTGGGTCCCACAGACGGTTATACATGTGTAATTGATCGGACGTCCCATCTGTAAGATAAAAGGATTACAAAAAAATCAGCGTTTTGACTTTTCTCGGGAGAACCCTAAGGGGCCGTTTGGATATGCGGATTTTAGAATCCGGGATTTCTTCAAAATTGTAGATGAGAGACAGAGAAGAAGCGGACCGGCCATCGTTTTCTGATTTCTTGCCCTTTTTTTCCGTCAGCAAGAGAGTAGCAGATCATCCCATATTTCGAGGTTTTAGAAATCTTAGGATGCTGGAGAGATTCCTAAAACCTGGATTTCTTATTTAAAATCCAAGAAAAGCCGTCAGAACGATCATGAACCCTCATTTACACTGTTTTCAAACTAAAACCTAGATTCTAAAATCTGCTTATCCAAACAGCCCCTAAATGATGGATACAAGGGACTAGAATAATCATGACAGTATCATTAGCATTGCCTGGATTTGTGGTTGCCGATCCGATGAACGGACCTGATCTTATCCACGTATTACAAGTCAGGCCAAAACAATGACAACCATTACCCTTTTAGACTTTTGTTTAATATAAAATATTTCTTCTCTACAATTGCTAAGCACTCCTCCAACAATAGTTCTTGTTCTCCCTCTCTTTGAGGGGTCTGGAGCAGTCTGATCAACGATCTGACAATCCTGACCGTTGATCTTCACGTTCTGAAGGGATGCACCCATATCATTTTGACATCTGAGAAGGCAATGAAAATGAGAGAGAGGGCAATAGTGGCTTTGAAGTATCAGATGATGCACTTGACAAGGTCCAAATGAGTGGATGTTGGTTTGTGCATGAATTGACAAACCTACTTTATAACATAAGCAAGATCTAGTGCGTCAAGATAAGGTATTGAAGGGCTCCCATAATGCTTCCACAATAAGCCCCACTATAACCATAGTGTGGAGTGCCAACATATGAGTCTCTAGTGATGGGTCCGGGTTGTTGCATGTAGACTTCTTCGAGTGCCATTTCACCCCTAACCACAACTCCTCCGCTGAATCTTACCATAACTCATCCGTCCATCAAGGAAGGTTAGGTGATGATTTCTTGGTACTGCCTTTTTACTTTGGGACCCAACAAATGAATGGTTTGGTTCTTCGAACAACGTGGGCTCCAGTGTATATTATTTCAAGGCCAACAATTGGATGGTTAGGATTGTTTGATTAAATGCTCAACAACGGCCATCATATATTTGCTGACTATAGATAGTGTGTATGTGCCCCAAAACTCTTCTCCATTGGACGATCCAAACCTAGGGTGTAAAATGAACGGCTCAAAAAATTAAGAAAAATGCTAAAAGATTTTGCAAAAATCAGAGGGCTAGGATTGTTCGGTGCTGAGATTTTTTTGTTTGTCCCCGATCTCTGTGGGGTCCAACAGATTAACGGTCCAGATCACCAAACTGCTTGACCCACATGCAGTTTCCCATGTTTTGATAATTGAACTAAATTATCTTGTTTTTTTATCATTTAAAGAGCTGTCACAAGGTTATTACAGTTCCGAAAAAGCTCTCACAAGCCAATTCTAAAAGAAAAGACAAGCTGAGGTCCTGTCATTATCAAAACATGGTAGTGCCAATAATAGTAGGCTTTTTCTAGTGTCCTGGGAAACTAGCAGTATTTTTCCAGTGGGGAATGATATCAGCCTAACCAAGTTTTGATAATTGCACTAAATTATCTTGTCATGTATTATTTAGAGAGCTGTTACCAAGGTTATTACAGTTCCCAAAATGCTCTTACGAGCCAATTTAACACGAAAAGACAAGTTTAGTTCGTGTAGTTATTAAAACGTGCAAGTGCCAATAACAGAAGTCTTATTCAGTGTCTTGGGAAACATTAATACACCGATCTGATGTAATAACACAAGAGCCGCAGAAAAATACTTTTCGTGGCGGCATCATCTCTGTTCTTTGCTTATTTTGATTCCTTTTCCACATTTTTCTCTTAAATCTCTGTGGGTTTTTCATATTCTCTAGATTGAGCTAACATGGCCACCTCAGAGTCTGAATCTAAAGTTGCTTCATCCAATTCAAATGAAACAGAAAAACCCCCAATAGAGCCGTTGAGATTACCAACAGTCGAAGAAATCCGAGGCCAAGACATTTGGAATAATTGTGCAGTTCGAAGTGTCGTTAGTGGAGTAATGGGTAAGCTTTGGTTTCAGAAAATCAAAGAAAAAAAAACTCTTTTTAATGTTTTCCCTTTTCTTTTTTTATTTTTGGGTTTTAGGGTTTTAGTGTGTTCTGTTATGTGTGATTTCTAGAAGGCAGGATTGGTTTTGTTTGTGGTCTATTGTGGGCTTCTTTTTTTATTTTTTGGGTTTTTTATGGGATTTGTATGCAAGAATTTGAAGAGGTGGGCTTGGGCTGTTTATAATTTTGTTCCATTTATTGTTTTTTTTTTTTTTTTCTTGTTTATTTACTTGTTTGTTAGTTTTTTTTGTTTGTGTTTCTTTCATTTATTTTTTAGATTGTGAGTTTTGGATTCTACATGGGTTCTATGTGGAAGAGTACAGGAGGTGTGATTGGCTTTTGAAACAACTAAACATTATAAAATTACTGTTTAAATGGATAAAAGGGTTGATTTGATAGAACTTCTTTTAAAAACATAATTCTGATTTTAGTGAATTAAATTGACAAGTATTATATATAAATGATGACATGCATAAACATTTTAGGGACTGATTGTAGGCAACTGGTGCTCCAAGTGTCAAAGATGAACGCCAAAGATATAATCATGTATGATGTAATTGGTGCAAGGAAGGAAAATGACAATCTTTTAGAAGTCTCACTTCATGTCGCTTTGTGTAGCTAGACTCTCTGATATGTCTCATTTTTTTATTATTTTATGGAGCAATTTATGGGTTATATATTAATTTGATAGTGCATACTACTCTCGATAGCCAACCTGTTTGGGACAAAGTCTTAGTATAGTTGAGTTGGGTGCATACTACTCTCGATCATATGGGCAGATAGAAGTGATCAGTCATAGCTTAGGGCATTTGTGGAAGTGCTGAGCTGGTGAGGGATATCATCCATGTAACTTCATTTTATCCATGACAGAGTTTTCATACTATAATTTCATGACCCATTCCTTTGATACCATTTGTGGCATTTCCCATTCCACAACTCCTACACGGTACCTCTATATCCTGTCCTAGGAAAGGCATTGCTGAGGCCGACGCCTTTGTTTGCTATATTGAGGAGGTACATCGAGAGGCGCTAGTAAGTTTGCAATGAGTATTGAGTAGAACGAGATGGTTGTAGTCAGTTTTAGAGATAGCACGTCTACAGCATGATGGCCCTATTGACGGCATTCCCTCCATACGATCGAGTCGTGATTGGACTGGTAATCATCAGAGCTTTGGAGATTTGCTAGAGCTTATTGTCATCGTTTCTTTACGCTATGGATGTTCGGTTGACGGAGATCCACCATGGATTTTGCTGGAGATACATAATTCGTTGTCGAGATCGTTGTCTACTCCATTGTTTGTGGTTGGATGCGGTGTAATTGCGACGACTTCGCTAGTATGTGAGACATCATATTGCAGACTTTGCCTCGATGGAGTCCAGTTCTTCCCCACGCAGAAGGACCTAATGTGATATAGTCATCTTACCCATTAGATTTAGACATTTTTTTCTTTCTATTGGGCGTGTGTTATTTATTTTATATAGGATTTACTTTTATTTAGAAGTGTTTATTTAACTTAGATGTGGGGGATGTCCGCATCAGCCTATAGCCCACAATATCTTTTTTCCCCATGACCTTTCTTACCACCGGGTATAACTTAACCATGATCCCACCATTACCTTATTTCCTATTGGCTAAAAATCCAAATCCTCAAGTGAACCTAAGCTTTAAACCTGTTGGCCGTCACGTGCGATCTTTGCGTCTAAGTAGACAACTGCCCAATTAAAAGGAAAGATACTTCGACAAAGGAGGTGACTAATTGTTAGGTAGGCGCGCCTGAACTATATGAGAGCTAGGAGTAGTTGTTTAAGGAGAGCTCACTATGTATAATTATAAGGTTCTCTACTTCCATGAAAGCAAACGGAGGTATAACAACGATCAGGGAAATGGGACAGATCTTATACTAGAATGAATGTAACTATGTAAGTAAGGGGGCAAAGTTAGTGAATTGGTGTAAACTGAGAGTCTTACGGTGATTTGAATTATTTTTATGTGTGGCTTTTAATTATTTGTTCAATGTGAATTTTTGAGATGGGCGGGGTGGCATTGGAGGCGGTGGGTCGCAAGGGGTATCTTTTTTTTTTCTGAATGATAGAGGGGTATCTTAGGCGTGTGAGAAATGTCATCATAATGGGGTTGTGAATACTTTTATATTTTGTTTTTATTCTGGCCATCTATTTTATGGGAATTGATTAAGGACGTGATGTGTATTAGACCAGTAATATAGATCTGTGTAGGTATGCTTAGCTTGTAAAAATAGGTTGAAAATGAGTGTAATGACAATAGGGCATGTATAAAAAGTTGTACTTGCTGAATCACAATAACAATGTGAAATGATCAACAATGTAGGGAACTCAGGTGTGCCAAACTGAAAGCAACTAAATATTATAAGGAAACTGTTCAAATAAGTAAAGGAGTGGATAGATTGAACTTTTTCTGAATGATGCAAATCTTATTATAGCAAAAAAAATTAGCAAATGAGTATACAAATTACTAGATGAATAAACATATAAAAATAGGTTGAAATGAGTGTAATGACAATAGGGCATGTATAAAAAGTTGTACTTTCTGAATCACAATAACAATGTGAAATGATCAACAATGTAGGGAACTCAGGTGTGCCAAACTGAAAGGAACTAAATATTATAAGGAAACTGTTCAAATAAGTAAAAGGAGTGGATAGATTGAACCTTTTCTGAATGATGCAAATCTTATTATAGCAAAATAAATTAGCAAATGAGTATAAAAATTACTAGATGAATAAACATACGAGGGAATAATTTTAGACTCTACTCATGCACCTACTATCAAAGAAACGATGAATATTAAAGACAAAAATCTCATATCTCATAACTAATGCAAGGAAGGGAAAACCACAATCTTTTACAAGTAGAGGAAGGAGTGGTTCAATGATGCATTATATCGGAAACTGATATTATATTATAAAGAGGTGGAGTTAATTTGCTGTAAAGATGTGTGGATCAAATAGATTAGTGATCTAACTTGAGCAATATGTATAAATATACATTAAGGAATCAAGGTGTGTAATAAACCAATAAAATACCTTAGGGGATTGATGAGTGTGAAAAATGAATTGACATCATGAAGGCTGATAATAATCACGACAAATAATCAATTATTTCTCAAAAAATTCATGTCTAATATTAAACTGATTTGGTCTATTTAATTTAAAGAAATGAGGAGGCAATAGAGTGGCCATTTAAAAAAATGAGGCAATGGAGTAGTGAAATGAAAATAACGACAAATAAATGCATAAAGGAGGTAGCCTTCCCGGGCCATGATTCTATTACTGTGGTTTGCCTCTCTAGTTGATGGCGTTATTGTCATGGGTGGCAGGAAAAGCGAAGTAGGCCACGGAAGCCTTTGCAAGAAGATTGAAATGATGCCATCATTGCTGTTCCGTTGCAATGGAATGGAGGGAAACGAAAAGCATGATGAGAGATTGTGTATTTTGAGGGTGCTTTTACTAATGGTTAAAGAGAATGCTTCTTTTTTTGTGGAGAGAATGATCCTGGACCTTGTTTTTGCCTTTTGGGTTGCTATTTGTAGACAAGTAGAACTAGAAAAGACATGTTGGAGGAGCTTTCTGGTGTGAATTGGCATGCTAGAATAGAACAGAATTTGGGTGCACCATTTTGAGAGGTAGAGACGCCAAATCATGGGTTTGGGATGAGTTTTAGGAAATGTGGAAACATGTGTACTGGTGTTTTATTGTAAGAAAACTGGAGTAGAAGAAAAACTTTGAGTAAAAGCAATGACTGTTTAACACTGTTTATTTACTTGTTCTTTAAAATATCAGGATTTAAAGTGTATTTCATAGATGATCTTTGTTTTTCATCCTTTTTTTACTTTGCTCATCAAACTTTCATACTCTGTTTTTTTATCGGCTATTTAATATGTAATTTGTAGGAGGTGGGCTGGGTTTGTTCATGGGTTTGTTTCTTGGAGCTTTGGATAACCCTTTAATGCAAGAGGAAATGACTGCAAAGCAACAATTCATTTACACAGCAAAACAGATGGGGAGGAGAAGTTTCAGTTCTGCAAAGACATTTGCAGTGATGGGCCTGATTTTCTCCGCTGCTGAATGCATTGTAGAGAAGGTATGAAGAGAGAAAAAGAAAGTAGTTCTAAAGTGATTCTATCTTTCTAAAGTGATTCTATCTTCTTCAGATTTGATTGCCTTTCATTAGAATTGATTTGGTTTTATTAATTTTGTGTGTGTGTTTGTTTAGACGCGGGCGAAACATGACACGGTAAATACAGTTGTTGCTGGGTGTGTTACTGGTGGCGCATTATCTGCGAAGGGTAATAATTTTTTTTTTCTCAGTGTTGATTACTTGTTATAACATGAGGATATTAAAAACAGAACTTCTGTGTAGTAATTGCCCATTTAGCACTTATGTCGATTATATGGTGATAGTTTAGCATGACTATATATGAGAAATATGCAAAAATTAGTTTTTCTTCTTTTTTTTTCTTTTAACCTGGATTTTTTTATGAGAAATATGTGGGGCGAGGATGTAGTAAATATGACTGGACAGGAGGTACCTAAGAGGGATATCTTTTGCTATGTTGGTTCAATCCTACATAAGAAAGGAGAGATTGAAGAGGATGTTAACCACATAATAAGAGTAGGTTGGTTGAAGTGGAAGCATGTCAGGAGTTTTGTGTGATCGTAAAATACCTACCAAGTTGAAGGGAAACTTTTATAAGACAACAATGAGGCCAGCCATGCTGTACGGCTCAGAATGTTGGGCCACCAAGAAGCAGCTTGTGCATAAGATGAGTGTAGATGAGATGCGAATGCTTAGATGGATGTGCGGCCACACAAGGTTAGATCGAATTAAAATGAAGACATCCTTAAAAAGGTGGGGGTGGCACCAATTGAGGAGAAGACGAGAGAGCACCGCTTAAGATGTTTGGTCATATCCAACGTAGGCCTTTGGATGCTCCAGTGAGAAGAAGCGACTCGTGCCAAGTTGATGGAGTAAAAAGAGGTAGAGGCAGACCAAAAACAACTTGGGTAGAAACAGTGAGGAAAGACTTGACTAATGGAACATAATAGAGAACATGACCTTGGATAGGATAGAATGGAAGAAAATGATCCATGTAGACGAACCCAACTAGTGTCAGGATTAGACTTAGTCAATTTGAGCCTGGTAGATCCTTTTGCCTTCTTCATAAAATTTTTCTAAAGGATTCATTAGCCAACCCCAACTAGTTTGGGACAAAGGCTTAGTTGAGTTGAGATGTTTTTAACCTGGATTTTTTTAGGAAATTGGGCTGAAACCTTAAATTTTATTAATAAGAGAAAAAGTATACAAGAGGGTGACATCCCGCCTTACCTCCAAACCCAAGGAAAACATCACAATTATAATCTCTCTCTAAATACCATTAAAAAAAATTCCCTCTAAAGCTAGCAATTCTTGAAGCATCAAAATGAGCTGCTCTTCTAGTTTTCCTATGGAGCTGATACCGCATACTAAAATATTTATTATCCGTATTAATACATGCATAATTTGCTAACGTGTCTGCCACTGGGATTCGTTCTTTGTACTGGTGGGAAATGGTAGGATTCACTTCCCTCATTAAATTATCAATTCCCTGCCATTAGTAAAGAATCAACCAAGGGATATTGGTCTTACCTTGGATGATATTGATATCACCTGGCTATCCGACTAACCTATTTAATCCAAACTCCTTGGATCCTCGTGGCCTTGCAATACATAAGGCCATCTAATAATGCTCTACATTCAATTTGCATGTTAGTACCCTTCCCATTGTAGTAAGAGAATGCTAGAATCACCTTAAGCTTTATTGTCACGAATAATACCACCACCGCTAGACTCACCTGGGTTCCCTTTATATGCACCATCAATGTTTAGTTTAAGCAATTTTCCAAGTGGTCTTATTCAAGTTACCCAAATTCCCTTGGGAGGAGTAAATTTTGATTTGCACAATGCCAAACTAGGATAAGGCCAATGAATCAATAAAAGAACACTGTTTTTTGGGTTTGATAATAAATCTAATGTATTTAATCCATTCCATAATAGATCTGGTCATTATATAAAAGGGCCTACTTTTACCCTCCATACGCCTTTGCACCTTCCCTTCAAATATAATGGAAGGAACCATTCTCTTAAGGCTGTGTGCTTGACTTTGGCTCCTTCTTGATATGTTTAACTAGTAGAGCAGTAAAGCATCTTCCATGCACACTTTGATTTTGGATCATGAGAATGGTGAGCTTTATAGAAAAGAAATTCCAAATAGCTCGCTATACTACTTTCTGTGAAAAATTGATCAAGATTTTCCTATTTTTACAAAGTTTGTCCTAGGCCTGTTAATAATGCTTGTCAAATTTGCCAATATATTTTCAATTCTTTTGATCACTGTTATGGGAGGGTTCATAACTGAAAGGATATATACTGGCATTGAAGATCAGACATGGTTCAAGCGAATTAATTTACCTCCCTAAGATAGGAGCTTGCCTTTCCAACCTTTTACTCTCTGCTTCTATTGACCAGCTTCTTGAAGAAGTCTATTCTTAGTCTACCCTTGAAGAGCGAAGCACCAAGATAAGTGATGGGAAGCTTGACTTGATTGAAACCTGTTATTTTATTTTTTTTGGGAATGGCAAACCTGTTATTGAATTGATAATGTTTCTCCTTTGTATTGAAAGCTCCTTTGCACATTTAAAGCCACTCATGTTCCTATTAATCTGCTGACCAGAAGCACTTTTATACTTCTTTAAAAGCTGCATGATGTTTTATAAAGATCTAGCTCAATTAGAAAATATGATAGTGTCGTTTGCAAAAAGCAATGGGATATAGGCTTGGACTCCCTCTGCAGATAATAACAATACTTAGCTTTCCCACTATAGAAAACCAAATTAAGACCTCTACTCAATACTTCTTTACCAATAATGAAGAGGTAGTTTGGAGATACCGGGTCACCCTTCCGAATACCTCTAAATGACTTAAAAAACCTTAATCTCCCCATTAATCAACAGTGAGAGTCAACAATTATCAATCATTATCCCGATCATATCCCTCCACGTATCATTAAAGCCAAAATTTTAAAGACATAATTATTAGTCCCAGTTGGCTATATCATAGACCATAGCGATGGCCCTTACTATGTCTTCCTTGACAGTATCCCAGCTGTGTCTGAAAAAGAATCCATCAAACCCATCGGTTCCAAGAGCAGTCTTTTGGAAGGCTAAAATCTACTTTCTTCACCTTGTACTAATCTGGTATATTGAGAAATGTATTGTCATCCTCCTCATTAATCACCGAGGGGATGATATATCCAGCAAATCCTCATCCTGATTAACGCCCTCCTCAGTCCATTGGTTTCTGAAGCAGTCACAAGCAGCCTCTTGAATTTCCTTGAGGGTCTTCTACCCACATATCATTAGCCCAGATTCTTCTAATAGAGCCGTATTTTCTGCTGACATTAATGGAAGCATGAAAGAACTTAGTGCTCTTATCCCCTTCCTTCAACTACTTCTCTAGAATTTTTTTGCCTCTGAAAAACTTTCTCCATTAATAAAGCATGATCAAGCTTCTTTTTTTTTTTGCTCCACTACATCGCTGTCAATCTCGTTGGAAAGGTTCATATCAGATCGATCTTCCATCAAGGCTGCAATATCCTTTGCATCTTTGACTTTTTGAAAAGCCTTTTAAGCTTAAAAGCCATAACCGATATAGGATTGCCAACCGTAGGTGATTGCCATTGCTTTTTAACAAAATTCTTACATTTGTCTTTCAAAGTCCTCTTCTTTTGGAATCTAAATAGTCATTTTATGATTATATTTTTCTCAATCAAAGATATAAGAAGAGGAGCATAATCCGAGCAAGTACGAGATAAATGGGATACCTTGGTGCAGTTCATGTTGTTGATCCACCAACTATTGACCAACACTTCGTCAAGCCTCATTCTCACATTGCCTTCCTCTGTTTGGTTGTTGCTCTTTATAAACACGTTGCCATCATATCCAATATCATTATGGGCCAGCGCATCTACAACATCCTGGAATTCATTCGTAGCTTTAAGCATTAGCAATCCTTCCCCCAAGTTTTTCACCGTTTTCAAGATGGTGTTGAAGTCCCCTCCAACCATCTAATATCTTCAATGTTGGAATACTAATACATCTATGTTATTAGCCACTTACTGAACAGATAATGCTTGGCTCATGTGCGTCATCGGAGTGACAGTTATATTACCTTTCCACAAGAACTAACTTTTAGGGCAATCCCCTTTGACATAAGAGTTCTCATTGCCTATTTTTTCAGCAATTCCGGAAATGAATTTGGCATCCTTCATAGGCCCAAAAATAGCTACTATAGATAGGTTATGATCCTTAATTAGGTGCCTTACCCTACGAATAGAGGATTGATTTCCAGTTTCTCTAATGTTGCATAATATCCCTTTAATCATTGGTATGTATTCTATTGACCTTCCAGAACTGGTTTTCACTCTGCTAGCAAAAATTAGTTGGTGTTGGTGATGATTGAGTAGTGAATCCTTAGGTGCGCATTGGCTATGATGAAAAAAAATCAGGAGATGGTCATCTTCACTAGCATCTAGTTGAAATAGATAATTTCTGCCAAATGAAATGGATCTTGGAAATCAACTGCTTCATTTTTTTTAAATGGTAGAAGTAAATTTTACGAAAAACAAATACAAAACTAATCAGGGGGCAGTGATCACACCACATACATGGAAGATTTAGACACCCCTCTCTTAGCAAGGGAATCCACAATTGTAGTCTTGGAGATGATTTTACTAGAAAATAAGATTCAGGAGTCGATGGGATTCTGGTCGAAAAGGATAAAAAAGAATATTTTTTAGCAGAAAATAGATCGGATCCTGAAAAACAACTGCAAGAGATTTTGTATAGAGAATTTCCTCTTAATAACAACCACTATTAGAAATCTGTAACAAAATCCTACACAGAACTGCATCTCCTTATTCAAAAAAATAAAAAAAGGCTATGTTATTGGCCTTAGGGTTTCTGGGGCAGTGCCGCAAAAGGAAAATTTAATTTTTGTTTTTGTGCTAAAGGATATTTCGGTAATTTTCTTGATGTGACATTGATATATAAGCCACGTATTAGGGTTATGGGTTGTGTGGTTTTCTTTGTGTGTTCTTGGCCTAGAACAAGGAGAGTTTGTAATCCTACACAGAAATAGTGAAGCACTAATCTTATGGACGTAGGCACACTGCCGAACCACGTAAATCTTGTCAGGGGCAATGGATCTCCCTGACAAATCCACCTCCACTTGGAGGTTCTTTAGGCAAACCATTCACAGAGTCGATGAAACATAATTGCTTATCAAACCTCTCCACTGATATCCGAAGCCCATCCTGCTTATTATGAGATCTAGGTACCTCCATTCTGCCATATCATACATTTTTCTCATATCTACTTTGCACAAGACACCTTCTGCATCTATGATAGAAGTACATGCATTTATTAGCAATCTATCTGGCAACACCCTAGCCGTAATCTTATAAACACTCTCCGTGGCCATAATCTTATAAAGACTCTCCTTAAGAATGAGGGAGTGAATGTAGCCCTAGTGCTCCTATCCAGTTGAAGACCCACAAAGAAATCTTCAAAGTAAGCGAGATGATCACCTGTAATGGATTCTTAGCACTTATTGAAAAAAACGTCGAACAAAAATCAGTGGAACCAAAGCTTTGTATACTTTTGATGGAAAAAGAGTCCATGCATTGGAATGTAATCCTAGTGCTCCTGTCCAGTCCATGCATTCTCTTTATGTTTTGTTTTATGGACAATATGGCTTAAAGCATTTATACTCCTGTTTTGTTGGTGTGAACAAAAA